>NC_040904.2:28982868-30182868 GCF_004126475.2 Phyllostomus discolor | reverse complement strand
CTAGGCCTCCTTACCCACACACCTTGAAAAGAGGATGCTCTAAAAAACCCCAAAGAATTTATTGAAATATTACACAATCACTGTCATCCTCTTACCATAATCTCTGCATTTCATTCTGGACCCTTTGTGGATCAAGCCAAAAGGGTGAGTCATTTAAAGCTCTGACTGGAACAAGGGGGAAGGGTTGTCAGGAACATGTATAAAGGACACATGGGCAAAGCCAAAGGCAGGTAGGACTGAGGGTGGGAAGTAGGGATGGCTGGGGTGGAGGAAGTTGTGTGTGGGTGGAATGGAGACAACTGTACTTGAACAACAATAAATATATTTTTTTTAAAATAGAAAATATAAATGCTCTGATTGGTTCTATAATACAAACATATCTGTCATTATGTCTTTTTAACAACTGGTCAAGATATAAGATGAGATAATCAGCTTTTGTTCCTTTGTTGGGTGGTCCTTGAAAGCTGTCATGCACATTGTCAATGAAGTGCTACATTGTGGCAATTCTGTTAGGGGCAGAAACTATTTGGAAACTTCAGCCAAGTCTAGCACAGTTACTTTACTCTTTGCTTTTGTTTTAATTAACCGCAATTCCATACCGTGCAAGCTATTTTTGAATGAGACAGTACATTAAGCAGTATCAAGGGTGTAGTACGATAACACAGATTTGAAAGCTTTTCAATTTCTAAAGCATATCTGCTCAATATGTTCCACATGTAAATAAACCAAGTGGACTTTTATTTACATTTTAATGGTCAGAATTGGCCATTATAAGAGAGAAGCCATTTTTTTATTAAACTATTTTTTCAGACACTAAAATAAATTGCACTGAAGCATGAAACCTTTTCAAATCTGTTTTTTAATTGTCAACATAGCACACTGCATTATTTCAGACCTTAAACATAATTAAATGTCAGAAAATGTCATGTGAGTTTGGCTTCAGTAATGATTTGTTAATTATTCTACCAAGGAACTTTAAAAAATCTTTAAATATTGTAGTCTTTGATTCAAGATACTCAAACTTTGCTAAGTATAAAACCAAATAAGCTTCTGCTTCTCCTTTAGGACCCTTATTTTCTTGTTCTTTCAGCACAGGGCAAAGCTTTAGCATAACCAGACATTCAAATACAGCAGGTATATTTGTTTACCTTGTCTGTTCTGTGCAAGTTTTAAGTCTTACTAGATAGAAAACGACAAAAGAAATTAATCAACTAAAGTGAAAATCATACATATGTGCTTTGTTAATGCAGGATGATAAGAATATGGGTTCTGAGTATTCATATTTTATTATTTTGATAGCACTTAAACTATCTTTAAGTGTTGCAAGAGTAAGTGATCATTTCTTTATGTAATTTTAGTGTACTAGGGGAAGCCACCTAGCTCCCTCAACACTGTGATACTTGAATTACTATAGTAAGAACAAAGTCTTATATTCTGAAGTGACAGGTTAGATTCAAAATTCAAATACTTCTAAGAAAAAGAGCCCTTTGGTTTAAATTCACACCAGCATACCAATGACTGACATGAGAACCTTTCTGGACAGATTTTGATGAGTTTTTGAATTACTTGTTGAGATAGTGTCAAAGGGAAAGGTTCAGAAGATGAAATTTTGTCTGGAAACAACCGTATGTATTTGAGGCACAGAGTTGCTTATGAGAAAACAAGTCACTTAACAATAAGCAGTTTTAGAAAATTCAGTTTTCCCATCGCGCTCTTCACTACTGCTCTCTTGATGTGGGTCATTCTCATTGCTTCCCTGTGGTAGAGCACAGTTCAGTCAGCATTAGAATCTCCTGGTTTAAGAGTGTCACCCTATCTATAGGAGATATAAAATGGGCACAGAATCCTGTGATATTTTAAATCTTCTCAGGTGATTCTGATGCACTTTCAAGAGTGAGATTCATTCTTTTAAGGACATGCAACCATTCATTGCATCTTTTATAAGAGAAGTCAAAAGAATAAATCTCTCCTAATCCCTGACTGTAAGATCTACTCATATTTTTTTTTACAATTCTTTGACTATCTGGCTTCAATATCCTAGCCCCTCCATATACCTTACCAAAGCTACCCACTCTGAGCCACAATGAACTATTTGATATTTCCCAAATTCTATGTGCTGTTCCATGGTCATCTGAAGCCAACGTCCCATGAGTCATATTGCTTCTCAGCTATGATGCATCCATCTTTGCCCTGCTTTGTGGGACGTGACTTTTTTCCCCTCAGCCAGCTGGTACAAAGTACAGCTTTGTCACTAAAGGGTGATGGAGGGCCATTGCAGGGCCATAGCAGAAGTTCCTCTTATTGTTTTGAAAAGCATTCCTCCTGTCCTCCAGCACAGTTCCCAGTGGCTTAAAGGAGGTCCAGCAGGACACACTCTCACACTCCTCTAGGCCAACCCCTGCCTGCAGACACTTGGATGCCTGTGAACCAACTCTACCTACCCTCATCCTCTAAAAGGTCTACAATAGGCTGATCCCATAAACCAGCTTGAACCCCAACCTTCCAGCAAATTTCTTCACCACTAGCAAGTTGCTTGTTTATCATTTCCAAGGAGCTGTGAC
Source organism: Phyllostomus discolor (assembly GCF_004126475.2). NCBI lineage: Eukaryota > Metazoa > Chordata > Mammalia > Chiroptera > Phyllostomidae > Phyllostomus > Phyllostomus discolor. The sequence continues at coordinate 30,180,307 of NC_040904.2, read as the reverse complement.
TCTCAGCCTGGGTTTGGGGTGAGAAGTAGGGAGGGGGTACATTTTTCCAAATGTGTTCTTTCTTTGGGCACTCTCCCTCAGCTATAGACTTAGTGACCACTTTCTATATTTACTGTTTCTTGGTATCTCTGAATTTTCATTTTCCTCTTTTAGCCAATTCAGTAGTTAACAATTCTATGTATTTCTCCTGTTCAAATTAAACAGTGTGGTTTCTGCCTCTTGACTAAACTGATGAATGCACTCTTCTTTGTGTCTGGTAACTTCTTCAGCCTTTTATGCTCATATGGTACAATATGATACAATTGGACATCTCTCCCAGTCCTAAATCCCCTCTGTGTCTGTGTGGGCTTCAAGCAAAGTTAGTTACTCTTTGTTCACTTTGTTCACACATGTTCACTACTTACAAAGTATAGTAAACTGATATTCACACATCTCCTCCCCCATTGCATGTGGACTCCCCAAACATTATTACCATGTCTTCTTTATCATTGTTTCTCTGAAGTTTAAGATAATAGGCATCAAATATTGTTGCATGAAGAAAAAACTGAAAAAGAAATACACTAAAGAACAGCAAGTCCCTTGGGTGAGATGTTTTGATCAGAAAAGGACTTCAAAGCCTGCATTAGATGCTGTGGAATTTAATGCAATGTTCGTAATATTTTAGTGACAATTTATAACATATTGCATTATATCTTCTATTTTAAAAAGTAATCAAGAACCATACTTGATAAAGTCCTTATTTAAGAAGTTCTTATTCTACATTTAGCCAAATTCTACATTTTTAATGGAAATAAGTAGACTGTAAAAGAGTAGAATTTGTCATTTTCTTTCAGCACAGGGAATGATTAGGTATTCAATGTATGTGAATATTAAGTGTTGTATTTCCAGACTTCAAATATATTGCCAAATATGTTCTTTCTTCCTCAGATCTATCCAGCAAATGTAAATCAGTCTATTAATCTTTGAACATTTTTGGATCATCAGCTTTTAACATATCAAAGTTATACTAGCCAACTAGAATGCAGTGGAAACCAGAAAGATTCAGTTATTTTAATTAAATTGGTTCACTGAAGTTTTTTTTTTATTTTCCCCATTTTGTTTTCATTGTATTTTTTTCCATTACCATTTGACCCCCTTATACACTCCTCCCCCTATAATCGCTACATGGTTGTCCAGGTCCATGAGTCCCTTTTCCCTTTTGCTTGATTCCTCTACCTTCTAACACCCACCCCCCCACCACAAATAGCTGCCATCCTGCTCTCTATCTGAATCCATTTCTATTTATCTTGTTAGTTTAGTTTTTTGTCATTAGATTCCACATATAGGTGAAATTATATGGTATTTGGCTTTCTCTGACTGGTTTATTTCACTTAACATAATGTTCTCCAGGGCTATCTATCTGTCACAGAGGGTAAAATTTTCTTCTTTTTTTATGGCCAAGTAGTATTCCATCAGGTAAATGTCCCGTAGTTGTTATATCCCCTCATCTACTGTTGGACACTTGGGTAGCTTGTATTTTAGGACTGCTTTCTGTGTCCCACGGATTTTGGATCACTGTGTTCTCATTTTCATTTTGTTCAAGATATCTTTTAATTTCTTCCTTGATCTCATTGTTGACCCATTCATTATTTAACAATATGGTATTTAGCTTCCATATCTTTGTGTAATTTTCAGTGTTCTTCTTGTGATTGATTTCTAGTTTCATAGCATTGTGGTCAGAGAAAGTGCTTAATATGATTTCAATGTTATTAAATTTATTGAGACTTGTTTTATGTCCTAACATGTGGTGTATCCTAGAAAACATTCCATATGTACTTGAAACATATTTACATTCTGCTGCTTTGGGGTGAAATGCCCTGAATATATCAATTAAATCCATTTGATCTAGTGTGTTGTTTAAGGCTGCTGTCTCCTTGTTAATTTTGCCAGGAAGATCTATCCAGTGAAGTCAGTTGGGTGTTAAAATCCTCTACTATGACTGTGTTTCTGTCAATTTCCCCATTTACGTCCATAAATATTTGCTTTACATATTTAGGTGTTCCAATATTGGATGCATAAATATTTACTAGCATTATATCTTCTTGTTAGATTTTTCCTTTTATCATTATGTAGTTTCCTTCTTTGTCTCTTACTATAGCCTTGGACTTAATGTCTATTTTGTCAGATATAAATATTGCTACCCCAGCTCTTTTTTCTTTCCATTTGTATGAAATATCTTTTCCATCCTCCCCTTTTTTTAGTCTGTGTGAATCCTTCAATCTGAGGTGAGTCTCTTGGAGACAGTATATGTATAGGTCTTATTTTCTTTTCCTTTCAGCTACCCTATGTCTTTTGCCTGTAGCATTTAAGGCATTTACATTTAAGGTGATTATTAATAGATATGTGTTTATTGCCATTTTATTTTTAAACCATTTCCCACTGTTGTTGTTGTAGTTGTTGTTGTTGTTGTTGTTGTTCTTGTTCTTGTTCTTGTTCTTGTTGTTGTTGTTGTTCTTCTTCTTCTTCTTCTTCTCTTTATTCTTCCTCTAGCATGCCATTTGTTGCAGTACTGGTTTGGTATGAACTAATTCTCTTAGCATTTTCTAGTCTGGGAAACTATTTCTCCTTCAATTTCAAATGATAAACTTGCTGGGTAAAGTAGCCTTGATTATAGGTCCTCACTTTTCATCACCTTGAATATTTCACACCACTCTCTCTGGCCTGAAATGTTCCTGTTGAGAAATAAGATGACAGTCTAATTGGAGTTCCCTTGTCAGTACCTACTTGCTTTTCTCACAGAGCTACCTGTTTTTAGGCTTTGCCACTTTATTTGTGATATTCTTGGTGTAGGCCTCTTTGGGTAAATCTTGTGTGGGACTCTCTGCACTTCCTGGATGTGTGTATCTTTTTCTTTCACCAGACTAGTGAAATTTTTAGTCATTATCTCTTCAAATACTTCTGGAACTCTTGATCAGTCTCTTCTCCTTCTTATATTCCCCTGATGCGCCACTTGTTGACCCAAAGGTTTTTTAAGCTCTCTTCTTTCTATCTTTCTGGTGCTCTGCTTGGTCATTTTTTTTTCTAGCTTGTCTCCCACTGATTCAATCCTCTGCTTCATCTAACATACTGCTTATTCCTTCCAGTGTATTATTCATTTCAGTATTGCATTCTTTATTTTTGACCCGTCCTTTTTTGTTTTTTTTTTTTCATTCTGTTCCATATACTTATAATCATTACTTTAAACTCTCTATCAGATACATTGCTTGTGTCCCCTTTATTTAGTTGTTCTCCTGGGGGAGTCTCTTGTTCTTTCATTTGGGGCCTGTTTCTTTATCTTCCCATTTTGGTTGCCTCTTTGTGTGTTTTTTTGTATGTATTGCACAGATCTGCAAGACCTCTGGTGTAGATCTGTGTCAGATGCTGCCTGTGACTGTCCCTGGGTAAACTGTTTGGAACTATCAGTGATCCACAGCTTGTGGCTCCCTCTGCAGGGCCTGTTTATTTGCAGAAAGAGCCAGACTGTGTGCCAAGGACTGCTTTCACCAGCACCATTCCTAGTGGTGATTCAACTAAAGCCTCAAAGCCCCCACAGATCTGCCTTAGTTGTCAAACTTAATCACTGAGAGAGCCTCCAGCTGTAGTCCTCAGCAGCCCATTTTAAGCTCCACTGAGTGGAACAGAATAATTCCTGTGGGCAGGGCTATTGCTTCCCCTCAGACTGATGCCACTCAGAGTAGACTGCTGTGCCCAAGAAGATGGCTTTTATACGATGGGGAATGACTCAGCGTAGGAATCCTGGCTGTTGATTCTTTAGCTCTCTCCCCAGAACCACCAGCCCCAGACTCTCCTCACATATCCACTCTGCCTTTCTACTGCCAGAATCCAGGGTAAGTGGCTGCAAGTGGAATTTTGTGCTTTGGCTCTTTAAGAGGCATTTGTATCTCTAGCTGTCTTTTCCTGCTTGGACAGATATTCCATTGCTTTTCACAGCTGCATGTTACCTGGGTTTCATCCCCAGGTCTAGTGCTGAAGGCTGGGAGCCCAGCTTGAAGTTTAGACCACACACTTCTCAGGGATCAGCCCCTGGCTGCTCAAATATCCCTCTGGCTGTTCAGCTGCCCACCCACCCACAGGAATCTAGACAGCTTTCCTCTCCTCCTCTGCACTCCAGACAAGTCACATTGTAGTGAAGTGGTTTCTTCTGTAAGTCCTTTGTTATAAGGCTTTTCTCCAGCTAGTGTTCAGTTGGTTATTCAGGATAATTTTTCTATAATTTAGTTGTAATTCCAGTTTGATCCTGGGAGGAGGTTTGCACAGCTTCCACTTACTTCTCTGCCATCTTGGATCAAAATTAATTGGTTGAAGTTTTATACCAATGGGGATCAGTGGAGAGAAAATTGGATCATAAGTCTCCCTCTCCATGACCTCTGTCCTGTCACCCATGAAAGCTTTATATTCTTTATTTATAGAGAGACTCTGAGGCAAAGTTTAGAGAATAGAGTTGTTCATGTCACTGTCATTGCCATGCAGTTATTTAGATTCTGACCCCCAAAAAGGTAGCACAGAGAAAATACAATATTTTTATGTAACCTTAAGAAGCCCTAGAAAGTATTGTAAAAGCAAAGCAATCTGTCCTGCTGTCGTAATTAGTAGGAAACTATAAAGACCAGTCAAGCTACTATGTCAAGTTACAAAAGTTCGATATTGTAAAGTGTGAAAAAGTATGGAAGGTACATGATTTATAAAATGTTTACTGAAGCTTTAGTCTAAGTTTAGTGGGCTCTTTTCTCTTTTAACCTGCATGCACAGGAATGGACACTTGTAGGCTTACTATTGCCAGTATATGAAACACAGAATTTATTCTTGTATTCTTATTTATGTATTATTGTATCATTTACTTGTATTATTTGTCTTCTTATTTTTGCTATTATTTTTATCTTTACTTTTGATTTAGCATTTAGGTAATGATAGCTGGTAATTTAACCTATATTTGATTGCCCTGTATTGATTTTTTTTTGCTCAGAAATCATATTATGGAATTAAATAACCAGTGTAAGAAATTTGCCCCAAATTTCTTCAAGGCATTGTATGGTTTTCCTTACATATAATAAATCTCAACAGTAAGATTTAATAATGAAACATGGGCAAAATCTTAAGCAATGGCTCATAACCATCATCATAGCTTTAGTCCAAATTTCTGCTCCTCTAACCCTTCACTGGATGTCATTGGTTTTAACCCCCTTGAGAGCAATGTGTTCATTTGTAGAAAACCCTGACTACTCACCTCTCAAGGATTAGATTCTTTTAAAAATGTTTCTAACCAGAAAATTTTGGAATTATACACTCTTTCACTTCAGGTCACCCTGCTTTTGCAAAGTCTTAAAAGTGTGATTTCTTATTAAAACTTCATCTCTGAGGTCAATAGAACTATAACACTGTGTCTTTTAACATCTATTGGACATTTTATGGTTGCAACTTTTCTAAATGCTGAAAATGTTGGGGGGAAATAGTAAAAGGTTTATTTTCATTCTTTGCTACTATGCCTGTGGGCAATATGTTATTCTCCATCATAACTACTTTAATTAACTCTGCTTAGTTTAGTTCTTTTCTGGATTAGGAAAATACTTTCATCAAGTTTGCACATCTTTGAAACACTAAAAATACATATTCCAGAACATAATTTGTCATTAAACTTTACAGTAATAATATTATTGAATTATAGTTAATACATAAGAGAATATTAATAGATCTCAATATGATTTTAATGGTATTAAAGTACAATAATTAATCAATAGCTTTAACATATAAGACATACCCCTACCAGTGTAGCTCAGTGGATTGAGCATGTGCCTAAGAACCAAAGGGCCACTAGTTCAATTCCCAGTCAGGACACATGCCTGGCGTGCCAGCCAGGTCCCCATTACAGGGTGCATGAGAGGCAACCACATGTTGATGTTTCTCTCCCTCCTTTCTTCCCTTTCTCAAAATAAAAGAAGTTAAATCTTAAAAAAATAAAAAATATATATAAGACAGCTGTAAAAATTTTTTAATATATTACTTTGTAAAAAATACACACCATAAGTGTATTATTATTTTTGTTCTATTAACAATTCCCAAGGAGGGGAGGAGAAAATTAGGGTACTGTGATAATACACTTTTTCAAATAAATATCAATTTTATCAGTTAAGATGAGAATAACTATAGCATTCCCTTGGAAGGCTGAAATAAATTGATCTCTACTTTCTTCCTTTTCCCCACCTCGCCCCAAAGAGATGACTGTGAGCATCTTGTGGTGTGTATAATATAATGTTGGGCACCCAAAGCTGTCCACATTCTAATCCTTTGGATCTGTGAAGAATAAGCTGTATGACAAGGGTGATTAAGTTTGCAGATTAAATTAAAGTCACTAATCAGATTACCTTGAAATAGAAAAATTGTCCTGGATTTTTCAAGTGAACCGAATGTAATTACAAAGGTCACTAAAGGTAGAAAAGAAATGAGAGTCGAGTCAGAGGGTGATGAGACTATGGTGGAATGGTCAGAGATGCAGCTGGGTTTTAAGACGAAGAAACTGGGCTCAGGGTGAAACAAGGAACATGACTTACCACTAGAAGTTGGAAAAAATAAGAAAATGGACCTTCCCTAGATCCTTCAGAAAGGAATGAGGCTCTGCCAACACCTTGAGTTTAGTTGAAAACCAGGTCAGACTTGTAACTTATAACCGTAAGGTTATAAGGCAACACATTTATACTGTTTTAAATTCATTAGTTTGTAGCAATTTGCTACAATAGCAATTGAAAACTAATACATTTTTCAAGGTGAAGTTTTGTGTTTGTTGCTTCCTTCCATGATAGTAACTAATCCAGTGACTAGCACATTCAACCAACACTACTGCTAGTAAATTCTTATTGTAAATTCTAAATTTATAGTTTTTTCAATCAATTAACCAATAAATATTTATTGACATTTATTTGGTCATGTAAAGAATTCTATTAGACTCTGAGATATATCACAAGATAAATTAGACACAGAACCTGTTGTCATGGGGAATGAATAGGTGTAGGCTCCCACACAAAGAGGTCTGAACACTCAGTTCCTCCTATCTCTATGTTAGAAGTTTAAAAAGTTGGAAAATTGCATAATTAGACTTGTGGTATATTGTAGTAATTACCCGTATTTATCTAAGAGAGCTCATCTAGCTATTGTAATGGACAGTTATTGGTTTTGCCTTTTCTAAGGGCTGTTTAAACGACAGAATTTTATTGTCTCACAGCCGTGGAAGCTAGAAGTCTGAGATGAAGTTTTACATAGGTCGGTGCCCTCTGAGGGCTATGAAAGATCACCTGTTCATTGCCTCTCACCTAGCTGCTGGTGGCGCCCTGGGAATCTTTGCAACTCTTTGGCTTGGCTTGTAGAAGAATCATCTCATTCTCTGAGTTTATTTTCAAATGGCAGTCTCCTTATGGGAATGTCTCTGTGTGCAATTTTCTTCTTTTTATAATGACTCTAGTCACACTGGTTTAATGTTTCACCTAATGATCTCAACTTTATTCACAACTGCAATGGTTATATTTCCAAATAAGGTCAACACATGAATGCTGTGAAGACAAAATTCAACCACTAACACTTTCCCACAATAATTTCCTCCTAGCAACATTAGCTCTGTTTATTTTCAGGAATCCATTTATGATGCCTGAGTGTGAATGAATCTTACCTACCTCTGCAGAAAAGGGCACGTGATTACATCCATGCTAATCAGTGCTGCATCCCCAGCTGCAGTGATTGTCTCAGTGACTGGAATATGGATGGCCAAACCAAGTTAGTGAGCACCATCTTTAGAAGATTTGTTTGACCAACTATTAAGAAAGGACACACTCATGAAGTGAACCTTGGGATAGCTCTTGACCAATACCTTTGTTCTACCATATGAATGGAGTTTAGCTAATAATAACCCCAACATAGAGAAAATCAGAGCACTGAGAGAGAAAAGCAACATTCCAGTGTATTTAAGTGTTTGTTTCTATCTGTACCTAAAGGCTTCCCCCTGAACTCTCCATTTTATAAATAAATAAATGCCCTCTTTGTATTTAAGCAACTATGTTCTGGATTTCTGACATCTAAAACAAGAAGTGCTCTGCCTAAAATAATTTCCTGACTCACCAGGAGAGAAATCTCAGGTACAATGATAATTTCAAAATATCATTTACAGAAAATGTAATCCCATATAATGTCTATGAAACATCAGTGACATGATTAAATATACAAATATTATTTTAACTGCTTTTTATGTAAATATTCTATACATGTTTTATGTTCAGTCTAATAATCCATTTTTAAATAAAAATAAAATTATGTTTCTAAATAAAATAGAGGACACTGTAGAGATACTTTAACATACTATATTTTACTTAATCAGACATTTCCTCCTAAATGCTATTAAGAGAAAACTAACACTATTCTCTTAGTGTGCTGTATTTTTCTATAGTAACATAGCTACAACCAACAATTGTGTTCCTTAGAATCTGCTTTACTGTACAGTTCTGAGTCAGCCAGCCAGCCAAAATAAATACTTACAGAAGACTTGGATAGTAAAATGAAGTAGAGCCATTCTTCTTGTAAGGCTATCACAGTCAGATATGGTGATAGACTGAAAAAGGTATCTGGCAGCTCACATTGTTTCATATCTTTTCAATTGCTTTTTTTCCAGCTGTTGAATCTATTACCCAACAATGTGCCCAAATTCATAACTGGATTCTTGGATACAGGTCAAGAGTAGCAATAGGCCCACTACTACACCAGCTTCTATAGATTTTTCTATAAGAGTCCCTTTGTGAATGTGTATGGCAATATACAATAGGCTTCTCTGACTTCTGAGTCTTATTTGTCCACTCACACCATCATTGCATTATTGTTGATTTTTTTCCCTGGCATCCTACACTTCCTTAACCAGCTGTTCCCATGCCTGTGTAAGGCATAAATTTAGTAAAACTTTTTATACTCATCTTACTGATAGTATCTTTCTTGTCCTAACTGAACTCTGACTGGTAAATTAACTAAAATTACTATTCTTTCAAAAGCCATGTTAAATGGTTTTCTTTTCTTATTTATTTTTTAGAGAGGAGAAGGAAGGGAGAAAGAGAGGGAGAGAAATACCAATGTATGAGAGAAGCATCAGCTGCCTCTGACACACCTTCAACCGGGGACCTGGCTTGCAACCCAGGCATATGGTCTGACTAGGCATCAAACCAGCGAGCTCTTGGTTCCCAGGCATATGCTCAACCCACTGAACTTCACCAGCCAGGGCAGCCGTGTTAAGTCTTAACCCTCATGCTCTCATTTGTACTCAATGCTTCAGTTATTTGCTTGGTTCTTCTTCCTAGTTCTCAGAAGCACAATATTTGATAGAGCAAGTTTGCACAGTAATTTATTTAAATATTAAGTATCTAAGGACCTGTGTAGCCTCATGGGGATTAAAAATTTTGTGATTATTCTTTCTTGTTGGGTATTTAATTTTAAAAGAAAATTAAAAGCAAATCTTTAGAAAAAAGGTAATGATGACATAGACCTCATTTGTTTTGTGTATTATTTCATCTCCAGTACACATAAAAGTATCTTGCATATAGTAGGAACTTCACAAATATTTGTAGAATAAATAACTAGATAAATTAGATGTTGTTAATTCATAACATTATGTATTGAAGGGAAATGCACACATTTTTAAAATACCACTCTCCTACAAATAAAACATTTTTGGCAAGGTTTCACCTCACCACTTCAAGCAAGGGATTTGAATATGAGCTATTGTGGACTGCATACCTCCTAAAAATTTCTTATGAAAGCTTAGATTTGTGATTCAAATTAAGCTCCACTCAAGTGGCTAAAATTGATTTGTCTCACATTTGCAAAAAAATGAAACTAACCAGATCAGTATGTTCTCCTGGATAATTCAATTATTACCAAGGAGGAAGGGCTTCCGGTGAAGCACACTGTGTTTGAGGGTTTGGAGCTCCTAGGGCTGCATTTGCTCTCTTGTGAAGTTAACACATTGGTAGTAGAATGAATGATACCACCATACAGGAAGCAGAGATGAGAGATCAAACAAATATTTAAGATGACTAAAGCATTGTTTCTAGGTCTCTTTAAGCCCATCTGTATCTCTTCACTTCATACTGTTGAGATGATACACCATTCAGATGACAAAACTTTGTATCATTGTAATGATTTTCATTTATTTTCTTAGGTTAATTCCAAGAGGATTTCTATCCCTTGCAATGAAAGCAATCTAGGCTGCATTTGTTGGAGCAGAATAAACTGCAACAAGCAAATCTCACTATCTAGGTGGCTTGATGCAATGCCCTTCTCTCCAGGGCACTTGCTTCTCTTTCAGGTAGTGATTCAAGTTTCAGGCTGTTTCAGTATTATGGCTCAGTTTCATTTCAATACATTTATCCTGGTGTCACTGCGACAGCTGAAGTAACAGTACAGAGAATGTACTTACAGAGCTCTTAAATACTTGTATTAGAAGTGACACCCAGCACTTCTGTGCATGGTCTATTGGATTAAATTAGTCATATGACCCTAAACTAATTATAAGAGAGACTCAGAAAAATAGATAAGCAAATGGATAATTTGCCACACTCCCTCTTTAAAAACGGAGAGGAGCACTTTTGTCTTACTCATGGTTATATCTCTAGCATCCAGCGAGGCACTTAACACTTAGATATGTTGGTGCTGCTTGAATAGCTTCATTGAAACGTGTACAATATAACAAAATACCTTTCCTTTCAAAATAACAACACATTTTAAATATAACACTCTTTTTTAAGAATAATCATTTTTATCTTACCCTAAAGCATATATTTATATATGCACACTTGGAAGTAAATCTACTTCGTAGACCAGAGATTCCCAGTGAGGAACAGGGCAGGCAGTGTGGGACTTGTTCAGAAGACACACGCCCACTCTGCCAGGGACAGAGTGGGGCGCAGCCGGACACCCTCACTGCTGCATTGGCTGGCACGCCTAGTAAACCAGTGTAAACCGTAGCAACCAAATGATGAAGAACTGTTTTGCCCAGTTATAACTTCATGTTTATGAGAAAGTACAAGTGAGGCTATTGGCAATTAAAATAAATATGTAAATGGAGTAATTTTTAAAAACATTTTATCACAAAAACCAAAAATATGATTATTCCTAAGATATAGATTTGAATAAGCAAATAAATTTTATATACTCATCACCTGACCCATATACATTTATTAAATTATGAAAATTTGATTGTTTACTCCAGGAAATCAAAACTACATTACCTCATTTGAGGCAGAAAGGAAAAAAATATAGTCCTGCAATGGTACTGTTCTCTAAGGATCTACTGTCCTCCTTAAATTCTTAATGAATTCAACATATAATGTTGGTCATTGAAATACTATATCGATTTTTGATAAAATATTTAATCATTCATTTCTTCATAGAATGTACTTGCATTTAACAAAGCTTAATAATATTTGACAGAAAAAATATAGTTCCACATTGTTGAAAAATTTTCAACTTTATAAAGTGAAATAATTAAATTATTTCACTCTATGAAATAATTCTTTATATTACACATTTTTTAATCTCAATCTCACAAGTAAATTGAAAATAGTTTATTTTCAAATCTGTTTTTATACATAGCAATATATAAGGTAAATATTTATTTTTCACTACTATTTATAAAATCTCATAAGGAAATCCATTATATCATGTGATTCTACTATAATCATTGAAATGTATTTACATGTATATTTTCATATGTACAAAGAATGAATAAGTTCAAGGATGGCATTTTTTAAGCTTAAAGTATTCATACAATTTTATCTACAAATAGGCACAAGTTGAGCACTTAATCCAAAGGATATGCTGCACAGTGACTTCTACTTCAAGATTAAAAAAAAAAAGAGGAAGAAAAATGAAGGCAAATAAAAGCTCCTGTGTTTCATCTTTTGGTGAGATACGCTAATTAAGCTACTAATACAATCCCAGGGGCTGGCTAGGTCATATCTAGATTTCGGAGGAATTAGTGACATTTCACACTCCTGTTGCCAGCACCCTCAGGCTTGATGCTATTTACTCATTCACATTTCAGATAGTCCACCCACTGTAATACACAACCTTTGATATTCTGCCATTCTGGCCCAGTGGGTTCATCTTTAATTTTGATATTTAACTTAATCTCTACCTCCATCCACCTTGATAACCTGCTATCATTGAAAACTGTCTGCTTAAATGAGATAAACTGAAGAGAATTACAGTGCCAGCCTTCAAATAGAGCCTGGAGATGTGGGAAAGTAAAGCTTTCAATGACTCGTTTATTCCCTTAACTAAGAGAGATAGCAAGCTTTTCTGAACTGCCGTGAAATACAATGAGTGGTTTTCTGATCCATAATGCTTGGCTACAAGTAATAGAGCACAGATCATATTGTTCACATTCATCTGTTCAAAGTCTTAAAATTCCAGCCGAATGAAACTACAAAGAGGGAAAAAGCAGGTGCTTGGCTTTGTTCACAAAGTCATCAAGATCTGAAAGACTGATTTTTATCAGCACTTTTATCCTAAGGAACCTCCTTGAGGGAGAAAGGAAAAGAATGTAGAGCTTCAAGCAGAGCTATAAAGCAGAATCTGAAGCATAGTTATGGTTATAATTTGCACAGATTAGTTGCTGCTCTACCACCATGTTCTTGATCACAGCATAAATCACACTTTAATTTTAACCTCTGCAGTTCATTAATAGATTCAATATCAAAAATAATTCAGGACTGACACGACTAGTTTACAGGTAAGTTTAACAAGAATGTGGAAGCTTAATGATGTATTAGTTGCCTTGCCAACTGGGGCATAAAGATTCATGAATCTTAACCTATGTTGCCATCACAAACTCAGAGCTATAAATAATGCAAGCAGCTAATCAGGCATAGAAAAGATATATAGCATCATTGAAAATCAGTTATCTGCACTGCTCCAGCTTTTAAAAATGTATCCTATGTAAAGTAATCCAGTGACATAACTCATAAAAGATCGGTGCTGACTCACAGCCTATATTCAATATTTATTTTTAAAAATTTTTTTAGTTCCTTAAGTATAGCATTTTTTTCTTAAACACTAAGAATTTTTAGACAGAATAGTTTAGCTTAAAGTTATATTATGATTTACACATAATGTTAAGTGCTAAATATACAGTGGATTGCAAAGTAAATATCTGTAACTTGTTTTCTTTTTTATACTAAGAAGTTAGTAACAAAAACTTTCAACAGACAGTAAAATCAAATAGCAGCTAACACAAATTTAAGAGATTGACAATTATGCACACTAGAAGATAGAGAATTTTTCCCTGAATGTCTATTAGTTTCCTAGGGCTGCTGTCATGAAGTATCACAACCTGGGTAGTTTAAACAGTGAAATTAATTGGCTCACAGTTCTTGGAGGCCAGAAATCCTAGATGGAGGAGTCAGCAGAGTGTATTCCTTCTGAGAGCTCTGAGGAACAACCTGTCCCATGCTTCTCTCCTAGCTTCTGGGGGCCTCAGGCATTCCTTGGCTCCCAGAGGTGGCTTCCTTGTTTCTTTACATTGTATTTCCTCTTTAGATGTCTGTCTCTGTGTCCAAATTTCTTTAAAAAAAAACAAAAAAAGGACATCAGTCATTTTAAATTAGGGTCCATCTCAGTGACCTCATCTTAACTTGATTATTTCTGTAAACACTCTTCTCCAAATGTTTTCCCAAAAAGTGATGCTATGGTGTCAGTGCTGGCTCTGTTAGAAGGCCTTTGCAAACACTGAAAGTGGGGCCAGTGTCACCTGCTTCTGATAGAAAATCAATTTTTCTAGTAATAGTTTCAAACTTCATATAATTCATGTTGATGCAAACACCGGCCTGCAGTGTCCACATCATTATGGATGAAATGACACATTCATAAGGACTAGAGTCTGGTGGAGGAAAAGGAATAGCATGGCTTTTCTCTCAAGGGGAGCAAAAGCTGTGGCCCCTGCCATGACAGGCCTTTATCTCTCTCTCTCTCTCTCCCTCTCCCCCTCTCTCGGCACATTACAGGAATGGTCCTCATTTTCTATGCACAGAATTGCTTTAGGTGGTTACCTTTTACAGAAAACAAAGGAGCCAATGTGCTAATCACATCACAGAAGAGGGATGTTTGCAAATGAAAAGGCAAAAGTGGTTGAATCAGTTACACTCCTCCATAGAAGGGTTAGCATGGATTTTAGGAAGCTACTTTGCAGTAAATATCCTCAATTCAGGGTGAGGGAGTTTTAGCCAAAAGCAACACTCATAGCAGCCTACATTGCAGGCCTGATTCCCCACAGGAGAACCTATCTGTGGGTGTGGGTCCTGCGCATCTCCCAGTGGGAGCTGGGCCTACACCATGCAGAATGGTCTCTTATATATGTAACCAAAGCATTACTATAAATGATACTAAAAATTAGTCTAAAATTCAACATTGAAGAAAATATAAATTTTAACAGAGTCATGGTCAAGATAATGTTATTATATTATAACTTGTAGCATCAGCACACGCGAGAACCAATATCGGAGACTTTCAGGGTATCAAAAATGTTACTTTATTGGCTAAGTTTAACCTGCGCAGGGGCGAACTCTCAAAGTGTCCAGCGACACAGTGCCCACAGGGAGCTGCAAACAAGAGCCGCCCCGAGCGCGTACAACTACGTTCTTATATAGGGGCGGGCAAGCAAGCGTTATACAGAAGCAGACGTGGCAGTTAGCAATTCGCTTACAAAGACCGCGCACGGGAACTTCAAACCAAGCATTCTTGCATAAGGCGGGAAGGCAGGCTGTTTGTTCATTAACCTAGTAATCTCCTGGCTCTAGCTAGCTAGTTTTCTATTTTCTCATTAAAAACTACAAAGCATTGCTTATCTAGCCTATCCAGGGGAGAGCATCTGCTAGACACGGGATGTTTGCTTAACTGCCCTGTGTCTCCCTTATCATTTCCTTTTAGCTACAATGTAGTTCTTGTCTACTAGAGGAAATTTAGTTCTTAATTTCCTTATTCCCAACAAACTCAGTATAAATAAAGTGTATTTTGAACTATCTGTAGTACCTTAACAATTTATAATTGTATTTCATAAAAAGATAAATCAAAATAAGAGGTATATAATTTTCAGAACATTCAAGTATCTTTAATATAAACAAAGCATTTTCTAATTGTATTAAATTCGTTGTGCTGATATTAATTAGTGCAATTATACAGGTGCCGAGAGTAGAATTCTATAATACATGAACGGTCTATTGTGTTTTGTGTTCACAACCCCAAGTCAAGTCTTTCATCACCATTTACTCCCCACCATACCCTTTGGTAACCATCATACTGTCGTCTGTGTCTATGAGTTTTTGTATATTTGTCTTGCTTATTAGTTTGTTGCTTTCAATTTTATATCCCACATATGAGAGAAAGCATATGGCTCTTAAGCTTTTCTGTCTGACTGACGTAGCTTAGCATGATATACTCATAGTCCATCCATGCTATTGCAGATGGCAGTGTTTCTTCATTTCTGATGGCTGAATAATATTCCATTCTACATGCACCACATCTTTTTTATCCAATCATTTATCAAGGGTCACATCAGTTGTTTCCATGTCTTGACCACCATGAATAAGGATGCAATGAATATTGGGGTACATATATCTTTGCAAATAAATATTTTCAAAATCTTGAAGTAGATAACCAAAAGAGGCTGCGTTATATGGTAACTCAAAAATAGAGTAGTTTAACTTCAAAATTTTTGTGACAAATTAGACATTGAATTTAAAAATATGTATTTCAAGAGGTCAGTACTCATTTGGTCCCTTTGTTACCTACTATCAAGATATTACAAATATTTGAGTTTTTATAAGCTATTTTTTAAATAAATGTACCTCAAAATGGTATTGGATATGTTTATATGTATCTTAAATTTGTTTGCAATTTGTTAATAGCATGTGGACATTTTATTCTCATTTGTATACTTTTCAATCAATTATTCCATTATGAAAATTAAAATACTTCATCTTTTATAGTATACCATAATTGTATGAGATTTCTAACACTAAGAATGAGAGAAAGAATGTATCTCAGTCAATTTTTGTGTTAATTACCTACTGAAATAAGGTTTTATATATAGTAATATATAATTAACAATAATTTAACTGTTTTATTTTACTTTTTAAAAGTTAGCATTGGGAGATTGAAAATTACCTATGTGGCTCATAATATAATTCCCCTGAACAGTTATGCATAGACTGTGAACTCCTACAAAGTAGAGGCGAATGTCTCCATCATGTTTTATTCCTCATACCTAGCAGAGTAAACATTGAATTAATTCCTATGTTGAATGAATTACATATAAAATAATGAAATAAAAAAAGATGATACAGTGAACCTACAATGAAACACCAGACAAGTTCAATGGGTTTATATAAACATGGAATACTAGAGATAAGATATTAGGAGCCCTGCCAGGTGTGGCTCAGTGTATTGAGCACTGGCCTGTAAACCAAAGGTACATTGGTCCAATTCCTAGTTAAGGCACATGTCTGGGTTTTGGGCTGGGTCCCCAGTGTGGAGTGCTTGAGAGGCAACCACACATTGATGTTTCTCTCCCTTCCCCTCTGTCTAAAAATAAATAAATAAAACCTTTAAAAAGATAATGTAATAGATACTTTAAATTAATTTTTATATATAAAAATAAAACTGGTCAAACAAGGAATGTAACATGCATAAAGCAAAAGAAAAATAATACTGTGTATTATTTATTATACTTGGGATCAACAATGTTAAGCTGAATTCCAAACAAAAATAGTGAAAACTTTAAAAATTAATTAAAATTTATCCATTGTCTTCCAAGCATCCTACCATATTTACATTTTCTATTATAAATGTGGGTAGTTTCCCAGTTTTATTATTATTTAATTGGTAATATAAATCTTTTATGGTCCAAATTATGGCCTCAGTGAGGGTCCCTGAAGTTTGTTAACTACTGGGGTATCTCAGAAGTTGGTTATCCATTTACTTGAATGTGACCTCAAATCAAGAAACAGAGAAGAAAATAAGACTCCTTATTGTCTTTCTCTCCAACTCCCAGGCTTCAGCCCAAGCATTTCGTTTGTGGGAGTGGATCCCAGTTGCCTCAAGATAAAGGCTATCTGTGGGCAACACAATAAATTAAACCATACTGGGTAAAGTCAATGTTAGCTTGTTTATTGCTTACAGAAATTGCAATTTTTACTGAAAAGAATATTTAAATTTTAATTTGGAGTCTCTTGGTCTCAAAGCATATGCATAGTTCCTGTCAAAAATTCTAGCTCTGCAAAGAGATATTACTGGAAGCAAAAGATCACAAAAGACAAAACTGTTTTTAAAATTGTGATTCTACTGATACGCCTTGAGGGAGACTTGACAGAGTAACTTAAGTCATAAATGGGGGCTTTTATTTTGTATCTGTGTACAGAGGTTGGAGAGAGGAGAACAAAATGAAATTTCAGGTTGTATTATATACTGGGTACTATCCTACACATGATTAAGTTAATTTTTAGGATGACTCTATAATAAGTATATCATTACTTTGTTTTATAAATGACAATGCTGGCTGAGATCCACACCTTTATTAACCTCTTATCTCATTTGAAGTTCATCCTTGCTTTCATATCATCATTTCTTTCAATAGTGGTTTTGTCCTCTGGGTAAAGTTGATATTGTCCTCCAAACTGAAAGCATGTATTTAATAACATGTACACTTTTTTCCTATAGCTTTGTGCTTGCTTTATGCCATTTTTTCAGCCATGGCAAATTGAACTGGTTTCCAGGCTACTTGTTCAGGTGATGTTTCGCTAAACTTTGCATTCCCATTGAATGACTTTTCCTCTGTGGATTTAGAGTCAATGCTCCCACACCCAAACTCCATGTAACATGTCATGCTCCATACATGGGGTTTATTCAACACAGATATACCTTACCTACCCGACCTACTTCTATTATTTAGTGATTTTAACCAAGAACAACTTTTAATGATTTCTATCACAGCAATTTTTGTTTTGTGTTTAGTAATATATTCGTCCATCCCGAGTGAGACTGAGTTAAATGGAACAAATTGTGTTTAAAAATACAATCACAAACATGTATGCATAACCATAGACACAGACAACAGTGCAGGGAGAGAGAGGGGGTGAAGGCTGGATGGAGGTGAGCAAAGGGAGAAAAATGGGGACAACTATAATAGTGTGAACAATAAAAATAAAGTTAAAAATTAAAACATTGAAAGTGTATATGGACTACTCATTAAAATAATTGAAATACATACCAAACCAAAGAACTGGGTCATGAAGTGATACTGGAAAAGCAGAGGTCATCATTGGTTCAGTGCAGTAATGATATTAGCCAGAATCATCAAATGATGAGGCTGGCAGGTGTTTATTTAAAACTGTCACCAGATGATAAAATGGCATTCTAAAAACCTGATTTTTCAGGTTTAATTGCAGTAAACACATATATTTAACTAAAACATTATTTTCTTATGGTTTCTTAATTTTGCTGGTCTCTATTAATCTTTTGTTTCATTAATATTATGTTGAGAAATTTTTGTAACATCTATGAGTATCAATTTGATTACTTCTACAACTGGAGTAATAATTACTTATAGAATCATTTGATAATTAATATAAGACTGAACATGTAGGACCATAGTACTCTGTCAGTAATTGTTTTATTTCCCCATAAATATCATTTGTCATGTTTTCTATATCCCACAATTCATAAGTGCTAATTACATTCATTCTTCAGCTTACTCATAGGAGCACATGTATCTGTTCATATGGTTATTTCTTCATTCCATCAAAAACTATTCTAATATGCATATGTGTTAGCAAAGTAGCATTTCTCAGCTATTTGCTATACCCAGCATAAAGCATTATACCCCTATTTTCAATTATATTCAGTTAAACCATTCAGTCTCTTTATATAAACGATATGAGATTGGCCATGGTTAAGGCTTAAATATTGATAATATTTTTAAAAACCTCTGTTAGGATTATTATAGTACAGCCATAGCATTTGAAAGTGTGGTTCTAGCCCTGGCTGGTGTAGCTCAGTGGATTGAGCGCGGGCTGGGAACCAAAGTGTCCCAGGTTCGATTCCCAGCCAGGGTACATTCCTGGGTTGCAGGCCAGAACCCCCAGCAACCGCACATTGATTTCTCTTTCTCTCTCTCTCTCTCTCTCTCTCTCTCTCTCTCTCTCTCTCTCTCTCCTCCCTTCCCTCTCTAAAAATAAATAAAAAAAAAAGGAAGTGTTGTTCTGATGTCAGAAAGAATACCTAGATCCAAATTCTGTTCAGGCAATTTACTAGCTGTATAATAATGAAAAATTTCTTTGCACCTTTAAGTCTTGTTCTCTGAACTGAAACATGAATCTAAGTATATTAATGACAACAACAATAATTTAAGAACTGCTTATTTTACATGTGCCAAGCATTCACTTAATCCTCACAACGGTCTGAATAAGACATATTATTATTTTCATTTTATGATAGTGAGATATCTGTGTGTGAGATAACTAACACATAGGGAGGTTGTTAATAAGGTCACAAAGCTCGTTACTGGTAGAGCAGAAATTAGAGCTTGTGCATCGATTCCAGAGCCAATTCATCTAACCAGCTGCTGATGGCTTTTGCATTGGGCTGTTCTGAGTGTAAAATGAAATGCATATAAGAGCTTAGCATACTGCATTGTACATATAAAATTCCAGGTATGATACAAATCATGATTTTAATTATCATCATGAATATATTGATATAATTGTGCACAGAGCAAAAATGAATCAAAATGAGGGAACAATATTATATATTTGGATCACAGGGACACAGTACAACAAGGCAAAGACAATTAGATTATGTACAAATCAACTCTGAGTCTATATAAGGTTGCAAAGTACAGACTATGACCAAATTTTACTGTATGTAATACCCGTATCTTCTATTTTTTAAGCACAATTACTTTCTTTACACTCATTTCTGGGAGGTATAACTTACACACACACCCTATATTATAACCACTTTAAGTTAGCCACAAAATATTTAATAGTATTCCCAAAATTTGAGAATAATTTAGTAAATTAGAATACTCTCTTATTTTTTGGTATCAATAACATTACCTTCACATTAGAATTTTCCCACCAAGCTAAAACTGAAATATGCAATTTACCTGAAAAAAAAATTCTGTGAATGGCACTTAAGCTGTCCTGCAGATGCAAGGCATCCCATACTTCATTAACACACCAAAGAGAATCAGCTGTTGAGTGAACAACACCAGCAGTATTAAATAATTCCCTGACTCATAATTCAGTGGAAGTACAATGGAACTACGATTCACACTTTAAAATCCCAAATAGCCTCCTGCTTCTACATAAAAATGTCATGTAAACCAGAATCGTTGTTAATAAACAGCAAAGCTAGCGGTCCCCTACTGTGTGAGTTGTAGTAGGAGGTTCAGCATCTGTATGTCATATTTTATGATCAGTCCTTTTCACTTTTGTCAAGAAGCTTAACAATATAGAATATGTGAAAGTTAATTTTCAACTTCCACATGATGTTCTTTATTTATGTACTATCGAGACAGTGGCTGAGCTTTGTTACCAAGCTGTCTGGGGACAAGAGCACTTCTTGAAAATATGGTAAGAAATGTTCCATTACTTTAAACTTTATGCACAGAATTCTGTATCATCTGCCTTTGCCTGAACTACCAGCAGACCCTAGAAGTCACTATATAATGGGGGCTTGCTACAGTGATGTGCGATCTGTGTAATTTGACACCCTCTTCCATTTGGCAAGAAACAGAATCATTCAGTTATTTTCTAAAACTTCAGGTTAATAACATAGATACATAAGGAAATAACAATAGAAGAAAGCTTGACCCTTCGGTTAACCTTACAGAGTCTGTAATATTATTATGACACATAGCAATAGTTCTAGCTGCTAATAGCATCTCCCCTGATTAACCTCTGAAGAACAATAGTTGTTCCCACAGAAGTTTGAAATCCCTTATTACAAACTTAGTACTCCAGCATTAATATGACTTAATGTGCAAGACAACATAATTAGTTCAATTTAGTACATACCATCGTTTTCAACAATTTTCTTTGACCAGACCACTTCTTAGACTAGTTTCCATTATGTTTGTATACATGTATGTATATGTATATTCATTGAAATATATATAATGCAGGGAATATGTGTATATTTACATATATCTATATGCATGTTTTAATATATACTTACTCATTCATCAACTAGCTTTGGTTAAAAATTGGCTGTGGCCTGGTAAGAGTCATATTTTAGAACCTAGTTACATATATGCAGTGCAAACATAATGTGCTCTCTCTTGAGGATATTGCAAAGAGAATTTTTCTCAGAAGGAATGTAAAACCAGAGCACACAAACAAATAGACCGCTTTCCAGACCATTGTCAACTTCTGAAATCTTAACTCTAAAATCTGTATTTTAGAGTTAATCTCCTACAATACATATAGTGTGTCCATTCCAATTCATTATGTTATCTGTTCTGACATAGTAATTCCAGTAAGTGAGAATTTTCAAATGCCTTTTGGTATAAAAATTAATGGTCTTATGGTTTATCTCTCATTTATGAACAACAAGGCCATTAAAACATAAAAGAGCCTTGTCAAAGTTATGGAAATAAGCCCTGGCTGGCATAGCTCAGTGGATTGAGCGCAGGCTGCGAACCAAAGTGTCACAGGTTTGATTCCCAGTCAGGGTACATGCCTGGGTTGCAGGCCATGACCCCCAGCAACCACACATTGATGTTTCTTTCTCTCTCTCTTTCTCCCTCCCTTCCCTCTCTAAAAATAAACAAATAAAATTTTTTTAAAAAGTTATGAAAATAGAGAAACACTCATCTTGGTGGCATTAAAATATTTATTATTTAAATTCATATTTACTTTGCTCCAAATAAATATTCAAATTTTTATTTCCTTCTGCTTGCTTTTTTCCCTTCTTTGCAAGCCAATAGAATCTCAAAAATTTACCTAGTATATAGATTCTCATAAAAAATAAATTGAAGATACTTTAAGTGTCTTCACTTTGGAAAAAGAAACATTTGTCTTGTCATCCCCTTCCCACACATTTTTCAAGTAATGTTAAATAAAGTTATTCATTAATTTATTTCTATAATAAACACCATAAAATTATTGACATTATTGGATAATTGAATTAAAATAATTCCTTCTATTACCCTCCTATTAAAAGTTTAGTAATAAAGAATGTGTCAAGGTTCTTCCAACTTGGAAAATATTATAGGCAAAATGTGTGCATAATCAAAAATATACAACATTTTTTAAAGTATCATGGTTTTTCATGAACAAATACTATCCTTTATAAATTTAGTATGTAATGAAATGGACAGCCATTTTTTCCCAACATTAAATTTCAAGAAATAAAGGTAATAATAATTAATTGTTCTCCAAAACATCCTTTCTCAGTAAAGGTGGGAAAATCATTATAAGCCAATTCTTCTCCTAAATAATTGAGTCTTTCATTTCAGTTTTTCTTAATTTAAAAGAGTCATTATCACATGTTGAGTAATGTGGATTATCTGTTTTGAACACATGCTCCCTACAGCTCTTAAATCTCATTAGTTAGCTATTTCTCAACTTTAGTTAAACAGAAATGTAGAAGGTAGCTTAGGAAATACTTCTCATTAAATTTTTCATGAACATTTTGCATAAAGGTTAGAGACCCACGCTTTTTTCTGCATTGCTTGTGGGAGCTTCATAATGCATTATATCTATAGTGTGATAGTTCTAAAATATTGGGAGATGGGAAAGAGAAGGTATGGAATTTCTTGCTAGAATCTCTCTGTTTATGCCCCTATGTCCACAATGTATTTCATAATGCTATAACCATATTGGGGAAGCTGGGGGTCATGTGTACTTTGATCAAGCTCCCCAGATACATTAACATGCTTCCCACTCAACTTCTCTTGAAGACCACCAGTCATAATTATGAATTGTATGAGAAAACACTTATATAAGAAGGTTATTAACAAGATCTGGCAGATGTCTGCAGTGGCCTGGGCAAAATCGAATCTCTTACTTTGGAGAAAGGAGTGTGTCCAGCTTCTTCCTAAGTTCTCTTTATCTTGTAGGGCTTCTGATAAAGTTTTGCAAATGTAATGTAAGAAATTTGTGGATTTAGGCTTTAGGGAAATTTTTTCTGTTTATCATAAAAAGTGGCAGGTGAATCTAGCACATATTTATTGCATATTTATTATCTTGTTCCTTTTTTCTGTTGATTTTTTAAGCTAAATTTATTGGTATGAAATTGTATAAGATTATATAGGTTTTGAGTGTATATTTCTACAATACATGATCTGTATATTTGCAACAACTCTGACAATGGGTTAATAGGCAAGATATATAAAGAACTCATACAACTAAACACCAAAAGACCCAATAAAAAAATTGGTAGAAAACCTGAACAGACCATTCTCCTAAGAAGACATACAAATGACCAACTGACATATGAAAAGATTCTCAATTTCATTAGCCATCAGAGAACTGCAAATCAAAAGTACAATGAGTCCTGTCTGGTTTGGCTCAGTGAATTGAGTTCTGGTATGCGAACCAAAAGGTTGCCAGTTCAATCCTCAGTCAGGGTACAAGCCTGAGTTACTGGGCAGATCCCCAGTAGGTGTGCTAGAAAGGCAACCACACATGGATGTTTCCCTCTCATTCTCCCTGCTTCCCTCTCTAAAAATAAATAAATAAAACCTTTAAAAACAAGTACAATGAGGTACCACCTCACACCTGTTGGAAGGGCTGTGATCAACAAGACAATATTAAGTGTTGGAGAGGTTGTGCATAAAAGGAACCCTCAGTCACGGCTGGTGGATATGTAAACTGATACAGACACTGTCTGATTTCTTACTTGTTATAGGGGTTCTGTAGGTGTGATTAAGGTAAGTATTTTGAGGTGATAAGGTTGACTTATCAAGGTGGTCTTAAATTACTCACAAGGTCTTTATAAAAGAAAGGAAAGAGAAGGGAAATTGGAGTAATGCGGCCAGGAGCCAAAATATGCCAGAAACTTCTAGAAGTTGGAAGAAGCAAAGATACCTTGATTTTAGCCTTTGAAGATTAATTTTAGACTTCTAACTTGAAATGAAAGGTGATACTTTGTGGTGCGGAAGCCACTAAGTTTGTGGGAATTATTTAGAGAAGCAAAAGGAAACTAATATAAGAGAAATCTATCTCTGTATCATTTAACACAAAACAGTGCATATTTTTCTATACAGATAGTTTGATTGGCAAGTGCTAATAGATAAAACCAAAAGTCAAGTCTGAGCTATAATTTTAACTTATTTACCCATATATCCATTTATTTGTTCAAATAGTCTTTGTTTGAAAAATATAATTGTCTCCCAAATGCAAATTATTTAAATAAGTATTGTGTTTGGAGGCATTTTTGGAAAATTCCTTTTGAGCCTTAATCTCATTTATTCTAAAATATCAGGTTTAAACTGTAAAACTCATTTGTTACACCATTATACGTTTTTCTTAGAACATGAACTGCTTACAATTGATTGGTTAATATAAAGTGTGGCTATGAATCAACTAAGCCTAATTATTGATGCCTAATAAGAACTACCTTATTTTTTTTTAGCCATTATTTTCACTTTATAAATGAGAAGTTCAAGTCAGGTAACAGACTAAGGCCTCTTAGCGCTGATGCTAAC
Source organism: Phyllostomus discolor (assembly GCF_004126475.2). Classification (NCBI taxonomy): domain Eukaryota; kingdom Metazoa; phylum Chordata; class Mammalia; order Chiroptera; family Phyllostomidae; genus Phyllostomus; species Phyllostomus discolor. The sequence goes on along the minus strand of NC_040904.2, from coordinate 30,155,541 downwards.
TCTTGCATACTTTCTTTCTCAGGGGAGTTGGCAGCAGAGCCCAGGTCCTCATACCTTTAACTCCTAGAACCTGCAGGTTTCTGACACACAGGTAGAGGTGCCAAGAACCTACACCCAGACCAGAAGACAAAAGCACTTGTGAATATTTAATGATTTCCTGTCTATGTGGCTTCAAGCTACCAGCACATAAGCCCCACCAACACTCTTAATCTTCTCCTCAGCTCTTCTGCTGAAGAACGTGGCCTTCACAATGACAGGCTGCTTTGGGAGCTTTCCCTTCCCCAGAACTTTGTAGTAGCCCGATCACACTGCATAAATGATGGGAGCGGCTCCGGTCTTGTTTTTGGCAGCATTGACCCGCATCTGCTCACGGACCAAGGTCCACAGTTTATCCAGGTTGACAGTGGGGCAGAAGCTCTGGTTCCTCTTTAAGTGGTAGTGCCTCGTACCAACTTTCCCCAAAGTAACCTGGGTGATATTTGTCGAAGTCGATCGTGTAATGATGCAAGCCACCAGCGTTACCTCGGCCCCCCGGGTGCTCCCTGTGTTTGCCGATGCTGCCGTGGCCGTGGCTCACGTGGCCCCGAAGTTTCCGGGTCTTCCTCAGTCTGGATGGCATGTTGGCGGCTGAGACACAAAAGGCAAGAACTACCTTTATATGTGCAGAGTTCTTATACCATATTGTTCTTATTGTATAGTCTCTCTATGCAATAAATAAATAAATAAATAAATAAAGCCACTTCTTCAGGCAGCTGATACAAAAGTTGTCCTTCTTCTAACTGGAGGAAAAGAAAAAGTATAAGATAACTTTCAGTCAGGGAAAATGAGCCCCATTTTCCTTTTCTCTCTTTAACCATGCCCAAATATTAATAAATGAGACTGCAAAGCATGCCCTGGGTGCCACCACTCGGTGTCTGTGTTAAAATGCTCTTAACTAAAAGCTGAATTAACATCTAAGCATTCACACAAACTCGCTTAAAAAGTAAAGTCAACTAATACATATAAATAGGTGATGCAAGTGCAGAAGAAACACTAAAGAATACCTAGTAAAGAAATCACCAAAGCTCTTCAGGAAATATTGAATAAGAAATTAATTACAGTCAAATTAAATGGAGATAAATACATAGATTAACAAACATTAATATGAAAAGTAATTGGTTGTTTGGTGTTAGCCAAAATTAGAACACTCATGCATATAATTGAGATAGAAACAAATACAAGGATGTCCCAAAATTTAGTACTAAGAGCTTTGCTTATCTACTACTTAAAAATAATTAAAAAGTTTATTTCTTGTTTTTAATTTAATATTACCTCAATATTTCGGAGGGATGTAGATAATTGAGACCACATACATTAATGGTAGTCTCTGAAGGCAAGCTGCCTAGATCTCCATCCTAGTTTCATGACTAGCAAGATGTGTGCTCTGTGGCTGTAACTTAACTTTGCTGTGACACAGTTTCCTCACCTACAGTATGGAGATCCTAATAGTGCCAACCTCAAAAGGTTGCTATGAATATGAGCTAAATTCACATTTTAATGTTTATAAAAAATTTAAAAAGTTACTGATATGGCAAGTAATATATATGTATATATATGCATATGTGTATTTATGTATAACTTAGTGTTTTTAATGGAACTGTTTTCTCATGAATATATTTCTATTGTTCATTATTATATTGAAAAGGAGAAAATAAAACCAATATGTGTATATTATTCTTAATGAAAAGTCTAAATATTAGTCATAAAATAAATAATTTTATTTTAGATTTTATTTTATTTTATTTTATTTAAAAATAATTTTATTTTAAATTTTGCTAGCCTTTAATGTTTGATAAATTATAGGTTTACCATTTGTGTTGTTAGAAGTAACTAGGGATAATATGCTATAATTAAATAAAAGCTAATTAGGATTCATAGGTCCTTTCTCTTTTAATAGAGCTGAAAAATGCAAGCTTATGTCATAGCTTCTGATACATGCTTCTGTTAGAATATCTTGCAAATGTAGATTTTATCTAAAGGAACAAATAACAAGCAAGTATATGGAGAAGCAGCAGCTAAACAACACTGTGTGTAGTTCATGAATTTCTTTGGTTAAATTTTGTGCTCATTAGCTATAATGTGTTATCCAACTTTGACTTTAAAAAGTATGACAGGTGGAAAATCCAAACTGTTTCATCTGTACCACAGTTTGAAATTTTGAAATGAGAAGTGGCATTTGGAATAAGTTCAGTGTCGTGATCTCTTTCAAGACATAATTTACGGCTTTGTGAATGCACATGTGAATAATATTAAGCAAGCTAAAACTATGCTTAGATAAATACATTTACCCAGAAAATGAGGAGCAGTGAACAAAAACTATATTACTCTAATTTTTATCTAGTTTTTATGGGTCTCAGAGGAATGTTGAACATACAAAAAGTCAAATGAGGCAAAGTCAAATGAAAAAGCACAGTATGTTTGCCAAACTGGAAGAAGCCAAGTATAATACATAATACCTAATACGAATTCTCAGTTTCCAAAATGTTTTGTCAAAACTTATATTGTTCCAGAATATATGTTTTGCAAGAAGACCTTGCAAAGACATCAAAGTATAGTTACTTTGTAAACTGTAGAATGATATACAAAAATGATACCAATAGCTTTGAAAAGAAAGACACATATATATTTGTATGTGAATAAAAGTAATTTTACACAGATAAAATAAATTGTTGAAAGTTGATAAACTGATTAAAATGGAGGGGCTTATAAACACACAATGTACTTTATACCTGGGGGCAGAGGGGTAGATATAGGTTTATCTGCCCCTAGTAACAGGCAGTGATTTGGAGGCATTCATGAAGTCAATATTCATTACATTCATCACATAAAATTAAAAAATTACATAACTGTTGCAATATTATTTTTTATGTTACAAATATTCTACCTAGAAAGTAAAAGACTGAACTTTCACCTCTGGAAACATGGAAGTAGATGCACTATTTTCCTATTTGTTCCAGAGCTAAAATTCCTGGGCATTACTCATAAAAAGACTCTGAAAGGTTGACAGAAGGCATATCAGCTAGGGACCTGAGGACCTGAGAAACAACATGATGGTAAGTCCCTTTGGTTTTCAATTTTCTTCATATATTCTGGCCTTGATGTTAGAAATATTAATAACTTGGACATGTCTAGACCCCATAAAAGCTGATCTGTTTAGCCAAAGAGAAAAGAAGAGCAGGTCAGGCAAGACCCAGAACTTCCAGACAATAACCACTCTACTCTAGTCAAACATCACAGAAAAAAAGTAATGGCCCCCTTCTACTATCACATGCTGGGTAGAGCCTAGAACTTCTCTTTTGCAAGACTGAAAGCAAATCACACTCACACATACACACATGCCACTTGTGAGATCTGAGGAGGCCACGTGTGGAGCAAGGTCATTCATTCCTATTTGGCAACAAGCCTCCTTCCACTTATAATGACCTTGGAGACCACGGAATGGGACTGGTGTTTCATTCTCACCTGGCAGTAACAAGACTTGTTGAATGGTCTCAGAAGAGATGTAGTGGAGACTTAGAGCATTCACCTCTGTCCAGAAGTAATGAGGCTACCCTTCATGTCAATGGAGATTAATACAGGAAGTTGTTAAGAGGGACTGCTACCCTTCTCAGCCGGGGTGGTATCAGTAGAAACCGAAATGGAAGCCTTGGCAAGCAGTAATGAGTTTGCAGAAGAAATTTAGACTTCCAACCCCATCTATCAGTATTGTGACCGCTTTGGTTCACTAGCACAGGGCCAGAGTAGACCCAATAAAATAGCACATTTAAAGTTAGATGCAGCCTTACAATATAATACCCACAATATGCAAGATTCAGTTGGCTATCACTCATTATTACAAGGACCAGGAAAAGCCCAATCTGAGAAAGAAAAGATCCACAAGTGCCATGACAGAGATGACACAGATGCTTCAATAATGCATACACTTGAAGTTAATGAAGAAATAGAAAGTCTTAGCAAGTAGTACATTTGAAACCAAAAAAAAAATTAATACATTTATTTAACAGAAGAGGAGAGGTCTGCACACGTAAGTAAACAGTATGAATTGCACATTCTGAACAACTGAGAGGAAACAGAATGAAAAGTTATGGATGCAGCCCCAGGGAAAAGTGAGACTATAACAAAAGAGCTGGCATTCCTGTCATGACCAGCTGGCAAAGAAAAGGGGAAACGGTGTAGATGTAAATTAAATACATTGAAAGCATGACCAAACTTTCCCAAATTTCATGAAATTACAGATTTACAGACTCAAGAGTGAGCCCCCAAACAGAAAACTCCCCCCAAAATTCACATTAAACCATCGTAATCAAACTTAAGACGAAGACACAAAAGAACTAAAGACAAAGAAAGATATTTTGAAATTGATGTAAATGACATATAATAGAGAAAAGCAATTTGTATGCCTGGATTTTTCTTCAGAAACCATGGAGGTCAATAGGAAGCAACACATTTTCTTTCTGTGCTAAAAGAGAGTTGTCAACCCCCAATCCTGCAAATAACAAAAGTATCTTTTGGTATTGCAGGGAAAATCAAGACATTCTCAGATGAAAGGAAAAGAAGAGAAATTGTTGCTAGCAGACTGATAATAAAATAATGGCTAGAGAAAATTCTCTAAATGTAAAGAAAATTATAAAGGAAGGAATCTTAATAAGGTCAAGAAGAAATAAAATACAGTAGAAAGAGTAGAAATATGGGTAAGTATAAAGGATTTGCATTTTCTTGAGTTTTCTAAGTTATGTTTGCTTGTTGAATCAAAAAAAATAACATTGTCTTATGTAGTTCTAAATTATGAAGAGGAAATATTTAAGACAATTGTTTTATAAACAAAGAAAGGTAAAATAAGACAAAATGAGGTAAAATTTCTACAACTCACTTAATCCAATTAAAATATTGACACAAGACAAGTAGACTGACATGAACATATAATATACTTGTATAGAATGATTATTTAAAAACCTATATGAGGAGGTAAACTAAAAACACACTACAGATAATCAAACTATTCTAAAAATGTCAAATAACCCACAGAAAAACAAAGAAAACAGAAAAAAATAAAAAGAGAAGCAACAAATAGGAAACAAAAAAAAAATCAGTTAAAAGGCGGAGATGGCCTGGGCTGGGTAGCTCAGTTGGTTGGAGGATTGCCCCACATGCCAAGATTGCAGATTCCATCCTGGATTGGGGCACATACAAGAAGCAACCAATGAATGCATAAATAAGTGGAACGACAAATTATCATTTGTTTCTCTCTCTCTCTTTTTCCCTCTCTCTTGCTCTTCTTTATCTCTTCCGCTTCCTCTCTCTCTCTCTCTCAAATCAATAAATAAATTGTAAAAAGCAAAAAGAAAGATATGCCTTAGCAGATAAGGCATAAAACTAAAAAAAAATATGACAAGTATATGTAGCAATAAAAAGGAATAAGCTATTGATACATTCAATGATTTAGATGATTCTTAAAGGAATTTTGCTGAGTTGGAAAAAAACAAATATAAATGGCCATAACACTTTACAAATGACAAAACTATAGAAATAGAGAACAGATTAGTGATTGCAGAGGTTAGGGACTTTAGGGGAACAACAGGTGGGTGTGATGCAGTCATTCTGTATCTCCATTGTGGGGTGGTTTTGTGAATTTACACATGTGATCCGATGCTGTAAAAGGATACACACATATTATACCAATAGCAATTTACTGGTTTTGATATTGTCTGGCACACATATTAAATGTAATAATTAGGGAAACTGGGCAAAGTGTGCATGGAGCCTCTCCGGACTGTGCACCACTTCCTGTGAATCTATGACAATCTTAACATAAAATAGTTCATGAAAAGATGAAGGACTGCTACATGATGAGCAGTAATAAGAGAACAGAAAGTGATAGATTTGTCATAAGCAGAAAATATGATACTGAGTAAAAAGTGAAAATAACAGGGCTAATTATAGGCAAAGAAAACATATGCAAGATGTGGAGTAAGTGAAAAGTGATTAGAGAAAATGGAAATGTGAGGTGGGTGGTCTACAGGTTTTATTTGTCATTGTTCATCAAGATGATTGATTACTCATTATATTTATAGTGAAAATAACAGCAACGTCACCTCACCTCAAATATCCTCCCTCCAATATTTAGTATTTTATATTAATTATACCTGTCAGCATCTGGTAAACTAATGTGATAGGTATAGCACATGTATATATTACTGTAGATTAAAATTCATTGGTCCCACCTCAAACATCCCACATGCTTGGTTTATTCTCATTTACAAGATTCTAATAATACATATTTTATTATATTACACAATTTATTAATCCTTTGCTAAACATATTTTAAAGATAATTGACTTAGTTTAAGTTCCTTGTATAAAGTAACATAATAATCTGCCACGATGACCTAGGTGGGTATTCTTGCTTCATGACTGAACATATCAGCTTTTGAGTGCATAAGCAGCTTGCCTAAATTACACAGCTGGCCAGTGACTTAAAGTGTAAGTTCACCAGTTTGGGATTTAAATTCTTGGGATTTAAATTTAGGGTATTGTCTGCTACATCACACACACTCACAACTCTTCCTGAAGAACTTTAAAATAAATTTATATTATAATTATACTTAGACAAGCAATCTGCCTTTATTTTGCAGACAATATGAATTATATAACTGACCTTGCTTCCAACTTGGATATATAACCTGAAAAGAATAATTCATATCCTAATACATGAGTTTTGTGTTCCAACCAGGTCTCTAGTCTTTCTTTAGAATGTTTAATTTAATTCCCCATCATCCAGATGTTATAGCACCTATAATCTATATTGTCTATTGTAATGCTATTTGGGATCTTTGTTCAATGAAGTTAAACCTATGTGCTAAATTATGTGTCTTTGAAGAGCCTCTTCAGTCTCTAAAACATTTTAACCTTTTCCTGTAAAAAGGATACAAAATGTCACTCCAAATGACATAAGAAGAGGCTAGATAATTATTCTACGATTATTTTTCTTTACATTTCCACCCTAACCCATGCAAATCATTCTTTATTGCACTGTAATGTTATTTTGCATACTTAATTAAAGCTTGAAAATTATTTGAATTTGGATAGAGGCAGAATACTAAGATTGTGAATTTATAGTTTTTTTTTTCTTTTATCAGCAAGCTTTAATAACAAAAAAGCCTCCTTGTTATACTTTTTCATTCATGAAAAATCCTTAAACTATTTACTATGTTTTCTATTTGGCCAAGTCATGTTATTTATACACATTTTGTAAATCTTTGAAACATGAATTGTTCAATAGCTTTAAAAGACATATTTGCATTAAAATAGCTACTTTACCTATTTATTATTCTCAGACTTGTCTAACTTTTTATTTTCATTTCTAGTTAAATTTACTACCAGGCTTTATCTAAAATAAATTACTCTTGGTAACCTATAATCAGAATAGCAAGCATTAGATTACTATAAGACATTTTGCACAAAACAGATATAAATTGCTCTATGATTTTTCTGAGTTCTAAGATGTATGATATCTATTTATTCAAGTTAAATCAATCTTGGCTTTGGACTTTCACTTGCAAAAGCTGTTAGATGTCCACAATATGTGTCTTTATTTTATATTATACCCCTAGTTTATACTAGGACCCTGGGACTTATACCATAAAAGTAAAACAGGGGAGGAACTACTGGTTTATTTATAGTAAATATTAAACACTGTTGAGATCATTATTTTCCAGAATCATATAGACTTTTTCATTGAGAAGGACTGTTGGTGGCGTTCACTTTTTTTCATTTACTTCTTTTTATAAAGATCAGATTCACTGACTTTTACTGTGGCTCATATAATTGAATCAAAAAGAAAGACTACAAATGATTTTAAATTAAAATTTTAATTAAAGAAAAGTACACATGTTTTTTTCTATGCAATTACCTGGTGATATAGATGACTGCTTTCCAAACTCTTTCCTTGCATTAGTGTTAAACTTCGTAGCTCTTCTGGCAATTTGGAAGTAGTGTCAAATGAAGAAAATTAATTTCAAGATCAGAGTGATTATTAGTTTGTCTGCTGTTGTCAAAGGTTTTGCTTTGTTATATTTTCACATGCCTAGTATATGGGGGCAAGGCGGGAGACTAAATGATTGTGAAATACAGGATATAAGCAGAAGATAAACTGTTTACTTCTTTTTCAAAATCAATTGGTCGCCTGTTCTTAGATTTTCTTAAGGAGTATAACCTTCTGCTGCATTCCCCATTTTTCATTAGCAAAGCACTAAAGTAATATCAGAGTGATTTTATGGGATAATAAGAACCATCTTTTCTTGTCAATTTGAACCTTATTTATTTTTCATTAATTTCTTCTAAAAGTTTTAATTTTTCTCATAGTTGATGATATATTTTGCTAAAAAGTTAACATTGTTTCCTATGTATCTTCTTTTACTCCTTTTTTCATGTAAATTAAATATTTAAACTGATTGTTATACTGTGGCAGATGATATTTTAAAATGTTTAATTCATTTCCTTTTTAGGTTAAATAGCATATTTTTTTTGTCCAAATCACCACATTGTTGACAATTTGTGTCTATGTCTATAAGTTGACTTAACTTTCTTGGATTGGCTTATTTCACTTAATATATTTTTCCTCTCCAGGTCCACCCATGCTGTTGCAGACTTTCTTTTAAAACTGGAAAAAAATAAACAATCTAGGTGAAAATGCAATATACAGATGATGTGTTATAGCATTCTACACTTGAAACTTACATAATTTTACTGACCAGTCACCCAAAGAAATTTAATAAAAAAGAACAAAGTAAAAAAATTAAAAATGAAAAGAAATCTGTAATAAAAAAACAGCGAAGGCATTACAAAAGGTACCTTTTGGAGATAAAGATAACCATAGAACCTCCTCTATTAAAAAATGCAAAAAGAATAAAGGAAACAAAATGAGTGGAGAGAGAAATACAGTAAACAATGCACATAGCAAATATAAGATGAAATAGTGTTAAATTTTTGAGACTGAAGATATTAGTGTTATAATAAATATAAAAAGAATTTGTATATGTAGATAGTTTTATTGCAGTATAAACAGATGTTGATATATATCAGAACCACACACAAAATCTCTTACATTATGAAACATTGACTGTGAATCTAAGGTACATAAAGTTGTTACAATGAAGAAAAAGGGATTGAGGACAAGACACTTAAGCTGGAAATACAATATTAATTTTCTCTGTAAGAATATCAATAATAAAGATACTTTTGAGTTTTATACAGACTGTACATAAGAATAAATAAATTACTAAAAACTCAAAGAAAATATAAATTCATTTAAATTAAATGCAGAAATGAAACGCACAGTTTAAATGTCCTCCAACCCACTTTACAAACAACTAGTGTCACATATTCAATTGGAGAACTAATTCAGAACCCAGTTTTTGACTGTCACATCAATATTTTATGATCAAATGCGATGTACTAGATCTCCATTAGATTTGATGATGAAAACTAAGGTTTCCAATAAAAATGAATGGAAACCACATTATATAGTATTTATGAGGACTACACTTTTATTCCTTCAACCCTTCAAATGTTTTATTTCAGGCCTGTGGGTATTGATATACTGTTATTCGACAACCAGTTTATACAGATTGGACATAAAAAACAACAGTACCAGAATGCCAGCAGCTGGGAAGCAGCAGAAAGAATGCCCTCTACATAACCTGCTCAAGTTGCCTTGGTCAAAAGGAAAACCATGTAAGGGTCAAAGATGGTCGAATATTTCTGCTATTTGACCACAGCGACATAGAAATCTCATTATATGAAGAGAGAAATAAAAAGTGTGTTGTCCGAAAATTGGCTTTTAGTATAAACAGAATCTGAATATTCTAGTTTATGTGCATTATTACTATGTTATTCCTTTTCACGAATGGAAAAAATAAGCTAAGTAACATACTAGCTACAGAAGTGAGTATAATATGCCAGTTTCAACCCGGATATATGAAACTGGCAGGAGATAGCATAAAGTCTAGAAAAATAAATGATTGGGATAGTCTTGGTATTGGATTTATACCTTCACTCTTTAAGATAAGTATCATGACTGCTTCAGAATAAATGCCTCTTGCGTTTATATGGATTTCTCCTCACACATACAGATATGTCAAAAGAAGATTGGTAGATGAACAAAGAGACCATCCCTCTACATTATTATTTAAAGTGAATGTTTACTAGCTCTGAGGAGATAGTGATAGTATTCATGGTGCTCAGGGAGAATATGTCCACTATATTTCCAGTTACCACATAGTACAGGAAGAAAAATCTCCTTCATCCAAGTTAGGTCAATAAAAACATTTAAAAAATCAGTAAGTATAAGAAACCAATGGGGGAATTTTATTTTATTCAAAAGTAGAACATGTTCAAGACACTAGAGGGCATAAAATGTGTTTTAAAAATAATAATACTTACATAATGAACCTACTTTTGTTCTCAGTGGTATCTACAGACCTTAGCTTTTTCTTAGGAGCTCAGCCAGTATGTACAGTAGTAAAGAAACAGTACATTCTATTTCTAGTTCTTTACTTTGTTCTAGTGGTCTGCTTTAATACATTTGGGCAAATAAAACACTACTTTAATTTACTTTAGCATATAAGCCATTTTAGTATGTGCTAGATTAATTTCCTTTAATTATTTTTCTTCTAAAAATTTCCTTAGCTATCCTCAAACATTTATTCTTTCAGATGATGTCAGAATAATTTTGTAAAGTTCTCTTTTTCCCCAGAGTTTTATAAATGGAATTACTTGAAACGTGCATGGAGTTTTATAGGAAAAAAGTGTCTTTATAATATTATGTCATCTCATTCAGGAAGACAATCTTCTGTCAATTTCTTAATGGCTTCTCTCACATGCTTGACTGAGTAGCACACCTATCTAAAATGTGTGATAGGTCAGAGGACAAAAGAGAATATGAATCCTTGGGACTTGCCTATGCAAAAACACAGGAGAGAAACTATTTTTGTTGCTTGGTAAAGTATTTTTTCTTCATTCAATTACTTCATCGATCTACTTATTATTGTAGTTGAATACTCTTCTTTACAATATGAACTGTATCTTTTTTACCTATTTAATTTTTTTAAATATTTGTCAATGACATTTATGAAAACTGGTGATTTTGGTGAAATATTTTAAAGTAAGACACTTATCTGAAACAATGTTAGGTAGTGTTATGTGTCATGAGTATTGATACTGATATTAAAGTCTTCTCCTTGCCACTTAGTAGGCAAGCTTTGGCAAGTAAGTTAACTTTTTTAGGATATAATAATATAAATGGTTTAAGGATCAACTTGGGCACCTCTTAGTGAACCCACGAGGATGCCTGGATAGCAATTTAACACTCCAGTTAGATTAAATGATATGTATCACCTATTGTCAATAATATATTTATGGAAAATTTTGAGATAAATAAAATATACTCATTAATATTAAATGTCACTGTTATTGCATTCATTAACATACCCAGCTTAAGTTATATTATTCTCTGACCATGTTGCTAGATTATATACGGTAACCATTTTTTTAATTGTATGTGGTCTTTCCTTTTTGCACTATGTTTATTAGATTTTGCTAACAATTTATGCTTCATTCATGTAATATATTTGAAAAGTGTAAACAAATTTCAAAGCTATGGAATTGCATACATTTAAACTTTTCAAAACTTAGACTCTCCTCAAGTTATATAAAGTCTCAATTATAAAATCATCTGTATTTGTCACCATTTTAATTAAGACATATATTTTAGTGTTCTTTGTGGTTACACACTTGTGTGGACAGTTTAAACCTGCCTCATTTAATTTTCAATATCTCTTTTCCAAAAGTTATCTGAGTTCCAGATATGAAGGATTCTTCATTTAGCCTTCAAATATTATCCACTTAATTCCTCAGATATCAACTGTTTACCTTATATTTAAGGAGCTGTTCACCATTGTTACTGTCTCTAATCTAATTTAATCTCATTAGTGGTATTCATATTATTTCTGCCAATAATTTCACATCTTAGTATTTTACCTTTAAAAATAATTGAGGACATTCTCATAACTATCATTGTAATTATTTTTGTTATATATTAAAGCAATTTGGAAATAACTTGCATGATTAAAAAACAGGCTTATCAAAGTAAGTTTCAAATATTCAAGACACAAAATGTTCCACAGTAAAGAAATGACACATAGGTGATGAATTTCATAATATCAGCAGATTTCCACGATATAGAGCTCTGTGGAAAAGCAAGGAAACAGGAATCTAAGCTATTCACAATGTAGTTCACTTGTGATTTTAACAAATCAAATGTAATCTATATGATATGACATATGCAACTATAAACCATGTGTATCACAATACAATTTTATTTTGAACAAGATTCTACTCTATTACTCTTCATATATTTTCTTTTAACATATTGACCTTTGCCTATGAAATCAGAGGAAAAGAAATGTTCAAAAGCTATACATCAAATATCTGAACTCACTATGTTTTACATTTTAAATGGATCCTGAAAAATTTTTACCCATTTTAAATTGTTTTTATTGATTGATTTTTAGAGAGAGACAGGGAGAGGAAAAGGAAGAGGGAGAGAGAGAGAAAGAGAGAGAGAGAAGGAAACATTGAATTGCTCTTTCACTCATTCATGCATTCATCGGCTGGTTCTTGTATGTGCTCTGACAGGGGATTGTTCCCAAAACTTTGGCATATCAGGACCACACTCTAACCAAATGACCTACCCAGCCAGTGCTCCCCAAAATTTTTATGTATACAGAAATGTTGAAAATAGTTTACAATCCTATACTTTACCAGAAATTTCTTACCTATACTAGCTTTATTACAAAATATCCATTTATTTTAATTTTAACCTTTTTTATGTTTTATTTTTTTTACTTTATTTTTATCGTTGACATTATTACAGATGTCCCCATTTGCCCCATGCCCATGTCCTCCCAGTCCTTGGACCCTCTTTCCTCTGGCCATCATGACACTGCTGTTTGTGTCTATGGGTTATATATACATATGTTCCTTGGCTAATCCCTTCAATAGCCACTTATATATAACCTATTCACCTTATTTTTGAATGCTTTTCTAAATAATATACATATATGTCAACATACTTTATTTTAAATACTTCATCATATGTATCATTAACAAGGAAACTGAGTTTCATGTCTAAAATGTGGAAGATTGGGAGCCTATGCTAAACCATAACACAAGATTGGTAAGAGAACAAATGGGAGACTCTAGTACTTCACCCCCTATGATTATATAAATGTTACCTAGGCTGGCAGAGCAGTTACTAAAAGAAAAGCAATGGGAGAAGCATTGGTTTGCTGTTAATCCTTGTAAAAGTTCCAAGCCCCAAGATAGGAGAAGTGCATGCAACAGGAACCCTGTATATAAAAAGATGGAAGTCAAGCAAATGGCTTTGCTTACTTTTTTCTTTTTCTTTTCCTTGTTGAAGCTCAGGAAAACCACAAATGTCTCCAGGACATTTGTTGTGCCAAGATGATCCCCCGAGGCTCCTCTTTGCAGACAAAATATGAGATAACATCAAATGTTTGCAGAAGAGTGAAGAATGACTGAGAAGGGCACCAACAGGTGTAACAAGATAGAGAAAGGAATAGGTCATGAATCAATGACCAGGGATGGTGCAAAGACCAAGGATGGCTTTGGATCAGATACTCCTTCCCCTCCAAGGTATGACATTCACAAATGTCTAGGGCATTTTTGGAAAGATAAGATGATGAGTGGAAATGTGGAATTGAATTAAATTATAGATAAAATTACCTAAAAATGCTAAATGTCTCTTTAGAACTGACTAATTTGTATTTTCAACTACCAGGGGGAAATGAGTGTTAAATGAGCAGAATAGGCTGTAGATGAATGTATTCCATGCCTGAGTTATATTGCACGAAAATATTAGGAATAAGACTAGATTATTAGATGCATAGTAAAATGTGTTTTTTTCAAAAGTGGAAAAAGCAGATTAATCTTGTAAATATATGTTTAACTGCCTTTTTGGAAAGAGGTGTGTAGACAAATGTTTATGTTTGGATTTTAGCTATGCAAATTTAAAACCAGTCTTGAATGGAGAGTGCTGGAGTTAAAATTCTCTGTCAATAACCATACCCAGTGAAATATTTTTAGTCGTTTTATTTATAGTTTATTTTTTATCCCCAAGCCTTCAGGGATGACATTTCCCAACTGAAATAGTCTCGTCTTAGCTACATAGTATAGTGTTAGGTGATGGACCTTTATTCATGCTAGATACAAAAATTACAAAGGAGTAGCAGCTACTCAAGTCGATAGATTAACAGTTTAAGGAGGGGAAGAATAGAGTGCATGGCAAGGACTCATTTGTGGAATATCTAAGCGCAAGCATCCCTTGAGGTTTCTCAAGGTTAATGGAATAAAATAATTTTCTGTAGTCAGACAGGATGGAGGCTTGCATAATACAAATGTGTGTATCCAAATAAATAAGTGTGATGATATTTTTGGTTTCAGGATAATACAACCTGTTCTCAAAGGTTAGTCTTCATAATAGTATTGTCAAATAGCTTAATATTAGGGAACATAGGTGATGTTTATTTTCTTGTTGTTCTTTGTTTTCAAATGATCTACAATACAAATGTCTTAATTTTCCATCCTCCAGAATTGATAAAAGAACACCTTAAAATATTTCATGACAGCTTAATAACTGTAATTTTTACTTATTTTGGCCATGAGAGTACTTGATAAACATTTTGAAGAGAAAGAAGAAAGAAAGAAAGAAAGAAAGAAAGAAAGAAAGAAAGAAAGAAAGAAAGAAAGAGAAAGAAAGAAAGAAAAGAAAGAAAGAAAGAAAGAAAGAAAGAAAGAAAGAAAGAAAGAAAGAAAGAAAGAAAGAAAGAAAGAAAAAGAAAGAAAGAAAGAAAGAAAGAAAGAAAAAGAAAGAGAAAGAAAGAAAGAGGATTGTGTCAGTGAGGATTTTCACTGGCATATTACAACAAATAAAGCTCAAATAGTTAGTAGCTTATATCAACAAATATCTATTTGTTATTCAAAGTGTCTATCCATCGTAGCCTCCTTTTGTTGCACTGCGCTTCATTCAGTCAGTCCCCAGCCTCTATCTGGATGTATTTGAAATCACTGTGGCAGAAACAGGATGTAAAGGCACACAGTGGCTTTAAAGCTCTGCCAGTAAGTGACATATGGCACTTCTACTCACATTTCACTGGCCAGGCCAAGTCAACCATGAGACCTTGAGGGTTAAGATTTATAATCCTGCTTCAGAAAGGGGCAAACCAAGAATGAAAAAAAATGAATATTTGGCAAACATTGATAAAACCTACCATGTGTGTGTGTGTTCATTCTGATTTAACATATAGAATATATTAAATTCACATTTAGGCAATTTTAAATTCTATTTATATACCACATATATCCTTTTCTTCTAAGTACTTGTGAAATTTTGTTTCTGGTCAATTACTTCAATGTCTTAATAAGGTGCTCATCAACAATTTCATTACTACCGGTAAGAATAGTTGAAATGTTTTTTCCAAACTCAATCTTACCCATTTTGGGTCTCTGTATTTTAGATGAAGCTACACCTGTGACTTTGGCTTGTCACTGTAAGTTTGGTTCATGTGACCCTAGCTGGGTTGAAGACTGCAAATATTCTATAACCACAGTGTGACACACACTTTTTCAGACAATGCAGGTTGATCATGCTAGCCACTTGGATACATAGCAGTTAAAAAACAAATTTGAATATATCTCCCTCAGAATCAGTCCTGTACATGTATAACAGCTTGTCAGAAGAAAAACAAAACAAAATAAAAACTCTCTCCACATTTTTGGACTTGGTGGGAGGTAAACCTAGCTGCTGACAGCTAATTTTCACCATGTTCACTTTAATGAATTAAGCCAAAAGATGTAGACTGGGTGAATGAGACCTGTGGAAGTCTGAACACACTCCACTTGAAAATGGAATGGGGAAAGGAAGAAAGAAAAAAAGCAAATGGCAAGGACTGATTGTGGAATGTATGACCTGTGTAATTATATAATCTATGAAATAAATGCTCTTTTCTTTCAATTATCTTTTGAAAGTGAGTTTTCTGGTTACCAGCAAAGAGATGTCCTAACTTGCTTCAAACACTATTCTGAAGAGAACACACGCTTACTGTGTGTGGTTGAATTTCTAAAGCTGCTAATTTTTCATAATTGCCAGGCTCAGGCCTGTCTCATCTTGACGAATGTACAATTGACTGACCTGGCTCCGATGAACAGACAAAACGGTTTATTCATATTGTTCCTGGAGGTAAGACAATGTGAATATGCTTCCCCAGCTTTAGAAAGGGCCAATACCAATTTAATAAGATTTTATAAGTCATGAGTAAGGAATATT
Source organism: Phyllostomus discolor (assembly GCF_004126475.2). Lineage (NCBI taxonomy): Eukaryota > Metazoa > Chordata > Mammalia > Chiroptera > Phyllostomidae > Phyllostomus > Phyllostomus discolor. The sequence continues at coordinate 30,139,101 of NC_040904.2, read as the reverse complement.
GAAGAGATTATTTTTTGAAGAGATATTAGCACATATTTTTCCATGTTGAGTTAAAGACAGGAACCCTCAGATTTGGAAATCACAATGGATTCAAACGGGAATATGTAATGCGATTTCACTGAAAATCACTGTCAATGAGTACCCATGACTTAATCACTAGAATCACTTTTTCCCTCCACAGAATGTGATAATGAGAATGATGACTGCATGGCTGGATTTACGTTTTTAATCTACTTTTTCTCTAAGGGTTCTGATGTGTTTGAAAATCAATTAATCACATGCTAAAAGCAGCCTGGGTAATTACCTCTGAGATTTTGTGAAAATATTAAATCTTTTTTGATAAGAATATAATTTCCATAAAATCTTCTCATCAAGGCACATATCAGGTTTTGGGTGTATACTTTCTAGTCAATAATCTGTAAAATCTAATCGAAAGGTTGGTGTTTTATTGTGATTTTCAATGACTTTAACAAATATGCATTTTCCACTTTAAAATCCATATGCTCGTACAAATCTACTAGGGTTAGTGACATTTTTTATAAGAATCTAAATCCAGAAAAATAAGACATTAAACCAGTTTCTCCACCTAAATAGTAATCAAGATTTTACTAAATTTTTATAGCTAATGTATTGCCCACATAGCATTTCTTTTTTGTGCATAATTTTTAAATGTGTTTAAAAATAAAAAGATTATGCTCTTATGTTATTAATGGGCTAGTAAGATAGTTAAAGGAGAATCAAATTCATATACAAATTAAGATAACAATGCAATATAAAATTACTCCATGTGACAAGGAAAATGAGAATAATATTAAATTGGAATTGTAAATAAATCCCTGTCTATTTCATATGCATATTTAAATGTTGAATATAAGTTGTCATCAAATGGGAGAATGTATGATTTGCTTTTTTGATGTCTTGATGTAAGGTGGGGAGAAGAGGCAATAAAAAAGCAATGACAGGCTAAGAGTTGTTATCCTAGATTGAGGACTTTTAAACTTAACCTTTAGTAAAATGTTTAATAATCTAAATAATCTAAAAACCTGATTTCTAAAAGTATGGCAGATTGGCAGATTTTGATCCAGTCACCAGAGATACTGAGTTATAACTGGTGATCACATGTTTAGTACAAGGCTGTATATAGACTTACTCACACTTCTTAATGAATGAAATCAGTGATGGAGTTCAGGAGTTCACTAGAAATTCAAGTTAACTAATTCATTCATTCACCAAGTTGTGATGATCAAGCTGGTGCAATAGTTAACATTACATAGGAACCACAGACTAACAATGGCTTGTCTAGTTTCAGATTGGTAGCTAGGATTATGCTGCTAAATCAACACATTTAAAATTAACACCAGATCTTTGGTGACAGAGGAGATGAAATGCCATAGGTATTTGTACTTCCTTATACTTAATTATCAATTTGTTACAATTAATGCTAAGAAAACTTTTTTCTAAGCAGTATTAATAGGAAAACTTAAAAAGATATAATACTCAAAGTAGTTCTAATTTTTAGTTTTTGAATGACTGCAACTAAAATGTTAAAAGTATTGCATTACAGGAAATTTCAGTTTCTCTAATCACCAGTTTGTTGTGAATCTACAAGAGGTGTATGTAGAAAGAAAACATGTATTAGCACTTTTTTCTTTTACCTTTGGTTTTGAAAGCCTCTAAAAGTATTGCTTAGGAATCCTAGTTTAAATATTGGTAATTCATCTGGAAATCATTTTGTCTTTTGTAGTAACCTTTATGTTTTATCCTATTTTATTAATCATTAGTCAGTCCAGATCATATAGCATCATTTCATTGAAACTATAACTGCAATTATGAAAAATAACATAGCTAAATCATTACACCAATCAAGGGTAAAATGATTAATGGCCATTTTTCTATTTCAATTTTCTCTAATGTATAGGTATACGTATTACTAGAATAAAGATATCACAGTGTGATCCATAGAAAATTCAGTTATCATATGGTAGCTTATGTTTTTAAATTTTAAAAGGTTAGTGAGAGGGGTACATGAAACTTTATATTTGGGGTCTATTTTATTTTTATTTATTTTTAATTTTATTTTATCTATTGATTTAATCTTCACTGTATTTTTTCATAACCATTTAGTCCCCTATACATTCCTCCCCCAAGCAATCACCACGCTGTGGGCTCTGTATCATTAATTGCTTCACTCTATTAGTTTTATTATTTTCCAGAAGTCGTATTTCTCTTTGGATCCAAGGTTTCTCGTTGGTACAATGAGAGCTGCCCTTAAGTATCATTTCAGGTTATGTGCAGAGCAATCAAGGCTATAGCTAGAAACAAATCAGAAGATGTGAAGCAAAGTGCAAGATGTGAATTTTATATCCCAAATGTGTAGATACCTAATGTCCTAACTAGATCAAAAGAAAAAAAGAATCAATTAAGCTTTCATGCAGTTATGCAAATTCTAATAAAAATCGTTACATTCTCTCTAAAAATATTTGTCAAAAAACTTAAAGGAAAAAAAGCTCTGAACTCATCATTTTAAGGTAAATGACAAATACATCTTCAATATTCTTTGCACATCAATAAAATCAGCAAATGAGTACAACTGGCACTTGTAATAAGCACTAGTTGTATGGTTTGTGTATGAGATAATTGCAATGCTTTGCTGGAAAATCTAATAAATCACAGAATGGTTATTTTCTAAAATCTATTTTTATGGAAATTAGAACCTGAATATTCCATTTATTACAATAAGAGAACTATGCAAGTTTTTCTGACAGACTCAATCACAAAGTATGTTGACTCATGAAAAGTAATTTTTTTGAATTCTTGGGAAAAGTGCTTTATATTCTAAAATTGAATGGCTTAATATTAAAATGTAACAAACTCTATAATTTTCACAACCTAGTTAATTTAATAAGATTCACATACCTGTTTTGACATAGAACTTGAAGAAAATAAATGTAATGATATTTTAAAATATGTATGACAATTTTCAAAACATGATTCACTTATGGTTTAATATTTTTAAGTAAAATATTTTATTTAGGCCAGATGCCTTATTGTTTTACCTTCACCATATATCTAAATGTTTTCTTTTTTATTCAATTATTTTTTACCACTACTTGGTGTGTATAATATTCAAGGCTGTATAAAAGATTATTCAAAGCAAGATATTTTAGAGGGCTTGAGTTCCACATAAAGTTGATCTTTTGGTATCAAACAAGTAGACCATCACGTAGCTACTATATTGTTAATTCAGTACCAAAGTTTTAATCTAAATTATAATCCATATTAGCTCAACTTTGACCCAATTTTCAAGTGTAATAGCAAAAAATATGCAAATGGCATAAGCACATGAAAATTTTATTTATTTACATAATCCACCAATTTTGGACTTCTTAGCTGCATTCAGTTGTTCCTTAACACATTTTAATACATTTTAAAATTTAGTTCAAATTTAAGTAATTCATAGATAAAAATGAAAAAATGAAAAGCTTTTGTTCTTCATGTCTTTTAATAGAAGTATAATTAACATGTAGCATATTAGTGTCAGATGTACAACTTAATTATTTAACATTTGTATACATTACAAAATTCTTCTTGTCTTAAACTCTTTAACTATAAAATAAATTTTACATAAAGTGAAATATTGGCTTTTTTCTCTCAGTGATATTCATGTAAGGTAACGCCATGTCTTTTCATGGTCTTATAACTCATTTATTTTTAGCTCTAAATATTATTGCATTATCTGGATGTGCCACACTATATTTATGCATTTATTTACTTATGGACATTTTACTTGCTTTCAAATTTTGGCACCTATAAATAAAGCTGCTATAAAGATTCATGTGCAGGCATTGGTGTGGATATAAGTGTTCAACTCCTATGGGTAGATACCAAGTTGTATATTTGCTGAGTCATTTGGTAAGAATATGTTCAGTTTTGTAAGAAACCAGTAAGCTCCCTTCCAAAGTGGCTGTACCATTTTGCATTTCCACCAGCAATGACTGAAAATTCCTGTTGCTCCAAATCCTGCTCACTTGGTGGTGTCAGTGTTCTAGGTTTTTGTCATTTTAATAGGTTTGTGGTGGTATCTCATTTCTTTGATTAGCATTTTCTTGAAGACATATGATATGGAGCATCTTTTCATCTGCATATTTGCCATCTGTATGCCTTCTTTGGTAAGATATCTCTTAAGGTCTTTTTTCCATTTGTAAAAATCAATTTGTTTTCATTTTGTCACGTTTTAAGAGCTCTTTGTATATTTTAAGTAACAGTATTTTATCAGATGCATTTTATTTAATTAAGATATGATTGACATAAAACATTGCGTAAGTTTAACGTATACCATATGTTGACTTGATGCATTTGCATATTGTGATATGATGACCACCGTAGAAACAGCTAACACCTCTATTAGGTCACATCATTATCACTTCTTTTTCTCTCAGCAACTTTGAAGTTTATAATATGGTTTAGCTGACTCTCATAACTGTACTATGCATTACATCTCCAAAACTTATTTATGTACTAGTTACAAGTTTGTGCTCTTCAACAAAATCCCACCAAATCCCGCATACCCTGGATTTTGGTAACTACCATTTTACTATTCTATATTGTTTCTATGAGTTCAGTTGTTTCAGATTTCGCATGCAATTTATATCATACAGTGTGTCTTTATTTGTCAGGCTTATCTCACATAACATAATGCCCTCAAAATATCCATTCATTCTGTTGCAAAAAGAATGATTTCTGTCCTTCAGGGACGAAATTATATTCCACAGTGTGTGTGTGTGTGTGTGTGTGTGTGTATCTCACATCTTTATTCATGCATTTATTTACAGACATTTAGGTTATTTCTATATCTTGGTATTGTGAATGGCACTGTAGTTAACATGGGAGGCAGGTATATTTTTGATCTACTATATTTTTCAGTATAGCCCCAGAAGTAGGGTTCCTGGATCTCATACTTCATACTGATTTCCATAATGGCTGAAACAACTTACAGTCCTATCAACAATGCACAAGGGTTCCCTTTACTCTACCTTTTCCCCAACACTTGTCTCTTTTGTTTTTTAAAATAGTCATTCTAACAAATGTGAAGTGATATCTAATGGTTTTTATTTGCATTTACCTGATTAGCATCTTCTCATGTACTTGTTAGTCTTTTGCATGTGTTTTTTGGTAATTGGATTGCTTATTTTTTTGTTATTGAGTTATATAAGTTCTTTTATATTTTCATTAACCCCTTATGACATATACGATTTGAAAATATCTTCCCCCATTTCATAGGCTGCCTTTTTTACACACAGTGGGTGTCCTTTATCTTTATTATTTGTAGAAAAATGGAATTTAGAATTCAAACTATATATTACAAAATTAACAGAAGCAGCTGGAAGCATCTTCACAATACTTAGGAATTCTTCTTTGCTGACACAAGCGAGGATATTATTCTGTATTCAAAAAGCAGGACTTGTCTCAAGGGGACACGTTATACATCCTGTGGGTACTCGGACCACACTGCTCAGGGGCCATATGTGACTGCGTCTTCTTCCAGCCCCTCTTCACAGTCACAGGTGGAATGCCATCTGCCTTCTCTGCCAGGAATCTGTCCCAGCTGCAGCAAGACCTTCAGACACTCTGCTGCAACCATAGTCGCCATGTTCTTATAGCATTCTTGAATGCTTCTACATCCCTGGAGATGGCCCACCTTTCTTATCAGTCAACAAACCAGAACCTGGACTGAAAGTTTTGCTTCTCCTGGCAATATCCTTTGTAAGGTGCACACCCAATTTGCCCTTGAATACTTTCTCTGCTTCCTGACATTCTTTCAGTTTCACTTCCTGAAAATCCAGTGCTGTGATTTGTGGAACTTTGTAAATTTTATACAGTCTGCCAAGTTCCTTGTTTGTTACAGGATACTTAGATAACTATTGAGAGATACCAAAGGGTCTAGATCATCTTCTTCCACAAAACCGTTGTTACTGAGAATGAGTTCTGTCAGACAGGACAGAGCCTAATCAAGTCCCTCACCTATATGGTATATACTATTCCTGTTTACTAATATTTCCAGTCTTGTCAACAACAATAATAAAAAATAGCATCTAGTTTTCTGGTTTAATTGCCAGAGAAGTCAATAACATTGATTGATCTAAGGTGGCACATAGATTTTCAATGACAGGAATTTTATATCCCCAGAGGTCCAGCGCAGGGTCCAGCACCTCACTGGTGTACCGCATCCCCTGTTTGATCAGCTCCGTTCTCAATTTCATCCTCCTGCCCTTCCTTCTCCTGGTGCACTACTAGCAGCAACTGACTGGCCACACAGACCTCCATACGTCTTCATTTTGTTGTTTCCTTTGCTGTGCAGATGCTTTTAACTTTGAAGCAGCCCCACTTGTCAATTTTTGCTTCTGTTGCCTGTATCATTTCCACAAAAAATTATATATGTAATTTGCTAAGACTAACAGGAATTCTTTCCACTCTTTTTCCACTGGCAGTGTTAGAGTACCAGATCTTATGTTTAAGTTTTTAATCCATTTTGAGATTATTTTTGTGGATAGTGCCAGATAGCATTCCAATTCTTTTTTTTTTGCATGTGGTTATCCAGTTTTCTCAACACCATTTGTTGAGACTGTCCTTTCCCCTTAAGCATTTCTGTCTCCCTTGCCAAGTGCTAGTTGACAATATATATGTGGAAGTTTATTTTGAGGCTGCCTACTCTGTTCCATTAGTTTATGTGTCCATTTTATGTCATCACCATATGGTTTGTATTAGTACAGCTTTGCAGTATAGTTTTAAATCAAGAAATATGATGCCTCCAGCTATGTCCTAGGTTGGGACTGCTTTAGCTATGTGGAGTTTTTTCTGGCTCCATACAAATTTGGGGGATGTTATTTCTGTCAATTGAAAACTAAACATCAATATCATTGATAAGTATAAATCTAAAATTTTTTTTAAAATGTTAGCAAAATCAACATACATAAGTTGCCTTTCTCTACACTAACAACAAAAGGTTTGAAAAAGAAAGAAACTATCAAAATAACATAAAAAACAATAAGTTATTTAGGAATAAAGTTAACCAAAGAAGCAAATATCTGTGCAATAAAAATTGTAAGACTTTGATATACAAAAATGAAGAAGACAAATGAAAACTTTTCCCATGTTCATAGATCAGAAGAATGGATATTCTTAAATCCCCATACTACTCAAAAACTATCTACAGTTTTAATGTAATACCTATTAAAATCTCAATGTATTTTATACATATGTAGCTTTTGTACATATTTTCTCTTACTCATTGCCTTGTTCTATAATTCTCTGCACATTATTTGTCATAAAACAGATGCTTTTAATTTTAATGAAGCCCAGTTTATCAATTTTTTTCATGGATATGTCTTTGATGTTGTATCTAAAAAGTCATTGCCACATTCAAGGCAATCTGATGTTCTCTTTTTTTTCCCCTAGAAATTTTACTGTTTGTTTTACATTTTAGACTGTGACCCACTTTCATTTACTTTTGGTGAAAAATGTGAGATCTGTGTTGATTCATTTTTTGTATGTAAATGTACATTTGTTATAACATCATTTGTTGAGATCTCTCTATTGCTAATTTCTCAACACTTTCTTGCAATGGAATTTTCTTTTTCTAGAAACTTATTTAGTGGGTGCAATATCAAAACAAACAAACAAGGGATCTGAGGTGATAATTAGACATTTTTGCAACTGTTTTATTCTTCTCCTATATTCTTTGATAATTTATATTTTATAAGGAGTAATTTCTCTTCCATGTGTTATTTACTTTTTTCATCGTTATGCTGAAAAGATTCCTATGGTGTTTTGTGATGCTTGATTGTCTTATAATTTACAATGAAACTAGTAGAGTTCATGCAACTGAGATCTGATATGTTTTTGGGTAAATTGGAGGAGTAAATATTTTGCTTGGAGCTCATGATAATTAAGTAAGAAGAACTGTGTCTTGAGTAACTAATGCCACATCTGCACAATTTCTTCTCAGACAGTTTATTTTACTTGTATAAAAATGAACTTCAATGGATAGGCACTCATCTCATGTTGTTAAGAGTGTGCAATGATGGGGGTAGTAAGGCATTCCACTTACAGATCTTTAATAGCAGTTCCAGACTTACATCTCACTCCTACCATCTTGTCAGGTTTAACATTTCTTACTACCTGGGCTCTTAAAGGTTCAGTGGAGCAAATGAACCACTGTTTTACACAAAGATTATGACTTCCTTACCTGCATCTCAACTTTTACTCATTATGCTTTGCATGTGCCTTTCACAGTACAAAATGATTTTGAAATATATTTCATTAATTAATGGACGTTTTCAGTTCTTTTCATTCTTGCAACTTGTACCTTTTTATTAAATTCCCATTATTTTAATGGTGTGTTTGCAAGAGAATGTGGTTAAAACGTGGTATGTCCATCATCCTAAACAAGAAACACCATATGGGTTTTTATACAGTAATTATCTTTAAGATCCTGCTATTATCTGCTTATTTTCCTCTGTCTTCATTTGTTTTATTAGTTGCTTAATCCTATTTCAGTCACACTTTAAATTCAGTAATTCCCTAATAGAATTCTTTTGCTTCAAATAGGCTCTTTGTATTCATCACATTGTGTGTATGTGAAGCTATTCAATTTTTAATTCTCTGCTTCCCTCGATCTCTTTCCAATAAATATTATTATATATCTTTTATCCACTCTTTCTTTAGTTTCAAATCATCAATCTCTTCATTAAAAATGTGCCTACAAACTCACTGAACTGAGCAGTGGCACAGTTATTCTCTCATATGTAGGTAAAAGCAAATTAAATATAGATGAATATGACGTAAGTCACCAAGTTACTGAGCCATGTTTGCAAACACACATAGGTATTGTGATGATAAAAACTAAATAGTTGTGTAGTTAGTGGTAAGGACAATGTTAATGGATAATAGCAGCTATAAAAGGCTTCTGGTTTGTGTAGACTTCAATGTGTGGTGTTTTCATACTTACTCAATTTCAAGTACTTAATATTCCAATACCTTAATTTTTAAAAATGGACATGTCTCCCCTGAAATTTTAATTAATTTTAACAATTTCCAGTAACTGTCAAAAATCATTCTCCTTTCTATTATTTACCAAATAAAACATAAGACAATCACAATGACAGATGTTTCACACTATAGTAAATATCTGTCAAGATTTTTGAGTCTTTACAATTCCATATAAAATAGAAACAACGGTTATTTATCCATGAGCAGTCTGATATAAATGCATTAATGTTTTTGGTCATGTTAAGCCAAATTTTAATGATTTTCTTCAGTGATTATCTCAATTTAATTCACAAGGCTTAATTCTTCCTAAGGGTTTGACCTCCAAAATATATAAACAACTCACACAACTTTACTCCAGAGAGACACACAATCCAATTAAAACATGAGCAAAGGACCTGAATAGACACTTCCCAAAAGGAGGTCATACAGAGGTCCCAGGGACATATGAAAGGATGCTTGGAGTCACTAGGCATCAGAGATATGCAAATTAAAACCACACTGACATACCACTTCACACTAGTCAGAATGTCCATCAGTAACAAATCAACAAATAAGTGCTGGGGAGGTTGTAGAGAAAGGGGAACCTACTACACTGTTGGTGGGATTGTAGACCAGTGTAGCCACTGTGGAAAACAGTATGAAATTTCCTAAAAAAAAACTAAAAATGGAACTGCCTTTTGACCCGGCAATTCCACTGCTGTGGTTATAACCTAAGAACCTTGAAACCTATTCAAAAGAACCTATGCACCCCAATGTTCATAGCAGCACTGTTTACAATAGCCAAGTGCTGGAAGCAGCTTGAGTGCCCATCAGTAAATCAGTGGATCAAAAAACTGTGGTACATTAAAACAACAGAATACTACGCAGCAGAAAGAAAGAAGGAACTCCTACCCTTTAGGACAGCATGAATGGATCTGGATATCATTATGCTAAGTGAAAATAAGCTAGGCAGTAAAAGACAAACACCATATGATCTCACCTGTCAGTGGAACCCAATAAAAAAGAACAAACAAGTGAGCAAAACATAACCAGAGACATTGAAATAAAAAGCAAACTGACCATAATAAGAGCAGAGGGGGAAGGGCAATAATGGGGGAAAGAAGAGGAAGGGTCTTCAAGGAACATGTACTAAGGACTGGTGGACAAAGCTAAAGGAAGTAGGATTGAGGGTGGGAAGTGGGGGTGGGTGGGTCTGAAGAGATGGGCAGTAGGAACATGGAGACAACTATACTTGAACAACAATAGAAAATACAAGTTATATCTTCTGTTTGAGAAAAATGCTTAATTCTTCAGTTACTCATGATGTGGTTTCAACATCATTTTTTCCTGATGCTGTTCCTGCTGTTATTTACATAGCTCACCCCTGTCTTTATATGTTCACTTGGAATTATCTCAGTGACGCTATTCTAATTGTCTCTATCAAAAATTATTTTTATCAACCTGAATCAGCAATTTTCAACAGGTGTGCTGCTAGAATTTTTAAAACATTTAATACCTGACTATTTAGTCAGGCACACTGACCTCTTTTCTCTTAGACTGTCAAATTTTAAAAAATGGCACTAGCCAACACAACAGTTTGCCAGTGTGAATTAATCAAAATTATATCTAATTTTTGCTGTATTGGCAGAAATGTAACATATAATAATATTTTGGTGTGCCACAGAATTTTACTAATTAGTTTATGTGTGCCACAAAATGAAAAATGTTAAAATTCACTGCTATAAATACTCATATACCTATTTTTCTCATAGTAATTGTTGCTGACTGACATTTTCTTTTCTCTCTCTTTTCCTAAATAGAATAAAAGTTCTCTGTGGTAGGATCTTTGTCCATTTTGTTTATTATTCTACCCAAAATAATAAATGCTTAACAAAGCTTCTATATAGACAGTACTCAGTAAATTTTTGTATAGATATAAAAATGAAATGGTTCAACAGAATCAACTAAATTGGTTTTGACTTTTTGTGCTCACCCGTGTAAAGGAAAAATCAGCATACAGATGCATCTACCAAATTTAATTGTTTAAAGATTTTGTTCATTTATTTTTAGACAGGGGAAAGGAGGGAAGAAGAAGGGGAGAGAAACATCAATATGTTGTTACCTCCTGAGTGTCCCATACTGGAACTAGCCTGCAACCCAGGCATGTCCCTGGACTAGAAATCGAACCAGTGACCCTTTGGTTCACAGTCTGGCACTCAGTTCACTGAGTCATACCAGTCAGGTACTAAATTTAATTTATTTGAATAAAAGTTAAATAGATAAATATGTACACTAAACACAATTACCAATATTTTATAATGCAATGTATATTTCAGTGTATGAACATTATTTAATTAACACTATGTATACACCGACATCTTTCTAATATCAGCATGTTTTCAACAAGTTTATACATTAATTTATAAGGTAATGTAGTTAATAGTTAATTTAATACATTTTCTGCTAATAATATGAATTGAAAACACTAATTACAACCAATGTCTTTAGCTATACTTTGTTTATAATTAATGTTTTTAATTCAAAGACATTGAAATTGAGAACAGGCTGACAGCGACCAGAGTGGAGAGGTGAGGGATAATGGGGGAAAGGGTGAAGGGTTTACAGGAACAATTATAAAGGACTCATGGACAACAACAAGGGCGGGGGTAGAAATGGGGGAGGGAGGAAGGAAGGGCTGGGGTGATGGGGAGAGGTGGGGGGGAGCAGAAAACTGTACTTGGAAAACAATAAAAAATAAATAAATAAAAATATAAATTTGTTGAGAACCTAAAAAAACATTAATTACAACAAATATAACAAGCACAAATCAAACATTAATAGATTGTACTACCTGTTTAAATAAAACATCAGTAAGAAAAGTTTTCAAATTTCTCCACTTTTTTCTGAAACTTATTTAGGTAGCAATAAACAGATTTTATATACTGAAAATCATGATAGACTGTTCCTCTTATAGATATGTCCCAGATAATCTTCTTCATTCTGGTGGAGTTGGGTTGTCCAGGAAAGGTAATTTTCTTATATATCCAATAGCTTACCAGGGAAGAAAAGTCCTTGTACAAGTAATGTCCAGATGGTGTGAGAACTACAGGGTAAAATTCAAACAATCAGCAATCATACAAAAAAAAATTAATCTAAAGCCAAATAGTACTCAAAGAGTGGTAAGAATTAGCTGCCAAAAGCGTGTGTGAGTAGCATTGCAGGCAGAATGAAAGAGCATACATGTGAAGAGACAATGTACAAAGTATATGAAGACTAAAGAGAAATACACTATGTTTATGAATAAATTGAGATACATACCAAAAAATACAACCATAGTGTGCTATGAGAGTTATAAGCATAATTTGGGGGTCATAATATGCCACTTTGGAGCATAAGTAATGCTTAAGCATGACTTAAAGATGATCGGTACCTGTTAGCCTAATAAAGTTAGAGTTTACACAATGCCATAGAGTGAGAAGAGGGAGGTAAAAAAGGAAAGTGGATGGGTCCTCTCAGAGAAGCCCAGTTTTAGTGTATCAGACTCCCTTTGAAATGAAGACCAAAAGGTCTAACAGTCTTCAGACACAAACGAATATGATTTTGATGTGCTAGGGAGAAGGACAGAGGAGGAGAAGTATAGAGCCAACTTTCAAGAAACAGATTGATGCTGGGACATATGTACTTGTGTGCTGTACAGTGAAACTCAGGTGGATCAGGGTCTCAAGTTTTGCAGTAACATTTGAAATTATTAGTTTATTGAAATTTGGAAGATTTGATAACTTTTAAACTCTTACATTTTTGTATTGTATATTAATTTAAAACTGTCACAATAAAGAAAGATTTGTTTTTGAACTTTCTAAATCCCAATTTCAATGTCAATTTTATTACTATAGCATAAACAGAGAGGATATTCAAATAACTCTGAAAAAGTCTCAACAATTCTAATAAATTGAGGAATATGCAACATTTTAGATAGATAATTTTTTCATAACAACTCTTAAAACTAACCTATACAATTTTTCAGTGACCTCCACAGTTTTCCTGACCTCCTGGCAGACAAAGTTTTCAAAGAAAAGATCATCTTGTTAAATTCTTAAAAGTTGAAAGGAAATCTAAAGGCTATTTTTAAGAATTAGAAAAGGCCAAAACATTAAAATCGTGAAACATTGTGTTTTTTTACACCATAGAAACTGCCTTAAAATGGCAGTTCAAGAATTATGTAATTTTAAATGTGTCACTATCTGGCAAGTTCTTTTTTAAATCCATAAATAACTACTTCATTAGTGTGTTACAGATTTGAGAGGTAATTGTTTTCTGGGTCACTTAGTATGTAACCTATAACCAAGGAGCTAGATATTTTTTGTACATACATATATATATATATATAATAAAATATAAAATATATGTAAAATATACTGTGTAATATAAGTTATAGGTTATATGATATGCAATATGTAATATTTAAATGTATGTGATATGTACACATTCATATATACACACAGCTGTTTATGTACACACATATCAGGTGCACATACATAAACACGTATTCAGAACACTAACAGTTTCAGATATTTTTTTCTATGACAATTTGCATAACAAAAATTTTTTAGGAAAAGTTTATATGCTTGAAACAAATTTCATATTTTATAGCATAAAAAGACAAAAAACAAATGAAAGATAATTTTTTAGTTTTGGATGAGTCTTTTAAAGCTAAAATCAAGGAACTTACAGATCAGAACTTCAAATCATTTTCAACAAAAACTGGGACCTAATAGAGTTTCAGTGAGGATATTGAAGGAATGAAGTTTTAAACATTTGTTACAACTTTATCCAAAATGAACAGGTTTCATTATATATTGAGGTCTTGAGTTGGGGTGTGTATGTGGGGGTGGGTGGGTGTATTTTATCACAGGGAAGCAACAACTGAAAATACTGGGAGAAAAAAGAGAACATTAATCTTAAAGTACATATATAAAGCCCAAATGTAGCCTAACAGTAGTACTAAATAAAAGCAAAGTCAAAGACTCAGAGATGATGAGACTTGAACATATTCAGTGACCAAAACCAGAATCTCATTGGTACTTTTGTCTCTCTCCTCATGTACCTAGATATTTTGGTTTCTTTTTCAGACAGGGTTACAGACTGATGGAGGTGGAAAAGGGAACCTACATAAGAGTACCTGTCTATTATTAATCCCTTTTATGTGTCATAAAATAACCACCTCTTGTCAAATACCTTTTAGTTAATAACTTGGGAGATAAATGGCCATTATTTCAAGGGAGAACAATAACTTCACGAGGGATCCTTTCATCACCTCAAACCATGGATTTCTTAGACTGTTTAAGTGCTGAAGCTCATGAAGGATGGGCTGTCTAAGTGTAGTTCAAGTATTTCTTAAGTTCTAAATGTGAGGAATTTAGCATATGTTTAAAGCAATAGATATGTTTACAATGAGATATAACTCAAGTTAGAATTTGCTTGAGAGAGTTGTAAATTAAGTATTAGGATAGCATAGAAGGGAGTGAGTTTACTTTTATCTAGAAAAGATCAGAAAGAGCCTCATGGAGCAGTCTTTCATAAAGAACAGTGAGTGTTCTTGACTTTTGTCCCAGAGGGGACATCTTTATGATTCTGCACCATCAGCAGACCTGGAAGCACACTGTGTCTATACTCCAAGGCTCTTTGTTATACAATCATCCTTGAAAAGATAGACTGGAACAAAGGTAGTCAGTACATAAAATGGCAGAAATATAAAAAGATTGTCTGGAACAAAGGTAGTCAGCATATAAAATGACAGAAATGTGAGGGACTGATGGAGAATTATCTTCCAACAGAGACAACTAAGCTACTGTAATAATCCCACTGAGAGAGATTCTGGACTAAGGAAGCAGCCTGGGAATTAAAGAAAGAGGAGTTAAGCCAAAAAATCACATAGGGTGGATTAAAAGAGCTGACTAGGGGTTGCTAGGAAAAAGGATAAGATGAATATCTGAGAATTTGGATACGGGAAAATATATATATTTTTATAACATAAAATGACTATACTTATATAGATGCTATCTTTATAATTAATTGACAAGTGAAAATGGGCCAGAACTTTACATATAAATAATTCACAAAAGGATTGTGTTTATAATCATTATCAGTTAAAATATTAAAGCCTTTACTTGGGAATTGGATATAGAAAATGCTAGTTTCTTTATAGGGAACATTATCATTGTCATTGAATCTTACATTCAGAAGGGAGAAAATGTCTCCTTGTTTTTCTTAGTTTTTCTGGCAGATCTAAAAAATTAATTGCTCAAAGATTGATTAATAGCAGGAGGTATTCAAATTTAATTTGTGCATAGAAAAATCTCATAAAAATGGGACCTAGATAAAAGCAAGCAGCTTTTATACTCTTTAGAAAATAAATAAAATAAATTGTGAATAAATTGACATGGTAAAGACAATTGGGCTTGGGTTCTTAAATGGTGAAGAATATAAGCAAGAGTTTGGGTTAAGTGAAGTAAATTAGTAAAGGAGTAATAAGGTTTCTTTATACAGGCTGCTAAATCCTCTATTTCCCTTAGCAATAAATATGTCTTTCTGTTTCCTGGTGCAGGAAGGACATATTCAGCATGAGATGTTTTTTTTCCTGCTTTTAGGGGGACAGAGAGAGGAGGGTCAGAGTGGTCTTCTTGCACCAGCTGCTTCTCAAGTAACTTTAATTAAAAAATAATCCACATGACACTTAGGCCTATGTTGGGTGGTCTACCCTGAGCCCTGCCTCTTATATATAGTGATTAGTTTTGTTTGAGAATTAACACATTGCATGCTAAGTATATTGCAGTTGCTTTGAAAAGAAAAAGTGGTCTTTGCAAAGCTAAATGATAGGGAAGTGCATTTAAGTAATAAATAACCTTGAATTTAATATGCATTTATCAAAAAAATCCATTCACTTCAGAAATATGAAGATAATGGTATAAGCCAATGGCTATAAATATATGTATTTTTCACTATGAGAAAATTACAAATTTTATCTGCTGCATATTGTATATAAATGATAAGTACATGATTTATTTTAGCTGCTACAGCCAACAATTTAGTTATCAACAAAAAATTAAACTTATTACTTTGTGTATGAGTAATCTGAACTATAAAAGCATGCAGAAGTTAAACAACAGCAAACTTTATTTGTATTTCAGAAAACCCAGAATACATGTCAAAAAAATGGTAAATATTTCATGTGTGATTTTGGATTGATAATTAAAATCAGTTTCAAAATATGCAGAAGCAAGTAAAATATCTCATATACACTTTCAAATATATTTTTATAGTAAGTTCATTATAAAGCAAATCTTAAAACAAGCAATGCTACAATAATTTCCAGGAACTTGGATATGGGTATTCAAACTGTCTATATTTAAAAAAAAATGGATTTACAATGCTGGCAGGGGAATGGGGGTGGGAGTGGTGGTTGAGATCCTTGATAGTCTTAGGTCTATCCTATACCTCAAAGAAACATTGAAATATTTTGCTTTAAAGCATGTTATTCTTAATACTAAAAATTGAGATGTTCAATTGTCTTATTTCTCAATTTATAAACAATAGATATTATTCTAAAGTTCAGGAAAAATAGCTGACATGAACGTGCTGTGATGAAGCTTGATCAGATAAAATTCACAGACAGTGTGGTGAAAAAAGGGGTTCTGTGGAGAGTAACCTCACAAAGTCAGCTGTTCATACATTCCTAACTGGGAAGGTCATGGTGGGTAGTCACACCCCAGGCATATAAATGTTTAGTAAAAGGCTTATGTTTGCCTCGAGCAAACCCAGTACATTGTTTCTATACATCCAGATTGACCCACCTTTGAAATAAGAAGTACCTACCCTAAATAATATTGTATTTTTATTACTTTTTTCCACAGTATTTACTTTGTTTACACAGTCTTATAGTAAATCCTGTTCCTTACACATGCTTTATTTTTTAAACTTTTTTATTGTTGTTGAAGTACAGTTGTCTCCATTCCCCCCAACAAACATCCCCCCGATCCCAGCCATCCCCACTTCCTACGTGTCCTTTATAGATGTCTCTGAAAACTCTACACATGCTTTATCTGTTCTCTACTACCACAATCACCCTGTGGAAATTGAGAGAACGAGACAGAGAGAGGAAGAGAGAGAGAGTGAGATAGAAATTCTGAACTGGTGAAAAGCAAAGAGAGTAGTGATGAGATAAGCTCCAGACCAAAAGATTAAAATTCTGCATGTTCTAGTAAAAGTGATCATGAGTTTTCTTGGAAATTTGAGAAATTGTGGAATGGTTTTGAACTACCTATAGGTTATTGGATAAAAAAGACTTAAATTTAGTTAGATCTTAAAGTATCAAGCTAATATTTGATTCAAGATATTTAGTTTATATTGATGTCTTCTTGTTAAATTTTATTTAAAAACTACCATAACAAACTATTTTACACTAATCTACTTTTAAAAGTCAATCTTAATACTTTAAAGATGAAAATTTTATTACTTATGGTGAACCAAGTTGTAGGAGACTGGTTTGTTTCAGTCTGGCAAATGTGACTCAGCTCTGTATGGAAAACCTACAGAAGCGAGGTGGTGGGCAGGAGCCAGACCTTCAAACTGAGTTTTCCGATGGGACTCAGGCCTAGAAAATGCATACTGACTGTTATGGCTTGCTCTTGCTAAAACTCTATCACCCTGGTCTAAAATAACAAATGTGTATTGTGTATCTTCAAGGTTCCAAAGCCTGTGTGAATTCACCCAAGGGCAGAGCTAATCAGCTCGCCACCATTCTCCTCTGCATGTTATTTTCATTTCCTTGATTGTACTTAGAATGTAGACAACACTATTCTATGTAATAGATAATAAATCTTTCTCTGATGTAAGCCCCAAGAAAAACAATAAAAGCCTGTCTAGGCAAGGGTCGGGGCACTCTCCTTTTGAGAGAGTGGTAGAGACACTCATAGGCTCTGTCTCCCCTTGAGAGAGTGACCATGCCATCCCCTCTTTCTCTGCAGGATTGCCGTCTCCTGTGCATTTATTTTCTCTTTCAGGCACAACAAGGCGGAACTCTGCTGGCCAGGAGTCCACCACACATAGTAAGTATGATTTGGGCACTATTTTTTTAAATTGTAAAACAAAATAATAAAGGGTTTTTAATCTTTAGCCTAAATTCTTATTGCATAAATGTATTTCAAAACAGTTTAGATGGGTGGGTTGAGGCACCCTATACTGTGGTAGAGATAAGACATATTTCTGAAAAGTTTGATGTAAATACTAATTAAAGTTTGCAGGCAAATAAGACGATGGTACTTGTAAAAACCTGGGTAGCTACTCAGTTATATCCTCAGAGTCATTTTACCTCTAGGAATCCAACATAATCTCAGTTTTGATTCCAGTCTCATAGCTTCATAAATTCTTTCTTGTCAGTGTCTCAAGGTTTTTGATGAATGCTGATTCATACTAACAAAACCCACAAGAAAATGAAATATACAAAGCATAATAATGTATTTTGCTCATTTAAAGCTAAATTGTAAATATAGAGGTTAAGAAATTTGTTCTTTGACTATGCTTGATTAAGACATTTTCTGAGTAGGTTACTTTACAGAAAAAGAAATTATGAAAACATTCCTTGTTGGGAAAGGACTTACAATAAAAATGTTAATTGTTTAATTTAATTTTATATGGCATTGATGACTGATATTAGGATATATCCATCTTTAAAACGGAGGTATAAGTAATCTCCAAATTGTCCTGGTAGATTGTCTACTCTATCACTCAGAAGTAATTAGGAGATATTTTCTCCCTGAGCCCTTTGCTGCTTTTTTTCTTGCAACCAGAATGGTGGTGTCAAGTACAGTTACAGAAGAAGTAAAAAAAAAAGTAGGGGGCAGAACTTTGTCCTAGCTTTCTGTTTACAACCCCAAGAAGAGACAGCCACACAGGGAGAACCCATATCAATGCAGCATAGATGAAACAGAGAACTACACTGTCAGCACAGAGTAGATCAGCAGGAAAAGTTACAGATTATCCCTCCTGGGCCTCTCTTAATTCTCACTATAGCATGTAAATTGTGCATATGTTCCCCAAAGTCCTAAAGGATAAGAGAGTGAAGCCGAGATCCTACACCTTGCAGAACAGTTCCATTGGCAGAATTAAAAGTCTCAGACTACGAAGGCTTTGCGGGTGACTAGCAGCCCCGCAGACTGTATGGAGAATATGGCCCAAAGACAAATGTGTCTACAGCACTGTGAGGCAAAACCAAAGTTCTACAGGACAGACACAGCCCTGAATAAGCCAAATGAACAGACCGTGGGATCAGCACTTGAGTTTCAGTAGCAGATGCCAATAAGCTATATAGAAACCTGAGAAAGGCACTAATGTTAATGACAAAAGGAAAAGGGAAAAGCCATCAATTGTTAGTCTGTGGGCCCCAGTTCTCCCCATCCTTTTACTGTGTTTTTTTTGCATGTCTCTCAAGTAAGCCAAATGTCCTTTTAAGGAGAAACTATTACAGAAAAATGGATTTTTTCCCTAAGAGAGTACCTTAAATAGACCATTTAAATTAGAAAAGATTGACACACTACTGCATTTTATCTAAGAAACCATAATTTGTAAAACGAAATTCAATTTTAGAAATGTTAATTTGTAAAAAAAAGTACTTCAAGACTGAGAAAAAGACTATTAATAAAAATTCTTAACATTATTTGTCACACTCTAAACCTATCCTATATTATATGATTTTTGGTCCTCTTGCCTGTAGTAAATCAAATTTAAATGCGACCCTTTAATACTCAGAATAATGAGCCACAGGCATATTTGTCTATTCAACCAGGAATTATTTCAGCAGTCTAACCAATTAATCTGAATTAAGTATTTTCATAGTTTTCTTCTTCCTTAATTTTTAGTTTCTCAAATGCCCTACTTTCCATTGTTCATATGTATCTGAAATCACAGACCACAGTACAATTATATTATCCAATGTGTTGTAACTACATAGAAAAGTGGCTCTGTCAATACTACTGGGGGTTGGGATCTATTCATTAACTGTAGTTTAATTAACACCAGATCATTTTCTCAGATAGTTATTTGGATTTATGATATAATTATAAATATGAATCTAGAATTGAAGTGTGTATTCAGGAACACTTAGTTGTTTCTTTATGAAGCTTTTCCTTCAAGAAATGTATAAATGTAACAAAAGGGCATTATGGGTTTATGTAGTTACACTGCTAAGATAATGTCTAATCAGTCTCTACGTTCTTTAACTATCTTTATTTTATTGAGATTTTAAATTCTTTGATGTACATCCTTTTATATTTGCAATAGCCAGGAACATTCCTGATGTTCTGAAGGCGTTCTACTTTATGTGCTCACTTGGGGGGCCCTTTGGACTCCATTTTGCAAATATATTGAATTCTGAGTTTTTCTTCCCCACTATATCATGGAAATATTCCTTTCTATACAGGTATAAATGTTTCTTGATGTAGACATACCCAGATGCTCTTCGACCAACTGAGCTGTTCTTGGGTTTACTATATGTTTAACAGTGATTATCATGTGTGGTTTTTACTGTCAATGAGAAAGACACTTAAAAATTTATGGAAATGTTTTTCTTTGCCAGAATACTTGTGAGCTGCTCTTATATTCATAACTGCAAATGTGTTGATATGTTTATGAATGCTGTACATATATAAGCACCATGTTACTGAATTTTCAAATGGCCTACAAGATACTACCTGGCTAATAAACCTGAGTTTGTGACTTACCTTTATTTCATACAAATGGAAAATATATTTGTATAATTTTATATGCACTAAACTTCTTTTCAATATATAAGGAATAAAGGATAAGTATATGACACTCTTTATATTGATTTTTGTTTCAAAATTTACCAAGATATATTTTTCACTGGAGTTATCAATAAAATATATTGGTATCTGTCTGCATCTGTTCTGTTTACATACTCATGCCTATTTATTTATGTACTAAATTGGCATTTTGTTGGATTGGCCAAAAAGTTCATTTTGTTTTGTTTTTGTACAATGACTGTAGAAGTTCTTAGTTGTCTTTAATTTTATTTGAAACAATTTTGTTAGATGGTATTGTGACAGTTGTCATCTGAGCATCCATTTAAAAAAACATCAAAACTGGTGAATTTTTGTACAGTTTAATATTGAAGAATGGCTTTAATATTGAAGAATGGAAGAAGGTAGATGACATTTCTAGGGTTAGGGGGCACAAGGTGAGGGATACAGGCATCCTCTGTAAGCTGAAAAAGGCAAGAACACAAAACCCCAAAACCTCCAAAAGCTACGTAGCCTCATTTTCAGCTCAATGAAGCTGATTTTGAACTTTTGAACTCTAGAACCTTGAGATAATAACTTAGTTTTAAGCCACTAAAATTCTGGTAATTTATCACAGCAGGGATAAGAAACTAACATACGTTACTGGATTTTAAGAGTTACTACAAAGCTGGCAAACTAAACAAGTGTGGTATTTGCAAAGAAAAAAGTAGATCAATGAAACAGAACAGTCTACAGATAGACCCATGCAAATATGACCATCTGATTTTTTCTTTTCCTTTTTCTTTATTTTTTATTGTTAATGATCATATGATTTTGACAGGAGTGCAAAATAAGTTCACTTGAGAAAGAATAATCTTTTCAATAAATGGTATAGGAATAATTTATCATCATATACAAAACATGAAAAGAACCTTGATCGAACTAACTGTGGTATCTTATACTATAATTAACGAAAACAGATAGAATTGTACAACATAACAAAACAAAATCTGTAAAACTTGCAGGAGAAATAGAGGAAATCTTGCTGATATGGATTAGGCAAAGGTTCATAGACATAATATCCAAAGGAAAAAATAAAAGAAAAATGTGTAAATTAAACTTGATCAAAGTTAAAAATGTTCACTTTGTGAAATATAATGTTAAGAGAATAAAAAGGCTGCAGTCTGTGGGCAAATATTTGCAAGTAACATGTAACAAAGGACATATATCCATAACGTATAAAGAACCATCTCTTTATTGATAGCCTCTCTTTGTTCATATATTATTTTACTGATCTTAGTTCTTTGACCTGGTTTTCTTTTATTTCCCTGAACATAAACAAAAGAGTTGTATTAACTTTTTCTTTTTCCTAGTAAGTCTGATGGCTGGACTTCCTTGTGGAAGATTTGTATCAATTTTTTTTCTTGTAAATGGGCCACACTTTTATGATCCTTTATTTGCCTTGTGATTTTGTTATAGGTGAAATCTGGACATTTAAGTATTATAGTGTGGCAGCACTAGAAAACAAGTTCTCATTTCTCAAGATTTAGCTTTTTTTTTGACTCTTGGAAGTTTTCAGTAGTATATTTGCTCTCACAGATATTTCCTTAGTAAGAAAGAGCTAAAAAGAAGGAAAAAAAATTGAAAAAATTCCATACCATACAAAAGCAATAAAGCAACAACAAAAAAACTCCTCTCCTAGTCTTTACAAATCAGCTCTCTTCTGGGGCATTCCTTTACCTAGTCAGATTTGCTTGGAGCCTAGAGCTCAGCCCCGGGTTAAAGCTTATGGTCTTTCAAAGTCTTTTCTGAGCATGCATGTGGCCTTCTAAATATCCCTATGTACCCAGGTGTTTTGAATGTCCTATTTCCCCATGGCTTTCTTCAACCTTTTCCTTGCAGGTCTTAGCTTGTCTAGTGTTCGTACATCTTAACACCATCCATCCATCTGCAGGCTGTAACGTTGCCTTCCTGCAATTTGTGAGCAGTGCCTGCCGTTTCTGACCTGAGGGTCAAATGAGGCAAGCCTTTCATTAGTTTTTCAGGTAGCTCTCTGACAAGTTAGCACTGATATATAGAATAATTTTTAAATAAGATCTGTTATGTTCCCTCTAAAGCAGGGGTCAGGGGGCAACACTGGGAACACAGTCCATAGCCATTTCCAGACTGACAATGGGAGGGGTAAGTGAAAGTGGAAATGGCCACAGCTTTCCTCCTGTTTTCAAGTCGCCTTTCTCTTGATTCAGTGGTTGCTGGGTTGTTTTAAATCTTTGACTGTTTTTCAGAGTTCGGAAAGAGTTGGTTCTAATAGGTTATTTATTGATTTATTTTTGTTATATTTGTGGATATGAGAGTTTGGAGGTGCCTACATCAGAATGAGACTAATAACCTATGATCTTTAGTACTGTCTTACTTTGCCTCATATAAACAGCCAGATTCTTTTTTTTTAAAGATTTTTATTTATTTATTTTTAGAGATGGGCAGGGAGGGAGAATGAGAAGGAGTGAAACATCAATGGGTGGCCGCCTCTCTTACACCCCCTACTGGGGACCTGGCCTGCAATCCAGGCATGTGCCCTAGACAGGGAATTGACGAGGCAAACCCCTAATTCACAGGCCAGTGCTCAATCACTGAGCCACACCAGCCAGTGACACCCCGATTCCTGATACCTCTTGTCCTGTCACATAAAACGATGACTTTTCTTTTTCAAACAGCACAAAGTCCCACATTAAAATTCATAAACATATTATGAACTTTTATTACACCCTTGTTTATGATTATTATGGTATTTCTCATTAGCTTTTGCTTAGAAACAACTGACAAATGTATACCTGCTTTTTATGCTTAAGGTGTTCTGCTAGATGTAGAAAAATAATTTTGAATGTTATTTAAAACTTTTGAGACAATTTAATATGCTAAGATCATATCTTTTAAGGAAATACTGTTCATTGCATAATAGTGTATTTTATTTCATATGAATATTCTATGAAAATAAGTGTTATTTTAAATTACTTTCGAACAAAACAAAAGTGATAGGAAATATAGTGAGTTGAGTTCTTTCACTAAAAAGTACTCGATTCTTTACCACATCAGTAAAAAGTATCAAAGGGGCAGGTGTCAGAGCATGATTTCAATAGAAAAAAAATAAAAATAGGACCTAAGCCTTTGTGACAGATGTCAAGCATCCTGACAACTGTTAAAAGAAAAATCATTTTCCTGATCCTGTGCAAGGAGACAGCTTGTAAGATTAAAGATGTATCTCTTTATCTATGTTTCTGGCAGATCATTTCCACTGAATAGGGCCTGAAAAGTACTTCAGATGGAGAAAAGGACTCCAGGAGTTTTCATCACCTCTGCTACACAAAGGGTATAATGAAAAGTCATAAAGTAAAGCAATATAAAAAATAAGAATGAACCTAAGCCGACCAGCGTTTTCTGTCCAGTTTTGAGATCAAGTATCACTGTGATAAATTCTGTCTGATTTAAAATTCTTAAAATGCTACAATAGTGAAGAAATAAGCCAACAAGTAGTAAATGGCATATAATAAATGCTTAAAGAAAAACTACGAAATCACTGTATAAACAGATGAATTTGGTAATTTATTGATATTTATTTGTGGCTCATCTTAGTTTATCTTGTCATCCAAAACATTACTGTGCATAATGGGGATTTTATTAAATTTAACAGTACATCTTAGCAATGTTTTCACAGTAGTACATATAGAGCTACATAACTTCACATAGTGTTCCATAGCATGGATTAATCAGAGCTCCTTTGTCTGTATGCATATTGGTGGGCATTAAGTCTTTATACAGTGTTGCAGATACTGCTGCTCTGGAATCCTTGTGTTGATGATGTCTTGCACTTGTTGAGCATTTCTCTAATGTAAAAACTGACAAGCGGAAATATTACACAACTAGAAATACAAATTTTCATTTAATTTTTTTCATTTTGTATAATTGTGCCATTTACTTTTTAATTGTTGCTGTAGTTAATATGGACACTTATCAGTTCTTCTGACATTGTGTCTATTAAAATGGTCATGTTTTCAGATAAGAAGTTAGAGTATTAATAAAGACTAGTCATTCTTAATCATTCTTCTCACATTTTCCCGTACATAAATTTTATAGCTCAGGACGCAGTATCTAATAATATACCTGGAATATTTTTTGAAGTGTTCCCTACTGTGTTAGTGATTGTCTTCATTCCTACTCACAGGCCTCACATATTTTGTGTCTCACATATCTGATGGGGACCAGGGATAACATGGTCTCCTATCTTCAGATTTCTTTCTTCCAAGTGTGTAAATCTAGACTTCCTCAATATCAGGCATAGTGCTTTAGATATGATCAATATAATTTGATTAGTTATGGTATAATAAATATGTATTAAGCCAAAGGTATCATTAAAAGTGAGAGCATTTATGTTGATTAGTGTTCACTTTTTTGCTGGTAAAAGAACCTAGTGCTATTTAAAGATTAAAAAATCAAGTTTATTTGGTGTTTTGATAAATCTATATCGAAATAATTTAATAACACAAATTAATTATTTTATAAATAATTTGTAGAAAAATAATTACTTAATTTCATAACCTTAAAAATCAATAAGTTTTTTAAATATCTACTTCTCTTTTCATAATTTAAATCTGCTACTTCATGTCTAAATGCCAGTGAGGACTTAGGGAATTCACCTATCAGTGTACATGTACTTTATTTAAAAAATGTTAAATATTCTCTCTGTTGTAGTTCCCAATTGAATGCCTTTATTCTTTTCAGATCATGACTACTCTCTCCACTAATCTTAAACCTTCTAGAATCACACACACACACACACACACACACACACACAATGTAAACCAAATCTTTCAATGAAAGTTAAACTTTGTGAGTCACCAATTCAACTATTATATTTCCTTTGGGTTTACCTATAGTGACCAATGCTAGAGTTAAACTTACTGCAAGTAAAAAGAAAATTATTACACAGTTGCTTCCTCCAATTATCTAATTGTGTTGGAATTAAAGTGCAGTGAGGAGAGGCAATCACTGTAAGGAATTGTGCTCATATAGGTATTGTGAAAAAATGTTCCACTTAAAAGCCATTTATTTGGGGGGCACAGGCATTTATTTACTCATTGGCAATGGCAGTATGCATTTGTACAACATGAGAAGAATAATCATATATGTACCAAAGAAGAACCATACCAGCCTCCAGCTGACAGCCAGCAAGAAACTGAAGCTCTCAGGCTGACAACCTGAAGGACCAACACCTGGATTTCAGCCCCGTGGAAGAGCCGGCCGCACCATGCTTGGGCTCCTGACCCACAGAGATGTAAGATGGTAAATAAGTGCTCTTTTAAGTTGTGTGTTTGTGTTATTTTTTTACACAGTAATAAAGAATATACACATCAAATGATTTAAAACTACACTTTGATGTATTTCATTTGTCTATATTAAAAATGTATTTGTTTTGTCTATTTTATTAAAAATAGAACTATAGGGTTGGCTGGGTGGGTCAGTTTGTTGCAGCATTGTCCTGTACACCAGAGGTTATGGGTTCAATCCCCCGTCAGGTCACATTCAGGAGGAAGCTGATTTATATCTCTCTCTTTCTGTGTCTGTCTCTCTCTCTCCTTTCCTCTCTCCCTAAAATAGATAAACATATCCTTGGCTTATGATTTAAAAGTAATAAATAAAATAAGAATAGAGCTACATTGTGACCAAAATATCAGTCTTCAGAACTCATTATAGTTTTTCTGCACAGGATATAACCTTGTTACTTTCAGTCTCCTAAAATGCTTGTTTAAAAAAAAAACTCACAAATTGGGATGCTGTGTATATATGTTTGTGTGCACGTGAAAGGCTTTTTCTAAACAAAGAGGCTTTCAAAAACAAGTTAGAGAATCCTTATTTGGATATATATATATATAATCCTAAGAATATGCATTTTAATTCAAACCTAAAATTAATAGAGATTTGAAAAGACTGAATACAAGTCTTTCGGAAGATATCCAGCTATGTAACATGAAAAATAGAGACATTTATTGAAGAAGACACAAAATATAAGAAACATTGTACATAGGACAGTGACACTTCAGTCCTTTTCAAAATAGGCAGCTAGGGTACTCACATGGTTCTCCCAATTGCCATCAGCTGCCCCGTCATATCATATTTTCCTGAATCTCATCAACAGCCTGAAATCTCTTCCCTTTCAAAGGTGATTTTAATTTGGGGAAAGCCAGAAGTCACAGGGTGCCAAATCTGGGCTGTAGTGGGGCTGAGTCATCTGGGTGATTTCTTTCTTGTGCAAGAAGCTCTCTGGACAAGACCAGATGCATGAGCGGGCATATTGTCATGATGAAGCTGCCAATCACCAGTTGCCCATAGCTGTGGCCTTCTGAATCATCTGAATAGTTTCCACAATGTTCAAGCTTAATGCAAAATTTGATACAGATTCATTGTTCTACTGGCTCAGTCATTTTGAATGCCTCGGCCACACAGTACAAATGCTCACTCAATGGTGACTGCCACCTCCATCGACTAGTAGAGTGAAGTCATCAGTATTCATGCATCAGCATTTCAGTTCTCTTGTCTTGGCTGCCAGATTACATCAGTGTTGCACAAATTGGTTTGTTTTATTAACAATTCCTGGACTTTTTCTGGGCAGTCCTTGTATGTCTTTCAAATAAGAATAAAAGGGTAGAAATACAAACAATTTAGTAAGCCAGTTTGTTCTAGTGTAAGAAAAGGAATATGAAACTGACTTTAAGCTAAATAGTAAATGGGAACCTGATTTTGAGATTCCTGCTAAATCAATTTAGGCTTCAGGTACTTTTAAAAGTTCATTAAAATTCAAAAACAGTCCTGTGATTTCCAGTAACTACATATTATATGCTGCTCATGTTTTCTCTCAGTTCTTTTAAAAATTCTAAAATTAATTTATTCTAAGAGTGTAAAAAGGTAATTAAAGAAAGCTTTCACACTCATATGTTAAGTCTAATGAACAGACTGAACGAACAAGAAAAACAGAGACAGACTCATAGATGGAGAAGAGATGACAGCTAGTGGGGGGGAGGGGAGTTAAGCGGTAGAGGGATCAATCACAGATGTGGACAACAGTGTGGTGATTGCTGGGGAGAGGGTGGTATAAGGGGATTAAATGATATGGGAAAATATAAAGTGTGTAAAAATAAAATAAAATAATATAGAAAAGCTTTTGTTTGAGTCTAAAAATTACTATGAAAGATTATGAATTACAAAAAGGTCATCAGATTTCATAATTGCTCAAAATACTTCATGAATGAAGGAAGATAAATGCCCTAACATATAAAGGAGAATGAACACTTTATTTGGGAGCAGATGGTTAGCATTATCACACTTTTGTATAATATCATGGATAACACATTTGATTTTTAGGAGACCTCTGAGTTGAAAATCTTAAAATTCAAAGACACTCAATGTTTACATAGCTGACTTCTGAACAATGCATAGTTGTCCCTCTGTATTTGTAGGGGACTGGTTCCAGGGCCCCGTGGATTCCAGAATCTGTGAATGCTCGTCCCCTCCATAAAATGGTGTAGATCAATGCCCACAGTCAGCCCTCCATGTCTGCAAATTCCCGACAACAAACAGAAAACAGTAAACTAGCACAGTGAACTTGTCCATTTTATTTTCTCCTCCCTAAGAGAGTTCATTCTTCAGTATCAACATTCAGATCCTCTTAAGTTGCAAATCTTGCTGTAATGTTTTATCAAGTCATCTATTTCAATTAATTAAATCCTTAGCATGGTTCACATGTATCCAGCAGAAAGCTGAAATGAAAACTCTTAAAAAAAAGAGCTTTGGTGGCCTCAAGGAAGTGTGAACCATAAAGACAATGGGAAAAATGAATAATCAGGTTGTAATATTATGTCTGTTCTACAAGAAGCTATTACAAAATATTTACAACCTGAAACTAGCTGTTCTGTCTCCCAAAAAGCTGGTGACAATACACTCAGGAGGAGGAATGTGACAAGAACAAAGGCCTCTTTTACATGTCAGGAGCCTGTGACATAACAGAGTGATTCTTGAAGAGGAACACTACAGTCTTCAGAAAGGCTCACATTGGATGGCAAGTAGTAAAAATCTCTAAATTTGTGGCCCTCTGCCCAGAGACATCTTTCTTTTTTAGAAGAAAAGTATTTTCTTCAAGAAAAATGTTAACAGAAAAAGTTTTAAAAACAATGTATATTTTATTTGATAACTGCCCTGCCTTTACAAACTGTAAATGCTTGTACTGTCTTTTTTGTTATCAGGTCTGTGTGGTACCTAATGTTTTTCTGGGACATGCCAAATTTTGTTTAGTTTCAATGCTGAGTACTCAATGGGTTGGGCAGGTATGACAGGGTTCTCATACCTCCCTCTGGCAATAAGATGTGTAAGCAGGATGACCTGTTCCTAGGACAGCTGAAAATGACACTTGCTCTAGTGTGTGTGGATAATTGTAAAGGACCAGTTTGTTTCAGTCTGGCAAATGTGACTCAGCTCTGTATGGAAAACCTACAGAAGCAAGGTGGTGGGCAGGAGCCAGACCTTCAAACTGAGTTTTCCTGTGGGAATCAGGCCTAGAAAATGCATACTGACTGTTATGGCTTGCTCTTGCTAAGACTCCATCACCCTGTTCTAAGACAGTAAATGTGTATTATCTATCTTCAAGGTAATTTCCAAAGCCTGTGTGAATTTTTCCAAGGACAGAGCTAATCAGATCACTGCCATTGCCCTCTGCATGTTATTTTCATTTCCTTGATTGTAACTAAAATGCAGACAATAGTATTCTATATAATAGATAATAAATCCTTCTCTGATGTAAGACCAGAGAAAAACAACAAAAGCTTGTCTAGGCAAGGGTCGGTGTGCTCTGCTCGGCTCTTGAGAGAGTGGTCAAGGCACTCAGAGGTGATCTTCCATTGAGAAAGTGACCATGCTGTCCCCTTTTTCGCTACAGGATTGTTGTCATCTGTGCATTTATTCTCATCTTCAGTCACAACAGGTGGACTATGCTGGCCAGATTCGGCCACAGATAATCATGCCTTTGGCTGAAACCACATAATAAAAATCTTTTGAATACAATTATTACAGCATTAAATTCCTGTGCATATGAGCTACTCTGTACAATTCATTCATAAATTGACAAGGTCAGTTGAGAGCCTCAGAAATTTTTTTAAAAAATGCAGAAACTTTAGAGGTTCATAGTCAATTTCATCTTCAAGGGTTCAATGTAAATTAAAGCATAACAAACGTTCTCTCACATTTTTGGAACATCTTATAATTCACTACTGATAATTTCACTACTGACTCGGGTTGTGTTATGAATGTCAAAATTACCCCAATGTCTCTTGAAGCTGATTATGCCTCTTGAGTTGTTAATATGCCAGAGAAAGTGTGCCTTTTCTCCACCAAATAGCAGCCAAAGTGATTCTTTTTCAAACCTCACAACTTAGGTTGGTGTAATGTCTGTCTATGTGTGTTTCTCCTATCCAATAGATTTCCTAAACAACTTCTTAGTAGTTAGTAGTTGCAGATTATGTATAAGCCAATTGATCTGCCTGAATGAGTTTTGAATGTTGTCTGCTTCCTTGAAGACATGTTTCATTCATATTATTTTTAAGGTATCAATACTAATTAAAATTTAAATTTTGTTATTTTATAAGAAATTGATGAGAAACTCCCCTTCCTCTAAATTATATATGTCAATTACTTAAGGCTTTTTTATTGTTGATCTCATCAAGATGTAGGTGTAGAAATGTGTTTTTTTCTTTTTAAATTTCAGTATCAAAATTTAGTTGTTTTTCAACAGGATTTACAATTTATTTTATTTTTGTTTCTTTCAACCCAAAGCTCCTTTAAAAAAAAGTAATTACTGTTTTTTTCTATTACCAATTAGTCCCCTTATACCCCCACCCCCCTCAATCACCACACTGCGTCCATGTCCATGAGTCCTTTTCTGTTTTTGCTCCATCCCTCCTCCTCCTAACCTCCCCCTACCTTAGCTGTCAGCCTGCTCTCCACTGTGAGTCTGTCTCTATTTTTCTTAGTTCAGTTTGTTCATTAGATTCCACGTATGAGTGAAATCATATGACATGCATCTTTCTCTGGCTGGCTTATTCCACTTATTAATATTTTTTAAACAAAAGATCTGGTAAAGTTGCAGAGTTCTTCAAGCATTTTCAGTAGTGTTTCAAAACCAATGTAACTAAGCATAAGATGAGGTAGGCCCTTCCTTGCTCTGCTTAGAGGATCTGAACTGTCCTGTATTTGAGATCATTTGATACAAATTATTCTATGGACCTGGATCTTGACTATTCTATTTTCTTGCTGGGCATCCTTTGACCCAGTCAAATTATACACAAATGATTCCTCAAAACCCTCATGGGCTCTTTCACTCTTGAAAAATATGTACCCTTGAATACATGGAAATATATTCTATTAGTCTTTTATATTTTTAATTTTAAAAAATATTTTATAATATTTAAAAAATATTTATTTATTTTTAGACAGAGAAGAGAGAGAGAGAGACATCAATGTGTAGTTGTCTCTCGAGTACCCCACCAGGCACCTGGACTGCAACCCAGTCATGTGACCCAATTGGAAACCAAACTGGCAACGTTTGGGTTCTCAGGCCAGCACTCAGTCCACTGAGCCACACCAGCCAGGGTGATTTTATTAGTCTTTTAAGTCCAAGGGAAATACAATAAAATTTTAAAGCTTTCCAAGATAATTGTAAGGGTACCTTTTTTTCACACCCATAGCACTGGACAATTGTAGCTGATTGGAATACTAAAATAATAGATACAACTTACTGAATGTTTTCTATTTGATAAACACAAAAAGCATTATCTTTTTAAATGGTATACATAGTATCATTGAAGAGGTGAAATTATTATATTTATAAGTGGTGCTGCTATCATTTAAATCAAGGTGTATCTGAAGAAGCTGATGCAGTGTTCTTATGTAACAACTGTTATTAAATATTATTTTTAAAATGTATTGTCTATATTTCCACAACAGACAAAAATGAATTAAAGTCTTAGAGCAGAACCTTATATTTTATGGTTGACAACGAGATTTAAACTGTTGTGTGGCAGGTAGCTTATACTTAATTATAAATGAATAAAATAACAATATTATTTACTTCAGGACTGCAAAAAAAGAAACAATTTAGAATGTTGTTTGTAAGAGTTTATTCCAAAGGGCCATTCATGGAAGCCTTCATGCTGACGTTGAAATGCATACTTTAGCTTAGTGTTATTTTCAAGACATAATGTTCTATATTAATACACAAAATTAAAGATATTTTCTTAAGACATCAATTTCTAACCACAAAGGATTTTTTAAATTGTTATTGAAACTATGAATTATTTCTCTAAACTTAAAGGCTATACAAACAAGGGAACAAAACAGTATATGCTTTGCAATGTAAAATTAAGGTCTTTATTTCTGATCATTGGCACTTTTCAAAAGTAAAAAAAAAGGTTTCAAAATCTTGTGTATATTCCATTTGGTGAATTGTTTTTACTCAACTAAATTTCTTTCAAATTTTCAAGTAGAATTTCTTTCTCTACTCAGCTATTGAGAAATTTTCAGTATGTCATTATACAGCTGTCAAATTCCACCCACGGGACCTGATTTGGCAATTTAAACAAATAAAGCTTCTACTGACTCTAGGGGTAGTTACCATTTTTTAAATTTGTTGGAAAAAGAGGAAAAGAAGTGCTTCATTTGGAAAAAAGCTTCTTAGAAATTATTTTACACATAAGAGAAAATAGTTAAATATTCAACCAAGCTATTAAAATATATTTAAAAATCAAAACACAAATATATTCCTTTAATTGCAAAAATTATGAAAATATTAAAGATATTTTATGCTATATTTTACTGTCTAAGCAAAAATCAGTATGAAGTTTTTAAACATGCTCTAATATCTAAAAGGTAGAAAATTAAGAATAATATAAAAAAGTGAATGAAAAGGAATCAAAAGTGAGTCATGAAACAAAATACAAATAAAAGACACCACTTTTAAAATAGATTCAATGGAATTACATCAAATTAAACAGCTTCTACATAGCTAAAGAAAACATCAGCAAAATGAAAAGGGAACAAACCATATGGGAAAATATATTTGCCAGTGATACCTTGGACAAGGGTTTGATATTCAAAATATGTAAAGAACTCACACAATTCCACTCCAAGAAGACAAACAATGCAATTGAAAAATGGGCAAGGGACCTGAACAGACATTTCTCCAAGGGGAACATTCAGAGGGCCCAGAGACATATGAAAGGCTAAGCATCACTAGCCATCAGAGAAATGCAAAATAAAACCACTATGAGATGGTACTTCACACCAGTCAGAATGGCCATCATAAACAAATCAACAAACAACAAGTGCTGGCAAGGTTGTGGAGAAAAGGGAACCGTAAGTACACATTTGGTGGTAATGAGACTGGTGCAGCCACTGTGGAAAACAGTATTAACTTTCCTCAAAAAACTGAAAATGGAACTGCTTTTGACCCAGTAATTCCAATGCTGGAATTATAGCCTAAGAAACCTGAAATATGAATTCAAAAGAACCTATGCACCCCAATGTTCATAGCAGCATTATTTGCAATAGGCAAGTGCTGGAAAACGCCTAAGTGCCCATCAGTACATGAGTGGATCAAAAAACTGTGGTACATTTGCACAATGGAATACCACGCAGAAGGAAGAAAGAAGGAAATCCTACCCTTTGTGACAGTATGGATGGAACTGGAGAGCATTATGCTAAGTGAAATAAGCCAGGCAGTGAAAGACAAGTACCACATGATCTCGCCTATAAGTGGAGCCTAGTAAAAAAACAAACAAACAAGTGAGCAAAATATAATCAGAGACATGGAAATAAAGAACAAACTGACAGTGACCACAGGGGAAGGAGGGAGAATAATGAAGGAAAAAAGGGAAAGGTCAAGTCAAGGAACATGAATAAAGGACCCATGGACAAAGACAATGGGAAAAATTGAATGTCGGAGGTGTGTAACAGGGTATAGCCAAGGGGGGGGGGCAAAAGGTATTTGAAATGGGGTTCAGAACTCAAGGTGTGCAGGAAATATTAGGATGTCCTCACCCCCTGCCCCCTCGCCACAACAGGTGTGAGCTGAGGGAAGGGAATTATGCAGCAGGGCCATTGAGAGCTGTTTTACATAGCAACAGCTTTGTAGCTAACCTCTGGTGTCATCATTTAACATATCTATAACCTTTAAGTGGTTACACAGATATGTTAAATAGCTGTGGCCATGCTCTCAGCTAGGAGAATGGAAGTAACTTCCCCTCAAGACTAACTTGGGGGCAGGTCCCCTGAGTTACAGTGCCTGCGTGGGAGCTTGGAGAAGATTGGCTCCATGACATGGGGCCACACCTGCCCAGACTCACAATGGCAGCCCAGTGAAGCTGGAAGGCTTTGAGAGTACTGGCAGGTGTAACTGATTGTAGGAGGAGTCGGAAACGGGGCTACAGAGGAGGATTGGCGTGGGGATTTAAACCCAGACACGGCAGCCATTTGGGGGGAGAACTATGTGGTTTTAGTA
Source organism: Phyllostomus discolor (assembly GCF_004126475.2). NCBI lineage: Eukaryota > Metazoa > Chordata > Mammalia > Chiroptera > Phyllostomidae > Phyllostomus > Phyllostomus discolor. The sequence goes on along the minus strand of NC_040904.2, from coordinate 30,104,688 downwards.
GAGTGGGGACTCCCACAGCCATTTGTGCAGAGAGGGCCATGCAGCTGGGGCAGTGGAGAGAGAACCATGTTGTTTTGACTGACAGGGGACTCCCGTGGCCCTGGGAGAGAGAACCACAAGGCTTTGGCAGAGTGGTGACCTCCCTCCTTGTAGCCATTGCGGAGGGAGAACCACGCTGCTTTGCCAGAGTGGGGACCCCCGCAGCTTTAGAAGGGGGAACCACCACCCAGCTTTAGCAGAGATCCTGTTGACACAGCTGATGGTGCTGGGAACCGAGGGAGGCCTACCAGCTGAGATGGATTACTGGGAAGAACCAGAGGCTGCCTGAGACACGGATTTCTACTTCTTTTCCTGAGATACGGTACCCCAGACTGGGCAAAGTGGGGGAAGGAAGGACTGTGTGTGTTTGTGGGTGTTTTAAGGGACTTTCAGATTTTGAGGAAGACATTAGGCCACTACTTTAAATCTGTATAGCATTAAATAAACATTTCCTTTCCTTTTCATGAATCTCTGGCATTGAGAGACGTCCTTCCTATGGTGGCGGACATAACGAACCTGGGAGTTCCTTTTGGGTACTAGTATATCGTCCCAGGCCCCCCTTGTTGTTCTGTAGCAGGTGGGTGGTGGGTAGAACAGGCAAGAGTAATGGGAAGGAAAATAAGAACAACTGTAATTAAACAACAATAAAAAATTTAAAAGAAAAAATAAAATAAAAATAAAATAGATTCAGGAGGAAGGGTTAAAAAGAGAAAGGCTAGAAATCTGTTATCAGATTTTAAAAGAGAAAATATTCAGTCAAAATTTTTATATAGGGAATTATCTACTCATACTTATATCCAGTCTTTACATTCATAGCAATGTAAAGTGAGTTTAGGAGGCTAAATGTTGACAGTGGAGAAAAAGTTTGAAAAGAAAAGCTTCCCAGGTAAGTCTCAATTCTGAAAACAAGGTGGAGGGTTTTATCACCCAACAGTAGGGTTACACTGTTGGACTGAGAAGAATTGATTGACAGAAGGTTAGGGTGTCAGAATTCTCCTTATGTCCTTTGTCTTGGGGAAGTAGATTTGTCTCAAAAATGAAACTGAGCTCCTCATACTTTAAAATATTGAACAGCATTGTGTGCAGGTTGCCCCGAATGGGAATGGACTGGCCAGTGTGGCACCTCCCTGTGTGTAAGGGAATGATCAAGGTGTACAGGTTGCCCAGAATGGGCAGAAAGGTCAGAATGCCTCCTTGCTCTCTGGAAGCACCTCAGTCAGTGAGACCTCCAGTTCAGACCCTCCACCTGCACCCTTAGGGCCAGCAGGCAGCTCTCACATCCAATGAAATATGTTTACACTAAGGTAGCAATTAACACTCATCCTTGCACATTTCCAAATTCAAACCCTCCACTTTGGAGTTAGATGTCAACTCTCCCATGTACTCAGAGGTTTTGCTTTTGAACGTATGTCCTTTGCCTAATGAATCATTATTTCCCCTTATCTGTTACATTATTCCCCTATACAAACATGCTATAATATGTTTTGTTGTAGAACAAAACAAAAACCTCTATGGGTTTTTCATCCTTCTATCTTCTGGGCACATACAAAGTCCTAGTTTAGAACCAAACCCCATGAGAAGCTTGCTTACTTCCTGTTCTCTGGACATCCATTCTAATCAGGCTTTTAGTTCCACCATTTGTCAAAGGTGACCAGTTAGCTACCTCTGCATAATCAGACCCAAAGTCAATTCAGATTTGGAAACAGAAAAACCTCTAGAGTGTGCCTTGAGAGAGTAGAGGCAAGAAGTGGACTGAATCTCTCTCCTTCCTGTCTGGTATTGTCCACACAGCTCCCTGGCGATTGCAGAAGCAGCTGAGCCCTTGCTTCCTCCAAAGGATCTAATCCCTCTGTCAATCACTTTAGGGAAAGCACAAAAGGAGAGATGTCACTTCTGGAAAGAAGAAATGGATCTTCATTACAGTAGATTATGTATGACAAATACATAAACATGTGGTCACTAAAATACAAGAGATGACTTTTTAGAACATAACTGATATTGCTTCTCTGAAAAATGATATGATTGCTTTGGAGAAGAGTAAGTTTTCAGCTCACAAAGCAGAAAATGAGGGAGGGGGGACTTGAATGGCATGGGTGAAAACAGCAAGTAGTGAATAAAGTGATCAAAGTCCAAACAGATTTTAAAAAATTAAATGTCATTCTAGGAAAGAGCCTCATTAAGAACACATTGAATGAACAGGATGAAAGGCAGCCATGTGAAATAAGGACAAAAGTGGTACCATTTAATGCCTAGTAAGATGAGGCTCACACCCAGATTGAGAGGAAGAACTCAGTAAAGGTGCTGGTCTTAAAACAATGTAGGAATCATGCAAACAATGTAATATTAAATCTGTTTCAGAGTCCGTATTTACATGACTAACAATAACTCTGAGAGTTCATTGGCTATAGATATAGTAGAGTTTCTATTTAAAAAAAACTCGTTTCCTTTTTTACTAAAAAAGTAAAATGTCTTTTTCACTTCATTTCAAAATTTAACATTACTTTTGAACTTGCCCATATTATTTACTTTAAAAACTTATGTTTTTGAAAATTTCAATCACATCTGATTTTCAGTATTATACTTATTTCAGGTATATAGCATGATGGTTAGACACGTAACTTATGAAGTGATCCTCCAGATACATCTAGTGCACCCCTGACATCATACATAGTTATTGACTATATTCCCTACACTGTATTTAGATCCCCATAACTACTTACAACTGCCAATTTTTACTTCTTAATCCTTCAACCGTTTTCACCCAGTCTGCTACCCCTACTCCCAATCTGGCAGCCATCAACTTGTCATCTGTATTTGTTTCTGTTTTATTTGTTTGTTTATTTTGTTTTTTATAATCTGTATGTAAGTGAAAAAATGGTATTTGTCTTTCTCTGTCTTGCTTACTTCACTTGATATAATATCCTCTAGGTTCATCCACGTTGTTACAAGCGGTGAGATTTCACTCTTTGTTATGGCCAATTAATATTCTGTTGTATGCATGCCCTACATCTTCTTTATCAATTAACTATCAGTGGTCATCTAGGTTGTTTCCATATCCTTTTTAAAAGATTTTATTTTTTATTTATTTGTTTGTTTGTTTTTAGTGAGGGGGTAGACAGGGAGAAAGAGAGAAAGAAGCATCAATGTGTGGTTGCCTCTCATGCATCCCTTACTGGGGACCTGGCTCAGAACCCAGGCATGTTACCTAGACTGAGAATCAAACCTGTGACCCTTTTGTTTGCAGGCCGGCACTTGATCCACAGAGACACACTAGCCAGGGCTTCCATATCTTGTCTATCATAAATAATGCTGCGATGAACATAGGTATGCATATGTTTTTTCATATTAATGTTTTGGATTTATTCATGATACATACCCAGAAGTGGGTCATATGGTAGTCCTACTTTTACTTTTTTGAGTAATTTCCTTACTTTTTTCAATAAAGATGGTACCAATATGCATTCCCACCAACAATACAGATGGATTTCTGACAGGTGTGAGGTGATATCTCATTTTGGTTTTAATTTGTATTTCTCTGGTGATTAACAATGTTGAGCACCTTTTCACATGTCTATTGGCCACCTCTATATGTGCATATTATTTAATTTGATTCAAATTATGGATATATAACCAATGTGAAAATGCCATGAACTTCAAAATCACTCTCTATCTTTTCTATTTGATTGATTTTATAATGCTGAACATTGCAGGACAATGATCCACTCAGCTGGACAATGAACTTTCCTTGTCTGTGGTACACAGTAACAATAAATACTTGGGTAACACCCTACAATTTAGATTTGCATGTTTAGAATTTGGGTACTCTATTTAAAAACTCCAACACTTCTATTACATTAAAAATTTACATTAAACAAGAACTCTAACCCCTCTGTACCCAAGCGCTAACATCCATTATTCCTTGTATCAAACTTTCAGTTTCAGAGCATTTTGTTTCAAGTGTAAATGGCTGGTTTGTTAATGATACAGCAGAACTTGTACAGCCAAAGTAATTTCTTCCCTACTGTCCTAGTAAATTATCCTCATGGTTACTTTTATGTGCCTTCCAGGGGAAAAGTAAGTAAATAAATCATGTCTCCTAATGAAATATTATAATATAATAAAGAAATTATTTTACTTATTTTTTAATTATTTTAATTGTTATACAATTTATTGGTGTAGCATTGGTTAATAAAATTACATAGGTTTCAGACATACAAATCTGTAATGCATCATCTCCTTTGACTTCTTTAAAACATATGATTTATTTCTCTATCTTGCCCATGATTTCAGAACTAGACTTACCCATTTGTGAAATTATCTACCATAAAACATGTTAATTTTACTAAGTAGCTAAACGGAACATCAAAACTCTTGCTGAACTCCTCTGCCTTACAAAGAATCAAATTGATTTAAACGTCAGGCAGTAGCACTAAGGAGGCCAAAGACAAAACTGCAAAATGTCCTGATAACAACTTTGGTCCTCGCACCTGGAGGAATTAACTATAGCTTGATACTCAAAATATGCCTTTTTGGCAAAAAAATCATTTCCAAGTGCCAAAAGCAACATATTAAGTGGCAGATATATTTGCATCTCCTTTCCCTTCAGTGGTCAGGCTTCTTTCTTTTTTTAGGATTTTTAAAAAAAATTTAATTGTTGTTCAAGTACAGTTTTCTGTCCTTTACCCCCATTGCAGCCCACCCACCCAGCCCTCCCCTGCTCCCTCCCATCCGCAGCTCCCCATTGTTATTGTCCATGTGTCCTTTATACTAGTTCCTGCAAACCCTTCCCATTCTCCCCTGAAATTCCCCTGAAATTCCCTCCCCTCTCCCCTCTTGTCACTGTCAGCCTGTTCTCAATTCTAGTGTCTTTGGTTATATTTTGCTTGTTTGTTACTGAGGGCTCTTCTGCTGTTTACATCTCCCACTACCCTGACCATTCACCATCCTCTGTCCTTTTTAAAGCTGCCTGAACACATTTTACACTATTTTTTGCTCCTTTAATAATCATCACCTATTCGTGTGTATAATTCTTTATTAGAAGCATTAATTTTGTTTTTGGCGTTAGTTTTATTATCTCAGATTGGTTTCCAGCTTAATATCTAGTAAAAATAAAAGCCGAATATATACTTTTTCTTTTCTTTAACTCTATTAGATACCTTTTCTTAGAAACCACAAGTTTGAGAAGGCTTGAGTCAAACCAAAAATGGTTCTGAAACATATATGAGCATTTTAAAATCAGACCCTTCATATTCAGGAGGTATAGTTGTTTTTACATTAGAGTTGCATTGGACAGAGGGGAATTGATTTCCTTGTAGGTGACCTCTTGTGCACCTCCCAATACAGCTTTGCTTGATTTTGTTGGGAAATGTACAAATTCAGTAGTTATGGCTTGAGAGTGGCATGGCAACTCAGGAATGAGAGTGGATGGTTATTTTACCAGATAAGCCACCCAGCCCCCAAAATGTTAGCTGAAAGTGAAAGGAATCTCAAATAGACACTAAAGGTAGAAGGAAAAAAATCTAGTCTTCATTGTGGCCTCAGTACTAGCTATAATGACAGATGTTACAGTTTGTCCCACTGAATTCTCACAGATTTTCCCCAAGGGAAGAATGTCCACTAAAATCTTGTAGTTGCTGTCTCTAGAAGTTAAAGAAATATGCCCAGACAGTGCCAAGGTGGACTGTCATTGATGCTGTGACCCACCGTCTATATTCTCTGTCAGTAATTACCCAGACTGCTTCCCCCAGATTCTGGGGTGCTCCAGGCTGATTGCCCCTAGCTGCTAGACCTTTCCAGGAGTTGTCCTCAGCCAAAATAGGTAGCTCACTCTTGGTTGTGCTCACATCTTTTGGGAAGGCTATATTCAATGACTTTAGGATTTTCATTTTAATTGTTGTTCAGGTACAAACAAGCAAAATATAACTAGACACTATATTCAATGACTTTTGATGTGGGTGGTCAGCACAGGAAACTATTCTATCAGAAAAAATATAGAGTATTTTTTCCTGTGTTTAATTTAGTTCACTGATGACCTAAAAGAATAAAATACAAGTTTAAAATTTGAACTTGGGAAATAGCTTACCTCCCCAAAATTTCAAAATCTGTCAATCTATACAATTCTTATAAAACCTAATCAGATAATGTAATGCAAATACACAATGTAATGATACATTTTATTTTTAAAATGTGAGTAAATTTTAAACTCTGGGAAATATTAGGGACCTTGCCCCTCTTCTCTAATAAGATTATTTTACATCTATCTTCAAAAGAAAGAGACTCTGTAATACAAATCAGTCCTTTATAACTGTTTTTGCTTTAATTGGTATAATGATAGCATTTAATAAACATGACATTTTTGTCTATGTAGGATTATACTAGATCAAAAGGAAGAGAGAATATATTTTTTTTTAATTTCACAGTTTCAGAGGTAGTACCATCAAAGTGTATTAGGAAGAAACACTGGGAAAGAAAGGCAGTCATTGGATTGTATAAGCACAGTGCAGAAGCAGAAATAGATGATCTCATAAACAGTAACCTGTCAACTGATGAGGGAGAAATGGCTTAACCTGTCTCTCTTTGGTTAAGTAATGCAAAGAAATTGAGCCTTCAGGCACGTAACACACAGCCCCACCGTATTCTGAAGTTGACAAGTACTGTGTCACTTGATGTAATGCAAAGTTAAAAAGTCAATCTGTATGTGACAATCCATTAATTAACCATTCTTTGAGTGTTTACAACTAGTTATTTTGAACACCCCCTCTTTACTTTAGTAAAATGTTAACCTCAACATAAAAAATAACATACAAAAATGTGTCAGATTGAAGAATAGCCCAGTAAAATATGCATTGACTAGATTGTAAAGAAGTAGTTAATGATACTAAAAACAAACAAATACAATGTATAGAGTAGAGCAAAACCCCCCATCCATTTGTCACATTATACTGTCTGCTTTCTGAAGTATATGAAATATATTCCTGTGAAAAATTCACCATTTCTATAAAAAAGAGGTAATTACTTTTATCCTTTGTGTGGTAAAATCCATTGGTAGAAAGAGACAGCATATTTTTCCTCTGGTTCATAAAATAAAAGACAAAATGAAACCGTCTGAAAGAGAAAGTAGAAAAATTGAGCAAGCAAAGGGTTTTGGCAAAAAAGGAATGCTGGAATGTAAAGCCGAGACACAGCCATAATCACAGGCCATTTAGAGCAGGACTGGCCACTAGAGATAATCTTGTCCAGGGCGCTCAGTGTTTTTGGTCGACCTGAAGAGGGCCAGTGATTGTCGAGGTACACAGTGACTGAGTGAAAGAAGGAAAATCAGAACTTTTATCTCTTGATTCCCGACCTTGTATTCTGGTCTCACAAGACTTAAAGTCCAAATAGCTCTAACAGTTCTGGGAAATGTGTAGGAAAGTGGAAAATATATTTATCTCACATGCAAAGCACACACGTGATCCACAACAGTGAGTGCCTATAGATTCTGTTCATTATCCATTTTAATGTAATATGTTCTTTGCCTTGTAATGGGGTTGCAGAAAGTGGCCACATGCATATTCTAAAAGCAAATCTTAAGAATTTTTATAGTTAGCTACAAACATTTTATTTATTTCATTGTGCTTTTAAACTACCTCTTTTTTGACAATGCTTCCAGTTTCTAGTCTAATAAAGACATGCTTTTATTCAGAAATAATATCCTCAAGGTGGCTTTGGAGCAATTTCTTTGGCTTCCTTTTCCGTGTCTCACAGAATCTTCAAGCACATGATCAATGGGCATTGTCAAGCTACATCATCCTGAGGACATCATATTTATTACAGTCTTTCAATACATATATATATATATATATATATATGTATAAGATTGGTCTGTAAGCTTTTCAAATGGTGAAAAAAGATCCTGTAACAATTACTATTTACATATTTTATTCTCTACATTACCCTAGGGAGAACCCCAAATGCATTAAAATATATTTGTTTTATAAAATTTAAATTGAAGATTTAGAAAAATGTTGGAAATATTTCTTTTCTTTAATAACTTTAGCCATCATGCATATACATCACAGAGCTAGGCATTGAAAATAAATATATTAAAAGACTATACCAACTTGCATATATTTTTGTCACAGAGTTAAAGTAGTTCATGACAATTTGTAACTTTAAAAGAGACTTATTTATTTACAAAATCATGAGGGTTTATTGTTGTACCTAGTGATTTGTTGTATTTCAGTAAACTGTAAAATAAACTTTCACGTGGGACCAGGAAAAAGTTTGTTTTCATTTTTTATTTTGTATCATATTTTCCCATTACCATATATCCCGTATCTCCACAACTATGACCTGTTGTCAGCATATGCACAATGCCTGAGGGATTTCTTGGTGTTTTTAGACATCCATTCTCTCTTCCTTCCTCTCTTTTTTCACTGTGATTTTTTAGCAGGTCACATTTACCGCCTTCGAGCTAGTGATAACAGCTCTAGCCTCACGTGCAACTACATGTAACCATGTGATTAAATTCAGGTCAGTGGAACTGAACAAAATGGAGGTATGCAACCTTTGAGTCACTTACATGGAAACAGAGTTAGTTGCCTCACTCTCTGTTTCCCCTTCTTACTCTTTGAAAAAAGAATGGGTACAACAGGAACATTGCCCCAACAGGAAAGATGACAGACTTATATTTAAGAATGGCAGATAATTTTTCAGGCTTAGGTCAATGTGGATAGATAATAGGGAATATAACAGGTTTTTGAAGTTCCTTTGTCAACCAGGAAAGTAAAGATACTACATTTAATTTTAAACATAGACACACATACTCTAAGGGAGATGAATATAAATCTACATATATAGATATTTGTTTAAGTGTGATACCTAATTTTTTTAATGAAAATGTCTATGAAAAGGGTTTAAACACAGAGGTGTATAAGGAGTGATTCCATGACTCTGGAAGCAATTCCAGTGGAAAAGTCAGAAGCACGCCACTGACAAGAACATCTTTAAGTGCTTCGAGGAGCCATGTCAACACTGAAACTGGAAGTGCCCTGGGAATGCTGATTTACATGATACCTTACTTTAGGAGCTCAGCAAATGTCCTCGTTGAGCTCCATTTTTTCATTCTATGGAACTCAAATAAAGACATTACTGCTTCAAAAGACTCAGAGGAGCCAACATAATCATTCACTGACATAGTTCAACCAAACACAGCCAAAGGTACTTTGCAGTTTTTTTGTTTGTTTGTTTCAACTATGGGAATATTGCTTCCAAATTTAGATAATGATGTTGTCACATAGAGATCTTAGAATGACATCAATAAAAATCAGCTAACATTTATTTTTAGAATGAAAGGAAATGATTTATAATTTCTTCCTATTTTTGAGTCATGTCATGAATCAATGTGTATGCCAGATCAATTCTGTCTCACTTCATGCCTCTTTCTTTCATAATCACTCTACAGATGGCAGCTCTAGTAGAAGATATAAATCCATGTCTACATTAAATTATGGTCAAACATATTTTATAAAACTTTGATTATCTAGATGGGATCAGTAACTTTTCACATTATAAATTATAACAGATTATCAGTACCTGGAATAGTATTAATAGTTTAATCTGATTCTATAATGTGCTGATTTTGTTAAAATACATGGAACAAAAAGCATAACCATCATATACTGTAAAAAATGATGTAGTCTCTGAGTTAGAGCAGTAGATTGGTTTTGATAAAGCTATTACACTGCTGGGTTCTATTTTAAAATGTCTGTATTTTTTATTGAGACAGTATAACATATCCCTACTAAAAATGATGTAAATTCTGTGTAGTAAAATATAAAAAATATTTGTGAAATTAATAGTCTTGTAGAATGTTTTAATCATTAAATTAATTAAGTTATGCAGAGTTAGGCTGTGCATGGAGCAGCATACACCTTGTTCTCAATTGCATGAGGTATTGTTACTCTAATTAATATAATTCTTATCACATGACATTATTTAATCTGCACATTTCTTAAAAAATGTGCATGTTCTGAGATATTTGGACATTTCTTAGTAATTTGACTAAATAATTTTATCATCTACTTAAGGGTTATGAGTAGGGGTTCTGTGAAGTATAAAGGTCTATCTAAGCCATGAGATCAACTGTAGTAGATTTCTATACTCAAATTCAAGAGAAGAGTTAGTTGCATATAATTGGCTTACATTTATGCTGTTTGCTCTCTTTGTTCCTCCAGACACATTGCTTACTCAGTCTCTGATTTTTTTATCATCGTTCAAATACAATTCTCTCCATTTTCACCCCACCACCCCCACTTCCCATCTTTGAACCCACCACCTTTGGCTTTACCTGTTTGTCCTTCATGCATGTTCCTCGATGCCTGCATTATCTTCTCTTATCCCCCTCCCTCCTCCTCTTTGATTACTGTCAGATTGTTCTTTATTTCAATGCTTCTGGTTGTATTTTGCTTGCTTGTTTGTTTTGTTGATTAGGTTCCACTTATAGGTGACACCATACAATGTTTGTCTTTCATTGCCTGGCTTACTTCACTTAGCATAATGCTCTCCAGTTCCATCCATGTTGTCACAAAGGGTAGGAGCTCCTACATTTTTTCTACTGCATAGTATTTCATTGTGCAAATGTACCACAGTTTTTTGATCCACTCATTTACTGATGGGAACCTAGGTTGCTTCTAGCATTTGTCTATTGTAAATTGTGCTGCTATGAACATTGGGGTGCATAGGTTCTTTTGAAATAGTGTTTTAGGATTCTTAGGGTATAATCCCAGTGGTAGAATTGCTGGATCAAAAGGAAGTTCCATTTTTATTTTTTTTGAGGAAATTTCATACTGTTTTCCACAGTGGCTGCACCAGTCTGCATTCCCACTAATAGTGTACTAGGGTTCCCTTTCCTCCACAAGCTCTCCATCAATTGTTGTTTGTTGATTTGTTGATGTTGGCCATTCTGACCAGTGTGAAGTGGCATCTCATTGTGGTTTTAATTTGCATCTCTCTAATGGCTAGTGATGTTGATCATTTTTTCATGTGACTTTGGGCATTATGTATGTCCTCTTTGGAGAAGTGTCTGTTCAGGTCCTTTGCCCATAGCGATATTTTAAAAGAGTTTTTAATATTGTTTTAAGCACTGTGAAAACTGCTGGAAACAACAGTGTGCAAAAGAACAATGGTTGCTACCTCCACAGATGAGTGTTTTTACAAGAAAATTACATTTTTCCATGAGCACTTGGAATGAGAACTATATCTTTCTCAGAAAGAGTGATGTTGAAGCTGGTACAGGATTGGTGAACTGAGTCAGTAGAGAAAAAGAAGTTAGGTTTAGTTTTAGTGGTGAAAATATATATAATACCTCAGGGGCAAATGTGAATATGGTATATTCAAGGAATGAAGAGTTCAGCATAGTCAGGGCTTAGAGTATAAAAAGAAGTGAATCAAGATATGAGAAAAAAATGTGTAGAAATCAGATATAGGAAAGTCTTCTAAACAGTAAATGGGCTTGATTTTTATTACTAGAACAAATGGAAAGTAATCCAAAATTTGTGAGCAGAAAAGAATATTTCTATCTTTGAAAAGCAGTAAGATAACTCTATAGTGTGGAAGGCAACTGGACACAAACAACAACAGAACTAAAACTCTTGTTCAGAGACCATTTTAGTACATGGAAAAGATAAGACTGTGTCAGAAGTAGTATAGAGAGAAGTACATAAATTAAAGAAAAAGGAAATAAAATTTAAAAAAATCTAAATAAAGCAGAACCAATGATATAGTTGTGAGGTTTAAGACTAAGATGTTTTAGCCCTGGCTGGCATAGCTCGGTGGATTGAGCATGGGCTGTGAACCAAAGTGTCCCAGGTTTGATTCCCAGCCAGGGCACATGCCTAGGTTACAGGCCACAGCCCCCAGCAACCACACATTGATGTTTCTCTCTCTCTCTCTTTCTCCCTCCCTTCCCTCTCTACAAATAAATAAATAAAATTAAAAAAAAAAACAAAGACTAGGATGTTTTATTCCAGATATCTGCCTGTAACAAAACAATGGAACCACTTCTTTCAATGAGGATAGTTTCCCTCAAATTAAAAATTGCATCTGACTTGCCTTTGACCTTATCCTCACTTAGAAAGTCAGTTCAAAAGGAAAAGCACAGGTCTAAGTGGTTTAACTTTTTTTCAAAGTTAGGCTTGCATTTCATGTCTGGCTTAACAATTCTAGTCCAAGGTATTCATCCAAAAAAAAGAAATACACACATACACAAAATAACTTGGTTGAAATGGTCATAATCTCTCATAACTGAAAACAATTCCAATACCCATCAACACTTCAGTGCATAAACCTAATTCAGTATATCCAAAGAATGGAATGCTCTTTGAATACTTAAAATAATTCCTGAAATACAATCATATGAATGGACCTCACAGACACCATACTCATCACAAGAAGACAGGCACAGAAAAAAGGAATCTCACTCTATTTTATTCATATCTAGTAAAAATTTAACCTATGATTTGTAAAGAGAGCAGTGGTTGCTTCTGGTAGATGAACTGACTAAGAAGAAAGAAATGCACGAGAAATTTCTGGGAATAGGAGAAGCTGTATGCCTGTGCACACATGTGTGTATCCTGACAGTACTGATATTCGAGTATCGTTGATTCCAAGTTCCAGTTCATGAAGTTTTACACTTAATATTTGTACTTTTGCTATATGCTATTTAATGCAAAAATAAAAATTCAAATAACTGGCATAGTGATACCAATATTTTAGGGTTGCTGTGAAATTTGAATAGCTTATTACATATGAAGCATTTGCTAGAATAACCAAAATATACTAACGTGACACATTTTAAGTGAAAGAAGAAATATTAGTTTTATTTACATTTTCAAACTTTTGATTAAATTTAGAATTACATGAAAAAGTTATTTTTTCTGAAGTACAAAGAAGTTAGCAAACCACTATGCAAAGTAAAAATGCCTAAAATTTCAAGTCAAATATATAAACAAAATAATTTTCTTAGACTATATCTATGACCTATTTCTCTTTGTAGTCCACTCCATAGTCAAAACTACTTACTTTATAAAAGTGAAATACAGCTTTACTATCCTGAAAGAACACTCTATATTTTACAATAGAGTATTTATATAAATCTCAATTTAAAGTTTTCTTGGACAAACCCAAACACACTATGAATACTGTTTAACCATTTCTAAAAGTGTTTTTTAATAGAATTGATGTTATCAATACTGTAAAAGCAAAATTAATATTCATGTTTGCATTTTAGAAGGTGTCTCTATTGAAAACATTTATATGCCTAAATTTTGTATGAAATGCTATATGAAATGTAGAGATGTCTTGTAACTAGAACATATATTAGAAGAAATGGCTGTTCAGCATTAATAGATGTATACATTAAAATTTATGATATTAATCTGTGAAGAAAAATAGCTGCAAATTGTAATGATGGAACAAATAGATATTTCACCATAAAATATGATCATAATAACAAAATTACTTTGTGAGAGTATAAAATAGATCTAGTTAACTCTGCACCATGTCTTAAGCTCAGTCACTTGAAACTCAATTTTATTTATTTTATTTTTATTGTATTTTTCCACTACTATTTAGTCCCCTTATGTCCCCCACCCCCATCAATCACCACACTGCTGTCCATGTTCATGAGTCCTTTCTCCTTTCTGCTCAGTCCCTCTACCCTTAGATATTATACTGCTATCTGTGATTCTGTCTCTATGGTGTTGGTTAGTTCAGTTTGTTCATTAAATTCCACATATAAGTGAAATCATATGGTATTTGTCATTTTTTGACTGGCTTATTTCACTTCATATAATGTTTTCTAGGTCTAACTATACTGTCACAAGGGTTAAAACTTTCTGCCTTTTTATGGCCGAGTAGTATTTCATTGTGTAAATGTCCCATAGTTGTTTTATCTACTCATCTACTGATAAATACTTGGGCTGCTTCTGTATCTTGGAAATTATAAATAATGCTGCAATGAACATAGGGGTGTTTTGTTCTTTTGAAATAGTGCTTTGGGCTCCTTTGTATGTATTCCCAGAAGTGGGATGCTGGGTCAAAAACCACATCCATATTTAATGTTGGAGGAATCATACTACCTCATACCAAACTATACTACAAGGCCATAGAAATAAAAACAACATGGTGCTTGCATAAAAACAGACACATAGCCCTGGCTAATGTGGCTCAGTGGACTGAGTGCTGGCCCATGAACCAAAGGGTCGCTCATTCAATTACCAGTCAGGGCACAAGCATGGCTGCAGACAAGGTTCCCAGTTGGGGGTCTGTGAGAGGCAACAGCACACTAATATTTCTCTCCCTCTTTTTCTCCTTTCCCCTCTTTCTAAATATAAACCAATAAATTCCTCTGCTTTTTTAAAGCAGACACATAGGTCAATGGAATAAAATAGAGAGCCCAGAAATAAACTCATACCTTTATAGTCAATTAATATTTGACAGGAATGAAGTTCACACAATGGGCTAAAAATAGTTTATTCAATAAATGGTGCTGGGAAAACTGGACAGATACATGCAGAAAAATGAAACTGGACCCTCTTCTTAAACCACACACAAGAATAAATTCAAAATAGATTGAAAACTTAAATGTTATATCCAAAATTATAAAAATCATTGATAAAACATAGACAGCAAAATTTCAGACATTATTCATAGCAACATTTTATCAGATATATCTCCCCAGGCAAAGGAAGCAAACAAACAAACAAACAAAAAACAAAACAAATGAGACAACATCAAACTAAAAACTTTGTGCACAGAGAAAGAAGGCATCAACAAAATAAAATGACAATTCACAAAATGGGAAAATGTTTGCCAATACATCTGATGAGGGATTAATATCCAAAACTTATAAAGAACTTACAAAACTCAACACCAATAAAACAAACAACCTAATTGAAAAATGGGCAAAGGACCTGAGTAGACACTTCTTTAAACAGGGCTAGCAGATGGCCATTAGAAATATGAAAAGATGCTCAACATAATTAATCATCAGAGAAGTGTAAATTAAAACCACAAAGAGATATTACCTCACATCTGTGAGAATGGTTGTCATCAATAAATCAACAAACTACAAGTGCTGCAGAGTACATGGAGAAAGGGGGCCCTTTTGCACTGTTGGTGGGAATGCAGACTGGTGCAGCCACTGTGGAAAGCAGTGTGGAGATACCTCAGAAAATTAGAAAGTCAATTTTATTTCATCTTAAACTTTACAAATTGCCATAGTGAAAAATACCCCTGTTGTTTTGCTAGGTCATCCTTTATGTACAAGACTGAAGAAGTTAGTTATAAGAAAGTGAATGTGCCTATTTAAAAGGCTTCACAAAATATTATTAATGCTGTCTTATTAGAGAGATCAGCAGTAATATAATGAAATATTTTATCACTACTACTAATAAAAATTACAAAACTGAAGAAAAAGCTTTTAAAAAGGAGACTTAATGCACATAAAACTATAAGGCACATAGAACAACAAAATTCTCTAGAATTAATTGAAAATGGATTAAAGACCTAATAGTACTCTGACACAGTATTTTAAAATATAGTAATATCATTCAAACAAATTCATTATCTGCAGGTATCAAAGAAGAAAAAGAAATGCTGTTATCAATAGCATTAGCCCTTTGTAGTATCTCCAAAACAAGAGTCACATGACAGGTGGGAAACTACTAATACATTTTCAGCAATCTGCTCAATGCTAAAGGTTTTAAAAATTAACTAAAGGAATGAAGACTATTTCTAAAGTGTTAGATAAAAGTAGTTTAGAAAATATTTGTTTATTTCTTTCATAAAACCTAATAAAACATGGTGTTAAGGTTTTAAGAGTTATAAGGACAATAGTAATGAAGACAACTTATCTGCATAAGAATCAAAATCACAATGAATTATACATTTTAAAGTGATTTTTTCCTTTAAATGGAGTGAGAAATTGATTCAAGAAATCACTTCAGTGGCTTGAGAGAGGTAGTAAGTATGAGAAATCCAAACACTAATCCTCAGGAGTTACCAAGATTTCTTCAATTGACACCTCAGACCTAACTTCATATCTGTTTTACTTCTGTTGCTGCATTATCCATCCTCTCCATCTCACTCTTTCAGAACTATTGGATGGTCTACAGGGGACTTATCTCTTCACATAATCTTTTGCAGGTAACAGCTGCTCTGGCAATCCCTACAGCTGTGAAAAGCAGGAACAATTGTCATTGAGCTGGGGTAATGAGAGCTTACAGCAATGTTCTAGAGAGTTACCAGCTGCATCTTTGGCTGCCACAAGCTTCTGAAGCTTTCTGACACCTCTTCATCACCAACCATTTTCTTACCATTTGATTTCATTTATATGATGCTCTTTAGTATGAATTCTTCTGAATTACAAGTTTTTAAAAATGTCACTTAGAATTGCAAAGCAGTAGAACATTGTATATTTTTCCAGCATTAATCTCTTCTCCAAGATCTCTAAATGTTATAATCAACAAGATATTTTCAAGTGCAATGTGCTGAATAGGAGTTTGTCTCGTGACATAAACATGCACACATATGCACACACACAAAATAACTTTCATCCAGTATACATTTCTCATAATCTCTCACATAGTCAAAGGCAATCTTGAACAGTGGCAGCTTCTTGCACACCTTTTTACCCTACATTTACTTGTCCCTCAATGTAGATATTGGATACTTTATTATCTCTGATGCAAGAATTTACCTTCTCCCTCACACACTTGTTTTGCACTTCTAATAATTTCAACTAAATTTTGTCTCTTTCTCTAATGCTCTGATTCTTTGATTTGTATTTAAAGCCAAATGAAAAATAGCAACATTACTGTCATCAGCTTGCATTCATTTAGTGTTGACTGAGTCACTATACTAGGTCCTGTATTAGCTATTTAGATTGTAGATGTCTTGCAATGTAGTATTAATCAACATAAATGTCACATAACATGACTTCCCAAGTTGAGAGGAACAAAGAGAGTCACATTGTGGTTCAATTACAGTCTCCTCTGGATTCCCTTGAAGTTATAACAGGAAAAGTACATTATGATGAAACACCTCATGACATAAGGTACAGCTCACTTTTTATAAGGAAAGGACACTGCTCCCCACAGCTAATGCTGTAAAGGAGTATTTCGTGTACTCAGAGATATGCAGGAATCCAGTAGCCATTTGGGCATCACATTTTGATATTCCAGGAAAGCTCTCCTTTAGTTGTCAATACTGCACATCACATTCAGTCAAATTCTAGAGTATCAGAGCAGGATAAATGAATGGACAATGAAATGAGGCTGTGGGCGCATGAGAGAGTAACTGATGGGTGGTGAGTGAGAGAGTAACTGATGGGTGGTTACTCTCTCAGCAAGAGGACCACAATAAAATGTTCTACAGAAAAATGGTTGGAATAGGGAGGGGTAACGTGTTTGCAAAGGTAAAGGGAGAAAAGGATGTCACTACACATATAAGCTTCATCCTCAAAACTATATTTTCATTGTTACGCAAAAGTATATACTTCATGTTTTGGGGAAAATTAACATTAATCAAGTATCTCTTTGTAATAAGAAGATACTCAGTCTTAATGATTTTGTGGCCTGTCAGTGAGTTTCTATGTACACCAAGAACTCAGGGTGTATATTAGATGAGACATATAGTATTTAATATTACAGGAGCAGATTACTAAGCAGATACAAAAATACATCAA
Organism: Phyllostomus discolor; assembly: GCF_004126475.2. NCBI lineage: Eukaryota > Metazoa > Chordata > Mammalia > Chiroptera > Phyllostomidae > Phyllostomus > Phyllostomus discolor. The sequence continues at coordinate 30,086,921 of NC_040904.2, read as the reverse complement.
TTGACAGTGTTTGCATGCAATCAGAATCTTCTATTTAGGAAATTGAATATCTATATATCTATAGATATATATCTTATTGATATATAACATACATATAATATTTTATGTTATATATGTGAAAGATAGCTTAGTTATATTATATATCTATAGGTATATATCTTATGTTATATATAACATATATAATATATAAAAACATTTATGAATATATATAATAAAATATTTAAATGAATTTGGGGTATGTATTAGTCAATGACTGAAGGTATAATTCATTAATTTTTATCGGTAAAGGTCATTTTTATTACATTAATATAACTTCATTATGAGGTTACCTTCAGTACAAAAATAGTAAAATTAATGTTATTTTTATTGATTTTAGAAGGAGAGAGGAAGGCAGAGAGAGGCATTGATTTGTTTTCCCACTTATTTATGCATTCATTTGTTGATTCTTGTATGTGTCCTGACCAGGAATTGAACTTGCAACCTTAGCATATTGGGATGATGCTCTAACCAAATGCACTACCCGGTCAGAGCCTGAGCTATTCATATTATTGAACATCTCCTTTAGAAGGCATCTTAAACTTTTTATCAGAAGTATTATTATTCCCAGTTTGCAGGTAAGACTACACTTTTATGAACTAATTTATTATAGAACAATATGGAGAAGCACCTGTTTCTAAGAACTTTTTGCATTTTAAAAAGAAAAAAAAAACACACAAGGATAGCTTCTCTCCCGGGGATTTGTTATTATATCTTTCCAGCTATTATATCATTACCCTGAATCATTTGCCAGAGAACATTATTCTGCATGATAACTTGAGTGGTGAACTGAAATGACAATGTTTTGGTCTTCACTAAAATTTTGAAAGACATACAGGTATATTTGGCGAAGGATGATGCCACTGATACATTTCTAGTTTTCCTCAGCTGCAGTAAAGATGCTGCCATTTCTTCAAAGACTATCATACATTATAATGGAACAGTGCTTCGATTAGTTCAATTTCCAGTAGAAGGAACTGGAAATAAAATTACTTGAATAGGGTGTGGTTTCATCAGTTATGGGAAAAATGACCTTTTAAAATTCAAAAATAAAATTTTCTTTCTTTTTAAGATAAAAGTAATCTAATGATGCCATGTGTAGTGAAATACTATATCTATTTAAAAGCCAAAATATGAAATGTCATAGGCATGAAAATTAGAATGCAATGGTGACAACTGTGAATTCAGAAACAGACAAAACCTAAACCATCTCTTTATTTATAATGTACAACTAGCACACCAAAAAGGACACATCCCTCCATCCCTCTGTAATTTGAATGCTACATAAATTCACCTCACAGGTATTTACTGAGCCCATTCTTATGTGTAGTATCTCTGTTCTAAGCACCGAAGAACTTTTATTTTCTAAACTAGACACAGGGCTTGCTTGACAGATATTTAAAACCAACTCAGAGGCATATCTTCATGGGGGTGTGTTACCACATAAAGGAATATCATGGAGCTCAGGGAATGAGGCATTCGTGTTGTCCAGAGGAGGCAGGGAAAAGTAAATCAGTGGCCAGAAACTCTTTATGGGCTGGTGATGGCAAAGTATGAATGGGAATATAAAGAGTAAAAGGATAAAAACATTTCAGGATAAGCATTAATAGAATTAGTTGTTTTGAATAGTGAATGGGTATGATGTGTGGTGGGGAAGAAAGGACGGTTGTCTTTCTGAAGGGAAGAATACGTACTAGAGGACAGTGCGAAATGACATGGGAGACCCAGGCTCTCGATATGAGTCAGATGGATAACTCTATTTCCCATGTGACAATTTAATACATTGTGAGACAGCATATGCATTTTATTGTTGAATATCTAATTTGATTGCATACCTATTAGTAAAATGATGTGACAAGAGAGGTAGCATAAATTTATTTGATAAAATTCTAAACTATCTCTTAGAACCCTAGGTTCTGTAATGAGTTTCTTTATTGCCAGTTCTAAGGAGCATTTGGCATGCCAGTAACTGAACTGGTTTATAAGAAGAGAAAATGGGGTGTTTTTTAACAGTATTTCAGATGTAATGGTTGATTCCAATAGAAGAGGAAAAACCATGCTATGAAGAGTTGTGCCACATGTTTACACTTACACAAGAGCACCACGAAAGATAGGGATCTATTTACAGAAAGAGCACATTCTTCTGATAGTACACATGAAAGAGAAAACAATCCCTTGGTAAAAAAAAAATTATTATTTTTTTTCTATCTATCTTTCTTATTTTCTAAATGCTTCTGGTGAATTATGATTTCACTTTCAACCTTTTCACATACATGGATTTGAAACTAATAAATATGATTGATATATATTTAATTAATAAGCTAAAATTGTGACAGGAACAATATTAGTCCAATTAAAAAGCAGGATTAAAAACTTCATTTTATAGAACAAACTAAGGTCAATCATTCATATACACATATTATAGATGGATATGATAGATTATTATTTTAAGTTTTTAACTATATTTTATTGATTATACTATTATAGTTGCCCTATTTTTTTCACCTTTATCCCCCTCCACCCTGCATCCCCCCTTCCACCATCATTGGGCTCCTTGGTTCATGTCCATGGGCCTTACATATAAGTTCATTGCTTCTCCATTTCCTATACTATTCTTATCCTCCTGTCTATTTTATACCTACCAATCACTCTTCTTATTTCTTGTACCTTTTCCTCCCAATGTTCCCCCACCCTCTCACTACTAATAACCCTCTATGTGATCTCCATTGCTGTGATTCCGTTCTTGTTCTAGTTGTTTGCTTAATCTGTTTTCTTCCTCTTTTTTAGTTCAGTTATTGATAGTTGTCATTTTACTGTTCATAGTTCATTTTTTCTTTTTCTGTTTTTTTAAACAAAAGAGGGATTCTTTGTGTTCTTTAAAAAAAAAAGATTTTATTTATTTATTTCTAGAGAAAGAAGAAGTGAGGGAGAAAGAGAGTTAGAGAAACATCAATGTGTGATTGCCTCTCATGCACCTCCCCCACTGGGGACCTGGCCTGTAACCAAGACATGTGCCCTGGCTGGGAAAACCAACCCATAACTCTTTGGTTCATAAGCCGACACTCAATCCACTGAGCCACACCAGCCAGGGCAACTGTTCATAGTTTAGATCTTCTTTTTCTTAGATAAGTCCTTTTAACATTTTATAAAATAATGGCTTGGTGACGATGAACTCTTTTCACTTAAATATTCTATATACAAGAGTAACATATAGTCATACATATTCTTTAATTGGACATTTACATTATGCTATACATAAAATAAAATTTACCAAGTAATTATTAGATAACATTTCAAATGAAAAGTGACACTTTTCAAATATCATGATGAAATTTGAAGAATTCTTTTTAGTTTAATAAAAGAACATTGGTCTCTTCAAAAGCAATGAATTCTGAACATCATTGAATCACATATTTTAAACTATACTCTTCATTATAAGAAACATCCAGACCTGAAAAAAATGTGAAATTATTATGTCATGTGAAATGTGTTTTATTGTGTTAACTGTTACTCAAAATTAATCATCATCAATAATGTTCATGTTAGATTTTGGTATTATCTAAATTCTGAAAGTAAAGTGTTTTTAATGATACTATGGACAGAAATATGTTGCCAAATATATTCTATAATAAATTATATAATTTATTGGCATGCATACATCTCTAAAATTAGCCTACAGAAATGTAAAGATAATTATTTTTAATGGTCTTAGAAGTTATCATTTACTGTATAAAATTACTCATGGTTCCTTGTGTAATGCTAAGGATGAGTATTTTCTTGGAGAAAAAGTTTCCAAAACATTTTATTTCTGTTTGGATAGAAGAGTCTGTTTCTTTCCCCTTCCAAAGCTTTTCCTTTTGGATTTTGTAAGCACTGGGGTTTTCAAAATTCTATGATGAATGCATGACTGTTCTTGTTCCCAAGATGTATTAAAAAGCTAAAATTCTACATACAAAGAAAAACACTAAAGTTTCATTAATAGATGCTATATCACATTTTAGTAAACAATTAGAATGTTGGAGAAAATAAGAAATAAAAGCTATTATTTACAAATCATAGAAAATATCCTAAAAGACTCAGAAATGAATCATCACATTTAAAATTAATCAGATTTATTCAATCCAAATAAAACACATAGATATTTAGGTATAAATAGATAAGCGAATCATTTTACTGATAGACACCTGGTTCTGCAGTATTGTCTGTGTGATGGCTTTACAAAATTCTATTTCACTTAAAAATAATACTTAATCAAATATGCTCTACTTAGATACAGTCATGTTTTCTATGCAATAAAATCACAGGGATTTGGAATTCTTACTCATAGTAATGACATATTTATTAGGTTAGCACTTTTTAAATGAGATTAGTTCTCAATATTTCTCTACATTTAAGAAAAAACAGAGTGCTATTTGAATAAAATTATGTTTTGTGGGTACTTTGAAACTGAAAATATATATCTAGATAATGTTTTTAAAATTTAATTTATTTTCATAGATTTGTTATTCTGTTTATTCTAGCAAAACTCTACTTCTTTATTATAATGTACTGTATTTTAACATTTTTATTTGAGCTACTCAAATGTACTGAACGCACAGAAACAAGTTTATGGCAATACAGAATATAATATTTTTTGAAGATTTTATTTATTTATTTTTAGAGAGAGAAGGAAGGGAGAAAGAGAGAGAGAGAGAAACATCAATGTGCGGTTGCTGGGGGTCATGGCCTGCAACCCAGGTATGTGGCCTGACTGTGAATCGAACCTGTGACACTTTGGTTCGCAGCCCGAGCTCAATCCACTGAGCTATGCCAGCCAGGCAGACTATAATATTTTGATAAATAACATTATATTGTATCCATGTTATCTTTTTAAAGGCTTTGATTTATTTTTTAATTATTTATTGTTCAATTACAGTTGTCTGCATTTACCCCCCACCACTCCCCTGCCACCCCACCCATCCCCACCTCCCTCCCTTGCTTCCACTCCACCTTGGTTTTGTCCATGAGTCCTTTAGAGTTGTTTCTGAAAGCCCTCCCCCCCTTTATCTCCATTATCTCCTCCCACCTCCCCTCTGGTTAAGTGAAATCAGTATAGATCATGTGTTTTTTTTTAATTAATAACTATAAAATATATGCAAAACATTGTCATATCTTGTAAGCAATCTTAAGAAAGAAAAAAGTTCATAACTAAAGGAGTATAATTGTGTATCTGGAAAAAACAGCATTATTTTTGTTAATTTAGCTTATGAAGTGAATTTTTCTTAAATATTTCTACAGTCTTTCCAAATACAGTCTAATATAATTTTACAGAAGTTGTTACTTGGGTATTTTGGTAAGTAAGCTAGAAATAAAACTCATATTGTACATTTGTGGGATAATGATTGATTTTTTTTCAACAACTTGTTTATTTCTTACTTTACTATATGCCAATAATATCTGTTTTGGAAGTGTTACAGATAATTTCTAATTTTAACTTTTTGCCATAAGGATAGTCTAGAATAAATTAATGCCATAGATTTTTGTTCCAGAAGGAGAAACTCTTTGTATACAAAGTATGGAATTAGTAAAATAACCTATTTGGGGACACCGACTCTGATAATATTCTACTTGATGCCAACTAGACGTTTAACTAATCCTGATGCTAATAAGTGGTTTCAGGTGTCTCAAATGAACGTTTGTTGAAAGGTTACCACCTACTATGGTTAATTTTCTGTGTCAGTTGCCTAGGCTAAGATGCCCTGTTGCTTGGTCAGACACCAGTCTAACTGGTGCTATGAGGGTATGTTGTAGATGTGATTAATATGTGCAATAAATTGACTTTAAATAAAGGATACTATACTCAATAGTTTGGGTGGGCCTTAGCAGATTAGTTGAATGTCTTAAAAGCGGAAACAGGTATACTGGAGAAGAAGGAATTCTACCTCAAGATAATAATACAGAAACCCTGTTTGAGTTTCCAGCCTGTCCACCTCCCCCATAGATTTTGGGCTTGCCACCTCCCACAAGTGTATGACCCAATTCCCCTGTGTAAGTATATATGGTCCCTGTCTGTCTGTCTGTCTATCTCTCATACACAGGGTCTGTATACACAGGGTCTGTATACTCAAGTAACATCTGCTTGAGTGTGATTGCTAGGGTAATAATATGGGTGTAATAATTTATAGCTTTAATTTGAACATTTCACCTAAAATATCATATGGTGTGCTTGAATATGATACTGATATGTTACAATGTCATGTTTATGAATTTGTGATAAAAGATCTTATAATAAAAAACATGTTATTTGTGCCAGATCCTGTATCATTGTATGTAAAATATATGTTTATATACATATATACACACAATATACATATTTTATAATATGGATTATATTATAATATTACATACATGTATATACATATTCACATATAATTCATTATGTGTGTGTATATATATATATATAGAGAGAGAGAGAGAGAGAGAAACAGAGAGACAGAGAGAGAGAGAACTCTGACTGACACAGCACCTATAATTTAATCAAGCCAACAAAGTGGAATTTTGTCCCTACCTGATAATAAATACAGTCTACTTTTATAATGGTTAGTACTGAAATTAGCTTTTATTGTCATCTGGTAATAAGGTCATGAATAGGAAATTTTATATTCCTCACTTCTATTGAGTGTAGTGATATTTACTTTAATGAAAGAAAAATAACTAATTCTAATTGAATGTCAAAATTTGCTTATGTCCACTGAACACATTTTTTTCAACAGTCTTTTTCTTAAATATTTTATTTATTTAATTTTATAGAGAGGGAAAGGGCAAGAGAAAGAGAGGGAAAGAAATGCCAATGTGTGGTTGCCTCTCACATGCCCTATACTGGGGACCTGGCCTACACCCCAGGCATGTGCCCTGACTGGAAATCGAACTGGCAGCTCATTGATTTGCAGCCCATGCTCAGTCCACTGAGCTATACCAGCCAGGGCTGAACACATTTTTTTAAGCAAAATTATTAATACTATTTGAACTGGAGCCAAACTTAAATATTTGTTAGAGGTAACCTTTGATAAATTGTTTTGAAGAGTTTTTAAAATGTCTAGAAGCAGGCAAAAAAGGAAAATAAATTATAATATTGCTGCCACACTGTGAAAATAATTGACAGAAATATGCCGAAGGTACAGATTGTGCTACATGCTCCTTGCATACAGGTAAAGATGGTGATACAAAACCCATGGGATGAGCCGTAGAGTAGGATGCTTTGCTTCCTCTTGTCTTCTCTTTCCTCACTTTTGAGATTTTAAAGACTGATGGGGTCGTGTATTTTTATACCAGCATGACATTTAGTTTAAACATCCTACATTTCCTCCACTTGATGTATGAGTTAAGTAAAATATAAGGTGTCTATAATTTGTTAAAATTATATGTGTTGAATGGAAATATAACAATTATAAATATACAATAAAATAAAATACACAATAATAAATGTAATATGTTTATATCATATATATGTAAATGGATAGTAAGGACATATTTTAAAGAGTTTATTTCAGGGCCCTGGCTGGTGTAGCTCAGTGGATTGAGTGCGGGCTGCAAACCAAAGTGTCGCAGGTTCGATTCCCAGTCAGGGTACACGCATGGGTTGCAGACCATGACCCCCAGCAGCCGCACACTGATGTTTCTCTCTCTCTCTCTTTCTCCCTTCCTTCCCTCTTTAAAAAATAAATAAATAAAATCTTTAAAAAAGAGTTTATTTCAGACTATCCTTAGCTAAAATTGATAACTAATATATAAGTTTTACGTACCAGACCAATTTCTAAGTATGTATTAAACATTGGCCATTAAGCATGATTGTAATTTACCTTATTTATTTGAGTGGCTAAAATTAAGAAAACACATGGAAAAGTCATTTGTATTATTACATTTATATATGTGTTTTCTCGTCATTTCCAAATCTTTTAAAATAATATGTTTTAATGTAGACAAATAATATGATAAACAGTTTTCAATTTTTATCATTTTTTATTTTGAGAGGTTTATTTTGTGTGTTTTTTCCCCTTTGCCATAAAATAAAACAAAATCATTAATTTGGTTAACCATTATTTGGTTTAAATCATTATTTAAAGATGATTAATATAAATGAATAACCAAACTAATTACAGAAAAATACAGACATGTATAAAAATATATGATTTTCTTCTTGTTTATTAAGAAAGTTCTACAGTTCACCAAGGGAAAAATTTAATTAAATGATACATTGTTTTATTTAAAATACTGGTAGTAATTCTATTTTAAAGCTTTAGTTAAAGCTTTGAATTAATTGCTAAAGCTTTGAATTATTTGTATGTTTATATATTTCTGTGTGCCTTGGTTTAAATATATAAATGTATATTAATGTTTAGTATATTGTTTCATGAATAAAAATAAAATAGTTTATGATTGTGCCTTTTTAATTTCTTGTAAAGCAGCCAAGTTATTTTCTGCCCATGTGCAGACCTTCCTGTTGGCTGACAAAATATTCTGTTAAGTCATTCTTTAGAAATATTGTTCATTACAGTTTTAAAATATTTCTTTGTAAAAATGTTAAGTTTCTAACAATTGTGGTTTTTGATTGCTAAATGTTGTTATAATGATGTCTATAGGTGTTTTTTTTTCTTCGAATATATTTTCTCTATTCGTCTTGTCTAAAACTGTTCTTAACTTTACTCAAATTTCAGCCTGAAATTCTAAATAAGACATATTGTTTTGTGTCTATATCATTTTAACATAGTCATTAGGTAACACAAAGATTTTTCTAATTTAATTCACAAGATGAAAATAATTAGATTTGTCTATATCTCAAAATTATAATTACTTCCAAAATACATTAATGTAAGAATAAGTATATTAACCTAAATATATGTTAAAGCTCATGTATTTTATTAAGGCTTTATTTATTTATTGAAGATTTTATTTACTTTTTTTTAGAGAAAAGGGAAGGAAGGGAAAAAGAGAAACACCAATGTGAGAGAGAAAGATTGATTGGTTGCCTCTCTAGTGCACCCTGACCAGGGCACAAAACTAGCAACCAGGCATGTGCCCTGACCAGAAATCCAGCAACTTTTTGCTTTGAGGTATGACACCCAACCAACTGAGCCACACCAGTCAGGACTATATATTTATTTTAGAGCCATTTAAAAATCATTGCATCATTGAGGGGAAAACACAGACATTTCCCTTATACACCAATTTCCCACACATGCATCAGCCTCCCCCATTAGTGACATTCCCCACCAGAGTGGTTCATTTGTTACAATTTATGAACTTGCATGGACACATATTAGTCACCCAAAAGTCATAATTTATATTAGCATTGACTCAATACTGGACATTCTATGGCTTTGGACAAATGTACAATGACATTGACTCATATCCATCGTTAAGTTATAAGACAAAGTGTTTTTGTTGCCCCCCCAAACTCTCTATGCTCTGTCTACTCTTCCCACTCCCCTCACCAAACTTTGGCAACATCTGATCTTCATATTGTCTCCAAAGTCTTGCTTTTTCCAGAATGTCATATAGTTAGAATCATACAGTATGGAGACTTGTCAGATCGACTTCTTTCATTTAGTAATAAACATTTATGATCATTTAAGATTTCTCCATGTCTTGTCATGGCTTGATAGTTTGGGGGAGTGTTGTTTTAATTGAATATTTTCATTCCATTTACTGCATGTACAATTTTGATTATTTATTCACCTACTGCATTTCTTTCCAAGTTTTGGTAATTATGAATAAGGCTGCTATGGACATCCTTTTTCAGGCATCTGTGTTGGCATAAGTTCCCAACTCTTTGTTTAAGTGCCAAGGAGTGCATTTGCTGGATCATATGGTAAAAATAGGATTAGCTCTGTAAGTAACTGTTAAACTGTCTCCCCAAGTGGCAGTACTATTTGGCATTCTTACCAACAAAGAATGAGAATTCTTATCATTCCACTCCCCACCAGTGTTCTGTGTTAGAAGTGTTCCAGATTTTGGGCATTCTAATAGGTATATAATAGCATCTCATTGTTGTTGTTATTTCCTGAAAGCATATGATTTGCAACAGTTTTTCATATGCTTTTGTGCTCTCTGTAATGTCTTTTGTGAAGTTTTTCTTCAGACTTTGGATCATTTCCATATTGTTAATTTTAAGAATTCTTTGTGTATTTTGGATAACAGTCCTTTATCAGATGTGTCTTTTCAAATATTTTCTCCCTCTCTTCTCATTCTCTGGACATTGTCTTCTGCAGAGCAGAAAGGCACTGTTACTTTTCAAGTCCAAAAGGTACATTTATGATTGAATTTTGATGGGTAAATTCAGTCTGCAAATAGACTGATTTCTAAGATTTTAGGTTCAAAATATGCTTTTCCATTTTTGCATATAAAATGTTTGGGCAGGTGCTATTAGGGTCCTTGACTTTATTTCTTAGAAATAATCAAAGAGCTATTGTTTATTTCAATCTTTCATTAAATCCAAAAGACAGGGTGGCAACCACACAACCAGTGAAAGCTTTGGTTGTTTTTATTTTATGGTCTCCAGTAAATATAAGGATATTTTACTCTATAGACTCTTCCATTGACTGTAAATACCACATTCCCAGTGATTGCCTTTTTCATGACTTCTGTATGTCAAATTCTGTTAGGAGAGTTCAAATTTAGAATCGTTAGAAGTCCATCAGAAACTAACTATAGAAGTGTACTGCTTTTATCTAAGGCAGCAGAACCTGTTAATGATTGCAAAAGTAGACAGTTTTTGAACAAGATGAAAGAACAAGATTGATTTTCTAATTCTTCAGTAGTCTCTTTTTTTCTATCATTAATCTTGCATACTATTACATTTTAGCATGCTCTTTTAATTAACAAAAAGTTTTCACAATGTGCTCTTTCTTACTTTCCTCATGTTACTTTTAAACATTAGGCTCTTCTGGGTTTGCTATGAATTTAACCACTTGATGGATATGTCATCCTCTGCCTAACCCTGCTAACAAAACAAAACAAAACTTTTATAGATGTTCCTTTAAATATTTAAGGAGATAAACATTGTTTAAAGTTCTTTGCTAATACTTAAGATTTCCTTACATAATTAACTCCAAACTTCAGTCTTATTAATATTGATCTTTGAACCCATAGCAGTAGATATAGTGCTGAAGAATTACACACTTAACTAGCAAAACTTGTTCCACCACCAAGGATGGAAAGTAATACTGGGTTTGTTTTTGCTACAAGTGTTAGTTTGTTCTCCTTAGAGATATTCCTGTCTGCCTCTGCGAGAATGGTTTAACTTCATCTAAGGAGTCTTTGCACCTTAAGGAATCAATGATTGCTTATGTCCTGATGAGATACAGAATATTTCCAAGATTATTTGCCCTTCTAATGAGAATATAAATTCTGCTCTAGAAACCCAATAAACTAGTTTAAACTTAAATTTCTTAGCTACAGTTGATATAGACAAATGTGTGACCCTTGATTTCTGTTTATCTAGCCAGGGGGAAACACTTCTTGCTGCACAAATATAAATACTTCCATTTACATAGAATAGTCTGTGACCAGGCTAAAACAAAAAATCCTTATTGGGGCTTTAGAAATGGCACAAGCAGATTTTGGACATATTTTTTGTCTATGTTTGGTTATTCAGGCATTATCTGTAATGCTTATCAAAAATACTAACAACCATTTTCATGCAGTTGTCTAAAAGATCCTGTTCAGCCTTGCAAATGCTACTTTCATTTCAAATGTATCACAATAAATGGGAAAGATGACTTCTATTCAAAGTACAAACCATGTGCCGTGAAAAACATCCAGATAGCAGTTTTGGCAATAGTGAGGGTAATACCCTCACTCCTCACTTGTTCCACACTTGGACCAAAGCAAAAACTAAGAAAGAGAAAGGTAACCCCTGACAATAGGTAGGTTGCTCAGCACCTTACACTGCAGACTCGGTGTTATAAGAAGCTGATCTGACACTCACAACTAAGCTCTGATGATCTATTGAACATACAAAATTTCACAAAACAGAAACGTCAGGCTAAGCCACTTGTAACCATGATGGAAAAAGAACAAAAAAGGCAACAATTTAATAATCATGTCTAAGCCCAGGCAAAAACAATAAGCTAAAATAATGTCTAAAAACCCATTTCCTTACTGGTATATGTGATTGCTGCAACTTTGTTAATTGCAGCTTTAACTCTAATTTGTTATTCCATCTTCCAAATAAAAACAGTTTAGATACCCAAATATTAAATCACCCCAACTTTCTGAAAGCATTCAATCCAAGACAAGATCCTGCTTCATTCATCCTTCCCCAAAATTACTTCACAAATTCTAGAATACATTTTGTACTACTGAGAGGCTCCATGTTTATCCATTGTATGGGATCTCTCTCACACTGATGAGCCAATAAATCAAACTTTATTCAACCACAGGTGTTTGTTCTGCTTGTTTTTGGCTGGAGGGCATCAACAAATATGCAGATGCAAATATAATAGGTTTCTCTTCATGGTGTGACTGACATAATTTTAAAATACAAGTTTATTTGTATATTGGTTTATAAAAGTATGATATGCCATTGTGTTAAATCTGAGACAAAATTTCATAATCTCACTAAATTAAAAAAATCGTTTAATGTGTCCCCAGTGAATATGTATAGGACTTACTATTACCTCTCAACATCACTTACCATTTAAGCAAAATGTATAAAGCTGCACAAAATAAAGGGAAAAGTTATATTATGTTTTTGCAGGTACTCAAGAATTCCCATGTTTTGTAGTTACATTAATATAAAAAGTGACAATGGAGAAAATAAAATGACATAAACATTGCTAAGATAGTCACTTAAAATAGGAGGCTATCAAAAGTGGAAACTGTGTCTTCGGGAGGTCATTGATGCGGACTGTAATGCGGACTCACAAAGAGAAGAGAGTGCAGAGTAAAAGTTTTTTTTTTTAAAGATTTTATTTATTTACTTCTAGAGAGAGAAGGGAGGGAGAGAGACAGACAGACAGACAGACACAGACATCAATGTACGATACGGTTGCTGGGGGTTATGGCCTGCAACCCAGGAATGTACCCTGGCTGGGAATCGAACCTGGGACACTTTGGTTCCCAGCCTGCGCTCAATCCACTGTGCTACACCAGCCAGGAAAAGTTTTTATTTTATTAGCACAGGAGACAGAAAGGGCTAGGTACAGAGATAAGCACCATCTCTGAGGGTTTGGGCTTTGGGCTTTTATCAAGTGATGGGGTGGTTGTAGAGCAGGATGTTTTCACTGAGCTACAACTCAATGCGTACAGGGTCTGGCCCCAGTTGTTGTGGTCTGGTTTGTCCTGTTTCCTAACTTCCAGGAGCCTCTGAGCCTTCAGGGAGCTCTAGTAAATTTCTAGTTCTGAGGATAAAGGCTCATAAAACAATTAGGGGTCATTCATGCTTTATGGGGTCCAGCCCGGTCTGGTTACAGGGCTTTTGTCCTATTACTGTATACATCTTTTGCCTCCATTTCCAGAGCTGCTATTAAGTTGCTAAAAACTGTTGTTAAACTTTGGTCAAGGCCATCCTGGAACAACCACTATATGCACATATGTGAACTCTCCTTCCTTCCTTGCATATTGCCACTAATTAATTCTTGCTGGCCTAGCCAGGATCCTCCAAGAGCATGACAGAATTACATTTTGTGGTTTTTGCATTTTAAATCCTGCCCTTCTTTGTTCTCTTCAGAACACAGTTAATCTTGAATCTATGTCCTTCAGATTGCAATCTTTTTGCTCCGATAAATATTTCTTGTTCTTTACTATAGCCTGAACCTCCTCATTGGTTTAACAATAGCAGCATATAAACTAAAAATAATACACTTATATGTAAATAATATCCCGTCTTTACTTCAAGTTTAATGGATTTTTTAAAATTAAATACTCTATGTGTTAGACTAATTTGCTCTAACAAATAAACTGCAATGGTTCAAACTCAAAAGTCTACTTTTCTCTGAGGCGACACTCTTGAACGAGTTTTCCAACAATGTGGACAGGGCAAAGAGTGATATGTCCCACACAGAAGCTGGTGGAAAAGGTATATACAGCTTCCCCATTGCCAGTGAATGATGGATGAGGTTGCTGGGGTATCATCACTGCACACACAGGACAGAAGAACAGAATGGAAAACAGCACACACAAGTGTCGCCCACATCACTTCCACTGACGTTAGACCCTGAGAGCTTACAGAAATGGCCACACTCAGCTACAAGAGTGGTGCCCTGGACTCTTGTGTCTGTGGAAGAGGTGGATGGGTTTGGAAAACAACCACTGCTCCTTCCCCAGCTGTGTAAGACTTCTATCCTTTTACACTTAAACAGCTATAGCCATTATAGTGTCCTTACCTATCTTAATAAAAGTTTAATTCCATAAAGCGTAGATATCTCAGTTGCAGTATATATTTTGAAGTTTTAGAAAGTACCTGTAGCATTTGATAAAAACTGTTCATCCAAATGGGTTTATTTTTCTCATTGTTTTACAATGGATTATTTGCTGAAGGCTTTCACAGGGAACTGCCACAAAGTTTGTATCTAAAATATTTTTAAGATCTGTTTTTATAAAATAAAATAACTTCAAATACAGTATTACCCAAAATTCAACACAATTTAACAACAAAATAAAGGTGTATTGATAAAACATGATAAAATCGATATGTAACATTAAAAATAAACCTTTGAGTGTTGACTACATACAAGATATTGTTAAGCAAAAGCTGAAATGTTAAAGACAGTAACAGAAATGTTCATTTTAGTAGGTCAAAAGATGATTCAGTTTTACCTATTTTATATATGCATTTTAAATTGTGAAAATGTAATGCTTTTGTCAATAATTTCTCATATTATGAGACTGAAAAACCTGGCTTGAATATGCACATGCATAACTGTAAGCCAAAAATGACCATTAAATGAGATAAACACTGATTCTATAGAAAATAGGCAATGTTTACAGTTGAAGAAGAGTGAGATCAAATTTATCAATATGTGAAATCTTCATATGCAAATACGAAGCATTTTAGAGCAGACACATTTAATAAAAAACGTCTTGGCATCTAAGCTGACTTAAGTCTGTGGGAATTCTTTCCTTTGATTTATTAAGCTGCTACAGATGGATAAATAACATGACATATTTGTTGAAATTATTCTTGAATCCTGTAGTCTCCAGGGTGAGGATATGATATAAAATGTTCTAATTTCATTGAGAAAGACAAGTTATGAACTTTCTTTAAAAATGTAGATATTTTTAAAATAAAAATAAAGGAGATGTAGGGAATATAAATAATAAAAATCCTCAAAAACCTTGCTAATTTAAAAAGCAAACTAGCATATTGAACTTCGCCTTCTGAGTAGACATATGTTCCCCTATTCTTTCCATTTCGTATAACTAGCAAATGCGTACATTGCACATAAGCCAAGCATAAAAAGACTCTGAAAGGTGATGAGAAAACAGACTTACTAGGGGTCTCAGGATGCAAAGAACAGCAGAGTAGTGTGTCCCTTGGGTTTTCTTTTAGTTTATTTTTTATAGCTCCAAAATGCCAGCAAGCACAGAAAAACCACAATGCAACAAAAGCTTGGTCTCTGTAGCAAATATACTAGGAAAAAGACAGCCTAGAACATCAGAAACCTTTTGGGTAATAACTATCTATTCCATCCAAATACCCAACACATGCGTACACACAAACGGTTCAACTGTGGCCCTACCTCTGGCCATTGCAGCAAAGGCCAACTGGGGAGTCCAGACTTTTCCTTTCTCCAGGTTGTAACCAGGCATCACAACAGTGGCTTCAAAAAGGTCAAGTAGGAAAGCAGAAAGTCAGCAATTCCCAGCAAACTCCCCACAGTATCAGTGGAGACCACCGAGGAATTTGGACTTTGACCAGCACTCGGCAGTAAAAAAGCACTGCCTTCTGTCTTCACAGGGTTGCTGTCGGAAGAGGCACAGTGGAGTGTAAAGACTCACCACCACTCGCAGTGCTCAGACCACTGCCACTCCTCTCATACCATATGATTCACTCATATGTAGAATCTAATGAACAAACTGAACTAACAAAAACACTAGAGACAGACTCAAAGATTGAGTGCAAGTTGACAGCTCTGGGTGCAGGGGTGTTAGCAGGTGGAGGGATAAAGTAAAAAAGAGAAAAGACTCATGGACAGGGACAGCACTGTAGTGATTGGAGGGATGGTGGGGAGGAGGGGTGGCAGAGGTGGAAGAGGGCATAAGGGAGATAAATGGTAATGGAAAAGATGCGATAAAAATAAATTTGAAATATAATATGGTATTATTAGAAGGGATACTGCATCATAAACAGGACATTAGATAAAATCTAATGTGATCTAAATAAACTATGGCCTTTAGTTAATACTAATGTATCAATTGGTTTCTTAAGAAACTAATATTGTTGTACACAACAACATTAAATATTTATAATGAGGAAAAATGGGTGCAGGGTATATGGGATCTCTCTGTACTATTTTCTAGATTTTCTATAAATTTAAAAATATTATTAAAATAGTCAACAAGACACACAGACATGCATAGATATACACACACACTTTAAATTGAAAAGGCAAGAAAGAGAGTGGGTGAAAATATCTATCTATATCCAACATAGGTCCTATGTGCAAAATATATAAACCACCTTTACAAATCAAAAAAAGACAGATGACCTAATTTAAAAAAAAATGATCAGGAGATATGTTCGAGCTCATAAAACAAAAGGAATGATGAAATGGTAATTAAGATAGGAAAGTGTTCAATCTTATCACCCAATAGGTAAAAACAAAATATAGTCCACAGTATAATACTATCAAAAGCCTATGGGAAATGTCAAACAAGGAAGAAATGAAGTGTTACAAAATTTCAAAAGTGGAAGATTTAGATTTCAAAGAAGTTTGGGGAAGTGGGGCTTCTGGAGGGCTGATAATTTTCTGTTTATTGATCTGGGAGGGATCTGATTGTATAGGGAGGTTTGCTTTGTGACCGTCATCTAGCTGTACATTTCTATATGCACTTTTCTGCATGCGTATTACACTTAAATAAAACTTTTTAAAACATGAAAAAATGAGTCAGTTTTATACATGCTAACACAAAAGGATTTTATAATCTATTGTGGAGAGAAAAGAAAGATGTAGTGTAGTGTGAGTCTATATGTGTAATTTTGAAACCATAAAAACAAACACATTATGTATATGTATATATATGCGAATAACAAACATCAAGAAGTGAAAGAAAGTACACTTTATTATTGCATTTGCAAAATAAACATACATTTTTTGTATTTAAAAATGTTTCTATTAATTAATTTTGCCCCGGTTGGTGTAGCTCAGTGGATTGAGCTGGGGTTGTGAACCAAAGGGTTACTGGTTGGATTCCCAGTCAGGGCACAAGCCTGGGTTGTAGGCCATGTCCCCAATGGGGGCCACATAAGAGGCAACCACACATTGATATATCTCTCCCTTTCTTAATCCCTCCCTTCCCCTCTCTCTTAAAATAAATAAATAAAATCTTTAAAAAATAAGTATTTCTTACTTTTTTCATAAATTATAAATAGCTGTATAGACTCCACTTCCCTTTAAAATAAGAAGGGTTACAAGAAAATAACACACACTGAATTAGTCAGGGTTGCCCAGGGAAACAGACCAATAGAATATAAACAGACAAATAAAAGAGGAAATTTATTATAGGAATTCACTCATGCAGTTATGAGTCTGAAAAGTTTCACAATCTGCCATCTGCAGGCTGGAGAACCAGGCAAGCAGGTGGTATTATAATTCAGTCTGAGTCCAAAGGCCTGAGAACCAGGAGCTCTGATGTCTGACTACAAAAGATGGATGCTCTAATTCAAGAAAGGGGAAAGAGAGCACACCCTTCCTTAGCCTATTTGTTCTATTTGGGCTCTTAAGGAATTGGATGATGCCCATGCACATCGTTGAGGATGGATCTCTTTACTGAGTCTACTGAATCAAATACTAATCTCGTCCAGAAACACCCTCATAGACACACCAAGAAACAATGCTTTACCAACTGTCTGGGAAACTCTTAGGCCAGTCATCTTGTCTAAAATTAACCATCACATACATTAGGAAAACAAACAAACACATTCCATGGGCACCTGTCTTTACACTGAATAACATGTAGGGGTTTTATTCTGGTATTAGTGGACCAATGTATAAAACGTACGTTTAAGTTTGTGACTCCTTACAGAATTCTCCTGGTCAAGTCCAAGTGGTAGATTCACTCCTTTCCAGAGGTATCTTACTTCCCTGTCTCATCACTTTTCTTGTTCATTTGTTTTGCAAGAAAACTCCATCATCACTTTCCACCTTTATCAGTTTAAATTCAATGAAGGTCATCTCAACTGTTAACAATAATCCCTGACTAGAAATCTGTTTTCTCAGTAGGGTAGAATGTTAGCAGTTATGAGATCTTAATTCAGGTTATGGTATTCATGTCTCCTTTTAATTTTTTTACTTTAAAAATTACTTTATATTCTTTTATATACTTTATTGAGATATGATTGACATGTAAAAGCTATATATGTTTAACACATACAACTCAATGATTTTGGTGATTATTATACACCCATGAAACTATAATTACCTTCAGTGCAACAGCCATAGCTCATCATTTCTGTTTCTTTTATTATTGTTGTGTGTATGTGCAGTGTGTGTGTGCAAGATAATTTAATGTGCAATCTACCAACTTAGTACATTTTAAGTATACAATAAAGTATTGTCAGCTACAGGCACTCGGCTGCATAGTAGGTCTCCAGAACTTATCTTGCATAACTGGAGATTCATACCCTTTGAGAATCGCCTCCCCCCTTCCTGACCACCATTCTACTCTCTGCATTTATGAGTCTGAATATTTTAAATGCCTCATATAAGTGATATCAAATAGTAACTATCTCTCTGTGTCTGGCTTATTTCTCTTTTTCATATACTTTTTTTTCAGAATTGTATTTTATTTTAGTAGAGATATTTTAACTAATTTTAAAGATTTGCTTTCCTTTTCATGTTTTGACTTAGCTCTTGAAAGGTTAACAGCAAATGCCTGCATTTGAGACAGAGTATTCAGCAAGAAATAAAAAGGCTACTGTGAATTCATCATCATTTCCTACTTTGATTAAAAACTTAGATTCCCAAAGGCACCTTGAATTTTCCACTGTTTCCTAAGCCTAGAATATTCTTTCTACATATTATTTTTTGCCTATAGATATTCTATAAAAGCCAATTCAAATGGGCTTCCCCCCTTAAAATTTAATCCCTTCATCACAAAGACTTGTAGAAATAAGTAACTCGATAGTCCCCTAGTTATCTATCATCTACTTTTATTCAATAAATGAGAAATCATTTAAAAGTAAGTTCCCTGGCTTTTCTACCTACTCCTACTCCCATTAACCACACATACAACTCTCACACACACAATCTCACATCAGTATTACCATAATGCTTGGTAAATCGTAAAATGCAATGTGGGTTTTTAGATCAGATTCCATTCATTCAGAATATCCTATGAACCATGAAAAAAGTATGTTGAGAAAAATGTCCAATGAATTATCCTTGATATACCTGGACAAATAGGATGAAATGCTTTTTATGATATTTAGGAAATTTTTGAATAAAAAATTATAAATAATGGTTGAATTAATTTTCATTTGTTAAAATACTCCCTTAAACATCCAAGTTTGTCCAACAGTAGAAAATAAATACACACATAAATAAATAAATATTAATTTAATCCATTTTTTCTTTTTTGTCCAACTTTATTTTTATTGACCTACAGTTGGCATACAGCAGTGCATCATTTCAAGGCATGGAGCCTAATGATTGGAGTTACATATATTGTGCGATGATTGTCAGAGTAAATGGGTTATCACCCATTACCTCATGCAGTTATAAACAACAATGTTTTTTCCTTGTGATGACAAATTTTGAATATACCATTTTAGCAACTTTCAAGTATGTCATACAACAGTGCTAATTATAGTCATCATGTACATTACATCTCTGGGACTTATTATGAGAAATTTGTATTTCTGGGCCACCATCACCCAATTCTCTGACTCCAATAACCACAAGTCTCATCTTTTCTTTTTACTGGTGTTTCTTGATTCTACATGTGAGCATGCAATATTGTTCTTTGTGTGTCTAGCTTATCGCATTTAACATAATGCCATTAAGGTTTATTCAGACTGTCACAAATTATAGGGTTTCTTTATTTTTATGGTTGAGTTGTATCATAAAAGTATATACATAATATTTATGATATATATAGTTTTATGATATATCCATATACAGTTTTTATTATATATATATTATTTTCTTTAGTCATTTATCTACTGATGGGCACCTCCATTGTTTTTATGCCTTGGCTATTGTAAATAAACTGTGACTAATATAGAAGAGCAGATATCTCTTTGACATATAATTTTTTTTCCTTCAAATGTACATCCTCCAGTAAAATGCTGGATTATATAGTAGATCTACTTTTAGGTTTTTATTAAACCTCTGTACAGTCTTCTATAGCATTTGTACCAATTCACACTTCCCACCAACAATCCACATCTTCTCTAGCATTTGTTTTCTCTTGCCATTTTGATGACAGCCTTTCTAACAAGTGTGAGGCAATACTGTACGTCATTGTGGGTCTGCTTTACAGTTTCATCATGTCTTGTTGGTCATTTGAATATTTTCTTGGGAAAAGTGTTTATTTTCATCTTTTGCCTATTTTAATTAGGTTATTATTATTTTACTAATTGAGTTGTATGAGTTATGTATTTTGCATATTAACTCCTTAAAACATACAACGTGGTTTGAAAACATTTACTCTCATTGCATGCATTTCAAAAATTATCATATTTTTTCTGTGTGGAAGCTTTTTATTTCGGTGCAGTTCTACTCATTAATATTTAATGTTGTTGTTTGTGTGTTAGGTGTCACATCTAGATAACATTGCCAAGACCCATGTTAAGAAGCTTTTCTCCTATCTCCTCCACCCAGGAGAATTATAGATTCAGATTTTACACTAAAGTCCTTAATTCACTTTGAGTTAATTTTTGTGAACCGTGTAAAATAGGGGCTAGTTTCATTCTTTTACATGTGGATATCCATTTTTTTCACAGCATCATTTATTGAGGAGGTTATCTTTCTTATTTTTTTTTCTTAAGAGAGAGGGCAAGGGAGAGAGAAAGAGGGGGAGAGAAACACTGTGGTGTGAGAGGTACATCAAGCCGCACCAATTGGTTGCCTCTCGCACGCCCCCTACCAGGGGCCTGGTCTGTGCCCCTGACTGGGAACTGAACCAGCAACACTGGTTCACAGACCAGTGCTCAGGCCACTGAGTCATATCAGCCAGGGCTCTTTTAACCATAAAGTATTTTTTTTCAAATATTAGTTGACAATAAATATTTATTAAATTAAGGTACATATACATCTATGGCATAAATATGTCAATTAAATATATTAATATAAAAATAGTGAAATAAACAATACAACACACATCATATAATGATTTATAGAATGCATATGATATATACATGTAATTGTTTTAAGGTGATATTATTATTACATGCAACAATATGATTTTTCAAAACAATATGGAAAACCAAAAAAAGCTGTACCAGGGTGGGCAAATTATGAATAATATTATCTCTGATCATATTTTTGTATAAGTAATATATCCTGGGAAATAAAGACAAAAGTTAGTTGTTATCCATTGAAGACAGCCCCAAAACAAAGAATAGATACCCCGTTACTCTCACTGAATTAAAAAAAAAAAACTCTTATCTTGAATAAAACTTAGTTTTACTATACAAAGCTGGTTATTTATCAAGAATACATTTGCATTATTTCTTAAGAGATTACAATAAATGGATCAGATCATGTTAAAAGTAACTATACTAGGAGTGAATAAAGTTCACCTGGTGCTTCCTCTCACAATATCTTCAGCAAGGAAAATTTCCAATCAGTTTCACATCATGGCTATTTATTATTCCCAATTGGATGAATACATAATTAAAAACTTTATTCTATCTTAGAAGACCTGATAATTTCAAAGGTCAATATTTTTATAAGTACCAGGATAGGACTACATATGGTGTACGGGAAACACAGGATAAATTAGAAAAGAATAACAGTTTTAAAGTTTATTTATGTTATAAAGCAAACTAGTCACAAGTGAGCACATTATATCCCTATGTCAAGTCTAGCTCAAAGGTTTACAGATGTTAAAACCAGGGAAGGCAGATACTATCCCGGCCATGTGTCGCAATCCTGCCACACTTCATCTCCTCCACCTTCTCCCGTGCTGACAGCAGCCAATGCTTCAATATTTTCAAAATCAGACATATAATAAGAAGGAGAACAGTGGCCTCTTCAGTCTGAGCTGTAATTTAGGTTTATAGGATCCTACCACTTGACTGTGGGTCTGAGGACATTTAGCTTTATCCATGGTCACTGAAATATTTTCATTCAGATAGTGAAATGTTTCCTGATGAATTTGGATCTTACTGCTTTTGGCATAAGGAATGCATTTTGTAATTTCCCCCATGTTTCATGTCTGCTCACTGGGTCAAATGAATAAAAATTCATAATTATTAGATATTAAATGGGTGGCAGTTTCAAACAGAAGTTTTTTGGGGTTTGTTTTAGGTAAAAATGTATACAAGTTAATCACTTTGTTAACTATCCAATGTCTGTCCAGAAGGTATTCAGCTATGTAATATGAAAATTAGAGGCACTTATTGAAGAAGACACAAGCTACAAGAAATATTGTATATAGGACAATGATGTCTCAGTCCCCTTCAAACTAGGCAACTTGGGACCTCACACAGTTCTCCTAATCACCATCAGCTGCCCCATTGTATTTTCTTGAATCTCATTGATGGTCTGAAATCTCTTCCCCTTCAAAGGTGATTTTAGTTTTGGGAAAAGCCAGGAGTTGCACGGTGCCAAATCTAGGCTGTAGGGGGGCTGAGTCTTCTGGGTGATTTGACATTTTGCCAAAAAACTCTGCATGAGACATGATGCATGAGGAGGTGCATTGTCATTATGAAGCTGCCAGTCACCACTTGCCCATAGCTGTGGCATTCTGAATCATCTGAATAGGCTACCTGGAGGAATGTTGAAACTTTTTTTTTTTAAGATTTTATTCATCCATTTTTAGGGAGGGAAGGGAGTGGGTGGGGGGGGAGAGAGAGAGAGAGAGAGAGAGAGAGAGAGAGAGAGAGAGAGAAACATCAATGTGCGGTTGCTGGGGGTTATGGCCTGCAACCCAGGAATGTACCCTGGCTGGGAATCGAACCTGGGACACTTTAGTTCCCAGCCCGCGCTCAATCCACTGAGCTATGCCAGCCAGGACTGGAATGTTGAAACTTAACCCAAAATTTGAAGCAGATTCATTGGTCTACTCCCTTGCTTATTTTGAATGTGATGGTCACACAGTACACATGCTCACTCAGTGGTGTCTACTGCCCCCACTGATGAGTACAGTGAAGTCGTCATTGTTCACACATATGCATTCCAATCCACTCTCCTTGGCTACCAGGTTACATCAATATTGTGCAAACCATTCTCATTATATTAACAATGGTTGGGCTTTTTCTGGAAAGATCTTATATAATGAAATGCTGGATAATAAAAAGGGTAAAGAATGTTAAATGCTGGAAAACAAAGAAGATATAATAAACAAATAAATTTGACATTAAAATGACCCAAAATAAAAGTTAATTCAAAATAATTCCATCGTTATGGTTAAAAACACCTCATCAACATACAGTATCATCATTTTCCCATCTAGTATAACTTTCCTGCAACTCCTCTTCATATTAGGACATTTGTTCTTCTTCACACATATTCACTACCATTTCCTCTATCATAACATTTGGTACCATATTATCTCTTTGCACTGTGATCATGTTATGACTAATTATTGTGGTAGGAAGATAACCATGTCCTACTCTCTGAAAACTGAACACTGTTACATGGCAAGGTAGAATTCAAGCTGCAGATGTAATTAAGGTTGTTAATCCCTTGATTAAAATATAAAGAGTATCCTGGATGATTTGGGTGGGCCAGATGTAATCACAGGATTGTTTAAGAAAGTGAACAATGAATGCAAAGGTTTTTAGAGTCTTAACAGGTTTCAAAGGAAACTCAGCTCTGCTGACATCTTGATTTTAGTTAAAGATCAATTTGAGACTTCTGACCTTTACCACTGTAAGATAACATATTACTGTGTTGTTTTAAGCCACTACATTTTCGGCAGTTTTTAGTGCAAAAAGAGAAATTTAATATACCAACTGAGAAACACCTCTATTCAGATGGACTGGATTAAGTAGCCAGCAATTTTACTATTTTAAAATTAGCTTTTTTGCTATACTTTAAATAAACTTTCCTGTCTCCAACCCTGGAAATTTGTTATCAATTACAACTTCATCAGTCAGCCTCAAATAAATGTTTTCCTTTCCTCTGAATTGGCCCTATTATTGCTTAGTTGAATGTTTATTATTATCTAATGACTTGTTTGGAAAAATAAAACAATGTTTGCAGCTCTTATTATTTTTCTGTCAAATTTCAATACAAATATCAGTAGACAAAACTATTAAATGACCTCACGATAAATTTAAGTTTGGCTTATATATCTTTTTCACCATAATGCTAATGAAATAGTTAGAAATGTGTATTTTCTCAACTCATCTGGTCATCTTTTCACTTTTGTAAATAACCATATGCAGGAATTGATTTTTAAAGAGCTTAAAACTATAAGTTAAACATCAGTCAGATACTTTTTACCTATAGTAATACTTTAAACCAAGTTTTCTATGCAATGATGCCAACATGCAAACTCTGTAGAGAAAAGGCAAATTTTAACAGACCGTGCTGCTAAAAAATAGCAAATAACCCACAATAAAACACAATAAACTGCTAATGACCTGAGCATATTATTTGGTGTTTAACTATGAATATTTTAGTAGCAGCAAACTTAAGAGTCCCTCAGCATTTTTAATAAAAACTTTTGGTGTATGTTTGTTATAATTTGTTAGTAAAGATATGCTTAAAGCAGAATTTTACAGTTTTATTGCAGAATATATATATGTACATATATATAATAGATTGCTAAATATTTAAATGAATCAGCAGCCTTCTTTGTATATTATGTGACTGAATTGCTCTGTCATCATATTTCAAAAGAAAGCAACTTTCCACTTTTTAGAACTTATTGCATTAAAGTTATTAAATGTAACAATAAATTTCTACTCTCCTTTTAAAGTGAACCACCACTGACTAAAGGAATGGAAGAAAAAATAGGGAATAGAAAAGAAAAAATGAATACATTTTCCTATTATGAAAGTTGTAATTGTTATTATTTCAGTATTTTCAATGATATGGGTAAAAGAAAAATCCTGTTTTTGTACCACCAAAGTGGAAAATGTAATTGCATATACTGTACCTGAAATTACATCTACAGTGTGTGACACTTTTATGCTCTGGGTCACTACAGCAAATATAATCAAAAGTCTCTGAACTGTCACAAAATGGAGATGATTTTGCATGAGTTAGCAAACTCACTCTGATTTCTAATAAACTATTATTTTTCAGCTTCACAAAAATCTTCCAATGTATCATTAAAGTCACATTCAAATATATTTGGAATAGAATCCTTTTTCTATTTTATAAAAATCCTTATCCCAAAGTTTCACATGCTTTCAGATTTTGGGGTAAAGAGATTAAATTATCTCATTCATGAATCAAGGAGAATTCTTATAATTTTATAATGAAAAACTGGTTCCAAATATTTTATGAAGTGGCAACCTCTGTATACTAATCTTTGAAAATGAATAGCTGTGGAAACTTGGTTACGGATGGAGGATGGAAAGATTAAGATGGGGGCTTTTTCCATACCCAGATGCAATTAGTGTAACTAAGCAACTGTTTGGTCTTATCCTTTCAGGCAGTTTATTTGACTGTGACCTTATCTGTTAAATTATAATATTCCTTAAGAAATCATTAATGGTGTTATAAACACAAATTAGATCAATTTATAGATAGAGGTGGACCAAAAAATCTCATTCATATTTAAATTGAAACAATATGATTCAAGATAAATCCTTGTAATTTTTTTTTTTCATTTTGGCCTTTGCATCATTTGTGATCACTGCTCTGCTAGGTTAATTTTTGCTTTGCATTTTGCATTTTATGTGTAAACATTAACTGCTGATGCCAAGACTAATTCACATAAGAGTATTTGACCTATTCACAGCAAATGCAGTAACATCTCAGCACAAGGGGAATGCTCTCACATTGCATTTTAAAGTAACAGGAAAACTGCAATTGCATGACACTATCAGACACTTTCGATAATGGTATAGACCCTCTATAAAATGTGTACAAATCTGTAACTAGAAAAGAGGACGATAATTATGTAATGTTTTTACGTTTTAAAGGAAAACATTATATGAAACTAAAAATATTAAACCTAAGAAGAAACTATATTCATACATATATTAATGCCAATTTTCTATTATCCTTGTATTATTTTAATTTGTTTTTAGAAAAAATATAAAGGTTGCTTGTTCTGTATATCTTCTTGGACATGTGTTTTGTCTTTTTGATAAAGGTCGTCCTAACGTGTAAGGTGGTGTCTCACTGAGGTTTTATTTGAATTTCCCTGATGATTAGTGATGCTGAGGTCTATAGTTAACAATATAGTATTGTTCACTTAAATTTTGTTGAAAGGGCAGACCTTATGTTAAGCATTCTTACCACACACACACGAAAGGTGCCCTAGGGAACTTGGGAATGCAATTGGTTTTTGTATTGCCTTGATTGTGGTGCTAGCATCATCGGTGCAGACATATGTCCAGACTCACCAAATTGTATATAATAAACATGGCAGGTTTTTACATATTGTAGAGAGTATTAAATAGCTCAGGAAAAATGAACCACAGATGTAGTATGGAAGTCTAAGATTATTGACAGATTTCTAACTTCAAGTTGCAAGCCAATTTTCCATTTATAAATATGGACTTTAAAATTCCATGAATATACTTTAAAATATTATTTCTGTACTTTTGCTATATAATCATTTCTATGTATATTTCCATTTTAGCTTGATTCTCTATTTTCTCTCTACTTAAGAAATATGCAGACAAAACTATCTGTCAATTAGTGAATCTACGGAATTTGGTCTACTTATTCTAATATTTTTTATTGAGCCAAAATTGCTAAGTGATCTGTTTTAACTTTTGCATAGTATTTGTCCTCTCAATGTTATTATTGTTATATTAATAATGCTTATATATTATTAATATGGTATCAATGTGACATTAATAATATGGTATGGTATTAGTGTTAACATATTATTATTAATATATCAATAAATGGTGTATATATTACTTAAATATATAACTTATATAAATATAACATATATAACAAAATATATTACATATTAATATAAAATATCAATATGTTTGAAGTTCTGTTGATATATGTATATGCATTCAGATTTATCATAATTTGAGGATGACTTAAACCCCTTATCATTATGTAATATTCTTTGTTTCTGGACATGTTATCTTCTGAATATACTTTACCCTATATTAATACATATAGCCACTCCAGTTCACTTATGTATGTTTTCATGTTTTATTTTTCCACATCTATTACCTTTAACCTATCTATATTCTTATATTTAAAGTTACTTTTTGTTGATAGCTCATTGTTGGATTTTGCTTTTTAATTCATCGTCAAAACCTCTGTTGTTTAATAGGTATGCTTAGGTTGCTAATATTTAAGTTAACTATTGATACAGTGGTATTTCAATATACCTTCCAAGTAGTTATTTTCTATTAGTTCTATTCTTTTCTCACTTTTTCTGCCTGTTTTTAAGTATTTGAGAAATTTTATCATTTCACAATATCTCTATTTTTTTTGCTTAATTGTATACCTCCTTTGAAAAAGAGTTAGTACACAATATACATTTTCAAATAGTTTTAATCTAATTTCAAATGTTATGTTACTTTTTATGAGGTGTAAGAATCATGCCATTCTATATTCTCAATTTTCCTTTTATCTTTTGTGCTACATTTGTTACAAATCTTACTTTTATATGTTATAATCACAAAGTCATTGCTACTATTTCTGCTTTTACCTGTCAACTATTCTAAAATAACTAAATATAACAAAATTAAGTTTATCTTTATTAATTCCGCTTCTAGAACTTTTAATTTCTTTGTTTAAGGTTCTGGATTAAACAATTTCCATGTGTGTGTTTTTGATAATTTTAAGAATGTATTTATTTTTATCCTCTCCAGAGGATATTTTTTCATTGCTCTTAGAGAAAAAGGAAGGGGTGGGGAGAAAGAGAGAGGGAGAGGGAGAGAGAGAGAGAGAGAGAGAGAGAGAGAGAGAGAGAGAGAGAGAGAGAGAGAGAGAGAGAGACCATAGACCAGAAAGAGAACTATCAATTGGTTGCCTTCTTGGATGTGCCCTGACTGTTGATTGAACCCACGACCTTGGTATGTGTCCTGTCTGAGAATCAAACCTGCAACTTTAAGGTCCACAGGAAGATGCTCCAACCAACTGAGCCACACAAGCCAGAGCAAGAATATAATTCTTTAACTTCTGGATTGCATATTTTCTGACAAAAATTATGCTGTATTTGTCATCTTTGGTATTCTGCATATAATGAATGTCTTTTTCTTGATACTGTCAATATTGTCTCTTTCTAATTAATTTTCAACTGCTTAAATATTTTAAGTCTGGGGTATTTTGTTTGTTTGATCCCGTTTGAGGTTCTCTGAGATTCTTGAATCTCTGTTTTGACACCTTTTATTAATTTTTGTAATTCTCTAACATTATGTTTTCAAATATTTATTTTCTTTCTGCTTTTGAAATTCAGATTGGTAGATGATTTGATACTTTCCCATAGTTCTGTTTTTTTTTATTCTTAATTTAATTTTGTTATAGCCTGGGCATTTTATATTGATCTATCTTCAGTTTCCTGATTGCTTCCTTGATTATGATAATGTGAGAGTCAATTCAAAGCCATTCTTCATCTCTTTTAATGTGTTTTCACTTATAACATATCCATTTCCTGGGGATTCTTCTCATCTCTCAGCTGAAATCAACCATTTCTCTGTGATGTTGTTCATTTTCTTTGATATAATTTTAACACATTAATTATAATCATTTTGAATTTTCTCTCTGATAATGCTGACATCTGGCTATTTCCTGAATCTGATTCTGTGAATTGCTTTGTTTCTTTCTTGACAGTGTGTGGATTTATTATTTCTTCTCTATGGGCTTCATCATTCTTGACTGAATGTCAGACACCTTCTGTATGACAATAGAAAATGTAATAAGTATTATTCATTCCTGGAAATCAGCATATATTTTCCTTCTATGTTGGCTTTGAGCCATTGAGAATCTTAACTGGATTTGGCATAGGTTTTTGCTGCAGTTACTCTCAGTGAAGCACAATTTTTCACAGTTGTAAATGCGTCTGGTGTTACCATGTGGTTAAATTGAGAGTGATTTTCTTTTCTTTTGTTTTTAAAGATTTTATTTATATACTCATTCATTCATTCATTCATTCATTTAAGAGAGTGGGGAAGTGAAGGAGAAAGAGGGAGAGAAACATTAATGTGTGGTTGCCTCTCATATGCCCCCTACTGGGAACCTGGCCCACAACCCAGGTATGTGCCTTGACTAGGAATCGATCTGGCAATTCCTTGGTTCGCAGGTCAGTACTCAATACACTGAGCCACACCAGCTTGGGTGAGAGTGATTTTATATAGTATTTCTCTCAATGCTTTTATCCACATTTAGCTTATGACTTCTCTTTGCACATACAATTAGATAGTGTGTCTCTCCTCACTCTTCTGTGCTGCTCTGTTGGTGTTCAGCAACAGTCTTAGACAAGTGTTGTATTCTTCTGTGTAACTAATGGAAGTTTCTCAGTGATTGTGATCCTCCTCTCCCATAAAAAGTTTGCTCTTAATTGTCTATACTTTGTTGTGGCTGCATTGGATTTATCCATGTCCTGTCGGTTATGGGATTCAGCATCCTTCCCAATGTAGCTTGAGGTCTTTTTCAATAAGGACAGTAGGAAGAAGAGGATGACTGTATGATCTCACCTGTCTCTGTGGCACCTGTTATCCTCTGTCCTGAAGCCTGGACCACAAAAGAAGCTTTCTGCAGTCTTTGGGTTTGACCCTCATCTTTTTTGTGTGTACCTAGAGAGGTCTGCAGGGAAGAGCTGGAAATCAGGTGTAAATTCCCCTTGTGTATGGAGCTCATGGGCCTTTATATTGTCATATTAGGCTAAATTCTGTCTTTAGCATTTGGCTAAAGGTTTTAGCTAATTTTTTTCTAGTTGGCCTTATTCAAATCTGGTATAAATAGCCTATATGTACATTCTTATGGATGAGTAAGCTTAAACTTATCCTAGTTCCACCTATCACTTGGCAGATGGATGTGAGCTTTGAATCTCACCCTGATAGACTGACTTCACTATAAGCTGTAGGTTTGTCTATAGTTACTTAAGCTTAATGTTCTTCCTGTTTTTCCATGTTAGAGGTACTTCTAAAAATTGTGTCTATGTCTAGTTTTTTTTAAATGTATTTGTATTCCTGGTACCTGGAAATACGGCATGCATGTATGAGGTTCTACATGGTTTAATTCTACCATACATGGTAGAATTTTCATGGTACTCATTTTCTAATCTGACCCCCAAATCAAAGATTTATGGAACTCAGTGAATAAAGTAAAGTAAGTTAAAATAAAAGAAGAAAACATACAACATATATAATTATCTGAATTATGTGTGCAGCAAGGCAATTGACTGCATGATGTGATTATTTTCAGTACTATTTCCTTCATCTCTGAATCATCAGTGCAAATGTGCATTCTATGAATAGACATTCATTTCTTTGTTTCAATATATCCCTTTAGATGTATTAAAATAAAAATACAAACTAGAGGAGAATGAGTCATAAAAAAATCTAGGCTATACAAATTGGTTTTATTGGATCCATCAGGAAATAAGCAAGGGCAATGTTAAAATATTGTTAGTTACTGGGATTGGGTTTTAGGGTACTGAAACATAAACACGTTTTTAAAAATAGGTAATATGGACATGACTGGTGTGGGTCAGTGCACTGAGCACCATCCTGCAAACTGAAAGGTCGCTGCCTCAATTCACGGTCCTGCCACATGCCTGGGTTGTGGGCCAGCTCCCCATTTGTGGGCCTGCCAGAGGCAACCAATCGTTATTTCTCTCCCTCTCTTTTTCCCTCCCTACCCTTCCCTCTAAAAATACATAAATAAAATAAGATATACATAATATGTAAATGGAACTCTTTACGAAATTTTTAATTTTAAAAAGCCAAGGATGCTTCTTTTCATATTGGTGCACTGCATAACAATATCTTAGCCATCAGTGGACCACATATACAACAGGGGACTTATGAGATCATAATGGAACTGAATCTTCTGTAAAAAAATGAAAGGATATTTGGCACACAAGGAATTCTATTGCTCCTCTGACAGGAGCAATATTTCTGAAACTTAGCAACAGACTCCCTCTCACTCAGAGCACCTCAATTTTGGGTGCTCAGATTACATCCCAATCGGTCAGCCACTGACGTATTTCCACACAGAGGAGTCTGTCCCCTCAGCAGTTCATATTCAAAGGGCACTAAAGCCCTCCCAGATCTAGCATCATGGCCTTCAGAGTACCTTGCTGTAAATTTTTTGTTGGAGACTAAAATCTATGTAAAAAGACAAAGGTCCATAAGAACTGCCTTAAGTATTGAGTGCCACTGTTGCTTTAGTAAAACAGTTCCGCGGTGGTGTGAAGCCAGACCATCGCTTCACTTTGGAAACATTGTTCAGGTTGTAATGATGGAAAGCAGAAAGAAATTTTATTTTTCCATCAGTTCAATGTCAGAGAGAGACCTTTTTGCCAAATAGGGTTAATGGAACCAAAAGTAGATTTCCTAAGTAAAATATTGAGTCCTCATTTCTATACCCTCTCCATATGAAATGTTCTTTTTTTAAAAAATAGATACAGCATCTAAATTATGACTATTGCTTCAACAAGAAATAGAAGAAAGCACATTGGCTCGACAATTTCTTATGTTCCTTCATCTCTCCATCTTTATTTTTTAGTCCTACTGATCTTCAGGCCCCCTTTTACTCCCTCTACACGGTCACTGTTCTCTATGCCTCATGCAACCAGTGTCTCCTTGATATTTGACCAGTCCTGCCCACGTCCCTGTTCATGGAGCAGCACTGACAGCATCAGTGTTCTATGTCTGGCTCTGTCCTAAGGGAGCAGGGTGAAGGCCCGTGGAACAGTGTTTTTAAAGTCTGTAGTAGTATACAGCAATGTCCCGGGCCTTCACACTCACTCACCACTCACTCACTGACTCACCCAGAGCAACCTCCCGGGCTATAAGCTGTTTATGGTAAGTCACTTATGTAGGCATAACATTTTTAATCTTTTATATTATATTTGTATTATAATTTTTCTATGTTTAGGTATGATTAGGTACACAAATACTTACATTCTGTTACAATTACCTGCAGTGTTCACATTGGTAGCCTCAGAGCAATAGGCTATATCACTTAGCTTCAGTGTGCAGTAGGCTGCAACATCTAGGTTAGTGTAGGTACACTCTGTGATAATTGTACGAGGATAAAATCGCCTAATGATGCATTTCTCAGAATGTGCCCCCATTGTTAAGTGATATATGATTGTTTATCATCTTTATCCAAATGAAAAATTGGTCCTCAGAAATGTTTGAAAATTTTACACTGTTACTATATGGATTTAATGAATAAACTGGAATTCATAGTCCCTTCAAGTCTGGTACTGTTTTATTATTCTGAAATGCCTTTCTGAGGCAAGAAAGATAAAAATGTAGAAGAGGCAGTACAGAGCTAGGGTTTAGAATATTGTTCTTTCTCATTGTGTTAGGTAGAAATAAAAAAAAATAACTGGCCATAAATGAAGATATAAAGATATACCTTTAGATTCTGACAGAGTAAGGAGAGTTTTTATTCTATTTGGACTATTTTGAAGCAAAACAGAGAAAAACTGATTATTATTTCTTCAACTTTCATGATGTTCAAGTATATTTTAAAAGGGAAACACTGAAAATGTGTTTCAGTGAACACTTCTTTTTTATTTTTGTGACTAAAAATACTAGTCTGAACATTTTATAGGTTTTTAAGACCTTGATCTAGCACAATTTTAAACAATTCCAGTTATTTTTTTTGTTCTGTTTAAAATATACATATTCACAGAAAAAGAAGAAGAAACTACTTATAAAGTAGATTTTTAAATATATGACTGACAAGAATAGTTTTTTCTCTCTCTTGATCTTCTGAATAAAAGTTTTGTCACATTCTTCTCTTTCACATAAAGAAATAAAGTAGTATATGGGGTTTGTCTGGAAAATGTCCAGCCATCATTAACTTAACAAAAATGATTTGTATGACCTCAGTGTAACCTGGCAGCCAAGGAGAGTAGACTGGAATGCACATGCATGAACAATGACAATTTCACTGTACTAGTCAGTGGGGGTGGTAGATGCCATTGAGTTAGCATGTGTACTGTGTGGTCATTGCATTCAAAATGACTCAGCTATAGGGAACTGGTGATCAGCAGCTTTACCACAACAAAGCACCAGCTTATGCATAAAATCTCATGAAGAGCTTTTTGGTGAAACATCAAATCAGCCAGGTGAGTCACCCTCCTTGCAGACCATATTTGACACCTCGTGGCTTCTGGCTTTTCCCAAAACTAAAATGACTTTTGAAAAGAAAGATATTTCAGACCATTGTTGAGATTCAGGAAAATAAGATGGGACAACTAATAACGATTGGGAGAACTGTGTGAGGTCTCAAGGTGACTACTTTGAAGGGGACTAAGTCATCATTTTCTTATGTACAATGTTTCTTGTATCTTTTATCTTCTTTAATAAATGTCTATATTTTCCATAGTGTATGGATGGATACTTTCTGGACAGACCTCATATTGTTAATTATTCTCATGAACTGTAACTATTAATATTCCTTAACTATCTTGTTAATCAGTGTATATGCCACGTGTTAAAATAGTCATACACTGCATCAATCCCATCCATTCATTAACCTAATTAATTAAAAACTTAGTTATTTACTGTTTCATAAAATAAATGGACACAGCTCATATACCTCTATAAAATTTCTGAATTAAAATTTTACATATGAGATATTTTAATCTTTAATTTTCTCACTTGCAAGTAAGAAATTTCCAGGTTTTTTGAACTTGTATTTTTTTATTTTGCTAGTCACCACTTTAAAAATTGTAATAGCATTTTGCCTTTGAAGGTTGGTAAAAGAGGAAACAACTAGTGACAAAACAAAGCCCTTCTTTCATGAACATTTTTTTAGTGGAGGCAGACAATCACAATAAGCAGAGCAAATTAATAAATTGTACAGTGTATTAAGAAGGTAATAATTGATATAGTAAAATAAAGAGGAGGCTAAGGGGAAAACAATATAATCAATTTGAATAAGAAGTTCAGCAAAGACCTTATTAAAAATAGAAATGTGACCATAAGCTACCATTACCGTCAGAGTTTTCTGGACAATACACTTTCTTCTCAGTTTCCAAACATATGTTCACTCTCCTCTCTTATCCTCACTGAGCAGAATCTCTCGTGTATATTTAGGGGATTCAAACAATTATATAGACTTCGCTTGGCTGCTTCTGTTTTAAGCCTTGGCACAACCTACAAGGCAAAGAATTGTAGTCTCTTGTAAGCAGTTTAAGCTAAAGAAGAAAAAGAAAATATGGGGAGAAACCATAAAGTAATATTTCAGTACATAATTTAATATAAAATATTTTATTCTCAAGGAGTTAATAAACTCCATGGTAAGATAAGACATGTACATATAAAATGACAATTACCATTCAATTGTAGAGTCTGTGTATTTTAATATATCATTTTATATGGTAATTGATAGAGCAGCAATAAATTGCAAATTATTCTGATTTATATACTCTGTATTTCAAGCCAAGAAGACGAAATAATGTAATGTTTCATCTTTTGAAGTCCTTCAAAGATTCAATTTTAAAATTGTTGTCTCTGCAAACAACTCTTCAGTCCTAGAAATTAAACAGGCCACTTCAATTTTCTTCAGCTTCTTCAAAATTAAAATGGATAAAACCTACCTTCCCATATTTTGCCTGGTACTGAAAATAAAGTAATTTACAAAGTCATATGTTATTTTTTAGAATATACTTTGTCTCTCTGAATACCCTTTAAAATTTTATTCACATTTACAAAACCTATTTTTATTACTTATACATTATACAGTGACTACACTCTCACATAATTTCATCTAGCTCTCTTATATTCAGATAAACAGAAGTCTTAACTACGAGAGCTGATTGTCTATCTTCTTCCTAAATTCATCTACATAGCATTTCCGTTTTTGATAAATGTGTTCCAGAGGTAATTATATAGTAGCTCTATTCTCATACTAATAACTTTTTTAGTCGCCTGCTAACCTTGGGCTAGTATAAAACTGCATTATATAATTTTACCAGCTACTTTGGTGAAGAAAATTATTAGAGTTTTATATTTCGAGAATTTAAACAAAACATGTGTTTTCATTGCTTAAATTTTACTCAAATAGTCTATTTAAAATAGAACAAATTCATTTAAAATATATGGTCATGCATCAATAGTGCATCACTACAACTCTGCAATTTCTTCTTAAAGCACACTACAGCTGTGTAAACAAGTTAGCCATCAATTGCATGGACTATTTGGGGGGAAAGGGCAGTATGAGTCCTGGAGACATACTTACTTTAGGTTTCTTGTCTTCCTATATCTTGCTGAGTATGGCAGAACTACAAGGCCCTGACAACTTTTTATGCTATTTTTCAGGGTCGTGTTTGCAGCAAGCAACCTTGAGGGATGAGGTATTATGGAACAAAAAGTAGGTTTGTGACAGTAATAGTAAGAAGCTAGGAAAATTCCTGTGCAAGTGGGACAGGTAAACTGAGACAAGAAAATTAAATAAGGAATAAGGACAAACAATTTGAACAACTTACAGCCACCCGGTGAACTGCAAGACCTTATCTCTCCTAACCAAGGACACCTGAGAGCAAATGGTTTATACCTCTCTTCCCTAACCAGAGAATACATAGCTTAAATCTCCCTGGCCTGGGAAATAGAGAACAGAGACCCAATTAATATCATTTATGCCAGCTCAGCCCAAGGACAGATGAAGTCAAGGGAACAAATAACAAAACCCCGTTAGAGCTGGGCATACCCAAAATAAAAGTAAAACAGTAAAGCAGATCAAAGAACATTCCTAACCCCTCATATACACTCATTTTGACACATCAACATGTTAAAAATGTACCTGGAAAGCCGATGAAAATTCCACTGTACCCCCCACTTAAGATTCTCACCCCCAGAACAGAAATAAAAAGTCTTTAGGACATAGACCCCAGGCTAACTCACTCTAAAGCATGTCCATGTCCCTTCTCAACTGTGGACATTTTACTTCCTCCTAATCTCTCTGGGTCACCAGGGAACATGTGGCCAGGGAAGCAGTGAGCAGCCTGCCCCAGGATTACCTCCAATCTTACCTACAAGGTCCCCTTTTCTCTGACTTCCCA
Organism: Phyllostomus discolor; assembly: GCF_004126475.2. Taxonomy (NCBI): domain Eukaryota; kingdom Metazoa; phylum Chordata; class Mammalia; order Chiroptera; family Phyllostomidae; genus Phyllostomus; species Phyllostomus discolor. The sequence goes on along the minus strand of NC_040904.2, from coordinate 30,050,174 downwards.
GTGAGCTAAGAGAAGCCTGGCCTTGCTCACTTTTAGAAAGCCAAGCAGACCACGGCCTAGGCTCTTTCCTGTTGCTTCTTCTACCCTAAGTCCTTCCTTCATTTCATTGTCCTCAGCATTGAAGAATGTACTCTCTAAATCTTTCCTAGATGAAGTCAAGAACCCACACACTATAGGCCTGCTTGAGGCAGCACCACTCAGGGCTAGTTCCTGTCCAGTAACAGATTTGCTTTCTGCTTGATATAAGAACAGTGTATTCCTCAATGTCAGTGTTTCTCAACTGTGAAAAAAATCACTGTGCATGTAGCATGAATGGTGCATCCTTGGACCACTGGGATGCTTCATGTTGGCCCCATGAGACTTAAGGGCAAGAAAACAGACACAATTACCCTGAAGGTCATGCTGCTTGCTGTGCTATTTGTTACAAATCTCTTTGCCTATGACTCAACAATCTCTTGTGTTCTGCTAGTATACACAATGGTTAAGGCCCACTTATTAAGTTGTGTGTCAGGTATAACAAACTTTCACAACCAACAATGAGCAATATACACATGATAAGATAACTGAACTGGTAGAAAACAATCAGATAGAAAATATGGTCCCTTTACAAATTCATTGACATAATGTATCTATACTCACAAACACGCATGGAGTAAAGAGGGAGGGAGGGAAGGAGAGAGAGAGAGAGACTGCCCTAAATCTTGTAAAAGATGAGAAATATGTCTCATTAAATTATAATTCCACAGGGTAGTTTATTACTCACATAAAATTGTGTCATGTTTCTTTAATCATTTAGATATATAAAGATAATAAATACTTCCCAGTTTAGAAATCTGTTATTTTATTTTACTTTATTTTATTTAGTGTTACATTTTGGTGGTAGCATTCAGTTTGATAATTCCAAAGCATCTGAGAAATAATTCTGTAGAAACTATTGCCCTATAATAACTTATCTGTTGGAACTATTGCCCTGTAATAACTTATCTGTTGGAACTATTGCCCTATAATAACTTACATGGTCAATCTAGCATAAATTTTCACTTAAAAAAAGACAGTGCCCTTCTTAGTAGTCAGAAGATTATTTGAAATCAAGTTCTTCACTTCAAAATAATTACAAGAAAATGCTGCCCAAATAAATTGAACTATATTCATTTTGGTCTATTGTTTGATTTATTTAAGATAAAATATGTGTTAGCTGAGAAAGAAAAATTAAATTTATTTTTACAAAAGGTATTTGGAGCAGTTGTTTTTTTCTTAATCTGTATTCCTTTAACTATTTCTTTTGAAGATGCACTGAGCTACTATAATTGGGAAAAGGCCCTTAGAGGCAGCTTGCTTTAAATTCCAGCTTTTTTCCTCTCTCAGCTAAATTGATTTTTGGTAGTTATAACTAGAGCCCATAATATTAGCCACCATGGACTTGCTTTAACTTTATTGTGGTCATTGTGGTATTTTCTGATTCCATAATCATAATAAATATAGCAAATCTCGTTTTTAATACTTGACATGGGACAGAGGGATCTGTGATAAACAGGAGAGAATAAACTAGAGGGAACACACATAAATTAACCTGGATGTTGCCTGACAGCTTAAATAGCATGGTGATAATAACATGTGTTAAAGCTACCATGTATATTTTTTGTAAACAAAAACATCAATTCTCACATTGTAAAACCCAAACAAGAAGATATTTTCTAGCAAGGATATTTGTTTTTAATGCCTGATGTTATAGCTAAAGGACAGCTAAGTAACAAAAATCAACTATAGAGGAAAGTGTTCTTGCTTAATAAAGATAATCTTATGGACAGTGTGCAGCCAGGACATTTTAATACATAAATTTCAAGAGGTTTCTGAAATTACGCTCCATCTGTCATTTAGGACTTAGCTCGTTAAGGGACGGAAATAAATTTTGTCATAAAACTAGGCCATTAACAGTAAGTAGTCTAAGCAGAGGTGATAGTATTGTGAGCTGAGAACCGAAAACACTTAAAAAATGACCAACATCTTGTGGAATTCCAGTGATGATGGAAAGTTCCCATGTTGGCATTCTAATATCAAAAGCAAAGACACTCCAAAAAGAAAAGCCATTTTTGTTCCATTGATTAGAGCATGGAAAAGGCGTGTATGGAGTTTTCACATTTATATGGGTGCCTGGGGAGAAGTGGGGTCATGGACAGAAATGGTAGGGTTTTTAGCAGCTAAATAGTAGAAGGGAGTTGAGGCAATAACGACCGAATGTGTTTTTAGAATGTCATGTTTCTATTTTTAACCAGCTAATATTTTCTTAACTTCAAGACTAGCTTATCACATATTTTGTGGATTTTTAATAAGATTTGAAAACAGAGGTAACTTTGTAGAGTGCCTTTGCAGTTGAGACAAATGGTATTTGTAACAATTTGAGCATATTTCAAGATATGCTTAAAGCAATACAGATACAGTAGGTATGGTCTACATACTGAAAAGATAAATTCTAAGTTTCTTAGACTACTTTTTAACACCAAATCATCTCTGAAATCATTACATCAGTTAGGATACAAGGATGATATTTTGTGTGGCATTTTTAGCCCTTAATATTGTAGTAAAAGTTATTTTTGAGAATACGTATTTCTCCTAGACAGTCTGAATCCATGATGACACTGTTTGTATTACTTAGAGAGGTAAATAACTCTTTGTTAAATAACTGTTGAGTAATGGACCTACATACAATGAAGAAGCATATTGGGGCTGCCATGAGAGAAGAGTGCAGAACCAGAGAATGAAGAAGGTCTGCATTCTGGCCACCCCTGCTGGGGAGGCAGCTGCCGGTGCTCACATGTGCAGGGCTGAGTTCTCCATGAAGCTGTTTGCTTTATGTGACTGTGGGTCATCATATTTACATCTTTTATATTTGTTGTCAAATTGTGTTATTTCTATTACTTAATTCATTTCATACATTAGTTCTTTCAACTAATTCCTCCCAGGATTTTAGTAAGAGATTTTGATGAGGTTTGGTCAAGGTTTATACAGATGTATAATGTCAGTTGTTAACTTCAGAATATCAGATCTGAAGCAAAACCGCCTGGGTTCAAAAGTCTTTCTCTCATTTGCTAAATATGTAAATACATATATTAAAATAGGAACTACCACATAAGGTTACATTGGATAATGACATAAGTTGATAAATATAAAGCACTTAGACATATATAAAAGCATAGAAATTATCTATAATTACTATTATTCAATGCTCTTTCAGGAGGGTATATTGACTGAAGTCCAGGACAAAAAAAAATAGAGTAGCTTAGATTTATTGCATTACACTCTTAAGCACTTCCTTTACTACCTGCTTTTACATTCAGTTCATCACAGCATATTCAATATAAAACCAAAAAAGGAACAAAAAATTATGAATGTAGTTCTACATCTGCAATCTAGAAATGTCTCACACACTTGGTAACTCTGTGGAAACTGAAGCCCTCCCTGTCCTGGGGAAAGAACCCTAGTGTTACCCAAGTGTGGTAGCCAGCAAATGGGCTCTTCTAAACTTCAGAACATGTCTTGATGATGTATGTGTGCTAGCCACCCTTCAAAACCAGTACTCATATAGCCTCCAATACCCCAGTTGAATAAACAGAAAATGAGTCTTGAGATATGGCCATCTTGTAATCATTATAAAACTCACCATTTTTTAAAACAATTTTTAGAGGTCTGAAAACAGTCGTATTAACAGCTCTTGATCTCCATTTCATGGATTTGTGTTGAATTTCCCCTTTCAGCCTAACCAAGCAGCTAGCTCCCTAGCAAGTTCCCTGGCACCATCCCTCCTAGTGGTGATTCTTGTGGGCTCTTTTTGACTGGTAACCTGATGGTGACTCCCAAACTGTTCTCATTAAATTAACATTTAATGCTTGTCATAGGCTGAATAATTGTTCCTAAAGATGTTCATATTCTCATCCCCAGAAATAGTGAATGTTACTTTTTATGGCAAAAGAAATTTTGCAGTTGGGATTAAGATCAGGATTTTGAGGTGAGAAAATTTTGAGATTGCACAGGTCTCTCAATGCAGTCACAAGGGTCCCTAAAAGAGACAAGGGAACATTAGAGAGAGAACAAAGGTGAAGTGACAATGGAAGCAGAGATTGAAGTGACATGGCCAGGAACCAAGGATTGCTGACAGCCTCTAGAATCCAAGGAACAAGGAACCACCCATGATGAAGTTTTAATGCTAGGCCAGGGAGACCCATGTCAGACAACTGGTCTACAAAACTGTAAAAAAAAATTGTGTTGTTTTAAGTCACTAAATTTGCAGTAATGTGTTATGGCAGCAAGGGGAAATGAACACAGTATTTTTCCTCTTACATATTTATTTTAGGGGGGCAAATGAGATAATGTTAAAGGGAAGAACTATGAAGTGTCCAAAATATTTGTGAGGCTAAACTTGTCCTATATCAGAACTCATGAACTTAAGAAGTCTTTGCAAATGTAGATTCAAATTCTCAAAGACATCTCTTCCTAAGCTACAAGTGATGTTTATAAATATTTTTCCTCAGTCTGTAGTCCTGTAGTTCCACATTCTGCAGTCCCTTATGGGAGACAGGCTAGAACAAAATCTTTTTTTTTTTTTTTTTTTTCCTTCAAACACCACTTCAGAGGTGCTTACAAAGCTGTTAATATCAAACCTGACTATGCTGGATGACTCAAAATCTTTTAAAGGAACACAGTATGTACTGCAGTGGCTCAACATTTCCCAGGCATTTGTATAGGAGAGATTTCTAGAAGGACAAAAATTGGCATTGCTATGTGCAAGTTATAAATAACTTAAAAGACACCATCCACTCAGCTTATGTAGGGATCTTTTTCAGTTCTTGAGAGTTAACTTCACATCAGAAACAGAAGCATTTATCAATCTTTTTTTCTGATGTTTTAATTTATTTTATTTTATTTAAATTTTTTTCTTTTTTAAAATTTTATTTTAATCATTGTTCAAGTACAGTTTTCTCCCTTTCACTCCCAATCCAGCCCACCCTCCCAACACATTTATCAATCTTGAAAAGTATGTATAAACTATATGATGTATAATGTGAAATTTAGGAACTGAGGTTTTGGGATACATACTTTTTGAGAAAAATAAGTAATTGCAATGTTTGATAAAGGCATTTATTAAATATTGATAAGTAAACAGATACCATCATACTCAGAATATGGGGTTTTTCTATATATTTCAGAAGAGCTCAATTTTTTTTGTTTTTATAACTTTTAGGGAGAGAGAATCTCTTCCAGCACAGAACTTCTTAATAAATCACCTGGTTACAGATCTGAAACTGAATAGAAAATAAATCATTTACTTATTAAAGAGCCAGTACTGTAGGATATGTCAGTTTTCAGTTTCATCATAAAATATATCATGGCCAGGGCCATTTTAAGAGAATTAACAGCATTTATCATAAAATCAAAGAACTAAACATAGCTGTATATATTTATTCCAGTCATGCATTTTGTTTTTATCTGCCTTTACAATAAAACAAGATTTTCTTCTTCACTTCTCCTAAAGTATAAATTTCTGGCAAGCAATATCATAAATCAGATGAAGACTGAATTTGAATGAATAAATAAACCATTATGAGAATGGGACACAGGTAAGAAAGTGTAGGAGAGAAAGTTTAATCCTTCAGAAGACCTAAATCCAAAGTTTTGAACCACTGCCAAAGCGCCATCTCGTCTTGGTTCAGCCCATTTAGTTGACCTGTGCCCCACTCTCAAATATACATAATAATGCCTAACATAGGTTGAAAGACACATCAATTCATGTACGTAGAAACATTTTTAAATGTTAAGTAATATGTGAGTTTTCATAATTAAAAAAAAAATCCATTTGTCCTCACCATCAGAATAATGGTTATCCTACATGATATGTAGGAAGGGTGATTAACTTTAGTACTAAATTTCTTACCCTGTATTTCTTTTTCTATAAAGCCTATTTCTTGTCAGTAGTAGCACAGGTGTGAGAGAGGTTTCCTACCCATAGCAACCTCCAAATATGTATAAAATCACACACATCTACATTCAAAATTATGTACTTAAAGTGTATATTAGTTTTCTGCAGTTTTGTAACAAATTGTTTCAAATTTACCGGCTTAAAACTCACCCCTTTATTTTCTCAGTTCCCCTGGGTCAGCAGCACCCAGGAGGAGTTGAGCAGGTTTTTCTCTGGTCTAAGAACACCTCATCTGATTGGGAGCCCAGGCTGTAGTTTTCATCCGAAGCTCACAATCCTCTTCCAGTTTATGTGGATGTTGGCAGAATGTATTTTCTTGCCAGTGTAGAACTCAGGCCCTCAGCTCCTGAGATCATATATTTTTATAGTCAGATCACCAAATGGTCACCTGCCTTCTTCAAGAGGACCAGGAGGATGATTCTGATGCTTCACCCACTTTTAATGACCCCCTTCTGATTATGGCAGGCTTACTGAGCATAATCCCTCTTCTGACTGACTCAAAGTCAGCTGATTTGGGACCTTAATTTCATTGCACAAAGCCTTCATCCTGCCATGTAATCTAATCACAGGATAAATAACCATCATATTTACAGACTCTGCCTACACTCAAGGGGATTGGGTTATGAGAGCCATGCACATCAAGAGTCGGGGATCTTGGGAGCCCTGTTAGATTTGTGCCTACCACACCATGCAAATGGAACAAAACTTCAAGCAATGCTGTCCAACTTGTTTCTACAACCACTTCTTAGCCCCGTTCCTTGTCCAGATTGCCATGCTGATGCTCCATTCCCCAACAGCATGGAAATGTTGTAGTTGCCACAGCTATCACAATATTTCACCTTCCTTCAAGCCAGCATTTCTCCACCTTTCTTTTTCAGTATCCCTCTTCTATGAAGCCTTCATAAGTATTTGTTTTTTTCTAATTACCCCACATGAAATTTTCATGCCACAGACAATACTTCTATGTCTGTGTGTGTACTGTATGTATGCCTGTACTACAACATATAAAAAAGAGTTACACTTTTATTTCTCAAAAATGAACTTTTGCTCCCTTGGGTGCAGTATCACCCCTGTTGTGAGTATGTTCTCTAAGTAAAGGCACTTTTATTTGCTTTTAAACTCTGAAAACAGCGTCAATAATAAATTAATATAGCATAATCTTAGAAAGGGAGCATATGTGCAGTTATGTAAATCAAGTCCTGAACTTACTTAGAGATTGGCTATAAAATTTGAGTAACCTGTCTTTTTTTTGGTACTATTTCTTTTTCTTTGTTACCTGAATTTGTTATTTCGCTTGTGGCTAATATCTGTACTTAGGAATGGCAGGGGCAAGCGCTAAAACTTAAAATAGTGTTTTCTGAGTGTTACCAACCCAGTGCATGATAATATAGGATGCAGCGACATCAGTGGGCAGTAATTTGTCATACATTTCCATTTGTATAGTCTGTTTTTCTCCCAGGGTAGGGATAATCTTTGTATTTTAAAATATGAAACATTTATTAAAAATACTACCTCAAAAAGTGCTTTCAAATAATTAAGACAACTATAACAATTATTTGTAATCATTTGCTTTACTAGATTCTTTGGTACAGATAGCTAACTGTGATAAAAATGTCACAAAGCATTGTGAACAACACTTGAAGATTCAAGTGGATCAGAGAGTAGAACATTGGCTGCATGACAAAGAAAGTACTATTTTCAAGCTGGTGGAGACACTAACCTTAACCTTAACTCTTACCTGAAACCCAACTCTAACCCTAACCTTAACCGTGAGCGACACAAAACAATCTCTGTCTTAGGTACTCATATGTGGGTATAGAATGTACAGGATGTCCCAGAGATGGGGAAATATGCATGAACCTCCATAATGCCATCAAGCACAATATCAATCTGTATAAAAATGTTACCTGTTTCCAGATATTATAAGCACCTTGTATAATAAATCATTAGTGCATGAAACTGTAAAGAAGGTCAAAATATAATAGATAGCTGTAGTAGTAGCCTAGAGTAAAATTTCCACATCTTGCTACTAAGGAAGTTTTATTTTTATGCCATAGTGACCTGAATATAGTATATAGCACCCTTTCTCTGGGATACTTTCTTTTAAGAAATATTTACCGGTTATTTACTATGTGGCTGGTGTTGGGTACCAACTAGAATAACCTTGAAGTGTTCAGAATCTAGGACAACACTTTAGAAATCTAATATGTATTTCCATAGAAAGCTTGTCAACACACAGATTTCTGGACTCCATCCCAAATGATTCTCTTTCAGTAATTTTGAGAACGAAGCCCAAGATTATATGTTTCTAAGATGCATCCAGAGCTGATGCAGCTGTTCTACAAATCACACGTGTTAGAACTGATTAATATCATAACGTAATGCATTTTGTGTAGCACATTTATTCTGTTTTATGCACTCATTCTGGGCAGGCATCTTCTTTTCACCCAGATTCATAGTTCTTTGCCCATTCTATCATTCCTATTGTTTCTCCTTCCTTCACAATTGCCTCTGAAGCATTAATTTTCACATTTATGAGTTCTGAGAAGGCTTAAAAATGAAAGCTAGATCTCATCTTAATAGGAATGTCTTTTCATTGATGGTTTTTAAAATACTTTATTTTCCTTTAACATATTTCTAACCAAAAAGAAAAAGAAATATGTTTACGATAAGATGTTTGAGGATAAATAATGTGTTACAGTTATATGGAGAACTAAATTTAGTCAGAAGAAGAACCCTTTAACTTATAAATGTATAAATTGCAGCAACCTTATCTAGGCAGGAAACAGAGTTTGTACCCAAAATAATCTGATATATTGGTATACTTAATTATTTTTATACTATATGCTGTTTGGACTTGAATACAAAATACTGTATTTGTAATGATGAAGCTAATTCAGTACTTTCTTTCCTTCTCTAAACAATGTGTTACTTCTCTGGGGTCTATAAATAACTTCAGTGCAATAGCTTTTTTAATAAAATGCACAATTTAATATTTCTCTGTTACCCATACATTAAAGAGAAACATATTTCTATATAATGCACCAAGTAATTGGAATTTCATCTCCTAACTCTACTCTATGATAGAACAAATATTAGAAACATTTTTCAGTACATATTTATCTATGGGCTTGTGTCTAAGGCAAAGGGGAAGGATGATGAAGGAACGTGGTGAGGAGAGCAGGAGGCATGGAGGAGGGCTGCATTACACCCCGTACCGTGAGCTCAGCCTATACTGATACCATATACAGGCCAGTGTGCAAGAAGGAATGAAAAAGAAGACAGAAGTGAAAAATAAAGCCAGTTGTTCATTCAGGAAAGAAAACAAATCTTTATTCAGTTAATCAGAACTAATTGTATAATCAATTCACATCTCTCATTTTAAAATGTTTGATGGTACATATTCAAGATAAATATATTTTTAAAGGTTTAGGATCATAATATGGAGAATATTTATTGAAAAGTGTTCATTCCATCAATATATATTTATGAATCACTCAGAACCTGTGGACAATTACTGTCAATGAGTGAGAAATAAAATATGTGATTGATATTTCTTTAGGATAAGAGGTAATGAGTAAACCAGCTATAACAATAATTTTACCTTCTACATTTCTACTGGAAAGATTACATAATACACTCCAATTATTTTAATAAATACTATTCAACATTTTTAACTTAATTTACACCACAATGAATCAATCTACCATAAATTTAAATTAGTGCTGAGAAGGATGTTTTAGTATACTAATACTGAAATATGTATTTATTTTTAAAGACTGTACAGACACACAAAATACTTTTAAATTATCAAGGTTTCATTTTCCTTTTTTCTTTTAGTTCAAACTAGTTCTTAAGTTTAAAACTAATTGCTACTAGGTTCACATTCATACAACTCTTAGAATACCAACAGATTTACAAGATCTTGGGCAGTGACTTCAAACCTTCAAAACCCCAGTATGAATATATTATGAAATAATAACCTATTGTACAACCCTTCATTACACGTTTGTTTTATTTTCCATAGAAAAGATCCAAGTTGTTCATACTCCATACAGATGAAAAAGGAAACTACAAACCCATGAAATGTGGTTTGGAATTGAATGCAGCAGTGTATGGAGGAGCACATGTCTCAACTTCAGCTGCAAGACAAAATTCGTTGGTTCTTTTGATTCCAGGGCTCCTTTCAAAATCTCACTTAGCCAGATATTCAAAAAAATAATGCCCAAATCATCAGCCTTTATTTTCTCTAAAATTTTCCATGTAGAAGTGTTCCTGATTCATATGACACCTGACTTGGAGAAGAATTCTCAGTGTCACTGTGCACCCATATTATTTGGGACTCTTGTTAAAATGCAATTTCTGATTTTATAGTTTAGGAGTGGGGCTGGGATTTTGCATTTCTAAGGAGCTTTCAGTAATGCTGATGCTACTACTACTTCTAAGTGTGAGACCTGGCTGAGAGCTTTCTTAGAAAACTAAGTGGTGGAGACCACTTGAAGACCTCCAGGGTCTACTTATGACACCTAATAGTATGATTTTCACATGTGAGAATAAAAACTCTCCAAGATTATGTTTAAAATAATATTTCAGGTCCTGGCTGGTGTGGCTCAGTGGATTGAGCGTGAGCTTGCAAACCAAAGCATCACCAGTTTGATTCCTAGTCAAGGTACGTGCCTGGGTTTCGGGCCATGTTCCTAGTAAGGGGTGTGCTAGAGGCAACCACACATTGATGTTTCACTCTCCTGCTTTCTCCCTCCCTTCCCTCTCTCTAAAAATAAATAGATAAAATCTTTAAAAAAATAATAATATTTCAACTTTCTTACAGTTGTGAAAAATCACACTGCCTACAATAGACACATATAACCATGCATGCTCTCACACATGCGCATGCACATGAGCCAACAAGTACATGTAGACAGAAATGAAAAAAAAAAAAAGCCAACAAATTAGTTAACATTATAATTGTGTAATCTAATGAACAAAAAAAAATAGATGAACAAAATAGGACCAGAGTCATGGATACATGAAACAGACTGACAAATCTAAGAGGGTAGAGGGGTGAAAGGGACTGAAAGAGAGTAGGCAAAGAACATGTATACATGTATGAATAGCCCATGGGCACAAACAACAAAGTGGTGAAGGCCAGGGTGAGGGTGGGGCCAGGCAGAGAGATATAAAATGGGGAAAATGGGTAACATCTATAATAGTAGCAGTGATAAAATTTAACAAAAATTAAAGTGCATTTTAAAAAAGATTTTATTTATTTATTTTTAGAGAAAGGGGAAGAGAGGGAGAAAAAGAGGGAGAGAAACATCAATATGTGTTTTCCTGTTTCTCACCCCCTACTGGTGACCTGGCCTGACACCCAGGCATGTGCCTTAACTGGAAATTAAAATGGTGACACTTTGCTTCTCGGTCTGGAGTACAGTCCACTGAGGCATACCAGTCAGGGCAAAACCAACCAACCAACCAAACAAACAAACAAACAAACAAACAACAACAATAAAACAGTGCTTACAATGTCTAGTCAGCAGCCTTACTTCTGTCACTTTTAATTATCCCCAAAACAATGAAAATGTATAAGATAACCCTTCATGATGGCATGGATGCAACTGGAGAATACTATGTTTAGTGAAATAAACCAGGTGGTAAAAGACAAATGTCATATGATGTCACCTACAAGTGGAACCTAATCAACAAAACAAACAGATGAGCAAAACAGAACCAAAGACATGGAAATAAAGAACAAACTGACAGTGACCAGAGGGGAGGAAGGAGGGGGATAACGGGGGAAAAAAGGAGAAGAATCAAGTCAAGGAACATGTGTAAAGGACCCATGGACAAGGACAAGGGGAGGGAGGAGGACTGAATGTGGGAGGGGGGCTGGGCAAGGCAGGGGAGAATAATGGGGGAAAAAACTGGAACAATGGTAATTGAACAACAATAAAATTTTCTTTAGGTTTTTAAAAATAACATTTATTTTTTAAAAGTTAATGAGCATATAATTGGAAACTGAAAAACACAAGAAGCAAAGAACAAAGTCATCCATAACCCCAAGCAGTTTACAATTGACCTGTCCTAAGTCCCCTATGTATCTACACAAGCAAGCTTCCATTTTTGTGTAATTAAGGTCATAAAGTTATGAATCATGCTTTTTCATGCATCATGAATATATACCATTTCAAAGTCTCAAAACTGTATGAGTATTCTGATAACCAAAAATACACTACACCAACTCAATCTAGAAGAAAAAATGTAATCCTGACTTTCTTGGTGACAAAAATTTCATAAAGGACAGCAATGGCAACAGACCCCTAGATAAAGATATTGGCAAAGTTACAATCAAAATACTGCATTCGCTTCATGTTCAATGAAAAATGAGACACAAAGAAACAGAGTATACAAAATGCAATGCTTCTAAGAGAAATCATTATGATCTGTACTTTTAAAACACCGAAACTTGCCTCCTTGATAATATTTTTAAAAAATTTAAAGTTAAACAAAAAGGAAATTTCCAAATCTGCTGATAGTTGTTAATGTTACTCCTTTTCCTTTTACTAATTATAAATTCAAAATATGAAATCCTAAGTTATAATTATGTGAAAAGGGGAAAACATTGCACCTCTGTGTATATGATGAAAAACAGAGCCTGAAGTGGGTTCAGAAAAGAAAGTGATACTTTTTTATCCATATTTTCCTATCTTTCTTCTAGTTTTGAGTTATATAATTTTGAGAAAAACTTTTATCTCTGGTAACAACCTATTTGGAAAGACATGTAGGCAAATAAATAATGATTTTCACATTTTCATGTGAATGGAGTGATGCTAGAAGCTATTATAAATGTAGTGAAGAAAGACATTAAGTGTAGTATTTTTATGACCCATTTTCTGACATTTTTAATGCAACTTGGAAGAGACAGCCAATGTTTTGGCTAAAGTATATATTGAATGGTATTCAAGTGTGCAGTTCTATGATTCATAATCTGTATATTGCACTGTGTACCCACCACCCAACGTCAAATCATCTTATGTCACCATGCATTTGGCTTCCTTTATTCTTTACTATCTCCCCTCATACTCTTTCCCTCTGGTTACTACCATTCTGTTACCCGAGTCTGTAAGTTTCAGCTTTAAATCCCACATATGAGTGAAATCATATGGTTCTTGGATTTTTCTGACGTACTTTGCTTAGCATAATATTCTCAAGGTGCATTTGTACAGTCACAAATGGCATCACTTGATCCTGTCTCATGCTTGAGTAGTGTGCCATAGAATATATGTACCACGTCTTCTCTACTCAATCCTCTATCAGAGGACACTTGGATTGTCTCCATGTTTTGCCACCATGAATAATGCTGCAATGAACATAATGTGCAATAAATCTGTATATTGCTTTGGGAATAAATGTCTTCGGGTAGATACCCAGAAGAAGGATTGCTGGGTGATATCATAAATCTATTCTTAATTCTTTGAGAAACTGTCATACTGTTTTCCATACTGGAGCTACCAGTTTACATTTTCACCAGCAGTGGATGAGGTTTCCTCGTTCTCCATACCACTCAAGCACTTGTTATTACCTGTCTTGTTGATAGTAGCTATTCTAATAGGTGCGAGGTAGTATCTCATTCTAGTTTTGATTTGCACTTCCCTAATAGCTAGTGAGGTTGAGGATTTTTTCAAATGTCCCTTGGCCATTTTTATGTCTTCTTGGGAGAAGTATCTGTTCAAGTCCTCTGCCCAGTTTTTAATTAGATTGTTTGTTTGGTGTTGAGTTGTATGAGTTCTTTATATGTTTTGGATATCAATGCCTTGTTGGAATTTTTGTTTGCAAATCTCATGGTCCATTCAGTTGGTTGCATCTTTGTTTCATTTGAGATTTCTTTTGTTGTGCAGAAGTTTTTAGTTTTATACTCTCCGATTCATTTGTTTTTGCTTTTTCTTCCTTTGCTTTTGGGATCAATTCATAAAATATTCTCTAAGGCCAAGAGCCAGATGTTTAGTACTTCTGTTTTCTTCTATATAATTGAATGTTTCGGATCTCATATTTAGGTCTTTGCTTTATTATGAATTAATTTTTGTGCATGGAAACAAGTTGTAGTTGTATTATGCATTTATTTATTTATTTTTCTGTGGCTTTCCAATTTTCCTAGAACCATTTAAGTAAAAGCCTTTCTTTTCTCCATTGTATGTTTATTACTCCTTTGTAAAAAAATTATTTGCCCATATACATGTGGCTGTATTTTGGGGCTCTAAATTCTATTCCATTCATGTGTATACCTGTTTTTCTGCCAGTATCATGCTGCTTTGATTATCATAGCTCTGTAGTATAATTGCAAGTCAGATAGTGTAATACCTTTAACTTTATTCTTTTTTTCTCAAGATTGCTTTGTCTATTTGGGGCCTTTTGTGGTTCCATACAAATATGATGTTTTTTTTATTGTTGTTGTTGTTCTATTTCTTTAAAAAATATCATTGAGATATTGATGGGAATTGTATTAAGTTTGTATATTGCTTTGGCTAATATGGGCATTTTAAAAATGTTGATTCTTCCAGTCAATGAACACATAATAACTTTATTTCATTATGTCCTTTTTCAATTTCTTTTAATAATGTTTTATAGTTTTTAGTATACAAGTACTTCACATCCTTTGTTATGTTTACTCCTAGGTATTTTATTATTTGTGTTGTGATTGCAAAAGGAACTTTTTCATACCTTTTTCTGAAATTTCATTGCTGGTATATAGGAACTCAGTGGATTTTTGTACTTTGATTTTTTTATCCTGCAAATTTACTGGATTTTTTTATTGTTTCTAATAGTATTTTTTTGTACAGTCTTTCAGGTTTTCTTTATAATCATGCCATCTGCAAAAAGTGACACCTTTATTTCTTCATTCCCAGTTTGGATGCCTTTCATTTCTTATCTCAACTGACTCCTCTAGCTAGGACTTCCACTACTATGTTGAATAAGAGGGGTGTGAGTGGGCATCTTTGTCTTATTCCTGATTTTAGAGGAAAAGCTTTCAATTTTCACCATTGGGTATGATATTGGCTAAGGGTTTGTCATATGTGGCCTTTATTATGTTGAGGTGCTGTCCTTCTATACCTATTTTATTAAATGTTTTAATCATATATGGATGTGATATCTTATCAAATGCTTTCATGCATCTATTGTAACATCATATAGATTTTTATCCTTTGTTTTGTTAGCATGGTATATTATATTGACTGATATTTAGAACAAAGGTATAAAAAACATAATGTAAGAAGACATTAGAATATAACTGTACTTGGCCAGAGAAGAAAGATTTTTGAGAAGACATTGGTAGTACCTAGCTTAATATTTAATTTGTGGTCATTAGCATATAAATATCTATAGGTAGATTAAGAGACAGATGCCATGCTTAATTAAGAGCTTTGACATTACAAAGCCTTACTCTAACTTTAGGCTGTTTTCCAGGGAATATTTTTAATTCTGTACATATAAATGCTTCTGTTTTTGTATGATATGTGATATTAAAAAAAGAGAAACACCTGGCTGGTGTAGCTTGGTGAATTGAGCACAGGCTGCTAACCAAAGTGTCGCAGGTTCGATTCCCAGCCAGGGTACATGCCTGGGTTGCAGGCCATGACCCCCAGCAACCGCACATTGATGTTTCTCTCTGTCTCTCTATGTCCCTCCCTTCCCTCTCTAAAAATACATAAATAAAATCTTAAAAAAAGAATTAAAAAAAGAGAAACATCATTGCTACCACTAATGGCTTAACATAAAATTGTTTAACTTAACATTTTAAGGAAGTAAGTAATGTTTAAACATACTTCACATGATATTCATTATTTAATTGTAAAATATAAAAGAATCTCCTGAAGAACCTAATAAGTTGATATAGCATATATGCCTCTGTTAGTTGATGAATATACTTGAGGACAATGGAGAAATATTAATTATTCTGTGGGAATAAACATTTCTAAAGTGTTCTAAAGTTTCCTAAGGGCTCCAATATATTTTATTTTTTTATTTCTCACCTTGCTCTTTCAGAGCAATTTAAAGTGACAAAGGGACACTTAGAAACTATTATCCTACATCTCTTTCAAGCCCACTTGCCTCTTCTAATGCTGCTCTTTAGAAAATTAGACTATTATAACAGGAAGGGTGTCAATACTCAGTTAAATTGAACTCAACCATAATATCCCATGGTTCTGGCAGCAAAACTGTTTGGCATGAAGTCAAGAGAAATTGCTCAATTATACTTGTACAAGTGATTGATCAATAATATATTATTAGGGATAAAATGGAGATTTCTTTCTTAAAGGTGTAAAACAGATATACATTGCTAAAGTTTATCATTTTCAATATATATTTAGTTCTGTAGCTGTGTGAGAAGAGACAGATCTGGATGTCATGGAGGCTCATTTCCCAATCTCTCATTTACACAAACTTTTACTAACTTAGTAGGAAGTTGGCTCAGCTGGCTCAGAGTTAGCTCAGTAGAAGAACACATTGATTTGAGTTGCTAATTTTAGAGATTCTTTCTTTCTAAATCAAACAAACAAAAAGATAAACCTTTCCTACCAGTGAACTTGTATTGTTATATAATTGCATAGAGGTTTCTCATCCACTATTCCTATAAATACTGTGTGAATTAGTGCAAAATATTCCAGTTAACTGAAAAGTTGACCTTAATACAGAGAGCCCATATGTGTGTAAAAAAAGATGTGCTATAAAATAAGTTTGGTAAATAAAGGGCTTTATTACCTCTATGCTAGTATTTTTTTTCTCAATAAATCTTATTTTATAGCAGCACATACGGCATTGATAGTGTGCCTTGTTCTATTTGGGCTGCTATAACAAAAATGCCATGGACTGAATGACTTAAACAATAAACATTTGTTTTTCACTGTTCTGGAAGCTGGGAAATCCAAGATCAAGGGGCCCAGCAGATTTGACGGTGAGAAACTGCTTCCTGATTCATCACAGCCACCTTCTTGCAGTGTCATTACATGGTGGCAAAATGAGAGAGCTCTCTGGGTCTCTTTGTGAGAGCACTAAGCCCATTCATGAGGCTCTACCATCATGATGTAATTTCCTGCTGAGGGCCTCAACACCTAATACCATAATATTGGGATCAAGATTTTATAGTACATGACAATAATTTAGTCTGTAACATGGTATGTATCTATAACAATTATACATATAGGACAAGTAATGATTATAAGAGCATACATTCAAGTTGCATCAATGCTGTTTGTTTTTTAAATAGTGTTTATCTGCCCCAGCCAGGCAACTCAGTTGGTTGGAGCATCCAGTACACTGACAGGTTGTGGGTTTGATTCTTGGTCAGGGCACATACCTAGGTTGCAGGTTCTATCCCTAGTTGGGATGTGTTGGGAAGAAAATGCTCTCTCTCTCTCTCCCTCTCATTATCCTTCTTCCTCTCTTTCTAAAGTCAATCAACATATCTTCAGGTGAGTATGAAGAGAAAAGAAAGAAAAGAGAAGAGAAGAGAAGAGAAGAGAAGAGAAGAGAAGAGAAGAGAAGAGAAGAGAG
The DNA here is from genome assembly GCF_004126475.2 of Phyllostomus discolor. Classification (NCBI taxonomy): domain Eukaryota; kingdom Metazoa; phylum Chordata; class Mammalia; order Chiroptera; family Phyllostomidae; genus Phyllostomus; species Phyllostomus discolor. The sequence goes on along the minus strand of NC_040904.2, from coordinate 30,032,656 downwards.
AAAAGAAAAGAAAAGAAAAGAAAAGAAAAGAAAAGAAAAGAAAAGAAAAGAAAAGAAAAGGGGAGGGGAGGGAAGGGAAAGAAAATAAAAATAAAAGAAAAGAAAACAATGTCTGTGTAACCCACACAAAGCACAGAATAGTGGAAAACATCTCTTCTAGGGGCAGTGGCAGGCCATAGGGAATGCTGGTAGCTGAATTCTGCCAATTTCCAAGTGAGAAGAATAGCTATGAAGTACCCCAGCTCAGCATCTTCAGAAAGTTACTGAGACATCTGTTTCAAAGCCTGTAGTGGGTAGTATAGGCATGACGGCTGCTAGCCCCTGAGCAAGAATGACAGCCACAAATGTGTGCTAACCCAGGACTATCCAAATCTCAGAGAGGTTTCCTCTAGATCCCAAGGTCTGCAGCAGAGTGGTCTGCCTGTCTTCAGAACTCCAAAACAAAAGGCAATTTGAAGAAGCATGAGGTTGGGGTGGGTGGGTGGAGGTGAGCAAACCTGGGTCAGGAATGAAAACAAAAAGACTTTGCTTAGTGCAATTAATGTGTGATGCAGAGTGCAGGTGACGTTTTACTGAGCTGTACATCCAAAACCTGTATGGTTTTGCAAACCAATGTCCCTTCAACAAATTAAATAAGTAAATAAATATATGGTAGATAGATGATAGATAAATGATAGATACATAGACAGATAGAGTAAAAAAACAAAATATACAGTGTCCTTAAAATATGCAGACCTTGAAAGAAAGGTAGGTTTGTTACTAAAGGAAAATCTTAGGTAGAAAGGCTAGTAGAAGGGGAAAAAGATCAGAAAATTTTGAACTCAGAATAATTTTGCAAAAATACATCTGATTTATGGCTGATGGTTAGGAAAATGATAAGATCAGGGGATTAGCAGAGTTTACAGGTATGAGAACTCAAAACACATCAAGCAGAGTCTGGTGCAAAAACCAAGAGAGCATCTGGCTGCTCTCATAAAGCAAAAATTCAGTAATCCAATTCTTGGGTTTTGGAGAATTAACAGGATAAATGAGGCAGAGAAAAAAACCAGGTCAGGAAACAGATCTCTGCTCTTCCTCCCAAGACAGGTGGGGGTTGCTTACAACATTTTTGAGCTAGCTAGATATTGGAGCTGGCATGGCTCTCACTTTATTTGTGTGTCTTGATTGTCCTTGCTCTTCTTTTGTGAAGCTGTAAAATAATATAAAGATTCTAGGGCCAAGCTGCATGGACAGGATTGCTTGGTTATAGGCTTTATAAGCTCTGCTCTTGGATACTACAAAAGTTGGAAAATTCATGACACCAAATGGCCTATACTCATAAAGTTTACTAATATTTTACAGATCTTACAGTACTTATTACAGAAGAAAATGCAGTATGTCTTATTATGGGTTAAACTGTGCCTCTCACCTGCTCCCCTCTAAAAATATTCTTGTGTTGGAGTCCTAACCACCCCACCTCAGAATGAGATCTTAATAGATGGAGTCTTTTAGAGGAAATCAAGTTAAAATGAGACCATTAGAGAGGGCCCATGTCCTATATTATTGATGTCATTTAAATAGGAGAAAATTTGGACACAAACACACATGTGTGTAGGGATAACATCATGTAAGTATGAATGTATGATGCTTCTAATAGCCAAGTCACGTCAAAGATTGCCACAAACTCACCAGAAGCTAAGGGAGAGGCATGGACCATACTTTTCCTCACAACCTTCAAAGGAAACTACCCCTGACATTACCTGGATCTTGAACTTCTAGAACTTTGAGAAAATAAATTTCTGTTATTTAAGGCAACCAGTGTGTGATATTTTGTTATGGCAGCTTTAGTAAACTAATATAGCTCTTTATATAAAAAATTCCATCTAGGGAGAAGTTCTATGCCATGCTGTCTCCTTCGTGTCCCGTCTGTCTAGAGAAAGTCCTACGAGGATTATAAAGACTTCAACAAGGAACTGGCCACCATTGCTTCTATATGACTGGTCATCAGAACAGTATTACAATGACTGGCACTTAGTATGTAGACTTGGACATTGTTAATGCTTTATTTAGTTTACTACTCTGTTAAAAAAACCCAAATCAGTTTGTCTTTAACTAACAAAACCTGTTTTATAACTTCAGTTTCCTGAACTCATCAGTGATAGGTCATCAAAGCAGCAGATAGACCCAAGTACAGCATGGCATGCTAGTGTGTGTTCAGTCTGCCACAGCGACGTCTAAACTGGGGAACACGCTGATGTTTTTCACTGATATAGGTGTAAAGCAAAACGAATGTAGATACATCTTTAGCTCCTCCCACAAAATTTAGTTTTAATTTTTTAAATATTGAAGTAGGTCTGAATGTTTCATGATTTTTCTTGTGCTGTCTTCTTCAATCTATAGGTTCATTAGAGACCTTTTGCTGAAGTTAAATTCATTGGGGTTTTTTAGATACCTGATTGTTCCTGTTTATTAATTTCACACATTGTGGTTAGAAACATACTTTATTATGACTTCAGACATTTCAAATTTGGTGGGGGAAGGTTCTTCAAATGTCAGCTGGGTTCAGTGGATTGACAGTGCTCAAATTTTTTAATTTTCTTTACTGCTTTTTTGAAAGAGAAGATTTTAAATTTTCATCAATAAAAAATCTGGAATATTTATTTTTCCTCTTCCGTCATTTTTTTGCTTTGTGTATTTTTAAATTCTGTTGAAAATTCATCACATTTAAGACCATTATGTATTTTTAATAAATTGATATTTTTATAACAATAACGTTCCTTTTTATCATTTTCTATACTGCTTATCTCATACTCTATTTTTGATATTAATGTAAACACTTCATATTTTTATAATTTATATTGCACATTATATCTTTTCAATGTTTTTATTTTAAACCTATGAATGTCTTTCTATTTGAAGCGCATCTTCTATAATTAGCATAAAATATTGTCTCGAAATGTCATTTTTTACTTACATTTTTTAAAATTTTATTTTAATTGTTGTTCAAGTACAGTTTTATGTCTTTTACTCCCATCCCAGGCCACCCCCAGCCCTCCCCACCTCCCTCCCATTTCCATCCCCCTCTAGTTTTTGTCCATGTGCCCTTTATATTTGTTTCTGCAAACCTTCCCCCTTTTCCCCTGAAATTCTCTCCCCTTTTACCTACATTTTGATTATAGATTGCTACATTATAGATTGCTATAGAACATTGCTCTCTTAATGTGACTGAACTATGTCTTTATTTAGTTTATTTGTGTGTGGGGGGATGTTGGGGGAGGAAGAGGTGTTGCTAATGGTCTTACCTGGGTAAAACTATTGGTTTACTCAGAACTGAATAAAGTGTTTCTTTGTCATCCTCTAGAAACACATGGACAATATTTATACATTTATTTATATTACTGTTGCGCGTGGGTCACCAGCCAGCAGTGACCACGGAACACTGTGGATGGCTCGCCAAAAAACACGCGAGAAACAAACACACATGCACAGAGACAAGACTAGTTTCTGTGGGGAAGTAGGGACAGAATGGCCACCCCCCCTAGTGGGGAGGGCCCTGATTTACCGTCCATACATGCTTTTATTGGGCTCATTTTGCATAATAATTCAGGTAAAGTACAGTACTTATCAGGGGAAGTAAGGAACTATAGAAAACAAGGAACTCTGCTGGTCTATTTTGAGTTGGGGTCAAAGAACTGTAAGATTTTGAGGAACAAACTTCCTCCTTGGACCCCTCTCATTCAACTGAGAACATTCTAAACAAAGAAGGTTTCACAGTAATTTACATGTTCTTTCTTAGGCCTGATCACCCAGGGAATCTGCCCTTTCAGCACAGAGCTGCACCACCCTGTCATTGTTTCAGGCTTAGCTCAGGAACTAAGGCAATAAGGAGATTTTCTTCCAGACCATGAGAACTCAGGCTATATCAAAGCCGAGGAGCGAGGGTCTGTCACCCCCTTTTGCTGCAGCCCCCAAAGTCCTTCTTTTGGGGGCCTCCCAAAGTGATCGTGCCTGCCTTAGGCCATTCCCCCCGTGGGGAATCTTGCCCATCTTTGGCTAACCGACTAAGCTTTTTGGGGTTCGGTTATGAATAGAGCAGCAGAAGCAGCATTCCTGCCAGGGAGACAAGCCCTTATCTCCTTGCTGGCTTATGGTTCCAAGGGTGTTCCCTTAGCCTTAGCCTAGGCGGGGGTTTCAGCTTCTGATACCAGTCAGGGCAGTTCCCAACATATTACAGTTGTAAATGCCTGTATGAAGTGATAGATCTAGAGAGAATCATCTATACTTACAACGTCAATTAAGCAGGTTCACCATTATGTCTTCTGTAGCCCACCTGATCCCTATTGTAACCCATCACAATAATGAAACCACCAAAAGCGATTCAAATGAACAATATGAAAATGTTCTGACTTAAATAATTTCTGCTCTGGAAGCTTTCTTGATGATAACCTCTATAGAGCCAACTAGTCCCATTCTGACTTAGTCGCCTATTTAAAGTTACGCCTGAATATACATGCTTAGCTGATTTCCTATATTCCCCAGTGTCAGTGAAACAAAGAGAGTATGAGATGAAATATTCCCAGTGATCCTTGTACTTTATAGTGCCTCTTTTGACCTCAGCAGAAAGTTAATGTTTCTCACATGGCGGACACCATGATAAATAAGAAAAAAAGCACAGGCTTTGTTTTAGGCAAATCCACAGCCACCATACTCTGCCTCCAAATGTTATTTATAGGGATGAAAATGTAATTACTGGGTTTCTATTTAAATCATTACTCTAGGAAATGTAACAAACAATCTATCTCAACGATGAGAGGACATGACATCCAATACTGGCAAGTGGTAGGAGACCAGGGAAAGGCGGCAAACTCTATCTCCTTTTACTCCAGATATGAAGCAAAGTACCTCTGTGACCTGAAATGAAAGAGAGATGCCAACGTGAAAAATAAAATAGTTTCACAAGCCCCGAGGGCTAGATTAAAGAGAGATGGGTCTGGTTGTCCTTGGAGGCGCATTTCTTCTTTTTTTGGTAGGTTACTGAAGAGCTGACTCAGCAGGTCTGAGTTAGCCCCAGTGCAAGAATGGGCTGATACCAATAATTTCTGCATGGCATATCTCCTTTCCATTGGCCCACATGATCAAACAGAAAGCTTCTGTTTTTACATGTTTGTATAGCTGTTTTTTTATTAGCTGACCAATTGAATATAAAATTATTATAGGGAAGGGGACTTCTTTACTGAAAACTTGGCCATGATGGATACATTCCATCTATACTCAGCCTAAACTGTGGGCTCAGTGTTAATGTTTTGAGATTGTGATATTCTTCTACTTAAATTTTATGTAAGTTTTCCCCCAATAAAGTCTATTTTGTATTAATATTGTGACCAGTGATGTCTGCCTATAACCATTTCATATAGCAATTTTATCCTAAAACATCCTGTAATGCTTATCTTTATTATAAATGTATATATTAAAATATATTGAATATGCTAACATTATTTCAAGTAGTTAATACATTGGAAGTCTATCAAATATTACTGGTGCAACCAATCAAGCTTTAAAAGCACTCATATAGCTACATGTATGCTAATAAAAATGTTTCATAAATTTCAATTAAATTTACAATGCTTATGGCTTTTAATATTGGTATTATCATTAAATTTGTCTTTGCTGTAGAGAAAATGTCAGATTGATATAATGATATAGTCTTGGTAATTAAAATCATGCACAATTAAAAATTTAGAAAATGAAATGGCACCCGATCTTGATTTAAAATCCAAATTCAACTCTTCCCCATATATAATTTTTACAATAAATAAAACTATTATTCCTAAAATTGCTTCTAACATTAATGCATTTTAGTAGGTATTTTTTGTTAAACATGTCTTTACAGTTTCCTTTTCTTAATAAGCAAAGTCTTGGCAATGGTTTGTAATGAGTTTTAATGAAACATGCATTTCATTATAGTGAAAGTTATGCACCATAATTAAAAAACAATGAAATAGGACATGATAAGAAGCTTTCCTAAAGAATGTGTATTGTATAGTTTCATTATATGAAGTTTTATAATGAGCAAAAATATCAGAACAATGACTGCCACTGAAAGGCTGGAATTGGTATTGATTTAGAACCGGCATGAAGATACTTTCTAAGATGATAGCAATATTTTATACCGATAGGAAACTTGGTTACCTGGGTTAAGTCATTTGTCTTTAGACAATGTTTACTCAATGTTTTTTCATTTCAGTTACATAATATAAAACTACAATTGCCAGATGAACACAAAGCATATTGACCATTAAGAATAATGTGAATAATACAACTAACAAAAGAAGCACTCAGACCACAAAGCTACCAAGACCTGAATGACTTGCAAGATGAGGATTTTATGAAATGTGAAAACTATTATTAGAATGAGAAAAATCTGAGGTAGAATATATCAATTTTTCACTTTTAAGGTTTTCCTCAAAAGGAATATATAGAAAAGCAATTTTAAAAAAATAATGTACTATGCAGAATACTACTAACATAAAAAAATGATTTATGTGAAGTCTAAAGAGAAAGGAATCAAATGGCAAAGGCAACATCAGACTTGTCTCTGAGTAACCCCATTTTCTTCAGAAGGTTATGAACTCCTTGTTCTGTGAAATATACAGCAGATATTAAAAAATATTCAACAATATTTTAGGGTGAGTAGGGCAATATGAACATAATGTTTAACAAGATACATTATCAAGTTCCCAAATGTAAGACTTTTTGCTTCAATTCATGGTTACTGTTTTTTAAATGAATGCCATATTGTTTAGCAGTTATATTTTCCATTTCCTGAAATAGTTAAAGTAACTCATATAAATATCCTTGTTACAAATCTCTTTATCTTCAGCTTTTTTATCCCTCCACTAAATTAAACTCAGTTATAAAAGTAACCAATTTTCATCCCTTTTATTTTAATCTTCAAAATATCTCAAAATGTCTATTCATGTCCACAGAGGATACCCTAATCCCATTTTTTAATTGTAACTAAAGCTCTCCCACAATGAGCTTGCCCTATTTGCTTTCTAGTTCTGTATATGTCAGTACACCTTTATTCAACTCTGTTTTTATGAATATTGGATTTTACATATTGGAAAATATTTTTTGTGCCCCCTCAAAAATAATATTTTTGTGAACAGTAATTAAACATCATTTGAGAGTTTAGAAATCTGATTAATATATCTTATTACTTGAGATTATCTTTTAATAATTTTTATCTGGAGGGTCCAGTTATCTATAATTTAAAATATGTCATGGATTATTCTGATTCACATAAAAATTTAAGAACTATTGTTTTAAATTAGTCTGAAATAATGTATACCTATCTTTGTTATCAAATTGATCTCACAAAGTTTTCACAAATGCTTGTTGGAATAAGCTCATTTGCTTAAAGTGTGTGTATGTGTGTGTGTGTGTGTGTGTGTGTATAATGTCGATATATAAAAGACTGTTAACTACGTAACTTTTATATTGTGCTTTAGTGTGTGGAAATAAAGCAGAAGCAAATCAAATAGAAGTTACCAGCTCTAAAAGAATTCACAGACAAAAGCCATTTGGACTCTACTGTTGGTTAAGTCATACTCTCTCAAAATCTGTAAAAAATATTGAAGTGAAATATTCAGGTGCATGTGACAAGCATGCGTAGGTGTGTGGCTAAAAAATCTTAATAAGCTTGTTCCTGCAGACCCTAAACTGGGGGTGGGGTAGAAATGGGAGGGGAAATTTTAAAATTTAAAATAAATTTTTAAAAAATAAAATAAAATCTCGGTAAACAATGTTGACAAAAGCATCACAGTAATTGGGATAATCACTCTAGCCAAAAGATGTTTATATCAATTTAATATAAATGTCAAAAATTCTGAAATTATGCTACTTTATGTATATTTAAATCAACATTTTAGGTCATTTTAATTATAATATATCAAAATAAGAATTTAAATATACCATACGTAATCATAATCATGAAAATTTAGAAATCACCAAGAATGTGTTCAAGAAAAAGTTATCAGAATCTAGAAGGAAGACATAATTTTGTAGCTGCAGTCAGTCTAAAGGATAGAGTTTTATTAAAAGGCCACTGTGGAAGACAAATCACGGAATTAACTCTGTAGACAAGATCAAAGAAACAAAAATAAGAAGGCAATGAAATCCGATAATGTCAGATAAAAAACAAGAAAATCGAAGAGGTGAGGTTAATAAGGCCAAATACCAAGAACCACAATAGAACAAGGTAAGTTCAATTGAAGGGTGGGGCCTAGAAACAAATTTGAAGAAATCAGTTTATGCCAACAAAACACATTTTTGTCTTGCTGTTGTTGCTGTTGTTAAGGCACCAAATACTCTTTGTTCCATTTCTCTCTGCTTTAGAGGAGAAGGTTTTATGTTTCAAGGGTTTGCTTCAGATCTCAGGAAAATAACATAGTATTAATCTAGTTTGAGTTCAGAAGGTCACTGAACACAGTTTCTCATATTGTCCTTGATGAAATAATTGGATAACAAAAGCTTGCTGATAAATAGGTAAAATCCTGCCAGGGTTAAATTTTTAAAAAGTTGATTATTAGAGCCCTGGCTGGCGGAGCTCAGTGGATTGGGCATGGGCTGTGAACCAAAGTGTCGCAGGTTCGATTCCCAGTCAGGGTACCTGCGTGGATTGCAGGCCACGGCCCCCAGCAACCGCACACTGATGTTTCTCTCTCTCTCTTTCTCCCTCCTTTCCCTCTCTAAAAATAAATAAAATAAAATCTTTAAAAAAAAATGTTGATTATTAGAATGAGGCCAAGCTAAAGGAAAGATACTAAAGAATAGTCAAATGACCCTATGATAGTCAATATATGTTTAAATTACATGATGACACAGAAAACATAACTAAAATTTGTGGATGAAATTGATCTGGTAATATTGTATTTGCCAATGAATTTAATAAAAATATTAACAGTGATAATGTAATCATATAGAAAATTAACATGAAATGAGGAATATAATTATACAGAGAAAACTAAAACATAATATTTTTATATAGGATGAAATAATGAGTTGACTAATTTAAAAATGTATTAACTAGGTTGTTAAATAATTTATGCAAATATATTAGCTATCTCATTATAAGACAATTTAAAAGTCACATGACTTTGAAGGAGATGATCTGGATCATTTCCTTTTGCATAAGACTGATCTATTGCTCTAAACATTGGAATCAGGGTAGTGATACAGAATGATAAGAGGACTGTCAACTGTTTCATACAAATTAATGTTGTTGGAATTGGAGTTGTTTGGCAAAGAGAAGAGACATACCATTGAGGGAATGGGATCGTCTCAGTCTTAATTTTCTTACATTGCTCAGCTCCCTCTGTATTCAATGTGCCAATACCAATTTCTCTGATTTCTTGACAACACCTGTGATCTTGCTGTTCAAGTTGTCTTACAATCATTGATCCCAGCATTAGAGCATAAATGAATTTCAAGGACTGGCGGGGGAAAAAAGTAAACACTTTTTACTGTACAGCACAAGATGATAAGGTAAATCAAGGAGATAATTTTTATCTCCATATATTGAATAATTATGTAATAATTCAACCCACTATCAGTAATATTTAAGCAAAGGATACATACATAACAATTTTCAGTCACACTATATAAAGTAGATTCTTTTTTAACAAGGCAAGTAGTCTTAGTCGCAACCCTTAATGTCCATTTCAAATCTGAAATTGTAATTATTTTAGTTTGGTAAGGAAAAACCATTTGTCAAACAAGTTTTTGTCTTCAGTAAAAAACAGCATTAATCAATAAATCACAGAAATTATTTTTTAATAACATAAACCCAGTGACTCATATTCCCTTCATTTTCAACTGTATCTGTGCCTCATTCGGCAGGCAGCAACACTTATAATTGATGTTATTCTTCATATTACCCATACCTGGCACATCATGTTTACTAACTCAAAACACCGTGTTGAATTAGAGAGGAGAGAGAAACATCATACCCACAAAATCAATCTGCAGTTCTAGAATTTTTACCACTAGTATTATCTTGAGTAAAGTATTTCCTAAACAATATGGTAAAGTACCCATTTCTCTCACAAAGAGAACATGTACTCATTATTCATGTATTAATTCATTATCTAGCAGAAATCGGGGTCTTAGGACATTAAATTTGGGAATTCTAGAGTAAGATGCGTTGCCTAAGGAAGACAGATTCGGTCATGATGATGGCGTGGGTTTCTCTTATTGCCTGGGTGGTTGTTAAAGTTATGTATCTAATATAAAAAAAAAAAAAAGAAAAAAGGAGGCAAGCTTAGTTTGTGACACACTTTTTCCCATTCTTGTTTTTAAAATTGACAAAATATGGTATTTTTTTCATTGTGGTAAGGACACTTAAAATAAAATATACTCTCAACAAGTTTTAAGTGGACAAAACAGTACTGTTAAGTATAAACATAATGGTGTCCACTAGACCTTTGGAACTTACCATCTTGTAAAATCGATACTTTATATCCATTATACAACTCCCATTTCCCCCTCCCCAAGCTCCTATAAACCATCATTCTACTCTCTAATTCTATTTTAAATATTGACTTTGACTATTTTAAATACATCATATAAATGGAAGCATTCATTCTCCACTCATTTTTCTGGGAGCGGCTTATCTCACTGAGCACAGTACTCACCAGTTTCATCCATGGGGTCAAATATGAAAGGATTTTCTACCTTTTAAAGACTGAACAAGGTTCTATTTTATGTACATTCCAAGTTTTATTATCCATGAACTGTTGAGGGACTTGTAGGTTGTTTACATGTCTTGGCTATTGTGAATAATGCCACAATGCACATGGAATACAAGTATCACTTTGAGATTCTGATTTCAGCTGTTGGGATATACACTCAGAAGTGGAGCTGCTGGATCATGAGGTAGTCCTATTTTCCTTTCTTTTGAGAATGCTGCATACAGTTTTCTATTGCAGCTCCACCTTTTAGCATTCCTACCAACAGTATACAGCATTCTAATTTCTTCACATCCTTATCTTTTGCCCTTTGAAATAAACTCATGCAGAGTCAACTAATCTTGAACAAGTGTGTCAGAAATAAACAATAAGGAATAGATAGTCTGTCTGATAAATAGTATCGGGAAAATGGATACCCACATGTGAAAGAATAAAATGGATCCTTTTACTGTGCACACAAAAAAAAACTCAAAATAGATTAAAAATGTAAATATAAGATACCAAACTATAAAACTCTTAGAAAATGCATAGGGGAAAGCTTTATGGCATTGGTCAGGAAGATGATTTCTTGGGTATGATACTGAAAGCACAGGCAACAAAATACAAGAGTGAGATGAAATCCAAGCAAAAATCTCTGTGTGGCAAAGAAAATGGTCAACATAGTGAAAAGGCAGACTGTGAAATGGGATAAAATATTTGTCATTCAGATATCTGACAAGGACTTAACATCCAAAATATAAAAGGAACTCCTACAACTCAATAGCAAATAATCAAACAACACAACTAATACAAGGAAAAAGGAATTGAATAGGTATTTTTTAAAGAGATTTCCAAATGGCTAATAGGTATAAAAAATGCTCAACATCACTAATCATCAAAGGAATGCAAAAAACAAACCCCAGTAAAATATCACCTCATGACTGTGAGAATAATTACTATCAAAAATTATTTTATTCAAGTAAAATTTTTTCTAGTCACTGGTATACAATGGAAAGAATTTAGATACTTCCTCTTTCTAGTAATTTCCCTCTGTAATTATTGCCTCTATATTCTCTTGCTCTAAAACTCAAAACTTAGTAAGAATTAATATTGTCGCCCTGGCTGGTGTAGCTCAGTGGATTGAGCACGGGCTGGGAACCAAAGTATCCCAGGTTCGATTCCCAGCCAGGGTACATTCCTGGGTTGCAGGCCATAACCCGCAGCAACTGCACATTGATGTTTCTCTCTCTCTCTCTCTCTCTCTCTCTCTCCCTCCCTTCCCTCCCTAAAAATAAATAAATAAAACCTTAAAAAAAGAAGAATTAATATTGTCTATAACAAAAAAAGTATTTGAAGGTGCTTACAGTGAAGGTAGCATGGAGCATAATCTGTAGCTGAGAGAATATGATCTCGAGCCACAGTGTCCCTTAGCCAGTCTCTGCTAAATGTCACTTCTTAGTCAAACTTGTGCTTACAGCTGACTAGAGGGTAAGTCAGAGGTATGGTTTCTGAATAGGATGTTGATGAGAGAATCAACATGAACTTTGAATCATGTTCAAAGAGAATCAAAACTTATGTTTTAATTCTCTGGACGAACAATAATTTTCATGAAAAAATTAATTTTTCACAAAAATATACATAACTGATAAGAATCAATGCAAGGCTCATTCAGGGCTTTATTTTAAAATGTATTTTTATATTTAAAAATAACTGCTAACTTGCACTGTACTTTTATACCAGGCACTATTCAGAGAACTTTATATCTTTAATATAGCATAGGTAATATACATAACAAAAACAAACAACATAACAAAGAGCAAGTAAGTCACATGGTAAGTAAATGGCAGAGAGGATTTGAAATCAGGCAATCTTCTTAGCCCTTGCCTCTCAGCACAAAATTTAGAAAGAAGTCACTGCTGATTCCCAAGACAAGGGCATGTGAAAACTAGAACATGCCCTTCAGTGTGTTCTTTTTAAAAATATTTTCTGTATTAAAGTACTGTTGTCTCCGTTGCCCCCCAATACCCCCACCCCCATCCACCTCCTCCCCGCCCCACCCATCCCTGCCTCCCACCCTCAACCCTACCTGCTTTGGCTTTGTCCATGGGTCCTTTATACATGTTCCTTGATGGCCCTTCCCCTGTTTTCCCCGTTATCCATCTCTCCCCACCCCTCTGGTTACTGACAGTTTGTTCTTTATTTCAATGTCTCTGATTATATTTTGCTTGCTTGTTTTTTTTATTGATTAGGTTTATACATTAATTCTCAAACATTCCATACTGAAAGACTCTGTGGTTAACCATATTTAAGAGCACACAGTTTCCAGCATGCCCATGGAAAATCACAAAGTGCACTAGCATATTAAAGGCCCTAAACCATCCCGAAGTAAATAAATCATTTAATGTGTTTGTCACTACATTTCCCAAACTTTATTCAATGGAACCCCTAGAATCCTATCTCCTAACCTTCTGAAAAATTAGCTACAATATCCAGGAATATACAGCGGAAAACTGATGTCTATAAAAAAAAGAGTTAATAAAATATTTTAGAGTGAAGTCATAATGCCTCACATAACACTGCATAGGCAAAGACCTATGTAACCTTCTTAAAATATATCATGTGAATAATTGCAATCACTATTCAGTGATTTATTATTTTGATGATCTTCAAGAAAATAATTCACATTCCAAACATGAGTTGCAAAAGATTCTTTTTCCTTTTGACAGTCGAGCCAATAACCTCAGAAAAACGATTGATGCGACCAAGATTTCACAGCCTACACACTGAGTTTTTCTCCACGTGACTGTAATGAGCAGTGTGTCATGTTTAGGATTGTTATAATTCTGATTTATATAATGTGAGGGTTTTTTTTCTTTTTAACCCAAATGGTCTACAAAAGTGTTGACATTTTGAAGCTGCTCTAGTTCAATTCCATTTACTGCCTCAGTGCCGATTTCTCCAATTAGTCTGACAACACATGTAGTCTCAGTAGTTCCGTTGCCTTGGAATCATTGATCCCTAGGCCCAGGATAAGTACTGCTAATCTTCAAACCAGTGATCAGAATGGCCTCCTAATTATGGTCGTCCTCTGTCCTTTTAACCTGTTTGACACAAACATTCCTAACAGACTTGAGTCATCTGCCCAGAAGCTACTGTCATTAGTCATTAGTATTTTACAACCAACCGTGTAAGCAGATTTCTTGGTTTCCATCTTTAAACCAAAAAACCTTAAGAACAATTTCTTTTTTTTAATGCTAGATTTAAAATTGTCTTTGACATTCATTTAATAGTTTGCAACTTTATTTTTTTCAAAGAGAAAATTAAAATCATTACTATAATTTTCATCTTTTTACAAGTTTACTAAACATATTTTACTGCTTATTTATATGAGTATACCATAACTTAAGTTACTTAGGGAAGATAATCATTTGACAAATTAATCTACAAATACCTCTAAGTGCACCACAGCAATGTAATTTTTCTGGAGTTTTAAGGTAAAAACTATTAAAGAAATGCTGAAATGAAACTGATTTTGTTTACTTGCCCACATTTAGTTACTTGATAACACATAGATATAACCATTTAGATTACTAGTTAGCTTAAAACCCGAACCCTAGGACTGGCATTCCTTTAGAATGAGGTAACTTGAAATAATATGCTTCTCAGATACTCAGTATTATCGGAACACTTCAATAGATTATCCGTATATTATTATTTCTCTCTCGTTGCCTGATTTTTAGCCTTTTTAATGCTCTTACACACCACTAATAAAAGATGAACTGAAAAGATATTAAACTTAAATTAGCCTACTTGTTAGTCAGTCAATGAGTCAGCAAAGGCACCGCTGGGAGCCCGGAGTACGCAAATTACAGCAATTTTCTCTTCGGCAATCGTTTAGTAAGAAGGAAGCTTAAATTCGAGTTTTTAAAATAAAAACCATACTGCATTTATTATGGTTTTTATGAATTTCAGCCATGCAGATATACCATTCCAGTGTATATTGGCTATTACTAATTTTTATTTTTAACACAATTTTGTTTACATGTAATTTTATCCTAGAGAAAAATGTCCTACTGTAGAATTTTTAATATAATAATTTAAGTTCTGCATAAAATAGTATCAGACTGGCATTTCTTCATAATATCTCACACTATTTTTTTATTAAAATACTTACAGTTTTTAACAAAACTTAAAATTTCATTGGAATGTAAAGAAAATAGTTATTAATCTATACAAGTATTGTGGATTTATGGTAATTACTCAACCAGTTGACACATATGTTCTTCACCACAGAGCACAAGAGTTTGGATTGCTGGGAAATACATGGGAGATATCTGATCATTGCCTTACTTCATTCCCATTTGCTCAGAGTCTCTTGAGGCGGAATCTGCACTGCCCATAAGAATCGATCTCAATGCCTTGTAAAGCTCCGGAATCATGTGTCAGCCATTCAGTCAAACTTGAAAGGCTTTATTTCTCCTGTTCAAAGATAACACAGCAAAGTTCAGTGGAATGGGCAGTTCTCTAGTATAAAGGACAAGAAGAGTGTACAGAAAAAAATGTGTAACCTTCTAAGCACTTTATTTGTAAAAGAATAAATTTCACCTGACTAAGAGCAACTGGAGCAAAACATGAGCTTTGTGTAGCCAAATGCTGGAAATAGACATGATTTTTAAAAAGCCTATTTTAGTCCAGCAGAGTTCCACTAGTTAATCCTACCCCAGACATGAGAAAAATGCTTAAGGACATCCTCTCATAGCCACCTGTCAACTGTTATTCACAAAGATAAATTCTTCCTCTACATACATAAACCATAAATAAGGGCAAGAAATTTTCAAGGCATGTTTGTTTGCAAATGTCATTTGAATGGAACTTACCTTGATGGAATTACTAAACATATTTTTTAAATCAAACAAAAATAACATTAGTCTGTGAGTCAAAAATGGAAACACTCTTCCTCCTTGTAATCCTCTCTGAATTTCCTACTCCCATATCTATATGTCTATATATCTAAGATCTGTATCTACAGAATATAAATGGTGGAGCACCCTGAAAATGCTCAGGAGAAAAATATCTTACACTGTTAAAAGTCTCTGTTTTATGACATAGGAAACAAAATAATATTTCTCTCATGACTCAAGAACAGGAGGTATGAGAAGGAAATTTAGCAGTTTCAAAAGTTGCCTACAAGTCAATCTGAGGAAGTCTGAAAATAATAGAGGGCTTAATCAAGCTGTATTCAGGTTGTTTTAAAATGTTGTTATTTATTTTTAAGAGGAAGAAGTCATAAAATCATTTTTTGGCATATAAACTCCAAATACAAGTTGTAGTATTATATCCTTAAATTTTTTACAAGCATTGGAATGTTGGTAAACATTATTTTAATGGTAAAAAGTTCATTCGACCAAATATTAATGCCAAGTGCCTTAGAGGAAGATGCACACCTGCAGACTCATAGTAATTTGTTTATTCAAAATATAAAAACAGGTAATTTCATTTAGAGATCCAGATTTTCCATTTTCCTAGGAAAAAGAGACTGTCTAGCAGTGTTATTGCTGGGCCTGCGTTGCCGCAAGGCAGCGTCTCTTCGAGCTGACGGGTATGGCCCTTCGGATGAGTCACACCCACTCTCCACTCATAACAGCCGCTCTTAAGTCTCTTACCCTGAGATTGTTGCACTCATTACAAGCCTACCTATATTTAAATTTCTAATCTTTCCTCTATTTTATCATAATCTTGTGATATCTCATATGAATCCATTAGTTAAATCTTTAGCTTTTTATCTTTATTATATTTTTCCATTACCATTTAGTCATCTTATACTCCCTCCCCCAGCAATCACCACACTGTTGTACGAGTCCATGCACCCCTTTTCCTTTGTGCTCAACCCCTCCACCCCCACCCCGTGCTGTCATCCTGCTCTCCAACTATGAGCCTGTCCCCATTTTCCTTGTTAAATCTTTAGTTTTTGATGACTCTATGTCAATTGCTAGGTGTCTCCAATTTATAAATATAAATCAATAGTTTAAATACTCTACTGAGGCAAAAACTCCTGAAGATATTTTAAAATTCACATTCTGTTAAGCAAGAATTAGAATTTCTATAAATATACTTTATTTCTTTAGATTTGGTCAGGACATATCAGTTAATGCTGGAAAACATATTGACTTTTCATACATTTTTGTAAAGAGAGATAACAAAGTTAACAGGAGTTTATAACCCTGTGCTAACTCTTGAATCCTGTGTTCTCTTCCAGTTGAAAATTAACCTAGGGAACCCTGACTTGTACTTTGTTAAGGATTAAATGTTCAGTGAATTAATTGGTCACTTCATACTATCCACCTATCCACACTGATACTCTTGATGTGATTGGCTATGGGCAATTTTGCTTCATTACAAATGTCTGTACTGGGCAAATTTTCACAATGAGTAGATATTTATTATGCCACCTTATGAAATAAGCATCACTTATCATTTTTATCATTACAAACCATGTGTTTAAACATCTTGGATAATTATCTAATCAAATAATATCACCTAAAAATAGTAGTACTTGCTTCATATTTGATTTTTGAAGGTAGATAAACTTAAACCCATAAATCTCACTTGTTTACAGTAATGTAATTAATCTGACCTGGTCTCTTTTATATCAATCAAACAATAATATCTAAATAGAACCTTCTGAAACTTAAAAACCCTGCCATTGAAATCAGAAAGAGAATAAGAACATTTGGAATGCTAGTTGTTCTATTTGTTCTTCTGCTTTGATATTTCCTTTAATAGGATAAAAATTATATCTTCATTAATAGTGATTAAATATACATTTTTTGCAATGCTGAATCATGGCTTTCAGAAGAGATGCTTGGTTTTCTTTTATTGAGTCAAATAATTTTCTTTTGACAAAAACAATATATTTAATTATATTAATGTTCAGGGTAAATAAATAGGATAGAAAATTTTAACCCCTACATAATAAAACAAATGTGTATTGTGATTTTACTTACCTGAAATATCAGCTTTTAAATATGTGTAAACTATCAACATGCTGCCTTTTATTATCATTATAAACATATACATTTTATAAATATATACATTTGTATTTTATAAATATAAAATGCATTTTAGGTATTGGGTAATATGTCATAAAGGAAAACATTTACTCCTCCATGTATTAATAGAATATTGATAAAGTAAACCAATATATAACACAAAGAAACACTTTTATTCACAATAGAGAATCAATTTGCTCTGTGCTTGCTTAGCAATGAAGTCCCATTGCCTTCCAACAATGAGTTTGTGTTAAGGTGGCAGGCAGCATGTGAAGACAGAAAGCAGGTCCTCTGAATCATGAACACCTGCCAGGATAACTGATCTAGAAATTAGATCAACTCTCTCTTCCATTGAACACCGCCTGCTCCTTTTCCTGGTGCTCATAACTTGTGAGAAATGGCTTTCTTCTTTACTTTTAATAGTACTAAGATTAGTCCTAAGATTTTATTCTTTAATGATCAGTGTTGACTGTTGGATAAACATTTTTTTGTTAAATTTTACTTTAAAACCATTTAGATTATTAAAAAATAATTGCTAATAATAAAAACTTAGTTGGTTTGAATGGGTTATCTATTGATATTTAATACATTATAGAGAAATTGTAACAAAATTTTAAATTCATTTTAAAGTAGCATTAACATAAGTACCAGTTTATAAACAATAAAAAACATATATATTTTAAAAGAAAAAAAAACAACTGCACTGTTTTGCATCTCTACAAATCTTAGTATTTGACTTCATAAATGACATCTGGAACCTCACATCTGCATCTGTAATCCACCTATTGCAATGTCACACATCTTAGAATTTCCAAGGAACACCCATGAGAAAACAAGAGTGAAAAGGTCAAGGAATATCTGGGTAGCACTGTGAAGGTAGTTTGACCTGGCAAACCTTCTGAAAAAGCCTTGGGCTCTCCTAAGCATATCCACATAACATATGAGAACACCTGGCCTAGACAATTTTGGCTCAACAACATATCAAATTACACATATTAAACCATAATTATACAAATTAGACTCTTGAAGTGAAAACTCCAAAATACAGACTCATTCACATCCACAAGAGTAACATGAAGACTGCAAGGAAAGAGAGGGCTGTCCAGTCCCTTCAATATCCCTTAGGGTTATTTTTACCACCGTAAAAGAAAACGAAACCAGATACCCATTTTATAATATTGTAAACAGATATATCAATGACTTGATAAACAAATGATGGCCACTACTAATTGTTAGATGTGAGAAACAAGGTCCCAAGAACTTTAAAATAGCAGCTTATTCTGAAGAAGGTAAGTTGCATTTTATTTTTTTAATTTCTTTTGATTTTTATTGTATTTTTCCGTTACCATCTATCTCCCTTATACTCTCCTCCACCTCTATCCACCCCAACCCCTCCTCGATTACCACACTGTTACACTTTTAAAAGTAAAGAATCTAAGATTCAGAGAGATTCTTACTGAAGGTGATACAGCTAACAGATGGCAGACCTAAGAATTGAACCTCAGACCTCCCTAACTCAAAAGCTTGCCTTACATTTAGTGGAGACTTATCTACTAATGCAGTCATATTCCATACAGAACTGCCTGATGCTTATAAAGTAATGGTGATGATATAATTACACTAATTTATTTAGTATCATATACATGAATTCAGTATAATATACATTAAGTCGATATCTTAAAAATAGTTATTGTACTTGACAAGAATTGGCAAGCTGTCAAAAAAAAAAAAAGTTGACTGTCTTTTCTCCCCCTGATAATATTGTTTTCTGTATAAAGTGATGAAAAACTATAATCCTTAAATCCAGGCTTTGGTTTGCTTTCTTCCCCTTAATTCCCGTCAGTTTTCAGAAAAATGCAATAATTATAAACTGGTGGTGTCATGCTCAGGCTTTACAAGCCTGTGTCTTTTGTAAAATCCAATTTTATTTCATCTCTGAAGCTAGAAATTTTATTTTTAATCAGACAAACATAAAAGTATCAGGAAAATAGTTTAATCCAGTTCAGGTAATAATATATATATTTAGAAAGTCCAATTCTTGAATTATTATAAATAAAAAATCTACAAAAATTATCTTTAATTTTGCAAATGTATCAGAAAAGATAAAGTGTGTCTTTTCCTTCATTTCATATTAAATACATTTTTATACTTCATATTAATTTGTGACTAAATGTATGTTATGATGCTTGGCAACCTCAATGTTTTTTGAGCAGGTCCTAAAATTTAGCATGTGCAGTTTACAATTTTAGCTTTTAAAAGATCTCTATATAAAAGTCAAAAGAAGAAAAACATGTTAAAAATTGTATAATGTAAAACAAAATACTCCTTTGGTAGCATTATTGCATTTACATTCTTATGTAATATGCACATATTAAGTGGTAGTTTATTTTAGGTGTGCTTCTAAAAAAATAATTTTAGAGAGAAAGAGAGGAAGGCTAAAGACTAAGAGACACACACACACACAGACAGAGACAGAGACAAGGAGACGGATATCTTGTTCCACCTATTTATGTTTTCACTGGTTGTTTCTTTATGTGTCCTGACCAGGAATCCAAGCTAGTGAACTTGAAGTATCATGACAATGTTCTAACTAACTGTGCTCCCTGGCCAAGGCCTTTGGTAGTTTATTTCGAGTAGGCATCTTTATAAACAATATTAATGTAATATAGACTAATTTTATTGCTATTTATGACCCTTGTAAATATTAATAAACATTATATTAATATTTGTACATCTGTGTATAAGATCTGTTTGGCTTCTGGTACCTCATCCACCCACACATACCTCTTTTAGTTTATTTCATCACCACTGATATCAAAACAGATATGTGTTTCTATGCCTGCTTTATTTTTGCTCCAAAAATTTTTTTAAAGAAAAACGATAAAAATGGTTATAGAAATATTATGCAAGATTTACAATGTAAAGATTGTGATTCCTCATTTACCTTTGTTTTTGAGATTCCCTTTTTTTTGAGATTCAAATCTTACTTGAAAATAAATAATTATATATAAAAGCTTACTTTTTCTTATTTTATTTTTTAAAAGATTTTATTTATTTATTTTTAGAGAGGGAAGGGAGGGAGATATATATATAGAGAGAAACATCAATGTGCAGTTGCTGGGGGTCATGGCCTGCAACCCAGGCATGTACCTTGACTGGGAACCGAACCTGCGACACTTTGGTTCGCAGCCCGCACTCAATCCACTGAGCTATGCCAGCCAGGGAAAAAGCTTACTTTTTAAAGCTTTTTAACATTCATGGTGGAAAATATTGAAACATAAATCCTTTATGAATTCATTTTTACTGGGTTGTTTCTATATTCATTACTTACACTATTTTAGTTTCCTTTTTTAACACTTTAAATATAACCTTTTGGCTAAGTTTTTTAATGTAAAAAGAAATTAAGAACAAGGTGATTTAAATCCACAGAGAATATAAATGATGCCCTAATAGGAAACATGTGTCTAGCCTTGTTATTATAATGTGAAATAAAATTAGAAATGATTCATTGGATTATTGTTGAGTAAATTATTATTAATATATTTTGTAACAAATATTGTTAGATAAAGTAAGTATCTATACTATATACTATAACCAAGTACAATATACTATATACAGGACTACTGGAGAAGTTCAGCCAAAGACCTATGGCAGGTGGACACTGAAACCTGGAATTAGCCTTTCCTCAACTGTTCTGGCATTTACACCTTTCCCTTCACTCCAAAAATGAAGAATAGTTTCTGGGGATTATGATGATGAAGCCCATATTGATATTTTTCATAGAACTTTCAAAAAGAGTATGACCAAAAATACAAACAATGGTTCAATTTAGTACATAATATTAAATAAGACTTACTACACTAGGCTTCCGTGCAATAAATTTTAACCAGGAACTCAAGGAATACAAGAAAAACAAAGCTACCTTAAAATGCATTAACTGTCTAAATAAAAATGTAGGAGTTACTGTAAATATCATGTAAATTAAACTTTAAGGTAAAAAACAATTATTTGAGGTAAAGAATTTTATTGCCTAGTATCCACATACCAGGGAGATATAAATATCCTGAACTGTTATGAATTTAACATAACAGTTACAAAATGTCCTTGTCACTACATTATGACAAAATATAAAAGTATTTAAATAATACTACATTTTATGAACACGTGTACATGCCTACAAGTGTGAACATGTTTAAACATTGAAATTTAACGAAGAAAAAGCAACGCATAATGTAGATTTTAGTGGAGACTTTAAACTTGATCTCAGTCATGAAACTTAGATTTGGTTGTAATTAAAACTTTCTATTTATTAATGTATACATTACAACAGTCTAGGCAGTTAACTTAACAACTAACAATTTCATGCATTTTCCCTGGTAAGACTGTGCATAGTATTCTTTATAGATGAGGTGAAATAATCATCAAAACAATTTTTATCATAATTTTACTGACAAGAAAACTGAAATTTAGTTATGATAAAATTATATATATTTCATATAATCATAGTGTTAACTGAGCAAAAATGGGATTTGACTGTCCACTGCCACCAGAAGGCAAATTGTGGAGGTAGAGGCTGGTGAGAAAGAAAAAAAGATTTTTATTTGAATGCTGAACAATTTAAGGGTATGGGGAACTCCCTGTCTCAAAGCTCATCTCTTCTACTAAATCCAGGGAAAACTCCAGCTGCCCTCAGCCAGATGAAAACAAAAGGCAATGCCCAGAATTCCTGCTCCATTTTAAAGTTCTGTCCTTTAGAAGCCAAAGTAGCCGTTAGGTGGTCATCCAGGAAACGTGGCTTCTTCCCAGCTGCTGTCAGGCTTCAGGCTCTCTCCTGGAGGCTGCATGTGTAGCCAGCGCTGCCCACTGGCCATGTGGCTTGTAAGGTCACAAGACCCCATATTCCTGTGCTGGAGAACATCTGAAGGGACCAACAAATGCTACACCAGGTCATCAAGAGAGAGAGATTCCCTCCTTGAAGCCATTGCCCATATAACAGCTCACATCACATGGCCCTCAGAGAGGAAAAGACAGTGCACTGAGTGCAGGTCTTAAGCAGAGAGCCATGAACAAAAGAGAAATTCCTTTGCTTCCTTGGGTCTATATTAGTTTTGAGGATGAGGTAGACTAGGTACTTTCTCAGAATGACCAATTAATTTCCTAAACTTTTGCCTGCTTTCAGTGGGTCCACCTTCTAACCAATTCCTTTTTCCCCTGGCTAGACTGACAGGCCTCCCTCTGTTGCCATTTTAACTTCTATTGCACATGTGCCTTCCTTCCCTTTGTTCCACTTTCAATCCAGTACTGGAAGGGTGTAGGAGGGTTTTTCCCTCTTGTTCAATTATCTTGCTAGCCTTGTGTGTGTTCAGTGTAAGATCCTATTGTCATCTTTCCTGAGTTGGATGGGCATGCATTTGGTTACATGGACAATATGACCTCACCTGCAGAACTTGGTGCTGTTCGCCATAGCCCCAGGTGGTTTGTGACCTCCCCCAGAAGATCCTCTGTGCCCTGTCCTCAGCCCTCCTAGCAGTCCAGACAACCTTTCTACCAGTATCAATAACAGCAGAACTTCAGGATGAGTATTATTGGTCAGATAGTTCAAGCAAATTGTCCAAGGACACATGGCTAATTAGTAGTGGAATCAAAATTTATTTCATATTTTACTCATTGCAACATTTGTCATTATACTGTGGTGCATGTAGAAGCATTTCAACATAAGTGAAAATGAAAATGATGACTTTGGCCTTAGTACCATCTTCTTAGTAACCTTTGCACCACCAGAGCCAAGTGGAAGAAGAAGCAAATGCACAGGCTGAAGTGCGAAAGAAGAAAGGTGAGGCAGAAATCCAAGTAAGCCACTAGTCTGTGCACCTGTGGAAGCCTCTGGAGGAGAAACAAAGGAAGCCAGACACCAGGGACACTGGTACAGATTGTTGGACTGCGTCATGATGTCTAAAATTTCTCAATTGATCTAGAACATGCATTATCTTCTGATCACACAACCACCTTTGGAGAGACCCACCTTACTCTTACACCTCATTTCAAAGCCCAATATTTCTCCAAAATTGTGCCCAGAAATTGAGACTAATTTGTCAACTACTACTGCAAAAAGGAGGCCTGCATGCAATCTCAGTAAAATATCTCAAATTTGCATTCAAAACAAATGTTCTTTAGTCCTCACAGTGTTTTGAGTTCCTCTTTTGGATTATGATTCTGATGCAATTAGGTCATCTATTTTGAATTTTATTTCTATATTGATAATTAGTCTGTGAGTTTCCTGGGTTCAGGGAAAAGATCTTACTAATCTTTATGTCCTGAGGATCTACATAGAGTAGGCATAAAATAATTTTATAAATAAGCAAATTAAAATATTACTGAATATAATTTTGGGTGTTTTTCTCTAATATAATTTTCTCATGTCCACTCAACTTTCATCTCAAACCTCTTAAAGGAAGACAATCACTTTCAAATTCTTTGCTTATTTTTACTAATTTAGGTATAGATGTCCACATGGTTCAACATACTACCTATCTTACCATCTGTTGTTGAGTTTGTGGAAGACAAAACTGAAAACAAAATATGTTGCCTTTTACACTAAGACAATTTTAACAGAACACATAGTTTCTCAGAAAGAAATATTTTCAGCATGTTCGCTACCAGACGGCGCCATGGGACTGAGACCTTGCTGGAAGAATGAAGAAATGTGCTGTGTGCCTCTTCTGGTTTGGGGCTTAAAGCATCGCATGGCTCCTTTACAGTCCACCTTCTTTCTTTGCTCACACAGGAATATGAATGTGTTTGGGAATCATGCATAAGAAGCCTATACCTTAGGAGGAGACAAAACAAACCCCAGGGAGAAAAAAAGGAAAAAAAAAACCCAAAAAACAGTTCCCAGACTAACTATGCAGAAAAAAGCCATTTACCAACCAAAACTGTCTGATGTATTTGTTACATGATAAGTTAATAAACATTTATTTTATTTAAACCAGTAAATTTTAGAAATTCTGTTACCTCAATTTATCCTTCACCTTGGCTAATATAAATTGTTGACACACACTGAAACCAAACAAGTATAAAGTAGTTAGTGTTTTAATAACATGTTGTGCATCCATGCAACAGCTTTTGAAGTAATCTCATAGAAGACAAGGTGCAGTTACAGCAAAACTGTCATTTTTCTTTTGAAAATGAAACATTATGTTTAGCTTCATTTAGCAATTAAGTATACTTTGTTTAAGTAAGTATAAATTCTCATTTTTATATTTTAGCATATATACAGTAAATATAATTTCCTGATAAAGATAATCACATAACTAATTCTTTGCTTATAGATTAATTATAGAAGCTTAAACAAAGGGGCTACTTAAATGGGATACTTTTCCTATTATATATTCTAATTATTTCATGTACTGACAAAAACATGCTTACTTGTATCTGTAGATGTTAAATATGGCAACATATTCTGACATCCTAATTAAAAACATAATCTGAATGAAAAGGTATGTTAGGCTGAATAGTGCTCCCCAAAATATTTATTGCTAATATCTGGAACCAGTGAATGCTACCTTTTATGATCAAAAAATAAAGATTTTGTGTTGTGATTAAATTTAAGGTCTTGACATGAGAGATTATTCTGGATTATCTGGGTGATCCCTAAATGCAAGCATATGTAACTTTATAGAGAGAAAGAAATGAAGATTTAACACACAGAAGGGAAGAAAGCATTGGGACCACACAGAACTGGAATTATTTGACCACATACTAAGGAATGCTGGCAGCCACCAGAAGCTGGGAAAAGGGGAAGACTGGTTCTCCTTTGGGCTTCTAGAGATAATGTGGCCCTGAGGATACCTTGCTCTTAGCCCAGTGAAAATGACATTAGATTTTTGCCTCCAGAACTTAGTGTCATATGTAATACATTTATATATTATGTTTTTATATTTTATGCTGTATGTTTAATTAAAGTGATATAAAAATACTAATTACAATGATAGATTTAAACATAACATCCCTTCTGGGACTAGTTTAGAAGTTATGGTTATAGGTAAGTGTCTTTAATGCTCCCATACCTTGGAATATCTTTATAAGTCCGAAAGGAGAAAATAGGCAGGAGAATTTCAGATATACCATGGAGCAATATTTTCACTGATATGTCCCCTAGAGCAAGGGACATAAAGGAAAGAATAAACAAATGGGATCTTATCAAAATTAAAAGCTTCTGCACAGCTAAAGAAAACAGCATTAAAATGAAAAGAGAACCAACTGTAAGGGAAAACATATGTGCCAATGATACCTCCTTCAAGCAAGGGTTTGATCTCCAAAATATACAACAAACTCACAGACTGGACTCCAAGAAGGCAAATAACCCAATTAAAAATGGGCAAAGGACTTGAACAGACACTTCTCCAAGGAGAACATACAGAGGGTCCAGAGACATATGAAAAGATGCTCAGTATCGTTAGCCATAAGAGATGCAAATTAAAACTACAATGAGATACCACTTCACACTGGTCAGAATGGCCATGATAAACAAAGCAACAAACAGACTCGTACAATCACTGTGGAAAATAGTATGGAATTTCCTCAGAAAACTAAAAATAGATCTGCCTTTTGACCTGGCAGTTTCACTGCTGGGATTATATCCTAAGAACCCTGAAACACCAATCCAAAAGAACCTATGCACTCCAATGTTCACAGCAGCACAATTTACAATAGCCAAGTGCTGGAAGCAACCTAAGTGCCCACCAGTAAAAGAGTGGATCAAAAAACTATGGTGCATTTACACAATGAAATTCTATGCAATAGAAAGAAAGAAGGAATTCCTGCCCTTTGTTACAGCATGGATGGAACTGGAGAACACTGTGCTAAGTGAAATAGGCCAGGCGGTGAAAGACAAGTACCATATGATGTCACCTTTAACTGAAATCTAATCAATAAAATGAACAAGCAAGCAAAATATAACTAGAGGCATTGAAATTGAGAATAGCCCGAGAATGACAAGAGGGGAGAGAGGAGGAGATAATGGGGGAAAAGGGTGAAGTGTTTACAGGAACAATTATAAAGGGCACATGGAGAATAACAAGGTGGGGTGGAAACTGGTTAAGGAGGTGGGGAGGGCTAGGGTTGTGGGAAGAGGTGAGGGAAAAGGCAAATGAACAACAAGAAAAAAATTTTAAAAAGAAACACTAAATAGGTACTATTTTTAGCAGGCTTAAAAGGGGCATTATGGGCTTAGCAAGAATTTTTTTTGAGGGGAAGCATTTTGCTATTCAAATGCAAGAGAAATCATAATGCTTGAGGGATTTTAGATCTTAGAATCAATCAGTCCAATCTAGTAAATATAGTATATAATAAATTTTGCCATAATTTAAGTGTTGCCTCTTTATATAAACTATTTTGAATGTGGCAACAGCTTACCAAAATTAATTATATAATGAAGGAAAGATTGTTTGGATTTCTTTTCCAAGTGAGTAAATTCACTTTCTTCATTCTACTTGCTCATTGAAATTAATGACGCTAAGTGTGTAGGGTGTAACCTAATTATAGATAAAATAAAGAGAAGATTCACATAGAAAAGATTAGAGGTAACTGGATTACAGAGGAAAAGTTATCAAAATAGAATATAGCATATCAAAAGGAAAAAAGAAAAGAGAAAGAAGATTAATCTAATAGAATGATTAAAAATAACAGGATGATCAAAGTATACAAGGTAAAAATGAACTAAAAAATACAGATTTGTCACATTAATACCCAAAAAGGTGAATTTTAATTTAAGATTAAAGTTTCTAAGCTGGCAAAAATAAGGGTAATATGATGACAAAATACATGTATTCACTGAAAAAGCACTTAAATAATTAATGTCAAAATTGTTAGAAATACAAACACTTTCTAAAGTATTTCTTTTACACTTTTAAATACATTTATTTAGGTTTGGACATACAAGTAGCACTTAAACCGATGATGAAAAACAACAAAAATGTGTAAAAGGACACTCAGTAAGTACTAAGATGGCTTAAATAGCAAAGAGAGAGAAAAGTCTGGAGTATTTCACTGCAGAAAGATAATGAATGACAAGGGGAAGAAAAAAGGATTGGAATGTTTACTTGCTAATTGGCTGTCTATGCATTTTCAGAATTTAACAAATTTTTGTTTTGTTTTGTTTTGTTTTTGTTTTTTAAACTCTGTGCATTGGGCTCAGTTCTTTAGCTCACTCTTTTTACTGAAACTTGTTCTTCAAATTCTCTAATTTTGTCTCCCTGAACCAATGAGGCTCCCAAAAAACCCAAAGGCTTTCTTCTGCTAGAGCAGCCTCCCCCTGCCTGCGGGAGGTTCCTATTCTCAGCTCCTGTCCTGCTCTCCGGGTGGGTAAAGTGGCGATAGAATATCAGCTCACTTCCACATGGTGTCCTTGGCTCCTGATTCTCGCCCCCTCTGCTCCTAGTTTTTACAAAAGCTCTCTCATGTTATTGAATGGATTCTGAATTTCTTATGTTTCTCTCTAATTGTTTTCAATAGGAGTCTCAAGTTGCTTCCAGCTACTTTGTCATAACCAGAAGCAAAGTATAATGCGGTTATTTTTATATTTGAATTTGTTAAATTTATTTTTAATTTAACATATTTTTTGTTATTTGGATTTTACTGTGACTTATCCTTTTTTGGGAAAAGCTATTTTTACCCTCTTCCTCTCTGTATTTTAAATTTTTTACTACCCTCCTCCATTTAGAATAAGTACATTTAAGGATATGCTTTCAATAGTTTCCTTTACTCTTGTAAGCATGCATAATTGCCATTGAAAAGACTGAAATTAATAGTGTTCTTATTCCTTATATTTATTACTCACTTTACATTTCTACACAAAACAATTTCTTGATATAGTCTATACATATTGATTCTCTGCCTGGATAGGTAGTATATGTTTTTATACTTGATTCCCTTTAAATTAAATGATACTTCCCACCTCCACTGCTTTGACCAAAATAATCTACTAAACATCCACAAATTGAGGTAACACTGCCATCTGCTGGATAGGTTTATCAATTTCTTAATGGTTGGTAATGAATGTGAGCAAATATTATTTGTACTTAAAGTTGAATGAAAGCATGTAATATTTACATTCATTGATATATGCCTATCTAGAGTGTTTCTCAATTAAAAAGTATAAATTCAAATAAAAATCATGTACATCAATTTGCATGAGACTCAGCAATTCTATGATAGAAAGATCTTCGATGAAAAAAAAATGTCTAAACCATTTCAGAAATCATCAGAGAACAGTGACATCTGACTCACAGACAACATAAACGGGGGTTTACCTTCTTTGCTGTCTCACCAGACACCAGATCTACGACCAATTTAAAGTAAAAATTGGGTGAAATCCACATCACTGTTTAAAAATCGAATCTGTGTCTTAGCAGACTTGTCACCAAGGGTTTCTGCTAAGTACAAGGGGTAGCAGATTCCTGACAGAGAAGGAAAATTTCTCTTGCCAGGAAAACAGAATGTTCTGTTTTGAGAAAGAGTGCTGTGAGTTTCTGGAGGATCTGGGATAAACCCAATGGGTGAGACAAGTGCTTGGGCAGCTCTGGGCTATGACTGCTTGTTCCCTTAGGCTCGCCTGAAGTCATTGCTAAAATACTCTTTTCCACGTGGCAGACTATATACCACTTTCTTGGAAATTCCAACAGGCTTCATCCCCTACACTCCCAATTCCCTTCCCCATAATCTATTCGATGTCTTATCTTTAGGATTTACCCCTGTAATTACAGTGCATAGTTTACAGAATGTCATGTTAATTCCTTAGGGTGTGACCCTTGCCACTAAAATTTTAAATGCTATATGGCAGAAATTCTTCATAAATTTGTGCACAGATGTTTTCATTGTGATTTAAGTTGAAATTGCCATTTAACAGATGATTTTTGTTTGTTCTTGTTTGAATGGATGCAAAACAGAAAAATAACTGCAAGCTACTTACATTATTGTCCCATTGATATAAGCCATATAAGCAATGATCTTTACTAAAATTTAGAGCACATAAAATACTTTATAAATATACTTTGTTTTTAGAGCAGTCTTAGGTTCACAGCAGAAGGTACAGAGATTTCGAATATATCCCTTGCCCGCTGCCACATGCAGGGATTCCCCTGTATTAACAACATTCCTCGCCACAGTGATGCATTTGTTACAATGGGTAAACCTACGTTATCATATCATTATTACCTATAGTTCACAGTTTACATAGGTTCATTCTTGATGTCATATACTCTATGGTTTTGGACAAATGTATAATGACATATATAATGTATCTGTCATTATAGCATCATACAGAGTAGTTTTTCTGACTTAAAATTTCCCTGTGATCTGCTTATTCAAGTGTGTGTCTTAACATATGGCATCGACTGATTTCTTACACTTTTGTCTTGTCCAGAATGTCATATAGTTGTAATTATGCTGCAGTTAGCCTTTTAAGACTGGCTTGTTTCACTTAGTAATATGTATTTAAATTTTTTTTGTGTGTTTTCATAGCATGCCAGCTCATTTTCTTTTAGCACTGAATAACTTCTGTGGTCTAATGCATCAGTCATAAAAACACCATTCTGTACAAGTGATGCTGTCTTTGATATTTACTTTTTGTTTATTCTCTCCCTAATTTAAATTAATAAGTGTATGGTGACAACACTAAAATATGTATAACACCAAAATATATACCTACTACCCGTGTTTTTTATACGGTCTTAGTCTTATAAAAACTGAATTTTCCATTAGGTTGCCTAATACATATCTAAAAATTAATGAAAACTTTTCCACTCTGTAAAAAAACTCTTCCTCTTGTTCTCTGGCTCAACAAAGAGCAAGTGCGTCATACATGCAGTTATTGAAGCCACAGGAAAGAGCATCAACAGTGACATCAATCTCACTCACTCTGCATAACAAATCTTTTACTAATCACCACAGCTGTTGTTCCTGTCTGTTGCTAGCACCCAACTACTTGGCTCTGGATTTTCTGGCACTTTATGTCTCTTGTAAATCGCCAAACATCAACCCAAGTAGATTCTTCATGTCAGTGGAGTGAGGGGTAGAGAGTCATTACTAAACCAAACTAATGCTATAGTTTTCCAACTAATTATCTTTTGCCTAATCAATATAATTCTCTGCAGCTAATCTCAGCACAATGCATCATTAATCTTTATGAAATGCTGTAATGGCTTCTTTTTTGCCATTTTATCCTTTTAATAAAACATATGAATCTCTAGGCAAAGCTGATGAGACTCTAAGACCTAACTCTTGCTTACCTGCCCAGCCTTGTTTCTCAACACTCCATTTCCTCCTGTAGTATATACTCAGGGCATACTGAACATCTTTCAATTTCGTGTTCTTTTAGAGTCTTTGCTGCTTCCAATGCCTGAAACATTCTTTCTCCTACCTACTACAACTTAATCTTGCCGAAAGATGCTCAACACTCATGTTTTAATACGGAGGTCGTTTTCTTCCCAGAGCCTTCCCTGGTCTTTCTTTGGTTAAACTGGATGGTAATTAGTAGTGTTCCAGTGTTTTACATATATTTGCTTACTTGATTTTGATAAACAAAATTCCCATGGGGTAGTGTGAGCCTTGTCCACAAGGAAGCGAAGATATGCAGATTAGTATGTGGGGGGTTTATTAGTGATTGTTCCCATGAACAACACCTGCAGGAAAAAAAAAAAGGAAAATTCAGCAGAAGGAGGAATCAAAACTGTGATGTAATCTCAAGAGATCCCATCACTTACCATATGAGTTCTCAAAATAGAATGGCTGTCAGGACTGAGTTGAGGTGACAGAGACCTGTGACTTTATTCCCCCACGCTGATCAGCCACTGGATGCCAGACATTCCAGGGAAGGGGACTGGGTGAGCAGGAGTTTTCAGCAGAGTCTCCCATGAAGCAGGCTGACAGCTGAGGGTTATCTGTTGACAACAATACCAGCAGCTGACTTCATAGGTGCCAGATAATAGCATTATTCCACCTTTACAGATGAAGAGCTGAGGGACATGTATGTTGAGTAACTCACTCTACTTTCATCCCAAAATTGTTAGGTCCAGAATTCAAACCAGGGAATCGTCTTCTAATTTAAGACATGCAATAAGGGAACCCCCCCAAATGGAATTTATTTATAAAAAACTGTGTATTTATTCTTACGTGTTTAAATTTTAGTCATTTTCAAAGTACTCTCCAATTGATGCCACATGCCTATCAATATGTTTTCTAATGTTCAAAAAAAATTGAACATTAGAAAATGTTCAATGGGGGGAGAATATTAGTTACCTTTTAGTTCATGGGTTATGATATGAATCTGCAATTGTCCATTTTATATGTTTTATATATTTTATATATATTTCTTGTTTTATTTTGAAGATGTTGAACTAAAAGGTAATATAGAACATCCAAAAACACCTAGGATGTGAAAGGAAAAAAGTAAAAGAAGATTTAAAAAAAAGGTTAAGAAGGCTGTTCTGAATTTAGGTGCTTAAATAACATAGTCAATAAAAAGATAAAATAACAAAAGATGATTTATAAAGGAAAGGAGGCGATCGTTAGTGAGTGATGTCTGGGTTGATCAGAGTGGACTGTTAAGAATCTCACCTGAGCGGGGCCACGCAGGCACATTAGTCACCTTCTTCCCTGAGTCTTATTTGCCATCTCCTCTAATTCAGCTATAAATTTCCCTTTTCCCTCTTTTGTTCTAGATCTGAATATGTATATTTTTATACAATGTTAAAAATGAAAATAGACTTAAGTTTTAGCCTTATAGCTTTGTTTATAAGACCAAGTTCTTTATATGTGAGGTAATTTTTATTATGGTATTCTTACTATGTAACGTAATTTTTGACACATACTACATGTTTTTAAAAAATCTTTTAAACAGATAAACTCATAGAAACAGAGAGTGAAATGGTGGCTTCCAAGGGCTAGGAGACAGAGAAATAGGAAGAGGTTGGGGAAAGAGCACAAACTCTCAGTGTAGCTCTGAGGATTTAGTGAGTGTACAGGAGTGAGCGAATGTAGGTTTATAGTTCTTTGTATGGAAAAAGACATGTGGGTATGATTGTTCGAATAGCTTCATTCACTAAAAAGAATGTCACAATGCAATTATAAACTTTCTTTTGTCCACTCCTGTATAACATGGTGACTATAGTCTAAAACAATATATGGTACAGAGGAGATGGGAGAAAAGGTGTAGGGAATAAGAAGCATAATTGGTAGGTACAAAATAGACAGGGGGGGTTAAGAATAGTATAAGAAATAGAGAAGCCAAAGAACTTATATGTACAATGCAAGGACATAAACTAAGGGAGGAATGCTGGAGGGAATGGGTGTACTGGGCAGAGAGGGATAAAGGGGAGACAAAAAATCAATGGGTTGGCTGCGGTAGCATAATCAATAAAATATACTTAAAACATTTTACTAAGAAGATAGAACCTAAATGTTCTCACACACACAAAAAAGTTAAATACGTGAGGATGTGTGAGGTGATGGATGTGTTAATTCAATAGGTAGAAATCTTTCACAGTGTATACATATGTCAAATCATCTTGTATACTTCAATGTATTGCAATTTCATTAATTATACCTCAATAAATCTGAAAAACCTTTAAACTGATATCAGTTTAACAGATAAATCTCATGTTTGCTGTTAGGTTGAACAATAAAAAATGATCATGTTCAGTAATTTTTGATGTACTAAATGGCAACTTTATATGCATTATTCTGTTATGAAGAGAATGCCATCTCTTCCTGAAGAAGTTGTTTTAGTTTCCAAGGCACTGACTTCAAGTTATATCACAGCAAAGAAGGAGAGAACTGATGATAATGTGAGTTAATTCTGGAAGAGTGCCTGAGGATAAAAATATAACTGGTAGGGATAGATTCTATTTTGAAATATTAGAAATTAATCCTTCAAACATAATCTTGAACTCCTAATACTTGGCTAATATTAATATTCCTTCTGAGAGGGAAATTTTGTTTGATGTAAGCTATGCATAAATTACCCAAAGGAGTCAAGATCTGACTAGAAGTTAAATAATATTTAAAAAGTAGAGATAGTATCTGCAGAATAATGTATTTGAAGGAAATATAGAAACATGAAGTTACCTGCCCTTAGACTTGGGTTTAAACTTACACAGTTTTACTAGATCAGTTGACCAATCAATCATTCAGTCAAACAATAGATATAATATTTAGTCTTAAATGTTAAAAAATATGAGCACTTAAACTAAAATCTTTAAATATCATCTTTTCTTGCATGTCTATGACATTACCTCCTAAGTGAAGTGATTGATATAATAGAAAGGAATAAACACAGCTTAATGGGTATCTTCTTTGTTTTAATAAATACAAGTTACTATGAAGTAGAGCAACTTTATGAAATATTTGTCCCTCTTCAAAAGCCATTGAGTATTCTAATTTCCATTTCATGTATAATTCAAGGCACTATTCATGGTTTGTGAAAAAAATAGAAATCTTCCCACAGACACAGTTTGGTAACAGTAAACCAAATCCTGATTAACATCCAACTAATAAGCGCAGAACTCTAACTGCACATCAATTTTGATGGTTTTAATTGCAAGGTTTACAGTTAAGTAGCTGCTTAATGATCTGAGACCCTGACTTCAAAACATTTTAATGATGACTCACTTCTGGTGCTCATGAAATTTTCATGGATTCATGAATTGTAATACCTGATGATCAAACTTTGCTTACTCTTCTATTCTATGAGATAATGGTACATCTGAAATTTACTCAGAAAGTGTGCATAGAGCTAGGCATTCATATTTAAGTAAACTGATCTTTTTTTCTAATTGCATTAATTAGAAAATTAATTGATTACATGCTATAACTTTAGATCTTTAGGTATACCACTTTCATTCATGATGGTTGACAGTGATGTCTCTGTATGTTGTGGGATTTTCTTTCACCTTTTCATTATGTTGGAGATTTTTTTCTTTTTTTCTTTTTTTTAAGTAAGGATCCTCACAAGTCAATGTTTCAATAATTGATTTTTTTCCACTTTTATTTTATTTTGTGTCCAAATCAATGATCCTTAATCAGGAAGTTCTGTCAAGAGTTATTTCTCAAATGTTAGGGAATATGTCAAGATCGCTGCAGATACATGGCACACAAGTGTCAAAAGTAGATTTCTCCCTTTTTCCTTTTCTCATGTCAATGCATGATCACTGAACTAAAATTAAAAATAACAGCATAAGCATTATTCAAATTTTGATGACCTATTTCTGTACATGGGATACAATTAAGTAAAATTCAGTACAAAGTTACATATAATATAACATGTGAAACACTACTTATTCATTCAATTAATATTACTTAATCATCAACAATGTACCTGACATTTTTTGCTAAATGGCAAAATAAAATATAAGCAACAACAAAAATAGAAAAACATGTAAGTTTGTTTTATTTATCTTTTTAATTTTTTAAAATTAAATTTGTTGAGGTGGCATTGCTTAATAAAATTGTATAGATTTCAAGTGTACAATTCTATAATACATCATCTGTATATTGCATCATGTGCCCACTGCCCAAAGTCAAATCTCCTTTCATCACCATATATATACTCGATCCCCTCTGCCCTTCACTACTGCCCCACCCCACTTTAATTCTGGTAACCAACATATGTGTGTCTACGAAGCTTATTTTTTTGTCTTATTTTTTCATTTGTTGCTTTCAGTTTCATATCCCACAAATAAGTGAAATCATATGGTCTTGACTTTTTCTGTCTGGTTCATTTTGCTTAGTGTGGTAACAGGCTCATTTTAAGTTGGTGGATCTTGAAAGTTAGCAGGTATCAGAATTGCTTGGAAGACTTGTTCAAACACACATGTGATCAAGGGATGTCAGAGAGAAACATCCATCAGCTGTCTCTCGTGTGTGTCCCAACTAAGGATTCAACAAGCAGTCCTTGATATGTGCCCTGATCAGGACCCAGACCCACAACCTCTTGGTGTACGGGATAGCACTCTGGCCAATGGAGCCACCCAGCCATGGAAGGAATGGTCACTGGTTAATTTTCATAGGTGCTGCCAAACAATTTTTCAGAGGGATTTTAACAATTTATACTCTCACCAGCAGTGTATCAGGTTTCTGGCTGCTCTAAATCTCTGTCAACATTTCCTTTAGTTTTCTGTTTGTTTGTTTGTTTGTTTGTTTTGTTTCCTTGGTTTGTCTGTTTTTCACTTTAGCCATTCTGCATTTCTATGAAGTTTAGCACCTTGCACATGCTTGTAGCCATATGGATAATAGACAGCCTCATTTGTACAAAACCTTTCCAAGTTTGTATGTGTTTGTGTGTGTATGCTTCTGGGATGTCTGCCTTCTTTTTCTTTTGATTTATCCAAAGGATGTTTTGAAATATAAAAAGATAGTATCTTCTCCCTATTTGTGTTGTGCTTTTTACCTTTACTTTTGTCTTGTGGAATATAAAAGTTCTTAATTTCAATCTATTCTATATCACTATTTATTGTTTTGATTTATTGGTGTTTGGATATTAGATAAGAAAATTTTGCCTAATCCAAGATTCTGAAGAAAATCAATTTTTCTTCTAAGAGCTATAATTTACTTTTTATATTGAGATCAATAATTCATTTATAAAGTCTCTGTGTACATGTGTGAGGGAGCACTTACAGATTCATTATTTTTCCAAGTAACATTTATTTAAATTACTATCTTTTGTCCACTACACTATTGTTTCCTTGGTCATAAATCAGGGGTACATGTATGTGTGATCTGCTTCTGGACATCCCATTCCATTCAATGTGTGTAGTTTTATATCTTTGTGCTAATAGCATATTTTTATGATTGCTACAATTTGAAAGTAATGTGTATCTACTTGTATGCATCTTTCATCTTTGATCTGTTTCTATGAGTTTGGCTCTTTTAGATTCCTCATCTAAATGGTATCATGCAGTACTTGCCATAAATCTGGCTAATTTTACTTAGCATATTGTTCTTTAGGTTCATTCACGTTGTCATAAATGGACAGATTTCCTTCTTTTTCAGGCTAAGTTTTCATTATGTGTATATATTACATTTTTATTAGGTTACTAATAATAGGTGACTGGTACATCTTGGTTATTATGAATAATACTGCAGTGGACAAGGGAGTGCAGAGGTGTCTGAGGTTCTTATTTCAGTTCCTTCAGATATAGACACAGAAGTGGAATTGTTGGATCATATGGTCATTCTATTTGCAAAACACATATCTGCTAAAGAGTTATTTAGCCAGAATATATAAGGGGTTCTTAGAACTCACTAGCAAAACAATCAAATAATCTTATTAATAAATAAAATAATTAAATAGCCTTTTTTTTTTCCCAAAAAGCATATGGCCAATAGACATATGAAAAGGAACTCAAAATCATTAATCATCAGGAAAATGTAAATCTAAATATAAATAAATACATATTTAAATGACAAGTATTGACAAGGATGTGGATAAGGGGAATTTACACAGTTTTAGTGGAAATATAAATTGGTGCAGCCACTATGGAAAATGGTATGCAGGTTCTTCAAAGGCCCTTTTGGTTTTTTTTGGTTTGTTTATTTTTCATAGTTAAAAACATCAAAATCTTCAAAGACTTTCTCATTGTCTTTGTTTTCACAATAGCTTTATTATTATGTGCTTGGTTTTTCCTCTACTTATTTGTTTGATACTTTACTTCTTAAATCTATGGAGTGTGATCTTTCAAGGGCTTTACAAACATTTGGTCATTTCATCTTTACATATCCTTCTATCTCATGCTTTTCTCCTTCTGCAACTCTAGCCCCATTATTTAAACTCATTACCTGTATATCTCATGTTTAAAAAAAAAATTCCTTAGTCACTGTTTCCTATTTGTATTTATCTCTGTGCTCTACTTCAGATGTTTTTACCCACACTGCTTCCCATTCATGAATCCTGTCTTCTGCTGGTAAATCCATCTAATGAATTGTTGACTCCAGTTATTATGTTGCATTTATAGAAATTCTATTAGAGTTTTTTAAAAAATAAATTTCAGTACTCTAATGGAATTCTCCATCTTTTCTATTTTCATAATTTTAAAATTTATCTTAAATACATTTTCTTTTAATTAAAGTATCGATCAATACCTGGATAGCTTGTGGCCCTTTTGCATCTGTCTGGTTTTCTTTAGTTTAATATGTGCATGTATTATGTTTTTTTGTTTGTCTGCTATTTGTTTTTGTTTTGTGTCAAATGGTCTTGTTTCTGGGCTTACCAAGTTATTTTTATCCAAATGTTAGAGACTGTTAATTAAAAAAATGTATCAGTTATAGATAATGTTATTGTATTTCAGAGAGAATTTATCCTTTTTTTCAGATAGAAGTATGAAGACAAGACTTATTCAATTAAAAATAAAAATAAATCAAATTTATGTTTCAGTTGTGATTGGGCACTAGTTATCCCCAACCAACCTAGGAGTCCAACCCTCCAGGACTTTTAGTTTGGAGCACAGCACACTCCCAAAGTTCCCTCTTTTGGGGAGTTCAGAACCCTAGTTTTTATCTCTTCAGCCAACATAAGGCTGCCAAAAATCTCTTCTTTTCATTTTCCTTCTGATTCATTTATTGAACCTCTACTCCTCAAAGCTTCATAATTTATCAGATATTTTTAAGAGAAAATATGCTTGAGGCATCTAAAGTTCTATTTTTTCATTAATCTCCCCACTGCCCACACAGTCTCTGCTCTGCACCCCCACCAGCTATCAGCCTGCTCTATCTATAAGTTGATCTCTATTTTGATTGTTAGTTCAGTTTGTTCATTAGATGCCATGTATGAGTAAAATCATATGCTACTTGCCTTTCTCTGACTGTCTTCTTTCACTTTGAGAGAGAGAGAGAGAGAGAGAGAGAGAGAGAGAGAGAGGGAGAGAGAGAGAACCCGTGGACAAGGGAAAGAGTGTGGTGGTTGCTAGGGAGAGTGGGCATCTGGGAGGTAAAGGAGGATGATATAGGGGTGTAAATGGTGATAGTCAAAGATTTAACTTGGACTGGTGAACACATGCTACAGTGAATAGGTGATTTTTTTTTATAGAATTGAAACCCATATAAATTTGCTAACCAGTGTCACCCTAATAGATTCCATAAAAAGAAAAAGATAAAATTCCAAATGTCTGGTCTGCCCGAACAGACTTTATAGCAAGAGAATATGTTTAAAAGGAGAACAAAAAGATGGAGAAGGAAAAGAAGCAGCAGCAGCAGCATCTGGTTTTTATCAGGAACAGTCCCAGGTCCAGGCAATGAAATACACTTTAAAAGTAGGGTATAAATTCAATAGGAAGATATTTGAGTATGTTTGCTCAGATATAATGCCATTTTTGGAAGATTCATAATAGGCCTCATCATATGTTTTGAATTGTATATTATCTTTTTGTTCAATATTATTTTCTTAATATTAAATAAAATATTAGGTTTAGCATATGCTACTCAGAGATACTATAGTTTTTATATTTAATCTGAAGAAAAGTTAATTTGAAGATTTTTTTCCTAAATAATTCTTAGTGTAGCTCTTCACTGGGCTCATGATCTTTAAAAAAATCTTGTTTATTCGAAATAAGAGTTATTGAATTTTTCCTGTAATAGTTTTATATCCCATTTTTGGAAATGAAAATGTATTGTTATTGAACAATACTAGAAAAGATTTTATAAGCTAAATTGCCTTTGATTCTATGTTGTCTTTTTTCCTCCAAATTAATTCTGGTATATATTTTAAATTAAGTATCCTACTACAAAATCAACTGCTGATATTTTACACTGTTTTTAAAACTATAAACTTTCTTTCTATAAAAATTGAAACTTGTCTAAAATTTTAAGATAATTAAATTAGCTATTAAGTTTTAATATTAGTTTCAGATTATGGAGTACTTATATTTTCCTATTCATAGTTTAATTGGTTTAAATGTACACTCTTTAATATTTAATCATTGGCTTTTATTTTATTATTTTTATCAAATTTGTTGGGGTTACTTTGGTTAATAAAATTGTGTAGTTTTCAACTGCACAATTCCATGATGTACCATTTATATAAATGAGGCCAAATATATAATCATGGAAGAAGATTTGACTTTGTATGGTGGGTAACTAATTTTTAAATTTCATTAAGCTATAACATTTTTAAAAGAAAATTAAGAATAATTTTAAAATGCCTCATTATTTTTAAAAATTATTTGTGATAAAGATTAGTAAAACAAAATGATTGTAGCATGTCATGCAAAGAAAAAAAATAAAGCCTTTATTTCTTAAAAAAAAAGTGCTTAGGAAAAATTATGAGGGAAATACTCACTTTCATTGTATTGAATGATACCAGAAAATAATTTTCTGTTATCCTTGCAACTCAGATATGCATTTTCTTTTAGTAAATTATCTAGTTCCACAAAAGATTCACATTTTCATTTTTTATTATTAAAAGAGTGGCCTTTGTGTAAAGTGACACACAATATATTTCTCAGAATGACAACTTATACTCTGAGAGTAAGAATGAACTATGAATGTTTAAATTTGAACTTGTGCACACTGAATTTATAAACACTTGGGTTCATATAATGAATTAACAGTCTAGATTTTTACACAAAAACATCCTTCTAAGCAAGAATATATTTATTCAGATGTAAATAAGTAATGTAAGTATATAAGTAATGTGGGAGGGGAACTTGACCCAGTCTAAAAATAGTGTGATTCAACAGGGATTTTTTTACTGTTTTTTTAAGAAAAAAAAATTAGTTTCAACCATAGTGTCTTTCAACAAGTCATAGCTTAGTCAGGTGTCACCAAATAAAAAAGAACCGAGAAAAAACTTGCCCTCCCTGTAAAGAAAAGTTGTACCATTATCGAGAATTTGGTCCATATTATTTTCTATTCTCTGTGTGTGTATGTATGTGTGTGTGTATGTGTATGTGTGTGTGTGTGTGTATATGCATTATAGTTTAAAGAGCTCCAGTTTTCTGTAATTTCCTTCTGAATCCCCTTCCAGACCTTTCCTCCTTACTTTGAGTAGAACACAGGGTTGAATATGAAGGTCAGAAAACCTATTTAATGAGAGCTGTATTGTTTCCTAGAATAGATGTTTAGTTTGGTTTCTGTTCATCTCCAGTTAATATACTTTTTCTTCTCTGAATTCCATTGAAATCACATTCAAATTAGAAAAGCCCACCATTAATGGTTTTAGTACTCCTTGAATAGTATTGTGGAAATACGAAGTCATATAGCCTGGTGAGAGAAGGAAGGGTGCAGGTCCCACTGTGTTCTCTTCCACCACACACCCCTTCTCCCTGCAATCACCACAGTGTATCCGTTTACATGAATCTCTCTCCCTCCCTCCCCCCTCTCTCTCCTCTCTGGCTCAATCCTTGCTCCTCCCAGCCCCTTTCTCAGAGCTGTCAGCCTGCTCTCTATAAGTCTATCATATTTCCCTTGTCAGTTCAGTTTGTTCATTAGATTTCACATATGTATGAAATCATATGACATTTGTCTTTCTGACTGGCTTATTTTACTTAGCATAATGTTTTCCAAATTCCAAATAGGAAGGGAGGAAGGAAGGAAGGAAGGATGGGAGGGAGGGAGGAGAGAAGAGGCAAGAAAAGAAAAAATGAAAAGAGAAAATAAAGAAGTGGATATACAGTTTTTCTTGAGAGAGGGAAGCAGGAGTAAGTGGAGGGGCTGACTCGGAGTTGCACAGTTCCCGCTCAGGTTTCCTCCCTCCTTCTGCTGTTATCTCTTAATTTGCTTCAATCAGACATCTGCGGTTTTGCTCTGACGTGAGCATTCCTCACTTCTCCGGAAACCTGTGGTTTATCGCCAGGGCCAGCGTTTCTCACAGCTGCAGTGAGAACTTGGCCAGAGGGGAAAGCACAGTGTCGATCCTATATTTTGATTTGTTACAGAATATATAATTTTGATTACTAGCTGGGAGGTACTGAATCATGGTTATAACTTAACATTTTAGCCATGCAGAAGTTTTCATACGAAGGAAGGAGAGGGAAAGCAGACCAAAGAGATCAGGGGGAGGGGTTGTGCACTGCAGGCAGTGTCCTTGCTGGTCCCAAATGCATTTTTATGGTCAGCATCCTTGACTTGACCATCTGGTTTTTGTCAGCCTAGTGGGATTCCATGGTCAGGCTGTTTCTTAGGTTTACACAGGAATCGAACCTGTTGATTCTAGTATTTACTTGGAAACAAAATTTAACATGTAAACTCTAGTTTTGAAAGAATATCAGTTTAGATTAGCAAGCTGAGTTGAATATTTGTTAAGATAAATATGAGTAGCTTTAAATAAGTACAGTGTATTAATTCTCTGTGACAACCCCATCTAGCAACTGCAACTGGTCTCCTAGGGGTTGTGCTAAAAGGTGAGATCATTGATATAAGACATAATTAATCAAAGGCAATTTTTAAGCAGCAAAAGCATGCACTTTAACTGTATAACTTTTTGACTGAAAAATTTGATTCAAGGCTAGAGAAATAATTTTTTCAGTTAAATATTCATTTCCAATAGATATCACTTCCTTGGAATATGCAAAGAGAATTTTAACTCTGTTTATCCATTCTTACCTAAAAAAATGTTCTGAACTGCTTATGGAGTACCAATTCAAATACATTTTTAAAAGC
Source organism: Phyllostomus discolor (assembly GCF_004126475.2). Lineage (NCBI taxonomy): Eukaryota > Metazoa > Chordata > Mammalia > Chiroptera > Phyllostomidae > Phyllostomus > Phyllostomus discolor. The sequence goes on along the minus strand of NC_040904.2, from coordinate 29,990,256 downwards.
CCCTGACTCTGCACTGCAGTTCATTTCTTATGGTGCAATTAACTATAAAACTGCAATTATTTTCAATTACTTTCAGAAAACAGACATGGCAACCAGATGAGCTTTGGAGAGACCAAAGGGTTGACAGATCATAACACAATCTGTGTTTCTGCTATGGTCAGTTCAATTTCTAGGATATTACTGCTCTGGTCAGTATTTCTTACAGGATGAGAAAAAAAAAATCAGTCATTTCAGTTTAGTAAGGCATGTTGATTACTTTTTCTTAAAACTTTTTTATTGTTGTTCAGTTACAGTTGTCCCCATTTTCCTTTCTTTACTCTCTCCTGCCCTACCCACCCTGACCTCCCACTTTCAGTCCTCCACCCCCCACCCCCGTTGTCTTTGACAATGGGTCCTTTGATTTACAGCTCTGCCCTTCTCTATTTCAATGAAGGCAATGGACTAAAGTTTAGAGGCCAAGGTCCACCCCTGTGAAAAGAGTATTGATAGAAATTTGAACAAAAAAAGTATTAACCACCAGTTGTTACATAAGAGTAGGAAGGATGCATACATAAAGAAACATGAATTATATTTCAGAAATAACCCAGAACTATGAATTTTTGCCTGAAGGTTTAGATGATTTCTTGATCTCCTGAGAATCTTGAGAGTGTTTTTTATTGATGAGACAGAAATTAAAGTGGTCATTACCTTGTGCAACACCAAAAATGGTGCATGAATGGGAGGAAGTAAGCACCATGCATTATTATTGATAATGATGAAAGTTAAAATATGCCTTTGAAATGCTGGCATACCAAGGATGTTGAGTACTTTTTCCTAATAAATTCCAAGTCTACCTGAATTTCCCTGTGGACCATATTTAATACCATATGACAAATCAGGGTTACTATAATGAGATTCCATATTCTAGAATGCATGAAAATCAGAAAACATTCATGCCATACAGCTGAATTTGCAGAATTTACTTGTTATATAACAGTGCATAATAGGAGAACCAAATTTTTAGCACTTGCATTTTGAATATTTTAATTTTGTCACAAATAGATGGACAAGAGAAATGCTACATTAATTTTTAAAATAATTTCAGCCCTGGCTGGCATAGCTCAGTGGATTGAGCATGGGCTGCGAGCCAAAGTGTCACAGGTTCGATTCCCAGTCAGGGTACATGCCTGGGTTGCAGGCCATGACCCCCAGCAACTGCACATTGATGTTTCTCTCTCTCTCCTTCTTCCTCCCTTCCCTATCTAAAAAAATAAATAAATAAAAAATCTTTAAAAAATAATAATTTCAAATGATTTGTTCATAAATGTGAAATATTGGGATGGTATATTATATGAAAATTAATACCTATCACTTTATAACTGAAAGCTATTGTGAGAAACACCATATATTTCTAAAACATCCTGGCTTTCAAGAAACTATAGTCCATGAGAGATCTAGGGCTAGTGAAATTCAGCTTTGTTGTAGATTTAATGGATTTACAGCGAAATGGTGGTTATGAAAAGGAAAAGTGGTTAAAGAAGGTTTTATAGGGAACGATGGAACCACTGATCCAATAATATAAAGGAGGAACGTCCCCTCTATAATCCAAGGTAAAGAGATTCGTCTTTCATTTAGAGTTACTAATAACCCACATGAAAAGCAATACTTGACAAGGTCTATGCACACCAACATATATTATATACAGGGGCATCAATTTATATTTTTCCACTGAATTCTTCTATTGTTAAAATAACATGAATTGTATATGTATTCCTTTTAGTGGTTAGATACATAAATTTCAGGCCATAATTATTGTTATTCTGTACCTATTTTGGGGGAAAACACTAATATAGCAAGATAACAGTTGACAATAGAGATAAATTCCCTTAGTGATGAGTTTCTCAATTGAATAAATTTAAGACATAAATATTATAATTCAGATAAATTATATCTATTGTATGGATTCAAATAAGAGATAATATTTACTTTGTCCTTTTAATATACCAACTCGAATGCTAAGCATTGTATGTAATAATTTTTTCATTGTCTTTTTCTAATATCTTATTTTTAAAGTGAGCACTCAGAAATATATAAATTATCTATGCTATACATTTTATCATGTTTATCTATAGAAAGTAATAATTAAATATGTATATGAGTAGTTGTGTGCCACATATGGTGTTTACGTCAATGATGGACTGAAGATTTGACAGTGGTAGACTACATGGCTCAGGTGCATAGTGGGTGCTCTGCATCTAGTCTTATGTGAACTCACTCTGTGATGTTCACACAATGGCAAGTCACCTCTGAATCCATTTCTCAGACTATATCCCTGTTGATACATGGCACATTGTGCCATTAAATTTAGACGAGCAAGGTAAAATATTAAGTCATATGTGTTTATTTATTTGACCTCTGTGAACATGTGTGTTTTTTTAATCATAAGCATACACGTGTACACATTTACATATATTAAATTGACATGAATTGTTTCAGCCTTCAGCTCATGGATATATAACAAGAATTCTATCTGTGCTGACTGTTTGCTCCATAGTCAAACTGGACATCATGTCAAATGTGTGTCTTCTCATTTTAAATCGAGAGCTAGTTTTATGTCTTTTCTAAGACAGAATATATGCTAAACTCCATTTCAGCCTAGTGGCTTCAATGACCATTTTCTCTTTGCATGGCAGTTAATCTAATTACATGGAGAGGCGTCTCATAGGAGATGAAAGATGGGAGATGATCCCCCAAGAAAATTTGATATAGAAACACATTAGGTATAGAAGAGTGTAGGGAGTGTTGGGGTTGGAAGTAGAGAAGAGCTTCAAATATTCAAGAAAATAAGCAAATATAATTACAGGGAATGTAGGACTGAACTGAATTAAATATGCATAGGTAAATTTCACTTTAGAATTTCATCAGCAGTATAGCATACTGTAAAAGCACTAACAAACAGATTGACATCTACTACACTATTTTGACTGATATAAGTACAAATTAGATCTGGCCTAGCAGAGAAAGCTAGAATGTGCAAATCATCCACCAGCAGTCTCATCTTATTTTTCTGACTCCCCTGCATGAATCTGAACAATGGATTTTCAGTGGTGATGGTAGTACTCACTGAACAATAAGTACATTCTAGGATAAGAATAGGTGTTTTACCTTATCTCAAAATCCTTTCAGCACTCATATTTTGAAAACAGTAAATAAAAGCTTGCAACAGAGAAGGAAAGAAATGACTATGGATTTTATGGGTCATTAGGAAATTTTGCCATTGAGCAAACATCATAGAGCATACTTAAACAAACAAACCTAGGTGGAATAGCCGACAATTCACCTAGGCTATCTGGTATGCCACTGTTATATATGCAATTCATCATGACCAAAACATCATTGTACAACACATAACTGTATGTAAGGTTAATGAGGAAACAGAAATCTACCTGTGAATGTATAAACAAGGATGAATAAGATTTAATGATATAATACCTATAGAGATGGGTCAAGTGCCAAAATGACATTGCATTTTATTTACTCTGGTGAGTTTATTTAGTTTAAACTGGTAAGTTTAAACTCATTCTAGATAAAGTTTATATATCCCTACTGAACTCTGAGTCCTAAATGTTTAGACTAGAAATTCACTAGAAATCCCATAATAACTTACCGTAATTGCCCATTTTTCTTTTTCCCTCCATCTTCACTTTTTAAACTAGGTACTCATACACAGGGCAAAGTAAGTATAGTGCATTTCCTGGGGATTTGAATTAAAAAGAAGACATGGTTTTATAAAGAATCAGATACTGATACATTATGGAGTAAGACTCAAAAACTCAATGCATGTTTAAGACAAATCTTATGGTAGCAAAGAAACATTATTTTATGCTCCCAAGCTCCTGAATTTTCATTTTGAGAAGAAAGATGTTCACTTATGTGTTTAGGATTAGTCTGTTGAAGGAAGAGTTTTTCATGGCATAACTGTTCTCCGTACTATTTCCTGTTCTCATCACATTACTATTCAACAAATATAAATATGAGTGTGATAGTGTTTACAATATCCATTTATTGTTTCCTTTCTGGCCTAGCAGGAGAATATATTTTGTAGCTTCTTTGAAATTAATCAGGGCCTTGCGGCTAGTTCTGGTCAAGCAAATATAAAATAAAGTGAAAAATGTCATTTTATTCTGAGACTACAAAAATATACTTACACTAGACAATATCCCTATTCTTTATCTCAGCAATGGTGGAGAGTATGACCTTCACCTGGTACAGCTAAAGTCACTATGCAGAGCAGGGTACCACATTGACCTGTACATGAGTACATTTGTAGGACATGTTGGATGAGCAAGAAAAAATTTTTGTTATATTAAATTAATAAGATTTGGGGATTTTTGATAAGGCATTGTAACATAACCAATGCATGCATTCATTGAGGGCCAAAACAGAGATGGAGTTTCCTCCCATGCTGGAGTTTACTGTGGAAAGGATGACATCATTTGTAATAAACATATAGCAAATAAGGGGTTGGTGAAGGGGAAGAAAGGAAAATGCAATTAACATAATGGCCATGGTAGGTAGAATAATGGCCCTCCAAGAAGTTTTTTCCTACTCACTGAGAACTATGAATACATTACCTTCCATATCAAAGGGACATTACAGATATAAGTTGGTTAAGAACCTTGGAATGGGGAGTTTATCCCAGATTTTCCAGGAGCTACACGCAATCATAAGGGTCCTTATAAGAGAGAGTAAGAGGGTCCAGAGTCAGCTAAGGAGAAGTGAAGATGGTAAGATGCTTGTAGTGATACAGAGACAGGAGCCAAAGTTTGTGGTAGCCTCTAGAAGCCAGAAGATGGAAGGCAATAATTTTACCCTTACAGGATTCAGAGGAACGTTGTGTTGCCAACCAATTCAGGCTTCTGACTGCAAGAATTGTAAGATAATACATCCGTGTTGTTTTAAGCCCCTAAGTTTGGGGGGGGGGGGGATTTATAGCAACAATAGGAAAATAATACAATTATCTGAAAGAATTTCTACTGGGCCTGTTAACTTCACCTCACTGGTAAACTGAAGACTTACCTTCAGTAGGGGTAATAGTATTGATTGGTCTTGAAGTAAAGGTGATAAAGGGCTTAGCTATTTTGAGTTTTACTATTCTTAGTATTCCAAATCAATTACCCTTCTTCATATACAAATATGTTTTGTTTTGGTTTTGTTTTTAATATCAAGACCATGAAGCTCAGTCTACTTTGTCCTTTTGTTATTTGTCACTGCTAATTTTATGCCATTCTTCTTTCTTTTCCAACACCAACCAAAAACTGTACAAGAAGTGTTGCCTCAAATCTCCAATCCCATAACAGCTTCTAGAAATAATAAAAAGGAAAGCTAATTTAGAGGGTTTTTACCTTTGAAAACTAAACAAGAGATAACTAAAAAGGTTAGAATTTTCTCAAGTTTTTATAACCTGGATTGCAGGTCAATTTTTGAAAGTTCCCACTTGATGTTGTAGTTGAAAGGCAAATGAGGCTTTTGATATTGGTTTATGAACTTTTCACTCAAAATTTAACCCAGTCCTTAAGAAATAAAATTTGTTCTAAAGATACTCAGAAAATGTAAAATCGGTGCCTTCCAGGTTCATAACAATTAATACTACTGGTTTGAGACTCAGTTTGGCGGTCCTATACTTAGGAAGAGAATGATTCTCTCTCAGCATTTCCCTATAGAGTGTCACTCCATTTGGCTCATCAAGTATCAAATATACATTTCCATTTTAATCCAATTAAGTATGTACTTACCAAGTGTACAGTTCTCATCTATTTATTTTGGGAGATAATCCTACCCACCTCTCCCAAAAGAATAGTATGTATTGCAATATGTACCTAGGTCACAAGAATGATCCCTAATAGGCTTAGCATTTAGGTATTTCCTTATTCCCACACATAATTTGAATAATGGCATTTGAAGGTTGGGGCTACATATGTGCTGAGGTTGACAGTGATCATAGGTTTTCATGGAAACATTCATAGCTTGTTTTGGAGAGGTTGTGAGGTGTTTTGGGTTTGTTTTAAAACTGATTTGTTTTATAAGGTATGAAGTGTTTAGATTCCAAGGACTGAATATCTAAATAATAAAAAAGTGGAGTCTTGTACTTGTACCATCTTGAGAAACATTCAGCCTATAAATATGCAAACAGGATTCGACAACAGCAGCATTCTTCCCGCATCACCAGATGTGCTTTCAAAGGGCTGCTCAGAGCCCTTCTTTTCTGCCTTTTTCTTTTTTTATTTTCTGCTGCCTGAAATATCAGGGAATGGGCCAGTGATTAACTCACATGATTTTCTTCTACCTATGAAATATGCATGAGATCTGTTCTTACTAAAAGTTTACATTTGCCCAGCTGGTCTAAAATGTTTTGGGGGGCCTTAGACTTCATTGCTTCAGTAGACCTCCTGGAAAACAGATTTACATAAGAAATGAGAACTCAATTTAAATAATCCTGTGTCTTGTAACTCTTTAGAAGGAAAGTGCTTTACTTTCTTAAATAACATTGAAATAAGAGTTAATTTTTAAATTTTGAATGAAAATTGTCCTCTATTTAGGGAAACATCCTTTTATTTGTTCACATATTTTAGATTTGTTTTTGTTCTATAACTTTAAATTGCATGAATCTTTGTAATATCACTCTTACTCATATTTATTCTAATCTTAAAAATTATTATTGATTATTCCACACATTGACTTTTAATCTTAAGACATTAAGATTAAATGCATAAATGTATTATGTTTAAATGTTGTGATAGTCTTATGTTCATGTTTGGTGTAATATAACATATTCAGATATTTGAGAATGTTCTAATACATTCAATTATAACATATTTAGCAAACAATCTTCTATGTTGTATGAAAGGTATTTATTTATGCAATACCTTGAGAAAGGAGACACTTTATGGAAACCTTACTTTTGTAAGTAAATTATTGCTTTGTTTCAATTATTTATTTCTCAGCATTTATTGAGTGCCTACTAAGTAACAGGCACTATCCTAGGTTCTTGGGATGCATATGTAAATAAAAATTAAAATAACTGCCTATAGAGATAATCTTCCAGTAGCAGAGAGAGTCTATACACATAAACATAATTCTGAAATGTGAAAATGTTGTAATATATTAGAAGGTAATGAGTATTAGTGGAAAACAACCCAAGCAAGCTACAGACTGGGGCCTGTGAGTGAGTTACCATGCAGATTTTTGGAGCATATACATTGTGGAAATGACTGGCACAAAGTTTTAAGGTGGGAATGATCCTGGTGTGTTCATGGAAAAACAAGGAAGGCACCGTGTGTGGAGTGAGATGACAACTGAAAGTAAGAAATGAAGTTAGAGAGAGGCAGTAATGGTAGAGGTATGGGGGAACATAGTGTCTCTAGACATTTGAAGGAATTTGGCATGCCATTTATTAAAATAAAGATCCAAAGGAATTTTTTGAACAGAATAGTGGTATGTCTGAGTTATTATTCATCAGATTACTCTGACAATTCTCTTGAGAGTAGACTATATTTAGGATTATAATAATCAGGCTCGAGGTGACGATAGCACAAATCTAGTTGGTGAAAGTCAGAAGCAGTAAGATTCTGTTTATGTTTTGAAGCTAGGAAGTTTCTTATTGATTAAATGTAACGTGAAAAAGAAGTCAAGAGTTAGCATAAGACTTATGATCTGATAAAATGGAAGTATAGACTTGCCATTAACTGAGATGCTGTAAACTTCAGATGGAACAGATTTGAAAGGGAGGCCAGAAGGTTAACTGAACATGTTCAGTTTGAGATAGCTTCTGAATATCTATGTGGAAAGTCACAAAAGCAGTTAGGTATCCTACTCTGGAGTTTGGGGGTACATCTGGACGGGAAATATAAATTTGGGAGCCATTAGATGATAAATGGCGTTTCAAGTCATAAGAAATTATACATTTTTTCAAGGAAATGAGTGTAGTATTAGATATTTTTTTAAAAGGATGCAAAAGACTAAACCTCAGAACTCCAGCAATAAAATATTAAAGAGATAAAGAAAAATTGGTATTGAAGATTGAAGAAGAATGACCACAGCAGACAAAAAGGGAGAGAGGGTGTGGTATCCTGGAAGCCAAGTAAATAATAATTCACTTGTTTTATTTACTTATTTTATTTTTGGTAGAAGAGAGTGAAAAGTGCAAATACCAATGATAGTTCCACAATAATTAAAATCAAACACTCATTTAGCAACACGAGAAACATGACTGGTTGAGACGAGTTGGTGGGGTGAAAATCTGTCTGAAATGAGTTTGAGATAAAACAGTAGGAAAATATTTGGAGACAGAGTGGGAATACAAGGCCAGTTGGATTTCTTTTTTAATGGGAGAAGAAATTATGTCATATTTGTATGCTTATAGGGAGAATATAAGAAAAACGTTTCAATGTAGGAAAGAGTGATGCTCAGAGCGAAGACTTCAATGGAGGAGAAACTGTGGGGGCCAGTGCATGAGTATAGGTTCTGCCTTAAGCAGGAATCCTATAACTATTTATAATAAGAGGAGGGAAGCTAGGGTACTCTTTATGGCAGGGGACCACAAGCCCCGGAACATGGGTTGGTACTTTAAGTGAGAGGGCCTGCTCGTTTGTCAGATAAGGCCATGGCCAGCACTTTGGACATCTTCCTTTCACTGGGGATTTCAGTCTTACAGTCACAGGAAGGATCCGGCCCTGAGGTAAGGTAGGGCAGTCATTGGTTCTTTGCCCCAGTACAAGTTTTTCCTTAGACTAAAACAACAACACAAAACCCACCCTCCTGAAAAAAAAAAAGGAATGAAGGAAGGAAGGAAGGAAGGAAGGAAGGAAGGAAGGAAGGAAGGAAGGAAGGAAGGAAGGAAAGAAGGAAGGAAGGAAGGAAAAAGAAGAAGAAGGAAGGGAGGAAAAAGAAAAAAAGTGCTGGACTATTTTGTAATTCTGGTCAACCTCAGCCAGGACAAGAAAGTTGCTCAAGTCTGCATTTGCCTGGTGCTGCTTTACCTGACGGACTGAAGAAAATCAGGACTCCCAGAAGCTGGTTTTCAAAGTCATAAAACAATAACAGAAACAAAAAGCACAACCAAAAAAATAAACCTATTGCCAAATCCAAACTGTGTGCTGAATCACTTCTTCCTAGGGACAAGCCACCCACATAGACAGCAAGGAATGCATTCAGTTCATCCACTTCTGGTAGTTCACAACTGCACACTGGCAGGGGGTCTTCTGCTGCTCATTTTCAAACTCAAACTTAGAGTCACAGCTCTAAGAGCACAGCACAGCTCTTCTTTCTGGATTCTCTGATTGGAGCTAATGACAATTTATTGTACTCTTTCAAAAGTCACCACTTCAGCCACACAACTAGATGCGCATGAATGGCTGATGTATCTTGCAGGCCCTCCCATGAGTGTCGTATCAGTCATGTGGTTATTATCCATGCCGAACATGTACACGCCATGGTTCTGAGACTCATAAAGTTTCTCCCTTCTGTCTGCTACTTCATTTTGAATGATGGTCCCACTATATTCAGTGACCATGGTGTGCTTCTTGACGTCTCTAGCAGCTCATGGCCCATGTGTCTCTAGCCCCTCAATCCAAGACCGGGCTAGAGACACATGGGATCTCCACTTAGTCATCATTTTCTGATGCTGCGATGACTTAGAATGGACGAGCTGCTGCTGTAAGGGGCATTCAGTTCTCTGGTTACTGTGCTCTGAAAGGTCTTAGAAGTGCTGGTGCCACTTAAGGTGTGAGGCCCCTTGATATGGGCACTTGTTTTAGGTTCTGAACGGGCAGGACCTGTGGGGTTAATGGCAAGAGGAAGTTCCACGAGAGGATTTTGGCTGTATCACAAGGTGTAGTTTTCACATGTCTCAACCTCAGGAAGCGATTCTGTCATCTGAGCCACCACAGAGACACTTAAGCCAAACAGATCTTCTTTCAAAGGGAAAAGCTGAAGCATTTCAGATTTTTTTCTCACATATGCCACAGGCTCCACAATTTTATTCCAACATCCTTGTGGGTGGAGTCACTCAGGACCAGCATTTCATGGCTTTGCTCTACGCTCCTGCTGAGGAAGAGGTTCATGACCTGTTAGGAACACCCCGTCCCCCAGCAGGAGGTGAACAGCCAACAAGGGAGCAAAAGTTCATTTATATTTATAGCCACTCTCATCGCTGCATTACCTCCTGAGCTCTGCCTCCTGTCAGATCAGCGGGAGCATTACCTTCTCATAGAAATTCAACCCTACGATGAACTGCATGTGTGAGGGACCTAGGTTGCTTGCTTCTCCTTATGCGAATCTAATGCCTGATGATCTGAGGTGCAGCTGAGGCTGTGATGCCAGCACAGAGGAGCGGCTGCAAATACAGATTGTCATTAGCAGAGAGGTTTGACTGCCCAGGGACCATAACAAATCAATTGTTTGCAGATCCATATCAAAACCCTGTCAGTGAGAGACAAGTGACAAGCTGCATCTGGTGGCAGACTATAAAGCCACCCCCCCATCCCTGGAAAAATTGTCCATGAAACTGGTCCCTGGTACCAAAAGGGTTAGGGATCACTACTTTATAGCTCCAAATGTTTTTATATATGTACGTGATGGTAGAAGTTTGCAAGGTTTCTTACTGGATTGCTTTTATTTTCTCAATATAATAAGAAATGAGCATAGGAAGTAAGAAGGTGTATATTGGAGATTTGATGAGAAAGGAGATAGTGTTTAAAAGACTAAGTAAAGGAATGAATGAGCCAGAAAAATATACTGTAATTTATTATTATGTACTACAGGACAGAACCAAGGACCACTTAAGGGTGTGGACATGAATATAATGTGTCATCAGTTAGCACATACCCCAAAGTCTAGTAAGAAACCTAGAACATAGGAAGTCACCATTTGAAGAACTGATGTATATATACAAAATGCTTAAAATTCTCTTCAAATTATGGTCCTTAATTTGTTTTATAAGGATGACCTTTACATTTTGATTTTCTACTTACTACTATCCACCAAAGGCTATTTTTTACATTAATCATGCACTAGTAGTTGCTGGTGGCTTAACATCCTCAATATTATTCTGCCTAGCCAACTCAAACTGTGAATGGATCCATAGCTGAAAAATAACCCTGGCCTGAGGACTACAAACCATTCTACCCCTCATGGCAGCCTGATGACTTTTAGTTCTTATTCTCTACTCTGCTCTATTTCAGTTGGCTGGGAAACCATATCTGAGATCTGAATAAAAGATATTTATTGCAAAATATTTTTAGGAAGCAGAATCTGGGGAATTAAATTGGGCTGGGTAGTGGATTGGAATGTAGTTCCAATGAAGGACTCAATTGATCTTACAGGAAGTTGGAATGTATCTTGAAAATTATCACCATTAAGACACACTTGGTGGAACTTTATAGGACTTCATCAACCAGTTATTGGATATTGGCCTCCAGGGAGGGCGTCTGACATTGTTCATGGCAATATTTTTTCAGTCTATTGAATTCCCGAAGAAGGAGAAAAATATGAGGTAAAATATAGTGTTAGTGAAGTTCTGAGAGAGATTATTTTCACTTATTTGATTCTCCACTTCCTTATACATATCTAGAATACTTTGTAATATAAATACCTGTTATTCTGCAGTGATGATATCTAATAGAAAACTTTAAACATATACTCAAGACTATGGTATAAAGTATAGGAAAACATAGAGTCATTGAGATAAGGATTATAGAACACTTACTCAGGTGTCCTGTAGTTGGAAATAATAATCCAGGCTTTTGTTTCTAGTTTCTCTAACTCCATTAATTAAAATTAAAAATAAATGAATGAACTGGTAGTATCTAGTTGGAATCCACCAGCTTGATTTTATAACCCCAGAGGACTGGGTTTCAACCTACATTTGGAAAAAGATTGACTATAGAATAACAGAAAGAACACACCTACTCTTCATCCATTCACCAAGAACCCAAGAAATTTCCTGACAGACACAAGCTCTGTCTATTGGTAAAGTGAACACAAAATGCACCATCCTGTCTAAGGTCTTTTGAGAGTGAACCAGGCATAAACCAGACGGCCCCAGTGTCTGCAGTGGAACTTTTCCATCACCGAGTCAGGTCAAGAGTCAAAGCAGAAGTCCCAAGAGCACAGTAGTCGGGTAGCAGCAATTGTTTATCCTCTTCCCTTTCCTTTTGTTCCCTGTTTCCAGAAGATTAAAAAAAGATGGAGTCAAGGACATTTGATATGTACTAGAAGCCATTAACCTAACTTGGATAAAAAAGGAAGGAAACTTTAATTGGTATGTTAAAAATCAAACCCAAAGCAAAAATTGTAAATAACACTTAAATTGGGGAAGATCATACCTGTCTAAAACAATACACAGTGAAACACTCTGTCACTGGGTTATGGTGCTTTGAATAAAGTAGTATATGTATGTACCTGATATCCTACTAAAACTCTCAGGTTTCGTAAGTCATATAGAAACTACCTTTAAGTGTAATCATAAGGCAAAATGTTATCAAGGAATTTAGATTTATTCGAACTCTCAAGTTTCCTTTGACAGTCATACATTTCCTTAACTTCTTATACAAATCCAAAAGTTTCTTTATACATTTAGTTAATGTAAAGTGGGTCTACCCTTTTTCAGAAGCATCTAGAATTGTATTTGGTGTGAATGTTAATTTTATGTGTTAACTTGGCTCAGCTGAAGAATGCCATAAAGCTAGTAAACATTATTACTGGGTGTGTCTCTGAGGGCGTGGACAAACTGGATTAGCATTTGAATCAGTGGACTGTGAAAAAGATTGCCTTCACCAATGCTACTGGGCATCGATCAATCCATTCAGAGTCCAAGTAGAACAAAACGGTGGCTGCAGGCAAATTTGCTCTCTCTGCTTGAGCAGAGATATCCATGCCCCCCTACCCTCAGGGTCAGTACTCAGGGTCCTTAGGCTTTTAGTCTCAGACTTGGACTCGCACCCTCACCTGTACTTATCTGATCATCTCCATCTCATTCTCAGACCTTTGAACTAGGACTTACTATATTGGCTCCCCCAATTCTCAGGCCTTCAGACACAGACTGAATTATACCATTGGGTTTCCTGGTTCTCCACCTTATAGATGACAAAGCATGAGACTTATTGGTCTCCATAATCATGTGAGCAAATTTTTATATTAAATTTGTTCATCTATCTATCATCTATCTATCACCTACCTATCATAATGGTTCTATTTCTATGGAAAGCTCTGGCTAACATATTTTATTAAGTATTCCATTAAGTAATAAAAGGTAAAGAGAGTCAAATATATGGTGACAGAAGATGATTGGACTTGGGGTGGTGGGGCCTACTATGTAATACACAGATCATGTATCATAGAAATGCACCCTGAAACCTATATAATTTTATTAACCAATGTCACTCCAATACAGTTAATTAAAAAACCCCACACATCCACACTCTCCCTAGGAGGTTTCCCCATCCTGAAATCCCACTAAATCCCTATAAAAGTCACTGGGATGACCAGGGACGGTAAGATGGGGTTTTGAGGACAGGAGTTCCCCCCATTTTCTCAGAATCCTGGCACTCAAATAGATCACTGTCCTCAGCACCACGTCCCGTGAATCTGCCTTTCGTTGTGGTAGGCTCTTAACCTGGGTTTGGTTTCAGGATGCTTCCTGATTCATGAATTTTTTCATAAAACCAATTAGATCTTGAAATTTATTTGGCTGAATTTTTTAACATAGATAATTTCTTTTGGAGGCAGTCATTGGAACAAAGGTGCACATTGTGCATTCTCAAAAGATTCAGTTATACTTTGTTACTTGTTATTTTGAAATGTGAATTTCTAAAATGAAGTGTAACACTTGTCTCTAAATTATTGTGTTATATTTGAAACGATTTATAGGAAGAGGATTGTATCAACAGAAAAGCCTACTTTCTTGTTGAGGAAGAATGTAAACATATCACCATAATTATTTTTCTGATGGTAGACTAAAGTCATTTATTAAATTGTATTGACCAAGTCACTTAACAGTTGCACTATTTTAATGCTTCAAAAATATGCATCACATTTCCAGTGCACTTGCTCAGTCCCATCAAGAATGATCCTCCCTTATATCTTCACATATTCACTTTTCTTCATTCATCGGACAACTCCAATGTCAGCTCCTAAAAAAGGCTTCCCTGAGGGCAAATCCTTTTACTAATACTACCCCTCCTGTAACTTCTCTGGTTTTATTTACTCTGTAATATTCATTAGCATCTGAAATCATCTCATTCAGTGACGAGTTACCGCAACTATAATATAAGTTTACTGAGGGCATGGAATTTACTGCTGTATTTGCAGGACTTTGGAGGCTTAGCATGTAAGAACTATTTAACTAATACTTGCATATGAATGAATGAACTGAGAACTACCTATGAACTCCACTTCTGTAGTGTTACAGATTGTTTCACATTGACTCTAGATGCCCACAAACCTTAAAGTCATGTTATATGCAAATGGCCAAAAGGGGTACACTTGAGAGAAAATGAGATAAAAAGAATGTTTAACTTTTAAGAAAATTAGATTAAGTTAGTTCTTAAAAGATGAGTTTTTTATTCATTCTATAGACCAATGCTTATAAAATTCTGTTGAAACAATTTTAGCACTAATGTTCAAGCCTCATAAAATAAAAATAAATTTTCTCATATCTCCTTCTAGATCCCTTCGTCTTCTTAATTTCTTAACATTAATATCAATAAAGTAAAAAGTCTTTTTAATTTTTATTACATCTTATTTATTTCTAAAAAAATACTGTTTATACTGTTCTAGTTCAAATTGGACCTCAAGTCCTCAAGTTCTCAATTAAATTCTAAGAACAAACTTTTTTTTACTCAGAAAGAATTTGGTGAATTGTAGATCACTATTCACAATGGAGTCTGTGAATGCTTTAAAAGTATTCTAATGTGAAAAGATCTTTTACAGAAAATCTAATTAAAATTCCTCCAAATTCACTATCTTGACACTCTGTGCTTCTGATGTTTACTCACTGCAAGGTACACAATGTTGGTGCGAAGTGAACTGATAACGGAAAGAAATTAGTTATAAGGACCACAAAACCCAGAGTTTGCTCCTAAGTTTCTCCTGTCTCTACAAAGCACTGCACCACAGCATCTCCTCAGTTCAATAGGAAGTCGTACTGCTCTACATGAAAAATGACAGGTAATGGGAATACATGTTTTCTCTCAGAAATTCACATGTGTGAACTGTGTGTCATAAACACCTATCAAACGAACTCTTTAGATGTCAATGAAATATATCAGTTTTTGTTTTAGGATTACTGAAGAATGCCTAAATTGTGCCTTTAGCCAAATGTAAATTGGAAAAAATATGTATAAATTACTTTAGAAACTAATGTTCAGAATTATTAAGTAAAGACTTTATTTTAATCACCAAGTAGTAGAATTAAACCTATGAAAAGCATTTGTGTTTTGACATAGCAGAACATGTGGGTATAAATTATTTCTGATATAAACCAAATAATAGTTTTTGTCTTATATTTTTTATTTAAGCCAAATATTGCTTAGAGCAATATTTGAGCAGTACTGAGTAGAAGCTTTCCTAAAATACTCTATGCTAACTAATTTTATCATAATACTGGTACTCCAAAAAATACATTACACACACACACACAAAAAAAATACATTACAGATTTTCAGAGGTAGAGTAAATAATAAAATCAGAACCAATTCCAGTAAAACTATGGAGTAAATTTGAAAAGTCATATTTCTTTTCTATCTAAATTACATTTTTTAAAAATAGGCTATGACATAATACCTGAAGCAATAATACAAGCATTCATTTATTGTTTAACCAACAGTCTTAAAGGAGACTTGTTTGTTGGCCCTGAAAATATCTTTCTGAGACCCATTTTTGTCAACAATTAAATGGCCTTTATTTAGAAAAAAGCATTAAAATTTTTCACCAATAAATTTTTTTCTCTGAAATTTACTTGGCAATGATTAGCTCCATAGCTTTTTTAAATATGGTATTTCTCTTTTTTAAAAAATTATTTTTTTGTTGTTCAGTTACAGTTGTCTGCATTTTTCCCCCACCTCTGCCCCCCACTCCAGCCAAGCCCACCTCCATCCCTTCCTTCCACATTTCCTCTTGGTTTTGTCCACATGTCCTTTATAGTAGTTCCTGAAAACCCTTCTCCCTATTATCCCTTCCCACTTCCCCTCTGGTTACTGTCAGATTGTTCTCAATTTCGGCCTCTCTGGTTATATTTTGTTTGCTTTTTTCTTTTGTTGATTAGGTTCCAGTTAAAGGTGAGATACGGTGTTTGTTCCTTAATGCCTGGCTTACTCCACTTAGCATAATGCTCTCCACTTCCATCCATGCTTTCTTTAACCCAGTGTATGTAAAGGGATGGACTAATCTTGGGTCTAACAATTTTTTATTATAAGGGGGAAAAAAGAAAAAATTTCCTTCTCACTCTCTAAATTTTTTTTGCTAGGCTAATAGTCAAATTAACAGAGACAGATTGATGGGAAAAAATATACAAAGTTTATTATGAATGTACAATACACGCCAGAGGTATCTTAAGATATGAGACCCAAAGAGGCATTGGGAAGTTGAGGTTTATATGGAATTCTGTATCTATGAAGAAAGGGAAGGTTATAGTTTGGGACTTCACAAGACAGTAAGGCAATTTGCTTGGAGATGGAAATGATGCATGGGTCACTGGCCAGCAGTGATCATGGAACCTTGTGGATGGCTCAATGAAACATGCGAGACAAAACATGCACAGAGACAAACTAGTTTCTGTGGAGAAGTAGGGACGAAATGGCCACCCCCTCTAGTGGGGAGCGTGCTGATTTACCATCCAAACCTGCTTTTATTTGGCTCGTTTTGCATAATAATTCAGGTAAAGTACAGTACTCATTAGGGGGAAGTAAGGAACCATAGAAAACAAGGAACTGCGGGTCTATTTTGAGTCAGGGTCAAAGAGCTATAAGACTTTGAGGAACAAACTAACTTCCTCCTTGGACCCCTTTCATTCAACTGAGAGCATTCTAAACAAAGAAGGTTTCATAGTAATTTACGTGTTCTTTCTTAGGCCTGATCACCCGGGGAATCCGACCTTTTCAGCACAGAGCTGCACCACCCTGTCATTGTTTCAGGCTTAGGTGGAGCAAGGGAATTAAGGCAACCAAGAGATAAGGAGATTTTTCTCCCAGATGATGAGAACTCAGGCTACGTCAAAGCCGAGGAGCGAGGGTCCATCACCCCCTTTTGCTGCAGCCCCCAAAGTCCTTCTTTTGAGGAGCCTCCCAGTGATTGTGCTTGTCTTAGGTCATTCCCCCGTTGAGGAATCTTACCCGTCTTTGGCTAACCGACCAAGCTTTGGGGTTCAGTTATGAATGAAGCAGCGCTCCTGCCAAGGAGATAAGCTTTTGTCTCCTTGCTAGCTTACAGTTCCAAGGGCGTTCCCTTAGCCTTAGCCTAGGCGGGGGTTACAGCTTCTGATACCACTCAAGGCGGTTCCCAACATGGAAATGCCAATGTTTGGTGAATCTTTAGCAATGGGAGACAGACAAGACTTTGAACAAATGGGCATTGCTAGGTGTCCCCCTTTCTATCATACACTAGCTCTGATTAAACTATAGTTATTCTAGATGATACATAAAACTCAAGCATATTTTCACAATAGTTCAATTACAGCATAGAAACTGGTAAATATTTTGCCAGGAAAATATTTAAAATGATAATTAAAGCTGCTTAAAATAAATAAATTATAATAGTAATTCAGATTAATATTTTAGCAAGCATATGTTTTACTTGATGACAGAATTACCATCATGGAACGAATATTTTATTCAATATTTTTATAAGCTTGTTGCTCTTATTGGTTCTGCTGGAAGTTGAATTTCAGTTACTCTTCAATTCATTTTCTTAATTAGTTTTTATGGTTAATTACAGCAACAACATTAGGAAACCATTATTTTTATTAAATCAAATTGAGACATTTGTATAACAAATTAATTAACTTGTAAGAAACTTCACTAACTCTGATATGATTACAAAATAACGTCTTACATTGAAATTAAGATATTTTCTGTCATTCAAGGTTGTATTGGCAAATGTTATATAGAAACCAATACTTATACCTGAAAAGCTGAAGAAAAAATTTAATAAATAATATATTCCTGAGCAGCTTTACAAAGAAATTATTTATCTCCCAAGAAAATTAAATTATAATCCTAAATCAGAGTTACCATGATCAAGAAATCTAGCTTTTTTAGATGTTGGCAAGATTTCTGAATTGTGCTAACATTTGAGATAACTGAATGGGATCTTAGTTTAGCTTTTGGCCACAACTGTTAGTGTCACTTCAGTGTCCTAATTCTAGATATCAAAGGTTGATGTTCACTACTTCCATTTCTGTGTATGATGCAGTAGCTGTTAGCAAACAGATGACTCTTGAGAAATAGAAAACCTATAAATATGTATATATGTATATACATACACATATATGCATATGTGTGTGTGTGTGTGTGTGTGTGTGTGTGTATATATATATATATATATATATATATATAAGCACATTAATGATCTTCCAAGACGGCCACAACTGGAGAAGTCAAGGGTCCAAAAAAGAAGGAAGTCTTATTGAAAGTGAGACAGTATTCTGTGTCTGTTTTTCCTTGGATCATTATAAAGCACAATAAGTTTGAGCTATACCTCACAAATTTTGTCTTATATTTTCGTTAATGTTTTGTTTAAAATCTTTTCTAATTTCTCTTGAGAATGTTGTTCGGCATAAAGGTTATTCAGAAGTGTGTTACATCTCTATGAAATTGAGATTTTCCTTGGTAAAAAAATTGTTATTTGTGTCTATCTACCTACTTACCTACCTAGTTGGCATTTAATATATAGATTTTGTCATGGTTCTAATTCAATGTCCTTCTGGTCTAGCATCATATTTTGCATGACTCAAATCATTTTAAATACATTGAGACTTTTTTGTATGTTTTTTGACCCAACATATGGTCTATCATGGTAAATATATCATGGGAATTAAAAAAAAAAAAGAATGTACATGAAGCAGTTGTGAGGTGAAGTGTTATAAGAAATTATTAGGTCAAAATGGTTGATATCATTATTCTAAGACAATTAAATTGTTTCCTAGTTATTGTTTCAACTGCTGAGATATGTATTCCACCTTAATGGCTGACTTCTTTTTTTCTCTGTGCAACAATGATATATTTTACATATATTTATGTATAGGTTTGAGTATAATAAGTTTAGAAAGGGAGAGCAAGGAGACAGAAAAGTAGTCAAGTTGGCAAATACAAATATATTGGATTAACAGGGATCATGCCTCACAATTTCCAGCAGTGGGAGAAATGTCATGGTTTTATAGATATAGCTCATCCTATGTAAATGTCTGCAGTTTATCAGTACAATGATAGCCACTTTTATATAAAATTAGAAAAATGAGAGTTTAAGAGACATAGTTTGCAATTCAATTTTAAGAGTGATAGAAAAGACTACACATTTTATGAAATTTTGGTGTCATGTGTTTGTACTTCTGGGGAGGGAAAGAAAAAATGTTAAGGAGAATAAGAAGTAGGTTGAGTTTGTGTGTTGGTTTAAGGTTTTGGAGCATACCCCTTTGAACAAATATTTCTTTTCAATTATGATAAACTCAACTACATGATGAAGTTTTTTATATATAATAAACAACATTTGCTTTGAGGAAAATTAAATACTATAAGTTACTCTTGTTCTTTTTCCTATGACTCAGTGAATACCCAAAACTGACAGAATAGGACTGTTTTTAAATTAATATGTGCCTAATATTTTTAACCCATTAATGAAGGAACCAGCAATATGGCATAGTGGATTCAAAGTGAATTTGAGAAGCTGAGTATCTATAGCAACTGAAAGACTCCTCGAACACAATTTCTATGTTAGATATTAAAGTGTTAAAAAAGTAGGCCCATTGATGGGCCACTGGACACCTTCAATTTAGGGAAATTAAAAAATAATTCCTTCACAGTTATCTCTTGTATTTAACTGGGTATGCTATGATGACATCTTTCCATCTTGGGAAACTGCTGCTTCTGTTAAACTTCACAGACACCTGGAAAGAATTTTCTAGCAGTGCTTACTCCCTTCCAAAGGAGAGTGAGGACTGGTCTTCTATGAACTCTGTCTAGTCTTAAATAGAACTTTTATTTGAAAGGCTCTGATTATTTCATAATATGATGTACCTATGTCATAATGGCTGTAAGTACTGTCCTTGGTAATATTTTTAAAATGAATAAAAGTTTCAACCTTCTTTTCTGTGTATGTGTTCTGCTAGCAAAAACTTATTTCCTGTCTTATGAATACCAGAGCAGTATAGACGAGGACCTACTGATTACTACAGTCATACAAAGTATATGTGTGCATAAGTATACACACAGTAACCCTTTCTTATTAGCTAAAGATTATTTTAAAGTACATTAGAATCGATTTAAAATCACTCACAGCTCCTTTGTAGGAAAACTGATAACAGAAATACCTATTTTTATTCAATTTTCTTTTAACACATTTGGGTCTGATTATCTCCTCTGCAACAAATGTACATTCTAGTTTACATTTAACTTATTTCTATTTTTACGATAGTAAGTATCCAACCTATTATTTTATGATAGTATATTCACATGTGCAACAGTATAGCACACCTAGTTTGAATGTTTGTATTGATGACATGCAAAAGAGAAGTGCTGAGTGACCTCACCACAGTGGTTGGCAGCATATCTAATAGAAGGATATAGAACATTTTATCCTGTAATCCTCCATAGATGTTTGTTCAAATAGCGATTTCTGCAAAAGTAACATCTGGAAAACAGAAAGCACGGAGAAAATGATACTTCTGGAAATATTCAATGTGAGCAAATTGTATGAGCAAATAGTTTGACTCTGGAGAGTTGAACTAGGATTATGGGTTAGGAATTAGTGTGAAGCCGATTGAGTCCTAAAATAACAGAATTTCCTGGCCATTAGATTAGTCGACAACTGTGAACTAAAATATCCATGAGGACTGCAGGAGGAAGCCCTGCCTTGGCTCGTGCCTGCTAGCATTGCTAAAGAACAAAGAAGATTTGAAAACTGAAATGTAGACAAACTGTCATTTGTAAATCGTGCCATTTTTAAGACTTAAGTTTCTTAAGTCTTAGACATATGTCCCTGGAATAGTAAAAGATTACCACTACATGCTTGTTCATATCAAAAGAATTGTCATATGATGCTGATTCACATAAAAAATTGTGAAAACCAAATTTACTATTAAACTCTTGGATTCTATTTCAAATTTTAAACAGTAGGCCTCTAAGGTGCTTAAATTCAAGCAACTAGGAAATTGCTTTGTACCAACTGATTCTCATGTGCTACCTTATATTAATTAGTACACTCTGACACACTGTAACCAATTCATTTCCATCTATATTTGAAGAAGTTCACAGAGATTTTGCTATTTGCCTAATATTGCTTACCCAGCAAGTGATTGAACTGGAATTTGAATCTAGTCTTATTCAATGTTATCTATGTTTGTGCCCTTTTCCCCATGGTGTCTCTTTGCCAGGTGATTCTTCTGAAGTTCAAGCTCAGAAAAGAGAATGGAAGAAGGTACATTCTTTCTTGTTGAAGGAAATGTGTTTATTTACCTAAAAAACATATGCCCATTAGAGACAGGGAACACACAGTTTGAGATTTCAGAGTTTGTTTTTGTTAAAGTCATTATAAATGGCCCACACAGCCCTCCTAGCTGCCTTCCCATTACTTCTGGACATCTTAGCTCTGATGGGTAACAGTCACATTGCAAAACATTGGTAGAGAAATAGAGAATGGGTAGGATGCATAGCAGCCAGGCCAGAGGTCATTAATTTCATATTGTTAGCTATGGAATATTGTTAGATTTTTCAGGCACTAGAAAGCTCAGTTAATTATGCCACAGAGATAACACGGTGGACAGTGACATTTGTATCAACTTCTCATATAGACCCTGGCAGATAATAGTAGTTTATGACATCTTCACCAAATAATAATGTTAACATAGTGTGTTTGATGTGGTATATTTCTTAAAGAAACTAACACAGCCTCAGGAATATGGTCTGTAGCCATTGATTTGGCAATTTACTCCCTATTAATAAAGAAAATCAAAAGCAGCTTGCATTTATGTGGAAAGGATAATTACACATATTACGTTTATGCCCAAAGGTTAGGTTAATTATCCTGTTCACTACTATATTAATGATATTAAGTTAATCAGATTAGATAAGTAAAAACTGGCAAGTATGATTAAGGTCATTACAGTACTTGGTGCTCTAAAATGGTAGGAGATAAATTTTATTAAGATTCACAACCCTCACAGCAGTGAATTTTGGGGGGCTCCAGTGGTGTATGTCTTGTTTAGTGGCCTGTGAATCAAATGCCAAATAATTAACACATTATTTCATCTCACAACTACACAATGAAGGAATCATAAAGCTTGGTAGCCTCCTTGAAATATAGAAGTTATATATCCCATATTTGGAGACATTATTCCAACCCATTAGTTGTCACACAAAATGCCATTCATTTTAAATGATACCCAAAGATGGACAAGTTCCTGCAGCAGGTTCAGGCTGAGGTGCTGGCAGCCATGTTACATGGACCATAAAATTCCGCACACCCTACAGTACTAAAGTATCCATGGAAATGTTGGACTCTGGGCCAGCTTTATAGACAGCCCCGACAGGAAAATATAAACCTTTAGGGCTTTAAGCAAGGATACTTTTTGATCGAATGTCAAAGAAATGAAGTCAGTGCACTATTTGAAACAGAGTTCCTTTTTTATGCTTCTGGGCACAAGACAGAAAATGGCCATAGAGCCGGCACTCCCCATAACGACCTGTGTACTATGGAGTCTGACTCCCTTTTTTGTTGTTGTTTGCTGACAGTTGTTAAGCCCCACCCCTGTCCTTCTTCCCATGTGTCCTGTCCTTTAGCAAGCTTATAGAAAAGCCCAGCTTCTCCCTCTTCTGACGTTAGCAGGAACCCTTATCCTGGCCCCATCCCTTAACCACAGTCAAAAGTCCAGTCGCTGTTCCTTACTCTCTCCCTCTCAATCCATTTCTCAGCCTGCTAGAGAGCCTCTCTAATCTCCACAGAAAGCCTCATCATGTGAGTAATAAAGGTTTCACAGTCTCTTGGTGTATGTGTGGCATTACCTTTCTGGACATTCACACCAAATTTTCAGGGGTAGTTCATAACAACCTGGGTTCTCTAAGGATTATTCATCATGTTATATGGTCATACAGGTCCAGTAACAATATATAATAAAATGGAAAAAGTACATCTGTGATCAGGGAAAAGCAGGGCCAAAGGACAGTTCCAATCCCCCCTACTGCTACGGCACGCATGCCTCACGCTCAGTTCACAGGTAGGACTGCGTGGTGCCACCATTATGATCAGCTCATAATTTCTTGAGGAGGAAAAGACTGAGTGGCTATATTTAAGGAGGAGTTAATTTGGTATGTAGGCGCATTTTAAAAATGGGGGGGGGGCTGCTGAAGTAAAGGCCCCTTCACCATGGCTGTGGTGGTGAAAAGATAATCTCCCCAAATCAGAAGTTCAGGTGGGAATCCAGATTACCTGCATTTTTGTGCAGAAACAATGTCCAGTGAACTGGCTAATTGGTCAGCAGCTTTGAAAATAAGCCTGGAATCTGGGTGACAGAGGAGTCTGGAGTAAGTATGGAGCAATGGGCCTGGGTACAAATCTTGAAGAACTTGGTTTGTATGGCAATGCCCAGCAGAGACCAGCTAGTGTTACCTAAACTAATACCCAAGGATATAGAATGGCTGAGCCAGTTGATATCATCTAGACCCTGTTACCAGCTGTCATGGTACCACCACAGTGAGTGCATGAATAGAGGAGCTATGGTGGGGGGTGGGGCACTGACCATGTGTGGACCCAGCAGCGTGGTCTCCCACTCACCAAAGTCAAAGTGGCTACTGTAACAGCAGACCAATTTTCCATGTGTTGGTTGCTATTCTGCAGCCCCAATACAGCACAACCCTTTGTGAGGAGCAGGCACCCCTGTGGTGTGATGTTGATTGCACTAGATCCTTCCCATCCTGGAATGGCAGTGATCCATCTTGACCTGAACATATTCTAGGTTTGGTTATGGCTTTCCTACTTTCAGACCTTTATCCAGCACTCATATCTAAGGAGGTAGAGTGAATTATCATAATATTATTCCATGTAATATTATATCATATCAGGTAACCCACCTCACCACAGAGGAAGGACGCAGGGCACATATCCGCGCATGGAACCCATTGCTTATATCACATACTCTAATGCCCAGAAACTGTTGGCCCTCAGAGTACATGCATTGAAAAACAAGTGGTGAATTGCAAGTGGGCCCCATGGTGACCCACTTGGAGAACTTTGGTTCTCTAATACACAATTTTAGGCATTATGAATGTTAAGATTCTGGTTATCCAAGGAAGATCACTTCTACTGGGTAAAGAATAAGTGTCTTCTTCAGATTTAAACTATAGCAAACTATCTAGACACTTCCAGGCTTTTCTTGCCAAAAGAAAAGGGGGCAATGGAAAGTGTTACCATACTGGCAGAAATAACCCTAATCATTAGGATGAGGCTGGATAGCTATTATTCAGTGGGGTTAAGAAGAAATGTTTGAAATAGTAATCTGCTGATGTATCACCAGGCACCTTTTTCCCATATTAATTGCAAATATAACAAAAGTATTTCTCGTTACCTCACAGACATAATCTATTGTGTACTCAAAAAAATTTCATTGCCCTACATAAATCCATCTCTTATCCTGTTCTCCACACATACGAGAAATTATTTATATATCTATATACCTATTGGGCAGTGAAAAATAATCTTAAGGCACTGGGTAAGGATGGGAAGCTGTGGGAGAAGAAGCTATTATACTCATAAATTATTTTCCCTTTCACAAAAATATTAGTATATGTGAGAAACAGTGAAAGGCTTCTCATTTTAATATCTGAATAAATCTAAGTAGTTGTAGTGATAATTTTCTGTATCAAACCAGTGTCCGTACACCAGTTCAGTGTGGATTCTTCATATGTCTTCTTCTGACTCAGCCCAGAGGTCTGATAAGGTGTCTGCCTGGCTAGCTACTCCCTTCCAGGTGATGATTGCTGCAGCCAACCCTCTGTCAGACAACACTGATGATATTGCCAGGGAATTTGAAGTCAGTAGTAGCATATGGAGGCATCCAAGACAGAACTGACAATAGCAGTCCCCGACCTTTTTGGCTGGTTTTGTGGAAGACCATTTGTCCACAGACCAGGGGTGGAGGTGGGATGTTTAAGGATGAACAAGCACGTTACATTCAGGGTCACCTCCTGCTGTGCCACCTGGTTTATAACAGGTCCTGACTGGTACTGGCCTGCAGCCTGGAGGTTGGGGACCCTGATCTATAAGCAAGGGCATTGCCATGCATTGGTGCGTAAACAGGTGGAAAGGATCCACATCCTACAGGAATTGATGGGCTACTGATGTATGGTGGCATCTGTAGAAAATTATTTCTTTATCTTAGTAGTTACATTTCAATGTTGAAATTACATCTTTGTTATTATCCAGTTATTACTGCACAAAATCATATGTGTGTACATATAGTTTAAAAATCAATAAGCCTTTCAAAAACTTTTTCTAAAAGTAAAAGAGCTTGCATGATAGAAAGGTCAGGTAAAGTTTTCTTTTAAATATATGCTTGGTGAAAATGATGTAGTACAATACAATTGCTACATTGATCCTCATATCTGGACCTATACATTTTCCAGCTTCTCTATTAAAATAAACATTTAAAAAGAAATCATATTTGAGATCTGGATTGAATACTGGAAATCAATATCTTTCCTTCAATACTAGATCTTCTTTTGTAATTTTGCACTCAAGTATCCCACCTCCTATTTTTGTGGTTTATTCTTAGCAGCATGTGAAAAGAAAAAAGTGCTGGGACCTAAAAAGGACCCACACATGAAAAGGGGGCCCAACTGAGCATAAATTTGTTCACTCAGCTGTAGTGGTAAACCCCAATAATAGTGAAAGAAAATATAGGACAAGGAAACAACCAAAATGCTTAAGGGTTAATAGAAAAATAATTTCACATGAGGGGAAAGAATGCATACTTTTAAATAATTAATAATTAGGTATAAGTTACTTCAAACATGACCTGTATAATGTAGGCAATTTACATAATCTCTCTACTCCTCCTCCTGTGGAATTTTGTACTATAACAAACCCTCTCTCTTGCATTGTGAGAATAAACTGAGATCATGCATGTGTAACTGTTTGAATAGTGACTAAAAATAAAAACACATTAAAAGTTATAATGTTATTGTGGTGGGAGGGAACAGAGACAACTGTACTTGAACAGCAATAAAAAAAGTTAAAAAATATCCTTAATATTGTCTTCACTGTCCTAGAACAAAAGAAAGAGTTACTCAGCCACTTCTGAGGCTGAAAGATTCCATGCGAACTGTCACATGGATACTTGCACAACATTCCTGCATGGCATAAATAAACAGTTACCTATGTGTTTAATGCCCACTTGCAAGAAAAAGTTATAATGTTATTATATGCCAACATTTGTATTTGAAAATTAACCACCCTGGACCCTGCTTTATAATTTGATACATCTGTGCCTTACTTTGAATTTCTTATCTCACTCTTAGCAGAATGCTAGAATTTTGTTTAAGCTGGAAAACAACTCCTATGGACATACAGACTTTTCCCATTCTAAGTTATATTGAAAGTGGTTCTAGAAAAAGGGCATGGAATTGTTTAAAATGACCGAAGTGTGTCTATTTACATGGAATGGTGTCCACAGAGAAATGAGGTTTAATCCTGGACCCTAGGAATTCATTACATTCATTTGATTTTATTTTTAAGTAGAAAACCAATCAAATGGGAGAGATAGAAACTATTCATCAACATTGATATTTGAAATTGGTTATATATGTGGGAAAAGATGACATATGGATCTATTCCTCACAGTACACAAAATTAACCTAGGCAGATTATGGACAAATCATATAAATGAAACTTGAACACTTTAAAATATAGGCATATATACACAAATATATGTATATATGCACACATACACATGTATGTAAACTTTGGGGCATGGAAATAGTTCTTGAACAAGACATAAAAAGATCTATTCTACAAGATGAATACTTACTTAAATTAAATATAAAACTTTTTTACATCAAAAATAACTTTTAGTAAGTAAAAATGCCAAGCCATGAACTAAATATTTATAGCTTACATGTCAAAATATATAAACACCACAAGTCAATTAAAGTGAACAAAGCACTCAGTACAAAAATGTGTGGCTCAGCTGGAGCACCATCCAGCACACCAAAATTTTGGGAGTTTGATTCCCGGTCAGGGCATGCAGAGGAGGCAAATGATTGATGTTTCTCTCTCACGTCAATATTTCTCTTTTACTTTCTCCCTTCCTTTCTCTCTAAAATCAATGAACATTTTTAAAAATGGGCTAGAAGAATAAGCATGTTGTGAATCATAAAACAGATATGACCAACAAACATAGTAAAAGACACTGAACATCAATACTGATCAGAAAAAAGCAAGTCAAGACAGTACAACATATCGTTTTCGACCATTCTCTTATAGTGTTACTGTTAACAGAGTACCACTATGTACCATCTACCTGGAGGTCAGTAAGGGGTTTAAAGCTAAAAGCAGCTAAGAAATGGAGCCAGAAGCCAAAATTAGTTTTTCTTAGAACCACACCCTGTACTCTTTTCACTGTATTATGCTTCTTCCCCTCACATTAATATATTCACTCATCTGTGACTTTTTTCATGAAACATTGGAAATTATATATTTATAGTTGCTAAACTTACCTAGTAAAAAGACAGTTTAAAATAATGGAGAAATAATTCTAATTTAGTATTTCTCAAAGTGTTTCTCATCTCAGCATTACTGCCATTATCTGTAAATTTCTTCAAGATGAAGTCTTGGGCATCAAGACCTATTGACTCAGAAAATTTGGTAGTGAGGGCACAGCAATCTATGTTTTGGAAAAAGTCATTCTGATGTACACTGAATTAACTGAAACACCTGTTTAATATTTGTATACCTAGAAAGATCCTTCTCAAATAACTTGAATTAATTAAGGTGTCTTAAGTTCTGATTGTATTTCACTATCTGTTCCTTACCATTAATTTTATAGTTTAGCTTTTAAAACCATATTATGGTTTCACACATTTATGTATCCATATTATGGATACACATTTTATGTATCCATATTATGTATCACACATTTTCTTTTTTTTAAGATTTTATTTCTTCATTTTTAAAGAGAGGGGAAGGGAGGGAGAGAGATGGAGAGAAACACCAACGCATGGTGGCCTCTCACATGCCTCCTACTGGGGACCTGGCCTGCAACCCAGGCACATGCCCTGACTGGGAATTAAACTGGCAACACTTTGGTTCGCAGGCCCACCCTCAACCCACTGAGCCACACCAGCTAGGGCACATTTATTTCTTTTTTATTTATTCATATAGTCAGTGCAGGTTTATTGAATATCATGCACATATTCACAGCCCCTGTCCCTTGAAAATTTACACTAAAGAGGATGAGATATACAAATGGGTAGGACAGAAAAACAGAGGGTGCTTAGTGCTATAAGGAATGAGAGGACAGTATGGGTTGTTACATAATGTTACTCTATTTCCTTATTTTCTTTATGTCTTTAAGACAATTTCTAATGACTGTAAATAGTTGCTGTATTTTATAATACTCATCAGCTATGGATATTTCTATGGGAAGAGTTTGGCAGAGTACCTCATTCCACTCTTGCTGACAGCTTTTTTTGAGTATTACTCTTTCTTAATATTATTTTAAGCTTTTTACATAAATAAGCACATTAATCCCTCTTGACATAACTATTAATACATTTATTTTGCAAAGAGAAAACTAAGCCTTACCAAGGATACATACCTAGTAGGATCACTGTTGGGATTTAGATACATTTTTCTCTCAGTCCAAAGCTCATGAGGTTAAACACTATGTTAATATACAGAGAAGAAAGCAATGTCTAGGAGATTAGGACCTGGTCAGCCTCCAAACGTTAACCTCAGGAGGGAGGCTTCAGGAAATTAAATATTGGACACTTGGGAAATGGCATAACTACGCAGAGGAAAAAGTTATTCTTGATAAGTAACCAAGAAAACTCAACTCATTTTTATAATTTTGTCAGGGTTGCCTGCTTCTGGCAATTGCTTTGGGCTTACTGAACTGGAATAAAAAATACACAAAGGTATGTAACTGATTATATAATAATTTTCAAATTCAGCAAAGCACTTCAAATTGTCAACCAACCTGAAAATTACTATGAGTATATTATAATCTGTGCAGGGGAAACTCTTAATGCAGCCAAAACTTTTCACTAGTAATGCAGCCCTTAAAACCATCAACCAACTGCTGTTATTTCTTCCTGTTTTGTCAAATGACAGACAAGGATGTAGGGGGACAGAATCAAATAACCCATAAACACTTCAGAGGAGTTCATTTAAAGATTGGGATATACATCCTTCAGTATTAACTTCGGAGTAAATTAGTATGTAAATATTTGAAGATCTGGTTTTCTCCCCATATACAATGCCAATCCCAGTGACAGAGCTGGTATCTGAAATTAGATCCTGAAATAAAGAATATTTCCATTGATAAGACCGAATCAGCAGTGATTCATTGCATTTATTTATTTCATGCTATTACTTTGAATTCTTTTCAAACCAGGTTTTACTGTGGGACTGTTATCTAATCACTCTTTCAGAAAACTCACTACTGTGTGAATTCCATTAAAAAATATGAGCAGTAATTTTTCCTAAAGTGCACTCAATAAAGCATGTGATGCTTTGTTTGCTCATTTGGTTGCTTTTACATAATTACTACATTTAGAGTACTAAATTATGACGAGTCAAGTATAATGCAAATTTTTCAACCACATCCCCAGAGACACTCCTACTCTAGAGAACAATCCTAAAATGAAACTCTGGTACAGAATGATAGCACTGAGGAAGGATATCAGCAATCTTTATTGTCTGTATCAGGTTCAAGTTACTATATTATGGACATCATGTCTACTCCTCAAAGCAATCTAATGAGGTCGCTACATGACATTCTCTTTTTGCAGGTCTGAAACTGAGATAGCAAAACTTGTGAGCAGTAGAGTGAAGCCTCAGAGCTCTATCTTCAAAAATCCCTTCTATCATCTCTGCCCATGTCCCTGGTTCATGGTAGCAAATGACATCTTGTTCATGCTAAAATAACTTAAGACTTCTTTCTTCTATTCCTCCTAACACCCACACTCTTATGTCAGGTTAAGCATTCTTTTTTAAAATAGCATTCTTTTTTAAAAATCTTATTTATTTATTTTTAGAGAGGGAAGGGAGGGAGAAAGAGAGAGAGAGAAACATCAATGTGCGGTTGCTGGAGGCCGGTTGCTGGAGGCCGTGGCCTGCAACCCAGGCATGTGCCCTGACTGGGAATCAAACCTGCGATGCTTTGGTTCACAGCCCACACTCAATCCACTGAGCTACACCAGCCAGGGCTTAGGTTAAGCATTCTTTAACAGCAGATGGTTAAAAGAGGGGGAAGTTGGACCAAAAAAAAAAAAAAGAAAACAAAATTGTACCAATCACTCTATCTCAACCTCTTCATACATAGGATGTGTGTGCCATATTACAAAGGTAATATTAAGAAATCTTTATTTGGGTGCTTAAGTCCTCATACAATATTCTTTTGAAAGCCAGAAGACAGGGGGTGGTCCTAAGGACATCTACCTAACAGAACAGATGTAATGCTGCAGGGTCAGTCTGTGATGAAGGCTCAAAATGCTTATGAGGCTACCCTTAATTCCTTGTTGTCATAAGAGCAAACTGGATTCCCATTTTCTAAATGCAATTGTATGCTAAATTATAGGTGCTTATTGTCAACTCTGCTAGCTTATATGACTTAAGGAGACATATTTCATAAATCAGACATATATTTTTCTATTTGGGTCTTGTTTAATAGTCCAGCATTATCTTGGTTTAGAATTGATTTTTGACAATAACATATTCAGCAATTTTGTTTTCTCAAAATTTAGTATGTTGGAACTCTAACTCCCAAAGAGAGCATATTGGATATATGGTCTGTAAAGAAATAATTAAAGATAAATAAGGTTATAGGGTGGGACCTTTATGCAACAGGACTGGTGTCACAAGAAGAAGAAACACCAGAGATCTCTCTCTCTCTCCACACCTGAGGGCACAATTAGAAGGCGGTAGTCTGCACAGCATGGAAGAGTGAAACCTCACCAGAAACTAAGTCTGCCAGAACCTTGATCTTGCACTTCTTGCACATATTTATGTTCCTGTTGTTTAAGCTTTCCAATCTGTGATGTCATATTATGGTTGCCCTACCTGCCTAACACAATGGCTAAGGGCAGCTTTAAGCTTACTGAAGTTTATTGTTGTTGTTTGCTTAACACCTATTTAAATAATACTATAACAATTTACATCTACATACTTTTAGACCCCAGACTCAAGAACAGATTCTAAATTTTAAACACTTTCTTGTGTTTTTATACCTGCCACTGTAAGAAGTCATTTGAGTACATGTTCTCTAAGTGACAAATATTACATCTACTTTCAAAGAGAGGAAAAAAATGTTTATGAACACTTTAGTTAATTTTTCTTGGGTATGTCTGATATTAGTAAAGAATGATTACAAACTTTGATTATTTGAAGGAAATTATTTCAAAAGAGACAGAGTGGGGAAGAGAGCAAATAATGTAGACTTACTTTTCAAGAAAAGCTTCACAGAAATGGTGGCTCTTCAGCTCACTGTGAAAGTATGGGGAAAGAGAAATAGGGTGATTCTTTGTCATCAATAAGACACAATCCTTACCTAAAAGACTTCCCTTTACCTACTAGAAATTTAAATACAAACAAAAATAAAGTTAATATAGTTGGAATAAAAGTCAATATTTTACACAAAGGGCACAAGCCTTAAAAAATTTCATTTTTGAATTTTTTTGGATTGCAATCACTTAAGGATATAACTTAGGACAGTATCGTGGACATCCTTTAATAGAGGTAATCTACAACCATCAAATTTCCAAGCATGAGCAGGCATTATAACTTTCATGTGCTTTCTTTGAAGTTCTACTTGAACTTGACAGACTGCCCTTTCTCAAGGCATACATTGATGCCACTGCAAACAGACCTGCCTTTCAATTTGAAAGAGCTGTTATTATGAGAAATGAGTGAGGTATGTTATGTAGTGATTGATATTTCCTCTAGAGTCTTTAAACGCTTAAGGAATTGCATTTAGAGCTCACTTATAAGTGTTTCATGACGAAGAGAGACACATGCTCTTTTCATTCATTTTTCACATTGAACTATCATCAGAATGAATAACTTCATTGGAATGAGAAGGTAGCCAAAATAAATTCATAAATATGTGTGCTACTATTATAATAAAGTCAGTTTTATGGCATTTACCCTCTGCAGATAGCTGATATATTATTAGAGAGCACATCCCCATCGATCCTCAAGAGCTGCATGTCTCAAGTTCAAAGAGAGAGAGAGGGAAATATAAGAAAAAGTGATTGGCATTGAGAGTGTAGTTCACATGAAAACAAATTAGGAGAAAGTCTTTCCTTAGCCATATACTTACTACTTGTAGAGCAAACATTCTTCTCAGAGTTGAAAAGCTAGCTGGAAATAGGTGATGAAACCAACAATAGTCTCACTATGTTTGTCGTTCTTCACGTGGCTCATAACCTAAAGAAAAATTAAAATTGGAAGAGATATTGACAATTTGGAGTAGGTAAAGCAATATACACAATGTTTAAATTAGTATGGCTAAATTCTACATCACAATTAGAAGTTATTAAATAAATTCACATAGAATGCAAATGGTTTCATATAGCTACACAGAAATATGCATTTGAATATAAGTAGGAAAGAGTAATACTAATCATTATACTGAAAATATGGTCAAGAACCTCTGAATTTGTTTTAATCTGAATTAACCAATCTAATAAAATCATAATTTTGCTTATTATAATTTCAGTATAAACTTGAAAATATAGAGACTAGGATTAAAAAACCCACAACCCTCCCTTTCTCTTAGCTCCCAAATTATGAATATTAAAATAAGCATCTGCAGAAATGAAAATAATTGTTTTTCTTAATATATAAAAGGAACAAATCTTAAATTAGTGCCTTTATACATAGAGAGGGACACTATGATTGATTGCCTCATTGCACTATTTATCTAAAAAGTGGATTGCAACCATCGCAATAGGAACCTCCATCTGTATGGAAAAGAATGTGTCAGAAATAACCTGACTGCCTTTACTCCCCATAGCAGAGCTTCAAGGTATTTAATTATGAATATTACACATGGAGGTTAATTGTGAAGGCATTATTTTAATGTTTGTAATGTCTGCATATATTCCCACATCTTGAATATACTGTGTGTAATTGCTTAATTCTTAATTTTATTTTTCTTCCTTATTCTGGTTTCCTTCCTTTTTCTTCCCTTCCTTCTTTCCTTCCACCCTCCCTCCCTTCTTTTTTCCTTCTTACCCTCCTGCTTTCTTCTCTTTTCTTTTTCCCCTAGAAACTCTCAGTGATTACATTCCATTCTAAAAAGACACATGTTGAAGAGCACTGAGCTTACATCACATACAATAAGAACCATGTTTTTGCGAACTCAAAATGTTTAATAACTTACATTGTATCTTTAAAATATTCAATAAAAATCTAAATTAGCTCACCCCAGGTAGAGCACACCACAAAAAGTGTTTATAATGTGCTGAGTGCAATATGTTTAGACACCTTTAATAGTCTCTATTTGACAATTTATACTACAACGGCTACAGGATAGAAACTGCTTTTGTATCCAATTTAAAAACATGAATGTTCCTCCTTGTACCCTAGAGCTTAAAGACAATTTACAGAAGTAGGCCAGTATGAAGTATTGCCACAATAAACTGTTGTTTTACTTTCCTTTTGTAGCAGAAATTAGGAAAACACTGCAATGCTGTTGAGCCATAAAATGTATTAGCAATAAAACAAATATAAGCTATCAAGTTTATTTAATTTCTACTGTTACCATCATTATTCAAAGACCTCCTTAAAGTCTTTCATATGCCTGAAAGTAATTTATTTTTAAAAAATATATTAAAAAGTTGGAAGAACAGATTTTTCCAAAATGCTTAGTTATGAATAAAATCATCTTTCATAAAACAAAATATAAGGAAGTCCTTTTACTTGTTTCACTGCGGGAGATATTTGAAAAGACTTTATTTCAAAAACATCATTCTAACAGATATACAGTGACATTATACTTGG
Source organism: Phyllostomus discolor (assembly GCF_004126475.2). Taxonomy (NCBI): domain Eukaryota; kingdom Metazoa; phylum Chordata; class Mammalia; order Chiroptera; family Phyllostomidae; genus Phyllostomus; species Phyllostomus discolor. Next base: position 29,955,795 of record NC_040904.2, on the reverse strand, counting down.
CATTATTTTTTTAAAATCTACTTTTATTTGCTCTTATCAGATCATGATTAAATTACATGGAGTGATCTGTAGTAAGTAATGAAATATATAGCAAACAAATTATTAGACTTCCCTTCATTCGAAATACATTTTTTGGAATACCAAAAACCAAATCTAATTATTTTAAATTTCATTTAATACTTTTTCTATTTTAAACATTAATGCCTGCAATAGTGTATGTTCTACAGAAACATTTTTTTTGTAATTGATCCAAGTTACAACAATTATAATTAGGGGAAATGACACTAAGAAATAAAACTATAAGGGAAAGAAATCATATACATTTAAACAATTGTTTTAAAATTATTAAAATATCCATTGTGGTATTATTTAGAATTGCCAAGATAAGGAATCAGCCCAAGTATCCATCAGTAGATGAGTGGATAAAACAACTATGGGACGTTTACACAATGGAATACTACTCGGCTATAAAAAAAAGAAGAAAATTTTACCCTTTGCAACAGTATGGATGGAACTGGAGAATATTATGCTGAGGAAAATGAACCTGCCAGAGAAAGACAAATACCACATGATCTCACTTATATGTGGAATCTAGCAAATAAAGCGAGGTAACAACCAAAAATAGACAGACTCATAGAAAGGGAGCAGGCTGACAGCTCTGGGGTGGTTGTTAGGGGGTGGAGGAATCGAGCAAATAAAAGAAAGGACTCATGGACGTGGCAACACTGTGGTGATTGCAGGGGGAGAGGTGCATAAGGGGACTAAATGGTAATGAGATAAATATAATAAATATTACATATTAAAACATGGAATGCCGTTATTAAAATTATTTCATAAACACATTAATATTCTATACATTTGTTTCCAATTAGCAAATAAATTTTTATAATCTACCAATAAAACATATACAACATATGTAGTATAGAAGAAAACTTCATATTATATATTACTTGGAGTTCCTTAAAAGATAAGTTATTCCAAAATAAATGGCACACTGAATTGACATAATTTTGTAAATTTGTTGCATCAGAAATTATTTCTGAATTTTTCTTGATAATTAAATAATTTAGCAGAGGTTCTCAGTCTATCAGCTGGGATCGAGGCGGCTAATATATATTGCAAAGAATCTCACAAGTCTTTCAACTGGTGTGAATAATAAGCCAGTGGGATACAACTTCACTCCATGATAAAGAGAAAAAGGCTGGCAGGCTTACAGTAACCTCTGTCTTTCTGAGAAATTCTCAAGTCCATTAATAATAGCACAGATAGAGCACACACATTCTCTCTCTCCCATATTTCAGTTACCATGGACTATTAACTGTTAGTAATTGCATAAAGTACAAATTTTACTAGCAGGTTTTCATTCCATAATCACTGTGTAAATAACAAATGTGTAACAGTGTCCTATCATGCTATGTCTTTCAGTGTCTGCTGCTGACTAGTCACCGTTTATCTCTTATTCATTTATTCATTTAATTTCATACGAGCACAGACAGCCATGTGTGAAATTGTGTTGTTTCCTAGCCTATCAACAATAATAAACCTACAGATATTTTCAAAAAATGGGTGATCGAGAGAGGGAATTGTGCAACAAAGATGAAAGCCTAACAGAAAAATAAATAGTAAAGATGCTGTATATGAAATTGGGTGTGATTAAAAGATAAGTGCCTGTGGAAATGTTGACAAATCTAGCATTTGAAGAGTCTTGATCTGCGGTCAGAGGAACTCAGTGAAGGTAAACTTATTAAAGTAAATAGAGTGATTGCCTTTAAAAGGAATGTAGGTGTCCTAGAGGAAGTGACACATGCAAAAAACATTCACATTAAAGTAACTCTTGAAAATACTTTATAACATTAAAAGTATAAACAACAAATGTTGGTAGTTAACTGAAACTTAGAAGTATGAACATTCTTAAAATGAGAAAAATGTTCACTCTATATTGTAAGTTATGAGATGAGAAAAAAGCAAGTACTGTTCAACTACTTGTTAGTTTTTGTTTTAGCAAAGAAATAAAACACTTTAAATCTCAATGTTTCTAATGTTGAAATTAACAAATACTAAATGGGTATTAATTTTACTATTTGTTCTTATGTATTTATAACCAATCTAATACAGTTTTAATATTTTGACAAACATTTTGAAGGCTAGGAAACAAGGCAGTTTTAACTGAATATTAATTACATTTTGTGCAGTTTCAGTTTGCACATCATTTTTATAATATTAAGCTACCATGCAAAGTAAGGTAGATGAAAGTCCAAAAAATAAATAAACAGTGAATGTGCTGAATATGAAGTTGGACGTGATTAGAAGATAAATGCCTGTGGGAGAGAATGTTGACAAGGCTACTGTTTGAGAGACAGTACTGTTTGATATAGTATGTCCTGTAGCATAGAACAATCTGCTTCAGATTGTCTTTATATGTATTATATATTACATTACATATTATATTATATAGATAGATAGATATTTATATAACCTACTACCTTGGAAGCTAAAAATTGTTTCTTCTTCCAAAGTTAAAAATGGGCATGCTTGCTGCCTTTTATAAAATATTAGGAATCTTTCCGTGTTCCTTTCTTATAACACAACCAATTGCATGCTCCAGTGTTAAATACTTGCTTTTATCTACTCTGTAGGAATTATAGCTCTTGGAACCAATGCAACAATCAATGCTGATTCTCTGACTACTACTGTCGCTGTGAGTAGTAATCTTCCCTTCATCTACAACCCAGGAGTTTTGTGTCTTCTCTCAGCACTTATAAAGCTGTGACAAACTAACTTATTAACTTGAAAATAGGGTTAAATCTATGACCATGCACATTTCTTGACAGTTTTAGTCATGGGGATGTGATGTGATGTACATGACTTTCTGAAAGAGAATGGTTGAAGCCTTCATAAACCAATTGGCAGGATTTGAGAGAAGTCTATCCAATCAACAGTGAAAATGATGACCAAGCTATAAGGTTGTGTGAGCAATATATTTTTCTTCCTTTTATTGCCTGTTAATGAGGAGGTGGTTATAGAGTGTTTCCCAGGATAGGTTCAAAAATAGCTGAAATAGTTGCTGTTCACTTTCCTCTGGGCAGGGGTAGTTCCTTTCTAATTTGGCAGCTGACTGTAGTCTGCTCTATTACAGTAGCGCTGAGATTTGTCCTCAGCTAACCAATGGTTCTGACTTTTTGCAGACTGCAGAGATGTTTACCTCCACTGCATGGAACAGGGGAAGGATTTACAACTGCTAGTGGCAGAAACTAGAAGAATCATTGGACCATACAGTAGCTCACTTGAGAAATGAGGTAGCAAGATGCTTAAGGATCCTTAAGAAAGAATGTTAATAGTAGTTCTGTCTTGAAGCTCAGCCTTTCCTATAGCCTATCATGCCAACATTAAATCCACTTGGACATGACAGTAAAAGGCCTCCTTGTTTTACAGGTTTGGGCAGTGGTTCCTGGCTGCCATAGGGGACTTTGTCTCTCTACGGGAAATTCCCCCCAGAAAAAGTCTCCTGTGGTACACCAACCACAAAACGTTGACTAGAATTCAGGCTTTTATTTTCCAGACTTTATTTTCCAGTGTTGATGCAGGTAACCTACTAAAGAAACAGACTCAAAATATGTGTATACATTTTTGCAGCCAGACTTGCCCCATGGAAATTCCCTTTAGCCTTTAGGCCAAAACTAGGTCAAAAGCAGTGGACGCACTTGATTCAAGTGGACTCTTCAAAGAATTTTGCTCCAGTGCAAGACTAGTCTGAATCAGAGGACTCTATCCCTACTGTCTTATCGAGAAACTAAAGTGACTATGGTTACTTCGTCAAGAGGTTTCCGAAGCAGAAGTGGATGATACTAGGTATGATGATATAGGACATTGAACAGGTTGAAAATATTGGATGTTCAACAGAATATTGATACTAAAGAGAGGCTGATATTTAGAAAGATCTGTTAGAACTGTGTACTTCATATTTATAAGGCAATAAAGTTATTCCAGTATTATTGCAAATTTTCTCAAAAAATTTGGAATTTCTTTCTTGGGATTTACTTCAAATCCAATTTTGTAAGCTGATCCTGATATTCAGTCTAATTATTTTAGTTATAGCATTTTTCTTTCCCTGAAGCAGTATCTTACAACTTAGACCCTCTTTCATTTAGCAAACTTAACTCAAAATTGTTTTTAGTAGTTTCCAAAAGTAGAATACACTTTTAAATGATAAACATTTTCTAAGACAGTGAATATTCAAAAAAATGTACTGTAGCCTGTGAGTGGAATCCTAAAAAAGAAGATCCAAAAATATTTTACACAATGTCGGCATCTTTAGGAAAAATGCATGGCCTTGTGTTGTCACTATTCACTATTCTTTCTGCAATGTATGTGATGATTTTAAGGATAAATGTATATATCTTCATAATCACTGCCTGGAAAAAAAAATTCATAGTCTTAACTTGCATATAACATTAATTTTTTATCCTCACCTAAAGCTATGCTTATAGATTGAGAGAGATAGGGCGAGAGAGAGAGAGAAACATTGATGTGAAGGAGAAACATCTATTGGCTGCCTCCACATGTGCCCAGACCAGGGATCAAACCTGCAACCTAGGTTTGTGCCCTGATTGGAATCAAGTCTGTGACCTTTTGGTGCGTGGACAATGCTCCAACCAATTGAGACACCAGAATAAAGCAATATTAACTTTTAAAGAAATTATTTTACCTTTGTAAATTCCATGAAATTAACAAAAGTGTACCTTATATTTTTCTTGGCAGTTTACACTTATTTTCATTCCATTCTTATATGGAAATAAGAATGTGTTATTTAAAAATATAATAGTAACTCTCATTCACTTTGAGTCCAAGGTGATAGTATGCTATTTGTTTATTAATTTTTCCATGGGTTACCAACAGATAAGATAAAACCTCACTGGACTTGATTTTTTTAAAAGATTTTATTTATTTTTTTTTAGAGACAGGGAGAGAAAAAAGAGGAGAGAAACATCGATGTGAGAGAAAAACACCGGTCAGTTGCCTCTCGTAGGCACCCTGGTCGGAGACCAAACCCACACCCCAGGTTTGTGCTCTGACTGGGAATTTAACTTGAGACCTTTCAGTTTGCAGGATGATACCTGACCACTGAACTACACCAGTCAGGGCTTGACTTGACTTTTTATTTTATGTTTTCAATCCATAAATATGCATTTGATAACTTCTACTGTTAATTCTGTAAGGTGATTATAAAATACATGATATTTTTCCTTATTGGAGAGCATATTAGCCTAGTAAAGTCACAAAAAAATAATTCATTTTGCTGATGAGTGCTCTGAAAAAATTAAACAAGTTTCAGAATGAGAAATTCTAGTGATCAAAGAAGGAATCTACTTGATTCTTAAAGAACAAAAATAAGTCAATCAAACATTGCAGGCAAAAGGAGAATGGTACTCTGGAACTTCAGAAAAGGCCAGTTATGGATTATCATGGAGAGCTGGTGGGTCCTATAAAAAAATAGGACTGCTTATGGAGTAATAAGGTGAAGCTAGAGCATGCAGGGTTCTTTAGGGGGAAAAAAGAATCAAGATGACTCAGACTGTTCTCTTTTAAAGAAGTTTTAGCATTGTGGTGAACTTTAAGAACATTGGTAAGGAATGTAAAGAAAGATATTGAATGAAGAGGCAAAAATCATTTATTTTATTTTGGACCTGTTATTTCAGAGATTAATATACAGGGTGGGGCAAAATAGGTTTATAATTTTTCAGGTGGAAAAATAATGCAATAATTAATAGTAATTATTAATTATCCAAGAGTAATAACTGTTCATTTGTTTACTCACAGCTGTAAACCTACTTTTGCTCTATCCTGTGTGTGTGTGTATGTATATATGGAATGAGTATGTGTGTGTGTGTAGACAGATAGATAGATACATATGGCTATATATACATCTAAATGACTCAATAACAGAATCTAAAATATTTAATTGTAAAATAATTCAGCAGTAAGATCACATTTTAGTATATAGCAGTCACCTGATTAAAACTTTAAAATCAATTGCAACTCAGCACACAGATAATTGACTAATTTTTGTTTGATGCTATATAATTTCCAGATGGAAATCCTACAAATTCCCCTTGCTTCAACTCTTAATTTCTCACATGGCTCTAATTTTTATCTTCATGGCATCTTTTGGGAAAAAATAAGAAAAAAATCAATATCTTATTTTCCTGTAACAAACCCATATGGATTTCTCATATATGAGAAATATATATTAAGATATATTTATTCTTCAAATTTCAGGAAAGTTCATGAAAAGCAGAAGAAAATTATTTACTTTTTTAAATATGAAAGCATGAAAGAATTCAATAAATCTAGATAAATTCTTGTTGATTTTCTAACTATCATTATTATAATCTTATAAACATTAGATTGAATTCAACAATTCCAATCCAGCATGTATACAAAAGAAATGAAAACATACATCCACACAAAACCTTGTACATGAATATTCATAGCAGCATTAGTAATAATAAATAAAAGGTGTATAAAATTTAAATATTCATTAATTGATGGATGGATAAACAAATTTACATATATCATACAATGGTATATTATTCAGTCATGACAAGGAATCAAGTAATGCATGCTACAAAAAAGATGAAGGTTGAAATTATGATAATGAATGTGAAAAAACAGATGAAAAAGCCAAAAATTATATTATTGCATTTATATGAAATATTCAGCAGAGGTGAATTTGTGAGATAAGTAGGTTAGCGGTAGACTGGGCCTGAGGGTGGGAACAGGAACACAGAATGACTGCTAATTTGTACTGAATGGTTTAGAATAATAACAATGTTCCCAAATTAGATTATGGTGGTGCTTGTATAACTCTAAGTACAAAATCAAAACAGAACAAACTCCCCAAAACATAGAATTATTCACTTTAAATGAGAAAAATATGTGGTGTGTGGATTATATTTCAGCCAAGGTGTTAAATGATTAAAATTCAATTACATAAAAGAAATAAATAAATAAAAACACAGACATATAATTTCACATAGCATTATAAAATAAATTGTTACATTTAGATGAAATGTTAGTTTCCCAGGAAAATGTGAATTTTCCAAATAAACTTTAGAAGTTTTAGGAAACCTCAAGAGTCCAATAATGTCTGAATAAAATAAGCATATTATCAAAATTTCACCCCACTTACATGCACTATGCTAAGTTATTTTATAAGTAAGTACACTCAAATTGAAAGCATAAAAATTATATAGTTATGCTATTTAAAATGCACTACATAGGGAAAGGATAAGCAAGGTAAATAAAGGATTTTTTTAAAAAAATGATGAATATAGAATAAATACACAGGCTCATCTATAACAAGTAACACAAATTATAAAGTATTATTAAATATGATCTACTTGTATATTAAGAATAATAATATGCCATGACCAGCTAAATTTTATATTATGGTTATATGGATAGCTCCATAATACACTTAGCAAATTAATAAATCCAATGGAATCATGGAGGAAAAAGAGTATAACCTGTAAAATAAAAGACAAAATGTCATATAAGTATAAACACTCAATTTTTGTCAACCTTCTTTAAACATCTAAAAGACAAGCAATATTTGTTACTATGATTATATCCACACTTACACAGCTTGTATCAATATCAATTCAAATTAGCAACCAACATCATGCTCAGCCAGGAAACACTGAACACATTCACAGTAAAAAGGAATAGGACTATGATGCTCTGAATATGTTTAATTTAACATAGTTCTTGACACCTCGACAACGAATTTTGACAAAATTTATGAAATACACGTTTTACTAGAAACAAAGAAAGACAATTGGAGTAGTCATTAGAAACACTGGCTCTGAAGTCATATGTTTGATTAGAATCCCAATTTCTGCTTTATCTCATCAAACACTGGTTAAAATCAAGTGACACTTATGTTTTGAAGGACCTGTAAATATTTATATGAGCAGAGAGAAAGAGATGAAGAGGATAACAGAACATGTCCAGAGGTGTTCCAGTGTACCTAGTGATTAATTGCTATAGTTTCTCTCATTCTGCCCTGGTCCCTGGCATGTTTGCCTTGTGAGCCGTCCCTTGTTGCTGCTTAAAGTAACCAGGGAGTGGGACAATAGGGTTATGTGCCTCCAAACATTTTTGACAAGTATTCTTATCAATTGGATACTTAAATGGGCACCCTAATAAATGTGTATGCATTTATTTGAGAACTGTATTAATGTACTACTTTATTAAATGACACAGAAAAAAAGTTTCTAAAGAAACAGGATGAAATATGTATTTAAAATATTTTATTTGTTAGTTCATTTGTTAACACAAAAACTATCTTGTTTCAGATAAGCTCATTTCTTTAAATAAAATCAATGTGACCATATGTGCTGGATTTAACCTTTTGTGATGATTGAAGTTCTGCTCCTAAATTTGTTTAGTTTAATATTCATTGCCTTACCTGAAAGGTAACCTGTAGATATGCACAGGTCTAAATTAATAAACGTCACCATTGATGTTTCTTCATAAGTATTATTTTTCTTTTAATTTTATCTACCAACTTGGCCAAGTTTTGCTGAAACTGAACCTATCGCTTTTCATTTTTATATTGGTTGTTTTTATAACTAGTTGACATATACTATATTTTTATACTTTCAACAAAGAGATTCAAATCACACTGAAAACCTTCATGAAAACCTTCACTCAAAACTGTTGAAGTAAGAAAAGTTATGCTTTTAAGTTTTATTGTACAAAATTGTGTTTCTATAGATAATTATTACATTAATTTAAGGAGTGGAATAACAATAATGAGAACACTACCAGACTTCTATTTTCAAAAAGTTTCAATTATAGTATATGTCACTTTGAAAAGTAGTTGCTTTCTCCATGATTGAAAAATAAAAATATATAAATTTAAGACAAGTAGTTGCTTTCTTATGTATTATTTAAATTAATCTCTTATCTTAAAGAGTATTTGTTTACTTCTTACCATATGCCTGGTAAACTACTGTAGACAACATTTTAGTTATGTGATATCAAGGCATTGCCAGAAACTTTGGAACACTTCGGTTTTTGTTACTGAAATATGTACTACATTATATTTGAAATCTGTTGAGTATTTCATTTCACTATGAGATAACATGTAAATCTCCGGTTAAAACTAGTTTCCATCATTCTGTATTTCTTCACACAGTATTACAAATATTCTGTGATTGAAAGACTTGTTCATATGCAATTATTGTTTAAGATTTGGAGAAAGAACAAAACCAGGTTAAACTATGCTGATGAGCGAATATGGTTACTCTTCAGTGTTACTTGAAGATACTTCACATAATGCACTGGCGCAGCACTTTAAAACTATTTTTTCATTTTTTATTGTTTATGCTATTACAGTAACATCAATCCCCCCTTTGTCCTTCTCCCCTTAGCCTGTCCTTCCCATAGTCGATCATCACATTATTATTCATGTCCATGGGTCATGCATATTAGTAGTCTGTCCATAAGGTATTAAGCCATGCACTATGAAATATAGAGACATTTACTGAAGAAGATACAAGATACAAGAAACATTGTTCATAGGACAATGATGCCTCAGTCCCCTTCAAAGTAGGCACCTGCGGACCTCACACAGTTCTCTCCATAGCCATCACCTTCCCTGTTGTATTTTCTTGAGTCTCATCGATGGTCTGAAATCTCTTCTCTTTCAAAAGTGATTTGAGTTTTGGAAAAATCCAGAAGTCACAGGGTGCCAAATCTAAGCTGTATGGATGCTGAATCACCTGGGTGATTTGATATTTCACCAAAACACTCTGAAGGAGACATGATGCATGAAGAAACATGTCATGATGAAGCTGCCCATCACCAGTTACCCATAGCTGCAGTCTTCTGAATTCTCTGAATAATTCCTGTGCAGGAATGTTCAAGCTCAATGCACAGTTTGACGCAGTTTCATTGCTCTACTCACTCAGTCATTTTGAATGTGATGGCCACACAATACGTATGTTCACTCAATGGCATCTACCGCCCCCTCTGACTAGTTCAGTGAAGTTGTTATTGTTCAAGCATGCACTTTCCAATCCGCCCTTTTTGGTTGCCAAGTTATATCGATGTCATGGAAACCATTGTCATTATATTAACAATGGCTAGACTTTTTCCAGACAGACCTCCTCTATTCTTTGACTAATCCCTTCATCTTCTTTCAACCAACCCCCACATTCCCCTCTTCTTCTACAGCTGTCAGTCTATTCCACATTTCTATGTCTCTGATTCTACTTTGCTCATTAGTTTATTTTGTTCATTAGATTCCATTTATATGTAAGACCATATGGTATCTGTCTTTCATTGACTGGCTTATTTCACTTAGCATAATAGTCTCCAGTTCTATCCATACTGTGACACAAAAAGTAAGAATTCCTTTTTTACCACTGAGTAGTATTCCATGTGTATACTTACACAGTTCTTTTTTTATCTCTTTATCTAAGGATGAGCTCTTAGGCTCTTTCTAAATTTTGGTTATTGTAAATAATGCTTCTATGAACATAGGGGTGCATATATTATTTTGGATTGGTATATTGGGATTCTTTGGATATACTCCTAGAAATAGAATCAATGGGTCAAAAGGAAGTTCCGTTTTTGATTTTTTGAGGGAACTCCATGCTGTTTTCTAGAGTCATTGCATAGTCTGCATTCCCACCAAAAGTGCACTAAGGTTTTCTTTTCTCACATCTTTGCCAGCACTTCTTATTTGTTGATTTGTTTATATTAATGATAGTCCAAAGGGAGTAGAAGGAAGGAAATAATCAAGATCAGAGTGGAAATAAATGGCATAGAGACTACAAAAAAAAGCAATTGAAAAAAATCAATGAATCCAGGAGCAGGTCCTTTGAAAAGGTAAACAAAATTGATGAACATTTAACCAGACCCATTAAGAAAAAAAAAGAGAGGACCCAAATTAATAAAGAAGAGAAGTAACAACTGATACCACAGAAATACAATGGACTGTAAGAAAATACTATATGCCAAGAAATTGGACAACCTGGGTGAAATGGGTAAGTTTCTAGATTATAAAATCTCCCAAAACTGAATCAAGAAGAAGCAGAACAACTGAACAGACATAACAACTAATGATATTGAAGCAGTAATAAAAAAACTCCCAGCAAACAAGTCTCGGACTACATGGCTTCAGAGGCAAATTTCGCCAATCATCCAAAGAAGAATGAACACCTATCCTTCTAAAACTATTCCAAAAATTTCAAGAAAAAAGAAGACTTACAAGAACTTTTTACAAAGTCAGTGTTATTTTAATTCCAAAACCAGGTAAAGACACAGCAAAGAAAGAAAAGTATAGGTCAATGTGTCTGATGAACATAGATGCTAAAATCCTCAACAAAGATTAGCACACAAAAGATCCAGCAATGCATTAAAAGGATCATTCGCTGTGATCAAGTGGGATTACCCCAAGGATGCAAGGTAGGTACAATATTTGCAAAGTAATAAATATAATACTTCAAATAAACAAAATGAGGCCTGGCTAATGTGGCTTAGTCAATTGAGTGCCTGCCTGTGAACCAAAGGGTCACTGGTTCCATTCCCAGTCAGGGTACATGCCTGGGTTGTGGGCCAGATCCCCAGTAGGGTGTGTGTGAGAAGCAATACCTCATTGATGTTTCTCTTTTCTTTCTCTCTCCCTTCCCCCTTCTCTAAAAACAAATAAGTAAAATCTTTTTAAAAAGGAAGATGAAAATCACATGATCATATCAATAGCTACAGAAAAATTACTTGATAAAATCCAGCAGCCATTTATGATAAAAACTTTCAGCAAAGTATAAATAGAGTATTCATGCCTTAGCATAATAAAGACTGTATATGAAAAACCTTCAGCTAACATACTCAATGGGCAAAAACTAAAAGCATTTCCTCTAAGATCAGGAACAAGTCAGGGATGTCCACTTTCACCACTGTTATTGAACATAGAACTGGAAGTCATAGCCACAGTGATCAGAGAAGGGAAAAAAAGGATTCAAGTTAAAAAGATTTTTTAAAATATTTTAATTAAAATGAGAAATTGGGATATGCACACTCCAATTCTGGGGGCCATTGACCTTGAAGTCTTTCTAATGAACTAAATTTCTACCTGAATCTTGAATATCTACTGCAGATAGATGTCCACGGAGCAGAATCCGGTTTTCTACGCTCTGGTTTCACTTAAGTGTAACATTAACCGAACTCATTATTATCCTCAAAAAGAGGATAGTAATTGTCCATTAAAATCTTTTTTGAGACTTGGTTTTTTTCTTTTTCTCTGTTTTTTATCGTTTATTCTATTACAGTTGTCCTCCCAATTTTCCCCTTGCTCCTCTCCACCCAGCCCAACCACAGTCACTTCCCTCTCTGCTGTGCATGTTTATGTGTCATTCATTCATGTTCTTTGACTATTCCCTTTCTTTAAGTCACTTGTTTTCTTCCTCATAATGAAAGATTGTTTAATAACTTTACTTCTGCAAAGTATTACTGGCCAGTACTCATTCAGATTTACATCGTTATATATTTCTTGCACAATTCGAAGTATCCATGTACTAATTATATCAAACATTTATTGACTCCTCTTTTTTAAGCATCACTATTTTAAACTTTGTAAATTTACAGTAAATGACCCCCAAAGTCCAATCACAGATGAAGTTTATAGCCTCTAATATTTCACAATGACTTCTAATTTTATTTTTCAATACCAAAGTAAACTGTCCTAATGCTCAGACTTTTTACATGATGTTCACTCACTCATTCATTTATTCATTCATTTAGCAATAGAAAAAATAATTTCAACTCTTTAAAAAGTTATGCTTCTACCACTTAGTTCTTTGAGTAGTATGCATGCATTTCTTATGAAAGCTTGTTGAAACCAAATCTATAAAGCAAATAGTGGATGAGATGGAATGAACATTTCTCAGCACAATCTTAAAGCTCCTAAGCACTACTATTTTTCTGGATAAGGCACCAGACTTCAGTTCTAGGACTCAGTGGGGTCTCTCTAGAAACATCATAATACCCTAATGACAGCAATCTTATGTTCCTCATTTTGTCTTAATATCAGAAATGGTAGAGGCTACGGTCCCTAATGCATCAGATTAGAACTCCTAAGATTCTCTACCTGTTGATTCTTTTTCTGCTCCTTTTTTCACAAGAAAACTTCCCTCTCAGAATCATTTTGCAACACAAAATTCTAAGTGGCACGAAACTTTTGGATATGTTTTGCCAACAGCAAGGTTATTTTAATATAACCAAAGAGAACAATTTAATCGATAGAAGAACATTTTATTTTACATTTCATGATGAAGGCAGTCTCCACTCTCAAGAGTCTGGAGAACTTCAAAGCAAGGAAGGAGGTTGCATTTTGCTGAGGAAGACAAGAAATAAGGGAAGAGTATTTGGCTTAAGCTGATTATCTGGAATTGCATATCTGACTTTATTTCGAACAAGAAAATCATTACAAATTCTTGGCAGTTGGAGATTGGCTGTCTGGATATACTGTGTTTCTGGTCCAGTGGAGCATTTACAGGGACAAAAAGTTATCTAAGTTTCAGTTTGCCGACTTGGTGCCTCAGGCAGGAACAGCTCCATATTTGGCCTAAAAATTTATTTCAATGGTTATATGAATTTTTCTAACACTGCCCATTTGCCATTCTTATCAAAGGCAACTGATGTTTCCAATGAAGAGGGTAGAGGAGACACCAGTGGATGACAAAGATCATGCAGTTTGTTAAATATATCCAAGTGGGAAAATTAATTTTATCCCATAACAAAAGACACAAAATGCAGCACACAATCTCTGTTCAAATGGTGTTTATGATCTAGAAAGGTATATTACTCTTAGTCATGTATAACTAATAAAAATGTAGTACAAATAAATTCCATGTGAGAGGATTTTGTGACTTCAAGTACGCTGCTTCAGAGTTATCTCTGATGCTGCTGTGTAAATTTCAAAAGAGTAACTGTCTAGTTAAACTAGTAAATCTTTTTCATTGAATTCAACATGAGAAAAATATCATCTGCTAATATTAATGTTACAAAATCCAAAAACACCAGTAAAGAGGTGAAACCACCAAAATGAAGTCATATGTGTAGTTGTAATTCCTTAAATCTCAAATACACTCACATTCAATAAATACAAAGCAAATTACAAATGCAACTTCTTTTCTAGTAACAATACTATTAAATATCCCATTCTTGGACTGATATCACTTTAATTTTGGGCTGGCTTAAATTACATGCCTACAGCTAATTTTTATTCCTACTGGAAAGACAGGCACTGATTTGTAATACAGACTGCCTCCATTAATTAGTCCATCCATATAAACTGAGAGTGTGAGAAGATAAATTGCCAAATGAGACAATTGCAGGAAGAAAGGATAATAGATGCTCAGAAGAAAACATCATATACAATATAGTAGTAAAGAAATAACTGTAGGGATTTCCTTTTCTTTCTTCAATCATTTAAATAGTCCTTTCATTTAATGTTCAGTCTCTCTAGAAAAATGCTGAGTCTCTTCAATAGGCTTGCTTTTCCTTGCTTTCCTCCCAAGAGGATATCTGAGGAAAGTTGTGTGGAAACATATGTTGGCAGGAAGCAATGGGAGTCCTTGGTGCTTTGCCTGTTGAATGATCTGGTTTCTATCAGCTTACTTGCCTGCCTCCATCTCTTGTATCCCATCCTAGAATTCTTTTTACCATCCCCTAAAATCAACTACACTTACCCTACAGAGAAGCAAACCATGTGGTTTCAAGAACTGAGGCAGAAGACATAGCTTCACGTGCACCACAGAAGGAAATCTGCTGTGTGTCTGCTGGAAATACTAAGGATACTAGTAATAACTAACACTTATAAAGCATTCTGTGTCATGCATATTTTAAGTACTTTACAGTCATTAACTCATGTAATTAAATTGAACACCCTATTAAACCATAACCCCATACACCTTTTATTAACTACATAAAGAACGTTAGACTATTTTCTGGCAGATGTGGTCTTTAGACCAACTAGAATGAAGATTCTGTAATAAGACAGGTCAAAGTGAAAATCACACTAATAATTCCCCTAGAATTTTTCCTTTATTTCTTCCCCTCTTTATAGACATATAACTTCATATTTGTTTTAGTTACAAAGTATTTGCATAAGCATTAATGACAGAACATAGTAATATTAAATTTGCACTGCTTGACATTCTTCTCAGGAATTAAGAACATGGTCTCAGACCAAAGAAAAGAAAAAGAGAAAGAGAGAGAGAGAGAGAGAGAGAGAGAGAGAGAGAAAGGGAGAGATCTGAAAAGGCAGATAGACAAAGAGAAAAAGGCAGGGGCAATATACAATAATAATGATATAGTAACACATATCATGTTGAAACAAAAGTGAGGATTTATTTTGATCTACTTCTTCTTCTTCAGAATTATTGCCCAAATTTGCAACATAAACCCCACAGTTTTCTTATCTCAGAGAAAAGGGAGAAGGAGGAATTTTCAAGGGAAAAGGGCAGA
Organism: Phyllostomus discolor; assembly: GCF_004126475.2. Lineage (NCBI taxonomy): Eukaryota > Metazoa > Chordata > Mammalia > Chiroptera > Phyllostomidae > Phyllostomus > Phyllostomus discolor. Next base: position 29,940,258 of record NC_040904.2, on the reverse strand, counting down.
AACCAGGAAGAGATGGATCACTGGCCTAAGATAAATGAAAAGGAAACCTAACTTGTAGGAGGCCATTCTGCATGGTGTGGGCCCAGCTCCCACTTGGAGATGCACAGGACCCACACCCATGGATGGGTTCTCCCATGGGGAATCAGGCCTGCAGTGTACCTAGGCTGCTTTGAGTTTTGCTCTTGCTAAAAACTCCCTCATCCTGAATTGAGGACATTTACTGCAAAGTAATTTCCTAAAATCCATGCTAAACCTTCCCGGGATGAGTGTAACTGATTCAACCACTTTTGCCTTTTCACTTGCAAATATTCCTCTTCTATGATGTGATTAGCAGCATTGGCTCCTTTGTTTTCTGTAAAAGGTAACCACCTAAAGTGAACATGTGCATAGTAAATGAGGACCATCATGTAATGGGTGGAGAAACCCAATAAAGGCTGGTCACAGCAAGAGCCAAGGCTTTTGCTCCTCTTAAGAGAAGAGCCATGCTGTCCCTTTTCCTCCACTGGACTCGGTAGTCCATGTGAATGTGTCATTTCATCCATAATGACTCGGACACAGCAGGCCGGTGTCTGCATCACTGACTTAGACGGTTTTTCCTGAGTCATCATGTGATACACAAAGACATAAAAGGCAATGACTATCGGTTGAATTGGTGTGAAGCTGCCTGTAATAGGAAGCAGTACAACCTTATAAAAAGATCAAGAAAAAACAAATGAAAGGCTTGGCTGCTGGAGCCAGCTGCTTCTAGCCCTTTGATGTTGGGCATGTCAATTTTCTTTGGTTTCTACTCCTCTTCATGGTTTTGAAACCTAAATGGCAATCATAATCAAACTATCTCTTTTAAATATAATTGCCCTAAGTCTCATTTCAGGCATATGAAATAAAAATGTGTAGAAAATCTATATTTTACAGAAACCTCCTCACATGACTTCATTAATCAACCAGTTTGGAAACCATTGGGCCAGAAGACACCTTAATTCTACTCCAGTAAAAGGTTCTAACTTTAATTCCCTTTTGAAAAAAATAACCCACATAGCATAAAATTTATTACTTAACCATGTATAACTTAGTGGTTTTAGTCTATTCACAAAGTTATACAGTTATTACCACTGTCTAATTCCAGAATGTTCTCATCTCCCCAAAGAGAAGCTCTTTATCTATTAGCAGTTACTCCTATAACAGAGATAAAAATTTCAAAATGTGAGAAATCCATACCATTCCTGGAACAAAAAATTAAAACAAAAACTGAAGAAATGTAAGAGACTCATCAGCCAAACACAATGTATAAAAATGCTTTTGAATCTGATCCAAACAACTGTGTAAAACTAAGGTAAAATTTTATTTCCTTGTTGATACACATATTTCAGTATTACAAAAAATGTCTTATGCCTAGTATTTACTTGAAAACACAAAGATGAGAAATACTGATGAAATAAGATTAGACATACATAGGAAATCATTACATCTATTTAATGGGTACATGACAATATATTATATTATTCATTCAAACAAATATGTTTAACAATTTCTTAATACAAAATTGAAATGACAAAGCAACAAAGTTTTCTTTTTCATGATGCCATTTACGGAAGAATTACTAATGTTATTTGTTAAAGAACTACTAACATATGTATATAGAGTTGGGTATGTCAGTAAGTTTACAGTTATAAGTACACAAAGCAGAGTTTATTCCTGTGTTATTATGTATTGTTGTATTATTTTTGACATGAACAACTGTAAACTTCCTTTTGCCCCAGACTGTGTATATCTTGTTCTTATTGAGAGATATGCCAGCTTTCTTTTTTAGGCACTGTGTAAAACTAATTAATGATTATTTATTTTTTCCCTTGTTTCCAACTTAAGACTACATTCCTATTGATATAGTCAAGAAAAAATTCCATTTTTAAGCCATTTTTCTTGAAAACTTTAAAGGCAATCTACAACTTCCACATGGTGAGAAAATGTCTCCATCAAGCAAAACATTCAGTAGAATAAAAACGGTTGGTTCTAAACACTGAGGAAACACTTGAGAGGCTTAGTTTCTCTGATTTTAAGAGTAGGTAGCTCTGCTGTGTGGTATTCTTTTCTGTACGACATCCTTTAGAATTAAAACTCATTTCAAAATATCGTGAGTGGCATCAATGAAAATATCTTCCCAGCTATTTTCTAATTTTATTGGTACAAGTATCTGACCTATGTTACTATTAGGGAAGCTCCTAAGTTGTTATATAACCTCAGGCTCTGGCCACATTGGTCAGAATAACATTTGCCTGATCCAGTCTGTATTAAATAATCTCTGGAAGCTGAGATTCTAGATAACATCTCCCCAAGTGGAAATTATATTGAAAACCTGGAAGGTGTCGGTCATATTTCCTGGAATATGAACCTATAAAAGTGAAGGAAAAAATAACCAATGCAGAGGAAAACAGAGACAAACATTGGAAAGAGTTGTGGGTTTTGAATTTTCAATAGTGACTGTGGTTCAGCTGCATTTCTGTTCTTGTGATTCATCTATTTCAATCATCTTTTTATTCCATACCACAAACCTTTCTTTTATGTTCAGTTAGTTTTTATTTTGTTTTAGTTACTTGGAAACAAACAAATATTTTTGCCCACTGTTATGTTATAAACTTCAATGAAACCAAAGCATTAGATTAGCACTTTGATAAGAAATAAAAAACGATCATAAAGTTTCATGCACACAGAATGCTGAAGGCTCATCCTAGGATAGTGTGGAAGTTTGATTCACTTATTGGTAGAACTTTCACTGTTTTTATGAATAGGCAAAAGCTACTGTCAGAATGATTTGACAGAAAAAGGCTCAGCAAATATTTGGAATGTATTTTTGACCTCAGAGTTAAGATGGATCTTCCATTAGACACTCTCCAATCACGATAATAGACGTTGCTGAAAAATCACATTTTCTTTAGACCAAAATGGAACAAGAACTGTAGGTTAGAGGCAGGAGCTATATAAATTTCTCAAAGCTGGAGGAATTTACATTTTAGGTTGAAGTAAAAAATCATGAACCTTGTTTTCTTTAATGCCAGTCAAAATTTATAGACCTGGGAACTGTTCATTCTCTTTTGAATGATACTTTTGTTAAACTGGCATTAAAATTGAACCAGATTCATTTTTGCCAATATATCATCTATAATTCAGCTTGCATGAGATATAATCTCATTAACATGAACAAAGAGAGAGAGATACATATTCTAACACAAAATTATTTGAGAACCTAGTAATTTCTGACACAAGGCTATGGTTATCTAGAAAAACAAATGATAGGATTCCAGATACTTCTTGTTACTATGAGTAACTTTGAGTAAGAGATTCCATTACTTATAAAGTAAAATGTCAAAACTCATTGGATTAAAAGATCACTTTATTTTGCCATTTAAAAGAAGTTTAAAATTGCAATGTCATATTCAAACCAAAGCATAGCTGTTTTTCTTGAACTTTATGTCCATGCAGAAATAATTTGCTTTCAGTTTTACTGAGAATTTTTAAAAATTGGTTTACTTCTCTACAAGTGAATTTAATTTTTTTCATGAAAGATAAAATAGAGGGATATAACTCTATGTAAGAATTATTTTTCTTTTCTGTGTGAGGGAAATACATTTTCAATGCAATTGATTATACTAAACTATCTGATGAACAAAAGTATGTTCATGGGGAGCACAGGAAATGTCACTTTTATTAGTTATACAAAGGGGTCTATGGCCCTGGCTGGTGTGCCTCAGTGGACTGAGACCAAATGGTCACAGTTTTGATTCCCAGTCAGGGCACATGCCTGGGTTGTAGGCCAGGTCCCTAGTAAGGGGCACTCAAGAAGCAGTCATACATTGTTTCTCTCTCTCTCTGTCTTTCTCCTTCTTTTCCTTTCTGTCTAAAAAATAAATAAATAAAACATTTTTAAAAGGGGTCTGTGAACAATTATATATTAAGTACTACAGATTTAAATATATATATTTATATATATATTGAAGGTTACTTCTTCTCTTGAGAAAGCTAGATTTAGATTTTATTTATCATCAAAGTAGTAGGTTTGAATCATTTTCAGGCTCATAACAGAGGATCTTATTGACATATTTTTTAAAGAATAAAGAAAAATAGCATTGAAAATTAACCTTGAATATATATTTGTTGGATAGCAGCTAGGAATAAGCAGCCAGAGAGGAAGTAAAGGCAGGGCCCTCACCATTACAATCTTACAAAGAACTTAATCCAGGAGGCAGGACGCCAGAGGACAACACCTCTCACTGATTGACTCAGCAGTCCTGAGCTTGGCTTTATAACATTACTAGGTGCCCTGAGCCTTACAAGCAACATAGCACAGGAGGAGGGGAGAGTCCTTGAGACTGTGCTGAGAAAAGGGGCTTCTACAAGCTCCTGTAATAATTTTACTAAGATTGCCTGGTGTCCTGAATGTCACAAGCAGGAATCGTACAGGAGAGGGGCCTAGCCCTTGAGAACCTATGCTGAGAAAGGGAGCTTCTGTAACAATTTCACTAAGACCAAGAGCCTTGACTGAGAAAAAAGTCAGTGTAGCTGTACATTATCCCCAAGGAGAGAAGTAAGGGGAACCTACAAACCAGCTAAGGTGTATAGCTGAACCCCAATAGCTGACATACTTACATTAGCTAAGTACCCACTCATAGTCTTGGCTCAACTTTATAGAGCAAATTTACTAATAAATTTACTAACAACTTTATTTTCTCTATATGTGGGACATTTAGACTAGCTGGGTGCCTGCTTACAGCTTTATGCTCATGTGTGTCATAAATACCTTGCTGTCTCATTTTCACTATACACATTTGTTTCTCACTTGAATCATTCTCTCGAGGGTAAGACAAGCACTGTGCCAGGGAGAGCCTCCTGGCTTGGGTCTCTCTCCCATCTGTAACATATTTATGTAAACACAAAAGAGATTTATCTTTTAGAATTAAAAGTGATTCTTAGTGTTACAGTTGAATGAATAAGACATGTTTATAAATAAATGATTTTTAGATTTTCTTTTGTATGAAAAGAAAGATTAGGTAAAGATTTATAGATTAATTGAGGAGAAGTTTTGTATCAGAAAGAAGAATTAAGCAGTAAAAAAAGTATATGAATTTAACATTTAACAATATATTTAAGTCCCTGTCTTTTTTCTTTCTTCCATGTTCTTGCAGTTTAGAATGATGATAAATCTCTTCAGGCCTCCCTTTTCTGATGCTTCCAAAGAAGCATAAGTGGTCCCATTTTGATTAAAGGATTTTTTTTGTCTTCTTCTTTTTAAAAATTTTATTTTAATTGTTGTTCAAGTACAGTTTTCTGTATTTTACTCCCAGGCCGGCCCACTCTCCCATCCCTCCCCACCTCCCTCCCTTTTCTACCCTCCCTTAGTTTTTGTCCATGTGTCCCTTATATTTGTTCCTGTAAACCCTTCTCCTTTTCCCCTGAAATTCCCTCTCCTCTCCCCCTCTGGTCACTGTCAGCCTGCTCTCTATTTCAGTGTCTTTGGTTATATTTTACTTGTTTATTTTGCTGTTTAGGTTTCTGTTAAAAGTGAGATCATATGGCATTTGTCTTTCACAGCCTGGCTTATTTTGCTTAGCATAATGCTTTCCAGTTACATCTATCAGTAAATGAATGGAATGAAAAAACTATGGTACATTTACACAATGGAATTCTATTCAGCAGAAAGAAAGGAGTTCCTACCCTTTGTGACAGCATGATTGAAGGATTTTTTTTAAACTGCGAGTCACTTGACTAAAAAGTAATGAAGAAAGGTAATGATGATAAATTAGAAAAATGTATATTCACTTTATACTACCTACAAATAACATTTTAAAAAATATAATTATTTCACATTGCTGTTAAAAAAATCTAACTCCAATACTAAACTTAATTTATGCCTTTGATTTCTCCTCAGGCACATGTCTAAATACTCCACACTTCTCATTTTATTCTTTAACAATATGGGGAATATAATGTTTCATTTCCCTAAACATCTTAAAACTTAGAAAATTATATATATGTAAAACAATTATATATATAATAAATGATATATATCACCTACTCACTTAGAATTATCACCTTAAAATTATTTATATAATAAAATAAAAACTATATATGTATATATATACACACATACATATGTACACACATACACACACACACACATCACCTCCTCATTTCATCTACCACAGGCTAAGTTAGGAAATTTTTGTATATACTAATAAAAACACATAATTATATCTACTGTATTCTTTAGTGTACTATATTTATACTATATTATTACTGAATTTATATATGACCTTTTCTATGGAAAGCACTGTAATGTATCTAAATTCCTAAAACCCAGCAATCGATTCTCACAAAATAGGCACTCACAGTCAGATTAACTGAGAACAGGACTCATACCCCTCATCTATAGTATGTTTATAATGGGGTATTCACTTCTTTACTACTCTACTTCAGGCTCTATCTCCATGTAGATGTTTTTACTAGAGAATAGTATCACAACATCTTAGCCACTGGTCCAAGTACTAGACATGGAAAATAATGGCTAATAATTGTTCATAAAATTTAGTATTAATAATTAATTTGAAATAATTAATAATTACATAATAATTATCTCTTATAGCCAAAGAGTATAAATACCACAAGTGCAATACTAGGAGTCAGTTATACAAAACATCCTCCACAATTTTGGGTTAAAGACTCAACTCTGAGTTTCTTTAAATGTTTTCTTCAATAATGGCCAAAGTCATTATTTAAGGTTCTGAAGACTACCTACTAGGTACTGCAAAGCCCAGTACATGACCTATTTATCTCATTTAAATTTATTTTAGTCCAATGGAAATGTCTTTATCTTTTAAAGCAGACTCTGAAATTCTCATGTGACCTAGCCTTCCCCACACATAGTCATTGTGTCAGTTTATGTCCTCTGGGAAGTAAAAGCCAGGGCAGAGTGAATACTGCACAGCATTTACTAGGGGTAATGACTGTGAAAGGTAAAAGGAGAAAGGAGCAGGAGTAAGATGAGGAATCTTTCAGACCATGATGCAGATCTGATACCTGTGAGAGAAGCTGAAGAAGGAAGGAAGTGGAATAGGAAAAACCTCTCATTGTGACTAAGCTCTAAGAAAGCATTGACTAGTCCAAAGGAAAGATGGGAGGAGATCCCATCCAGGCAGAGACAACAGAAACTGATCAGCGAGAGGAGATATAACTGCTGCACACCACTGGCAGAGAATAAGTATATGAGGACCTCAAATAATTTATTTGGATGCCTCCTGGGTTTCTCTTTCCCATTTGTAACTGTAAAAGGATAAATGCAGCAACTTTGGCTTAAGAAGCATATATATGCCATGCACTCAGATTTCTTAAAAATGAGGGTTTGGATCACATCAGCAGATAAACCACCAAGACTTGTAGAGGTCATCTATGAGTGTGAGGGAGATGTGAAATGGATGGAAAAGGATGAATAAAAGTCATGACCCTTGGCTGTTTTTTTATACCATAAGCCTTTACTTCTAAGTTTCCCTTCAGAAGAAAGAGGATCTTAAAAATGATGGATAAACTCCATTTGTAATAATGTAAACAATGGATTATTAAAAGCATATTATCCCTTAGCACAAGTGATACACTGTGGCAGTAATAGAAATGTGCCACACAGATCTTACCTCAAAAAGAAACCTGCCATAAATGTGTGAAGTTTGTTGGTCATCTCCAAGTCCAGTCCCTTTGGGATCTACCAAAATATGTGAGTTGAAGTTGTGTTCTTCCCATGCATCCCCAGTCAATGAGTATAGCAAGGGAACTATGGTCTGGCCATTTCTTCCCAAGTTGGAAGAATACTAAGCAATAAAGACAAATAAACTACTAATGTATGAAACAACATGTATTTATTAACATTTAATTATGCCTCATAAAAGAAGTCTTACGCAAAAGCTTACATACTGTATGATTCCATTGATATGATATTCTGGAAAAGACAAACGATAGAGACATAATGAACATCAGGGGCTTTTAAAAACTGGGGGTGAGAAAAATGAAAACCACAAAGGAGCACATAAGGAATTGAAGGATGATGAAACTTTCTATATCTTGATTGTGGTAGTTGTCATACAATGGTATGCCTTTACCAAAATGTATAGAGTTTTACACTAAAAAGAGAAATCTACTATATGTAGATCATACCTTAATATATTCTTAAAATGAATAATGCTTCAACTCAAAAATGTTTTTAAAGAGACTAGAGTATACCCAAAGAAACTATAACATCTGTGTCCCCATAGAAATGTTATTTTCTTTGCACACCACTTCATGAAGAAGATCGGGAAACATGGCCTGTAAGCATACAAAATGATAAAACTTTCTGAGACAACAAAGGCATTTTTATTTATTGTCATTAACCATAAGTAGTTAATTGTATTTGTTCTCCAAACTTTGTGACAAAAACCAGTGGCTTCCTCATAAACAACTCAGGGCATACTGAAGTCAATATATATTTTGACAATTTATTAATAATGATCCCCTTCAGACTGCCATGGTCTACCTGCAGCCATATCATTCTTGACTTTTTTTAATGCACTTGCATGATGAGAATGCATGGAGCTGTGGGACTAAGGGAATATGCAGTATATGTGCATGTTTTTCTGTGTTCTCACAAATCTTTCATTTCAAAAACCACAGTATTTTCCTAAAGTGACAAACATCTTGAAGACCTATATTACATCACTTGTTCTGAGCATAGTTCAAGATGTGGCAATACCTTCTTCAATCTCTGCCTCTCAGATAGCTTGAGAATAAAATTTATCTGGACTAGGGCCTTTGGGGATGATCGCTTGGTAGAAATCTAGAAGAGCAGGGATAGTGTCATTTTTATTTTCCACACTTTCACTTTTTTTATTCATGGAGTGTACGTGGGAATGACTTCCAGTGATTCAAAATTCACAGACTGTGTGGAATCCAGGGATAGCACTTCTAAATGTTGAGGCAGGTCCTAATCATTTTCTGTCGAGTCCTTTGTCTGTACATAATGACATAATGACCCAGCTGCTTCTCAGAGCCACTGTGTACCTTGGGTAAAGACAAGTTTCAATATTTCCATATTCGGTATTCAATATTCATAGAAATGATCCAATAAATAATTGCCATTAGAAATGCTTTTCAGAAAGTAACTGGAACATATGACCACCTGCAGTCCACTCAATATCACTGGATTCCCTAGTGGTTCCCTGTGTATTCCCTTCTACTATTTTAGTCTTCCCTGTACCAGGGGATTATGATATATGCAATAAATTTGTCAGGTGCTTACTTAGGTGGCCAAGTTGTGAGAAATATTGATAAATTGATTTTGGACATTCTAATTCTGAGTTATGTGAGCTGTTCATTAAGCACACAGAGGATAAGAATTAGAGACTTAGCTGTTTATAGATGGCACTGAGACCTCTGGATTGGATGTGTATCTGTGGGTGTGGATTTCAGTGCTTGATTTTCCCTTAAAGTGGAAGCAGCTAAAGCATGTTTAAATGTGGTGACGATAGAACCAAAGAATGAAAAAAGGTTTTTAGTACAGTATTGAAATAATTTTGTAGCTGAACTATTTTTTTTTTTTGGTATTTGTAATTATCCATCCCCTTCTCAGGAGAATGATTTCTGGTAAGAGCAGAGTCTTTAAACTATTCATTACAAGTTGTTATTGTCAAAAGAGTGACTTTCTAGTTAGCAGAGAAGAATTTTAAGAGATTAAGGAAGTATATATTTAAGAGGTAGCTCACTTTACCTGAATGGGGGAGCGAGGGGGAGAGAGAGAGAGGGAGAGAGTTTAAGATCCAGTGTAGAATATCTGGGAGTAGAAACTGTTGGGTCTTTATATAGGCAGGAAAGGAAAGGAACATACCGTTGGCAACTGTTTAAAGAGACTGAGGAATAGATGACACACACTTTAGACTGATTGGGTTTTTGAGTGAAATTCTGTTCAATGTTTACATGAAATGATTCCTCAATTTCCGCCCAACAATTCTTAGTAAAATCCTAATTATTTACCAATACCCTCATGTAAGCTGATTCTTTGTATTTAATGCAAAGAATCACATGTTCTCTGTCAAAGAGACCCTCATACCTCCCAATGTAGTATTGACATTTGCCATGTGATGCATTTTATGTAATGAGAGCAAAGATGAGAGCCAGAATACAGGTGTAAGGATGGCTCTGATGGCGAACCATACCTTTGCACCCTAACTGGTGGAAAATATAAAAAGCAAATTAAAATAAATGTGGATGAGTATAGAAAATCCAATCGAACAGCAAGGTCAATTACTGAAATAGGTGGGTGAAGTTGAAGTCACTACCGGTTTAAGAAGGATGGGGAAAGTTGAAATAATTATAAAGGATAATCATGAAAGTAAAACCCAAGTTCAGCTGCATGCCTCTTGAACGCCAACACTGGAGAGACAAGCGTTAGATGGAAAGGAAAGGTTGCTTTTATTTAGGAAGCCCACCACCTGGGAGGATGGCAGACTAATGTCCAAAGGCCATCTCTAAAATTCCTGACCAAGGAGAAAAGTTTTAAAGGGGAGGAAGGAAGAAGGAGAGTTCCAGGGAACTGAGAGAGAAGTCTGTGTTACCTTAGTCAAAAATATACTTTTTGCATTAGACTTCTGGGTGTAAGCAGCTGCTAGCAGCTGCTTTGAAAACATACTTCTAAATTTTCCTTGCAACCTTGAAGTTATCTCCTGCTTGACAAAGAGATACCACATCAGTAACTTATGACAACATTCCTGAAAACAGAAGGGCTTGATCAGGAAGAGCAGTTAACATGTGAACAAGGGCCTGACTATAAGTTAAATTATTTAATTCTAGTTTCAAAAATATTAGGGGCATTAAAATCACAGGGGAATCTGCTACAGGTATTTGAGTTTACAGTTAAACATAAATGAAAAGTTGCCAAAATGAGGACTACAATAAAGGTCAGTCTGTCCTCCTATGAGAGAGGCTTAATAACTGGGGCAAAATTATGGATCAGAAAGTTGGTTGAATTGAACCTAAACACTTACATTTTTCCATGATGGTTTTATGAACAAGGGAACTCGCCAATTTGACAACATTTATTCCTAAGAGTTACTCTTCCAGAAGATGACATTCTTGAGATGTTTCATCTCAAATAGGCTTTAAAAAATTGTTTTCATTATTCATAAAAACAAATTCTTTTTTTAAAGTATCAATTTTCTAATTCTTTTCATGTGGAAAATATCAAAACCAAACAACTACAGATGGATCCCAGTTGACATCACATATGACTCACAAGATACACTCTTATTTACCCATCGTTACCCAGAAAAACACTGGCTTCCCAAATTCAATTAAATAAAACAACAGTATCCTGTTTTATTTTCTGAGTCTGTGGCTGGCAGTCCTGCACTTAGGAAACAATCTCTTTGATCGTCCATCACCCATCTAATTCTGTTAACCACAAGAGCTAGTAAATTTCAAAATATAAACCACAGATCTGGAAATGTTCGCTTGTAGGGGGACCCACATTCATAAAGGATAGTCAGTGCCTTTAGTATTTCTCATTTTTACAAAGGTTTGTTAGCAATAGGAATGTGAACGTTTAAATTATAAACAAAACCCCAGCTCTGCCTGGTGTGACTCAGTGGACTGAGTGCTGGCCTGTGAACCAAAAGGTCACTGGATCCATTCCCAAGTCAGGGCACACGCCTGGGTTGAGGCCCAGGCCCCCAGCTGGGGGTGCATGAGAGACAACCATGCATTGATGATTCTCTCCTCTTTCTCCCTCCCTTCCCCTCTCTCTGAAAAAAAAAAAAATCTTAAAAAAAATAACAAATTATAAACAAAAGCCCAAGTCACCACTTTTTAGAAGGAACCAGTCCAAGAACAGTTATGTCCATTCGGGCTTTCCTTTGTCTATTTGACACAGGTTTAACAGAATGACTAACAACATTCTGAGAAGCCTGGAAGGAGCGTATAAAAATATAAAGTCATCTTAGAAAACACAACCGAGACATACCCTTCCACTGTTGTAAATCAAGAAAACAAAGACAAAAGTTCCCTGCACTGTTCCTTCCCTCTGGCCACTCACCTTTTAATAAATGACCAACCAGGTACAGTGTTTTCATTTTATACAGTGTTGCTTATTTGGAAATTTATAATCTGGAAATATTTTTATCCACTGCTACTACTGAAAAAACAAGCAACACTTAAAATAGACAATCATAGAGTTAAAAAAAAAATACATTGTTTAAATTGTATTTGTTGCTATGGTCTTCATAAAAAATAATCTATGCTTATCTTTTTATCATAAGGATTCAGAACTATCTTTTGGCATGCAGTAAGAACCTTTTATGTTTTATAATGTCTAGCATGTCTATTCTCCATTGAAGAATCCACTTTTAACCTAATAATTTAATGTAATAGCAATAAATATTGTAGACCTGACAACCAGGAAGAAACATTATTATCGGTCTTCATGACAGACCAATTAAATCAGATGTTTGATGGCACATTAGTCCCCCTTTATCCGTGGGAGTTACCCTCAAGCCCCCAGTGAATGCCTGGAACTGAAATTACAAATAATACTGAAATATGCACATGCACTGGATTTTCATGTACACGTATGATAAAATTTTGAAATTTAGTAACAGTAATAAATAGATAAAAATTACAATAAAATAGAATAATTATAATAATATACTGTAATAAAATTATGTGAAAATTATCTCTTTCTGATAACCAAAACAACTACTAAGTGACTAACCAATATTCTCTGTATTTTTTTTTCGTTAGATTTAAAGCAAATGTGGCATTTTTACATTTGCCTTTTAACTTCCATTCTATATGTTACCTCCACAGTTTAGGTAGGACTTAGTACTTCATGACTTCTCATTGTGATAGCTACCTGGAATTCTCTCTCCAGTATTTCTTTACCTCAGCCTACCACTGTTACCATGGTGGAAAGTCAATGACTACGGCTTCAAGTGAATGATTTTGTTAGACTTTTAAAACATCCCACATTTTCTCCAAACCTAACTTGTCCAGTTGCCCTCCAACTATTTTCCTGTGTGAGTATTCTGCTTCTACCAGCTGACTGAAATTCCTCCCTTTTGAACTTCATTCTTCATCTACATTATAGCTTATGCTGTTTTCTTCTCTACATGCACCTTGGAAATGAATCCATCCCCTTCCTTGACAATAAAGAACTCTTGCTGTCTGTCCAACTTGCATTCTTCTATAACAACTTGTCTCACAGGCCAAACCCCAAGGTTTTCTCCTAGTAACCAACTCTCATGACATGGCATTCTGTAAGACTGTTTGCCAATTAGTTCCTGGAAGTTTCATTGTGTGAGCTGTGTTACAGAGAATAAAGATCCTCAAAAATGCCTGCCTCCTAATTCAAAAGTCCTGTGAATTATGTTACCTCATGTGGCAAATGGATTTCACATATGTGATTAAAGTTTCTTGAGATGAAGAGATTAGAGTGGGTGATACAGCCAATCACAAGGGTCCTTGTGAAAGGGAGACAGAAGAGTCTGGGTCAGGAAGGTTGCAGTGTCAGAAGGCAAGGGAATTAATTCCCCGGAGAGTCTTCTGTTGAGAAAGTGTGCAGTCCTGCCATCACCCTGATTGCAGCCCTAAAAGGCTCGTTTCAGGACTGCTGTCCTCTAGAAGTATAAAACATACATTTGCATTGTTTTAAGCTACCAATTTTGAGGTTATTTGTCAGAGCAACAGTAAAAAACTAATACATGAGGTAACCATATGTAGTGGTGAGACGGGTGTTGTATTGTAAATTCACATGGAGAAAGAGAAAGGGAAGGAGTGTCAGCCACAGAGCCTACTTTCACGTCATGCTACCCAGGAGCAAAACAGGACCCAGTCCCCGCATCTTGTGTTTAACCTGTCTCATGGATTCTTGAATGCTTTTCAAACAACTCCACAATAGTATGAAAATGTTATACTTCATTATTCAAATTGAGTCATTTTTTTTTGCCTCTGCTTATACCCTTCCTGTGAGTCTTATTAACTAACTCTTCACCTCTTCCCCTGCATATAAACTGTGCACTTCATGGCATTTGCTCAATCTTAGCTTATGTTTTTGCATGACTTGATTTATTCTATTGTGGTTTTGACTTATGCACATGTCTATGCATAGACATTCCTGTTTATCTCCTAGTTCTGCTTCCAAATGCCTATCCTTATCTCCACATCTCCATGCCTATTGGGAGGAAGAGAATTCAAAAGGTCCAGATAGTATCGAATGCTTTTATCTGAATTCAGCTTCCTTATCAAGTCCCTTTATCCTTCATAGCTGGCAATAGTTTTACTGGCTTGAACTACTCTGGCACAAATCTGACTTTCAGGTCACTGTAGGTATATTTATGTTTTGCTTCTACAGCCTGATTATGAGAATTTGATATCTAGGGCCCCATATTTTTAACTCACCCTCACATGGCATGGTGTTCAACTTATCTAGGTTTTAATTAATTACTTTATCAACTGAGTAATGAAGACTGAAAATATTGCCATCAATCCTGCCAAGTCTGCTATCTCTTTAATATAAGGTAGATGTGATATCTACAAATTTAATTCTTAAATATGTTTATTGGTTCTCATGAACATATATGTATGCATGGCATTTGTATGTATACATATATGATATGCATGTGTATATATTATATGTGCACATAAATATTTATATGCACATGAATGTGCATATGTATATGTGTATAGGAATGAAGATATATACATTTATATATGTATATAGTGAAAACATTCTATAGCTTATTTATAGTATTTCAAGTTAAAAAATATACTTATTCTTTCTGATTCCCCATTTAAAATATCTAATCAGTAAATATTTTATTAAGAATTTTGATTTAAAAAATCCATGTTATGAAATAAAAGTATGTGTTTTATGCATTCTTTTTTATAAAACACAAGAGCATGTTTCTCATTAATTTTACACATTTTCAGATGTTTATATTTCTTTTAAACTGATAACAACATGTGGAAACTTTGTAGAAAGCTGTGTAATATGCTAACAATGATATAAAAACTGATACATTATGTTACTGTATATTGTTCTACTGTACTGTTGTTCTAAAACTCCCATTATATAATGTTTTCAGTTTTACTAAGAGATAAATGATTAGTTTCCTAGACAATGAATATAGTATTGAACTCTAATTTATATGTTTGAATATAATTTTTATAAAGAAAATAGAAATGGCCCTGGCTGGTGTGGCTCAGTGAATTGAGTGCCAGCCTGCTAACCAAAGGGTCCCTGGTTTGATTCCCAGTTAGAGTGCATGCCTGTGCTGCAGGCCAAGTCCCCAGTGGGGGTCACACACAAATCAACCACACATTGATGTTTCTCTCTCTCTCTTTCTCCCTCCCTTCCCCTCTCTCTAAAAAAGAAAAATAAAATCTTTTAAAAAATAAGAAAGAAAATAGAAATAGACTCCAGGATAAACTAAGATTTGCACTTTTGTCATTGTAAATGACGATGTGCCTTATAATAGATATATTATACATTCATGTATAACAAAACTTAATTCTGTCTACAAAATTACACTTTTACCAAAAAAGAACATTGATTTACATAAAACATGCAGATTAGGAACTTCTTTTATGAATTTTAAATGAAAATGTATTTCTGTTATTATTTATCAGAAATGTACCATTTGCTCTGGTCAGTGTGGTTCTGTTGGTTGGAGCATCATCCTCTCACCAAAGGGTTGTGGGTCAGATTCTTAGTAAAGCGACAAATGTGGCTTGCGTGTTTGATTCCAGGTCCACGAATGTGTGCTCTTGGTCTGGTGTGTATGGAAGGCAGCCAATTGGTGCTTCTCTGTTATGTCAAACTTTCTTTGCTTTCTCTTCCTTTCTCTCTCCTTTCCTCTCTTACTAAAAGCAATAAGGGAGTGTCCTTGGTTGAGGATTTTAAAAAAATACCATTCTCCTTGCATAGCTCAAATATGTTCAGAAAAGCATGTTCTATAACATTGTACTTACAGTTCAATTCTTTCTTGGCAAGAGATTCTTTATAAAAGGAGTTTAAGTACCTTGGTATAAATAGTCCTCTCTAATTTTAGGCATTGTACTACTACTTCATAAATAATTGAGTAATTAGAATACAGAATACATGAGTTGTGTGACTTTTTTAAAATACAGAGAGTGGCGATACTTCATCAATTTTAGAATGAACTGGATAAGGCAATATAGTGTAAAAGTGAAATTGATAGTGTGGACCCTGAGAAAGAAGAAAACCAAGGGGGGGATGTAACTAAGGGAGGGAGGTGGGATTGGTTGGTAGCGGTGTGATGGAATGGTGGAGGTTAAACACAGACAACTGTAACTGAACAATAAAATATCTTTTTTTTAAAAAAGAAGATACCTACAGAGAAGGGCTCCTGGTAACTTAACTGCACTCAAATGTAAAAGAGCAGAACCTAATAGTCTACACTGAACTACTTGCCTCTACACTGACCTGCCTGTCTGCACAGTGTTTCTGCCAACTTAGCCAGACCTTATTAAGAGTTCCCAGAATTCTGTTTCAACCAATATGACTGAGGCTTAGCCCATTTTTTCAGAGCTGAACAGCTATACCCCCATCAACATCTTCATGGACCAGAGTGTCTCCATTTTGACCAATCAAGACAGTGCTTTTTGGACCAAACTTCAGGGATTTGGCTTCCTCATTTACATGAGGATGGACCAATCAGGAACCAGGGGTGGGAACTTCTGTCTATATAAGTCAGCTCCCCCCTGGTTCTGGGAAGCCCTTTAGCTTTTCCCTGAAGACTGCATTTCCCTAGCTGGAGATGAAACATTGACCAGGTCTTGCCAGAGCAGAGTGGAAAGGACCAGCACAAGGTCAAGCGGTACAGTAAGAAGCAGAGCAGAACTGTCTATCTGGAGGGGCTTCTGGCCCCTTGGCTGTTTCACAGAAGAGCTGTGTCATAAGAGCTGAACTGCTCTGCACTGGATAAAGTTTCCACACCACAAACTGGGGATTCCTGTTGGTGTTGAATTTGTGCCAATGACCATGAGTTGACAATAATGTTCTCACTACCACATACAGCACATGGTTTTTTTAAAATGTGATTGGTCCTTTATCATGAACTTCCTTCTATCATTTAAATAGAAAGGATAAAAATAGCATGAAAAGAAATCTCTAGAGCAAGAAACAGTCTGAAAATAAGATAAGAAATGTCACTGTGAAGTAAGTTGTTTTCTCCAAGTCCCTTTTCTACTTTCTTTGAGATGTAAAATACAGGGATAAGGGACTCAACATGAGAAATTGCAAATACATAATAACAGCCCACAAATTTGTTGCGACCTCCTCTTGATAGCTCCCTTCAACTTCAGTGCTTGTGGAGATTAAGATTCTCATGTCACTGTTCACATATTCCATTAATATATAGGAGTCATTCAATATGTCAAGCCCTTGTGCCTGTAGCTTATAAGGCAGCTGTCCTTAAAGGCTATTAGTTTTGCACCTTTCCAGTCACTTAAAACTTGAATCTTGAGTCTCAATATTATTGTATTTCTACTCCATCCAGATTTAATATAAAATTAATAATAACTTTTTAAAGTAGGTGACTTACAGATGAAAATATATTGTTTAAATTCAAATGGCAGCATGTTAACTTATGGCGACAACCAAAAATAGAACAATGAAAGTAAAAGCCTTTATAACTGTCATGTTTTGTCTCCATTGACTATTCATTTTTATAACAAAAAAATAAACTTAATAGCAGCTAATATTTCATTAGAAATTAGAAATTATACAGCAAACACATGTATTTTTATATAATTCTTTAAACAATTCCATGAGAGAGATATGATGAACCAAAGGTTGGAAAAATAGTACATAATTATGGCTTTTTAGTGTGATTACAGCTGCATGTGCAAAGAAAAAGGATAGAAGATGAGGTAGAAATGAGGTCACAGAAGTGACAGTTGCATTAAAAATAGACAAGCGGAACAAGTGTGGAGTAGAAGAATCACTGAGAAGGCTCTCGCAATAATCCACGTGAAAGATGATGATAGCTGGTGCACTTCTGATAAGAGAGGGCAGACATGAAAATATTTGGAAGGTGCTTCCTATAAGAATTACTGATAGTTTATATATGGAGGTGTTAGACAAGAATCAAAGGTGGCACTATTTTTGCCCTCAGATAATTGGAAATTAATTTTGACTGCTCTCTTCATTGTTAGGTGCCAGTATGGATGATCTGCTTTTCTTTTCTCAACAGGTAAATCTTTATCTCACTTCACTTTTTAAAATTTTTTTGCATGAAATGGTCCTCTACTTTTTTTTTAGCTAGCTTTTGCTTACCCTTCAGATATTAGCATGTGTAGTAACTCCCAAGAGCTATGTTCCCTGACAGCTCAATCTAAAGTAGAAAACTGTTATCTGCTACACTCGCCCACTTTGCCTTGCAGCATATACATACAGCAAGAATATATCTAAATGTATAAATATACTTTATACATTTATTACATTAATATGTTTTAACTATTTTATGAATGTTTGTTTATTATATGTTTGTTTGTTTATTCATTTAATTTTATGACCAGGAGGATAGAAATTAGCACAGCCTTTGGAACATACAATATGTGAATTGACTTATGTGATACTGTTCTTCCTTTAATAACCATCTTCCACTTCAGTCTTTATTAACAGAGCTTAATCTTGTCAACCAGACTTTGATATTACCATGCCTTTTTCAAAGATGACTCAGCATAAATATGCTTTGATTTCATATATTTAGAGTCGACCATTTTCCTACAGAAAAGTTTATTGTCAACATTAAGATTTACGAGAATACCCATACCAGTAATTTGGAAAATAGATTCCTAATGCAGGCTGATTCTATTACCTAAATTTTAAATTGACCTTTTCAATGTGACTAAAAGCTTGAACACATTTTGTTCACTTTAGAATATTGGTTGTACATTGGTGAAACGTTGGGGAGATTTAGCATATCTACAATATGAAAACTTTAAAGTAGTCCAATGCATGACTAAATCTTTGTTTGTAAAATTGTCTAATGCACCACTAGAGTTACAGTGACTTCTCTAATTTAACTCTGCTGATGAAATCAAGATTAAAAGAATTTGGAGGTTCTTTTAGTTGATCCTAAGTTCCTCCTCTGATTAAGGAAAAATTTATATTCATTTTTATTGGAAACTATTTTATTCTTAATTTTTGAAAAGTCAAGATCATATCATATAATGACAATATTCAAGACATGAGAGTGTTATTTTCTTCACCTCTCATACTTGTCTCACCCTAGCCCTTTCTTGGAAGTCCATTCAGTCTGCTTTCAGAAGTATGTCCTTTGTGAGCCTAAAAAAAGTTGTATAAGAAATATAAGGGGAGATAAGACAGATTCTCAAGTCCAACTGTTAGATTGATTATTAATTATATTTAGATTTTAATATTGCCATGAAAGAAAGGAAGGGGGCTCAAGGACATTTTACTGGAATCAAAAGCAGAAGGTATTAAAGTATTTATTGCATTAGTTAAATGGGTTGTAGGAGCAAAAAGAGAAAAATTACCATTAAGGTATATGTGAAACTCTGACAGTGATGATTTTATTTAGAAATTGCAGAGTATGTCTCTCTTTTCTTGTATTCAGAGAGAATGCATATAAAAACTCACAAAAAACTACTGATACAGAGGAAGTGAGTTCTGCCTAAGATGAGCACTAGAAAATTTTGTCAAGTCCAGTTTCTCTTAATAAAAGAAAACAATCCTACTTCTAATTTCTCTGGGAAACTTTATGTTTAAAGGGAATATTTCTTTATTTCAGCACTCATTATACATATTTTTAAACTATGTAAAACTAAATTTCCCTCTTTGTAGGTAAAATTTAATTAAGTTTACATGCATATTATAATTATGCTATGTATGTGTCCTAGATTTACATTTATAAACAGTCATTAAAGATCACACTCTGTATTGTTTAGAAGGGTAGCTACATACAAAAACATTTTGTAGTTTGGAATTAAAAATCAGTTTTATTATATTTTTCTTGATCTCTTTTAGTAAAAATAAGAAATCTTATTAACTGAAATATCTAATTGTTGGGGTTTAATAATTAAAATGCCAATGTGAACAGAAATGTAAGATATAATTTGATTTATAATTCTCAATTAACATAAGAAATTGATTAATTCTGTTATTAGCTACTTCCATAGAATGTAAGTATAATTTAGATCATTAATATACAACATATTAGTCTAATTTGGGTTACCTAAATTAAGTACTTTAGCAAAATTAATAGTTTTTTATGATATTCACTTAATTTAGGTTATTAACCAAGTCTACCTTTGTATATCCATACCCCTTGTCTCTGAACTAAGTTTAGAGATTTCCTGACTTTGGATTGGTGACATGATTCCAGACACATGGAAGCATGCTCAGATGAGACACCAGTAGGTTTACTACTTCAGCCTCTTCTTTCCCACCTTACATAACCCCCGACATTGGTTCTTTTGGCATAAGATCTGCACTATAAAATCCTTAATAACAATAAAAGCCTGTTTCATTATATGCAATGTTCAAGAAGGAGAGCTGACTTTATATTAAAAAGCATAATTTACAATTTCTATTTCAGAAACTGACTTTGCAAACAATGCACCTAGAAGTCTACATTACAGCAGAATCCTGCACTGCTTTGGTGGGGCTCACAGAGCAGTGTCTTACATTCCTGACCCCACCTCTTACTTCCTCTATCCTAAATTACAATGTTTCTTTCCTCCCTCAGCATCCTAAGACTGAATTCTGATTGCTTTAGTTCTGAGATGCTCGGTAAGGCATGTGCGTGGTGCAGGGGACATGTTTATATTTTCCTCTCCTGTTCCTTTAGAACCTTGCATATGGTAGGTGATGAATAAGCAAATGAAGTAATTCTCACAATGTATTGGAGAGAAGAAACTTGAAAAATTTTAATGAAATCATATCCACACAAGAAAATGCTTTTTAAATTTTTCTATTATTGAAGTAAGTGTTTATGACAACTACAAATAGTATAGTTCTGTGATAACGGCTTGCAGAAACCACAGGTCCTGGCTCTCTTATGGTTTACAGCATGGAAATGAAATAGCTGTTTTTATAACCTCTCTGCTCAAGGTATTTATGGAAAGAGCAGGCACAGAAAACTCCTTTTTTTTTTTTTTTACTCAAAATCCACCATTCTCAAGTCTCTATGCTACAAATATGAAAACAAAGATGAATGCTATGACTCTACCTTCAAAGAACTTATAGTTCAGTAGGGTTGATAAGTAATGCTCACAGAGGGCTTCAATACAGACAGGATTTCACGAGGCTTTGTAAAAGTTACAAAGAAAATGATGACTTTGTGCACTGTATTGTGGTAACCGTGCACTCTTATGGAGATGTAGAGCTATGATTATGGAGACCTTCAGGGTGTATCCACTTGCAATAAGTTATTTTTTATCTCAAAACACCATGAAATTTGGTGACAAAAATAGTGTATTTTTCTTTCGTATCACTATTTTTATAGAACCAAAAATAGGAAAGGAGTTAAAATGTCAATGGTCTATTCACGAACACATAAAACTTAAGTGTTTCCGTAATGACTCAGCCGTACAATTATGACTTTATAACATATGGATCATTACTGATTTCATCTTAATTGATATGACAATTTCCATTACAATTTGTAGCAACATTTGGTATTCTGATTTTATTTTAAATGATTAATTCAATATCTGACGTCTTAATTTGAGGACATCTGTCAGTCTAAACTGGAATTGATCATTGATTTTTCAGCATCAAAATATTTAGAACTTACAGTACTAAAATGTAAAATAATCTCTGAAATGGCTATTTTCTATACATTATATATTCATGTAAAAGTCATATGCTGTATCAGCATAGACACTATATTATAAACCTTTTTTCTCTTAAATATTGACTACGTGGTAAAAAGTATTAACTATAATGTTGTATTGAAAGTATATTATTTCCTCCTCATTGAATAGCAAGTAATTTTTATATTTCCTTTTAATAAAATAAGATACAAAGGACTCTCATCTTGGCTAATATCTGAAAGTTTTGTATATATTATTATTATATATGTGATATTTGGTTTATAGATAAATATTTTTATAAATTTCACCAGTAACGTTTTCTGTTATTTTTTTCACTAAGATGAAAAAAAAAATCATGTTACTGAAATTAGCAGTAGTAATTGTTAACAAAAATTACATCAAAGATTCTCAGCTAGCCTAGGTGTTATATCAGAATAATGTAGGGAAGTCATTTTAATTAACTACTTCCTCCACCAATACGTTCTTTTTCGCACACACGTTCTTCCTTACTCATTTGCAATCACTGTTTTAGTCAGTCTTTCTGATAGGGCTGCATTTTATTTACTTGGGTGTGTGGAAGGACAGGCAAATAGTTGACAACCACTGGATTATAATACATTTAAAAGAACTTTACACAGAGTAAAAACAAGTCATTCTCTATCAAGCCATGATATTTAGGCAATTTTCGTAGACAATCAAGTAGTCACAGATTATCTCTGTTTCAGTCTAATAGTGTATTTTAAGGATGAAATGATTCTTTGGTATTCATTCTCTGTTTTTACAGATGCACATACAGATGTTAAATGAGCATATGCACTGAAAGTGTGCTTTAATATTTAATGTGAAGTTGGTCAATTTTAATTATTAGCATTGAACATAAATATTTAAGGTTTGGTGTGAGGCCAAAGAGCCTGCATTTTCCACTGACACTGACGTAGATCATTCATGGTTCATACACAGAAAAACATGCCATGGAAACTGAGTTCAAGGTCTTTGGAGTCATACAGCTTGTGCTTGAACCTTGTATCTGCCACTTTTCATTCAGGCATCTCAGACATTACTTATTTTAAGTAGCTAAGCCTTGCTTTATTTAACTGCAAACCATAGATAATGTTGCTACCTATATCTTAGAGTTGTGGTAGATATGCAATGAGATCATGCAGTCAAAGCATTTAATTCAGAGGCTGGTACTAGGAAGGAACCATTAAGTTCTGCTATCATCTTTGGCACCATCATCATCATCATCATCATCATCATCATCACCTAACAGACAGATAGCATAGCACTCTAAACTAAGAAGAATCTTCCCTTAATGGTTTCTATTTCCTTTGATAATATTTTTAAAAACTTTTATTTAATTTGCTCTTATGTTTTGTTTGAATTTTTTTGCTGTTGTTTTGTTTTCCTAAGACAAAAACTTTAGAGCTGTTTTACAAAGAAATTTGCATTTTTATAAGTGTTGCAGATTTCTAAGCCATCTTAGGGGAGCAAAAACCAAAATATCAAATTATATCTAGATGTAAAAATTCAGCTGAAATGTCTAGAAACTGTAATTTGTTCATCTTCATGAGTGAATTTATATTTCTTTCCTTATTACAAAAGCAAACATCCTGATATTATGCTAAGTAAAATAAGTCAAACAGAGAAAGATAAATACTGTGTGACACCGACTATATGTAGATTTAAAAAAAAAAAAAAACAAACAAACATAGAAACAGAGAGCAGAATGGTGGTTGCCAGGAGCTGAGGGTGGGGGAAATGCAGAGATGTTAGTCAAAAGGTACAACCTTCAGATTCTAATATGGACAAGTTCCAGAGATCTAAGTTATAGCATACTGACTATAGTTAACAGTATCATATACATAGATGTTGTTAAAATAATAGATCTCATATATTCTCAAACCACAGACACAGACAAATGGTAATTATGTGAGATGATGAAATATGTTTAGTGATAATCATTTTATATTATATTCATGTATCAAATCATTATGTTGCACACCTTAAATTTACACAATGTTACATGTCAATTATATTTCAGTAAAGCTGGGTGGGGGAAGCAAACATCAGACTACAAGGGTGGTAGCTCTTCTGCCAAAAGGACCCACACTGACAGCTATTGACTCGCTTATCGCTAACAAGTGAGCTACCAACGAGGTACAACTGACAATGTGGAGAGACACCCTGATCACTGAGCTAACCTGCACCTACCCCACAGTTTGGTTTAACAATAAGAAGGCTAAGGACCTCATGGGAAAATTTCTGCCTTCAAATTAACAAATGGGTGAGGTCTGAGATTAAAGGAAATCTTAGTTGAAAAGCACTGGAGTACGTGCCATATTGTTTCTAGGAACCTATTTCATTATATATTTTAGGCTTCTCTCTCATTTTTCCAGTCCGAGAGCATTGACTTGCACCATACACTTTCGTAAGTAACACTCTGAAGGCAGAGGAACGATATACATTCAGACACCGACCTCCCACACTCCATGTGATTTGTGATGAGGGATGGTTTTTAAACTATACTTAACCCTGGATACTCTGATATTTTCTAAATTGGGTCTGTCTCTATTTTTGTTGTACTCCACCCCTTTGAAAAATCATATTCTGTAAAAATGACTTGAATCTTCCTGATGTGATAGAAGTGTTCTCTATCTTGATTGAGCTTTTGGTTTTATGGATTACACATTGGTCAAAACTCATAAAATTATACAATTAAAACTGATGCATAAATTCCCTGTACATAAATGTTCTTCAATTAAAAATAGAGTGATCCATGTTCATGTCTTTTGTTTGCATTTTATGATGGAGTTTTACACTGGTCTTTTTTTTAACACAGAGACAAAAATTATATGCTTATTTCTTCTAGCTCAATCAAAATGGATTAAGCCTTGCAGTCTAGAATATGTCTCCTAGTAACAGCATATTACCATTTTAGAAATGAGATTTATAAGGAGAATTGTAGCCCATAGCTGAAACCATTAGAAAATCATAGCTTCTCAGTGATATATCTCCTTCTTGCAGTTACCATGGCTCCTAATTTCTTGTGTCTGCAAGCCAACATAAAACTTTAATCTACAAAGAGTATCTAGGATTTGAAGGGGCTCAACAAACATTCCTCACCACTCCCAACAGTCTTAACAAATTAAGAAAAAGACCAGAAAAGGCCAAAATGTCAGCTTTCCAAGGCTATGTTAGTGGATACAATTTAAATGAGAGTCAAATGGACTAACCCTCACTCCAGGCCAAGGAAGGCCCAACTGGGAAAGGGTTTAAATCTGTGTAGCAAGTTCTCTCTGTCTTACACTGGTTTAAAATGGAGATGGAAAAAGAGACAAAATCCTCAATGCTTATATCTTTTGATAGATTTGCTCAGTCAAGTAGAAAAATGCATAACAATAGCTCTTATCTAGCAACCAGATAATTGGCTATACCTGTGAGAGTAAAAGTAATGGGAAAAGAAGAAGAAAAAAGTTTAGAGAACATTGAAGGTATGAAAAATCAGAACAATTGGAAATATGAAGGAGGGTCATTTTATATTTAACAATGAGTTGAAAGAAAATATGTGAAATCAGAATATGAACTGTAGGCATCACTGACCTAGTCCTGAACCTGATGTAATGCAGATTACTATCATTGGATTTTGGTGACTTACAAATTCATCAAGAGAGTTTTTTGCAGACTTAGATTTTAAAGATATTATTACAATACCAAAACATCACCATGAATAAAGTAAAATTATAAAGTACCCCTCAGGTATTGCTCGGTTAAAGGTGTGTTTGTAAATTCTTGTACATTATTTCCCAAACCATGTTAAAGGAACACAAGTGATTATCTGTTGCTTGAATTAAAGACAAATGAAGCCCTGGCTGGCGTAGCTCAGTGGATTGAGTGCGGGCTGGGAACCAAAGTGTCCCAGTTTCGATTCCCAGCCAGGGTACATTTCCTGGGTTGCAGGCCATAACCCCCAGCAACTGCACATTGATGTTTCTCTCTCTCTCACTCTCTCTCTCTCCCTCCCTCCCTCCCTTCCCTCTCTAAAAATAAATAAATATAATCTTTAAAAAAAAAAAAAAAAGACAAATGCAATGTCAGGAAATTCCTGTAACTCTAATGAGATTATTATTACTTGGAGGTAGGAAAGAGTAGAGACAGAAATCAGTCACAATGGAGAACACTAAAGCCTGCTTGTAGATGTAACATATCAATGATGAAATCTCTTCAGGCTTCCTATTTTCTATCTAAACTCTCCAATGGCTTCTCATTTCACTCAAGGTCAATGCCCAAACCTTGATAATGACTTACAATGTCCAAATTGATAAAGCCTTTCATAACCTTTCTGCCCTCATCCACAATTACCTTTGCTTGGTCCACTCCAGACATGCTTACTTCTTTGTGATCCCTCAGGCACAGCAAGCAGAACCCACCTCAAAGTGTATCTATTTAGCTCACACCTTTATTTCCTTCTAGAGTTTTATTTAAATGTCACTTTCCAATAATTAACACTTCTTGACTCCCTTCTCCTGTTACTTGTTTTCAATGGGAGTTATCACTTATCACTGTATAATATGTGTATTTAGTATGTTGGCACTTGAATCCCCTGAGTGGAATAGAAATTCCATGAAAGCAGGTATTTTTGTCTCTTACACACTGCCATATGTGATGAATGACTGTAGCCTCATGTAGAACGAATAAAGTAATGGGTATTCAGGACTTCCTGATGCCATAGGGTATACATCTTCCATCTGCGAGTTGGTTACACTCCTGACACATGCATCCAGCTAATTGAAGAGCAAGGAATCATCCTCAAGCACAACGTAGTTATTAAGTATTTTCCCAGGATAACATTCTGAAAGACTTACTGCTTAGCCTTTCCTCTGGTGCTGTCTCTGGTTCTTGGCTTCAGTATACCTCAGGACTATACCTCAATTTCTGGTCCCTTCATATTGGTGATTGGTTTGGGTTCCTAATCTCTAATCTCTATGCCACATCCTTGCTCATCATCCACAAAGGATCACCTTTGTCTTCTGTCCAAAGGGAGGGAAGTAGACAGTAGCCCACTTCACTTTTACATTCTTAAAATATGCAGCCTTCAAAGGTACTAATTTGCCACCTACAATTTTTTTATTTATAACAACGTCTGTAATTTAAAAAATCCAATATATAGCGTGTAGAATATAAGGAGGAGGAGAACCCCCACTTTTCTTTATTTTAATCCTATTATTTTCTCTGTTCTTCAGTAGATTTTCCTCTGCTCTCTATTGAGTTATTTTCTGCTTGCTTTAGGATCTCTCTTTCCAGACATTGTCCCAGGGGCCTGTTCCCCATGCTCTGCCTCTCTGAATGTGGAATTCCAGAAGCAGGTGCAGGGTGCAGGCATCTGAAACAATTCACCGGCCAACAAGATGCAGTGGTGAACACTGGGTGGAGGCCAAGATTGAAGCCGGTGTCGGGAATGGAGCCAGGACTGAACTGGCTCATGATGCTGTGATGTAGAACAGAAGTCCTAGAGCCAAAAAAAAAAAAAGCCAGATATCTACTTTTCATCACCTTGAGGTTTTTATTCTGGGAACAAGAAAGATTTATTTTTAAGTCTTAGCGTCATCATTTGCTAGTCTTGTAAGACTTGACAGAATCTTTAACTTCTGCTGTTTTCATCTGGGGCTGACAAAACCTGTCCCTACCAACTATGGCTGACAGACCCTAGGGTCCCTCCACTCCTGTGCCATGATCTCGGCCAAGTGAACCTCATGCTTTTGTGTAATATTCTCCCCCTCAGTGCGAACAGGACTTGTCACTTGATTCTAATCAACAAAATTTGGCAAAAGTAGCTGATGGCTGTCACTCCTGTGGCTGTTACTTTAAATAACACTCCATCTTGCTAGCTGTCTTGCTAGAGAATCTCCTTCATGACTCGCTAGAGTAAAATGGCATGCCGAGAAAACCAACATGACTAGGAACGGTAGCCATCGCTAGGAACTGGGGGCAGCTTCTAGCAGCTGTGAATGACCTGCAACCTCTAGCCAGACAGCATCCTGGGCACTCAATCCCACAGCGACAAAGAAATGAGTGTTTTCAAAACCTTGGATTATGAAATGAAAACACATAGGAAATATGAATATGAAAACAGATTTTTTTCTCAGTCCAGCCTCCAGATAATCAAGATACTTACTGCAGCCTTTTGAGACCTTATGTAATGTAGGTGGCTAAACTGGGCCCAGAATCCTGAACCATAAAAACTTGGAGATAATAGATGTGTGTTGTTTGAAACCTGTAAGTTTGTGGGAATTTGCTATATAGCAATAGATGATAAAAAAAATGAATTTGCAAATCTTAGTGGCTTCCCTATGTAAATGCACTTAGAAGATGCTGTCATATAAATAGACATCTCCTGTACCAACCCAGCCCCCAAATTTTTACCAATGAAGCCATTTCTCTACTTTTCTAGCTACATTTTACTAAACCAAGATTGGACAACTGCCATTTTCTAAACTAAGACAGGTGGTGCTCCTGCTTGAAAACTGAACTGGGCTAATTAGATTATCTTAATTCCATTAAAACTAAAAAGTACCCTAAACATCTCACATACTTTTGAGAAGAGAATCAGTTTTGAGAATACAAATGAATGTGTTTATTATAGTATGCAATTCTATACACATATAAAAAGCTTATATTTTATTTATTATAAATTTCAAGATAAAATGTACCTAAATGTCAAGTGTGACAGTTGACAATCAACATGAATTTATATTTATCCCTATCAATTTTTGTTACATATTATGTAAATTAAAAAAAATATTGGCAATGTATCTGTTACAGAACAAACAAGGGGGGCCTGGGACAATATACTATTACTGAAAGAAGCCTCCAGGTCTGTTATGTCCGCCGCCAGAGGAAAGACGTCTCTTAATGCCAGAGATTTGTGAAAAGGAAAGGAAACATTTATTTAATGCTATATAAACTTAAAGTAGGGACCTAATGTCTTCACCAAAAATCCTAAAGTCCCTTAAAGCACCCACAAACAGACACAGTTCTTCCTTCCTCCCCCCTTTGCCCAGTCCAGAGTACCGTATCTCCTAAAGCTGCGGGGGTCCCTATTCTGGCAAAGGCACGTGGTCCTCTCTCCCCGGACCACGGGAGTCTCCACTCCGTCAAGGCCACGTGGCTCTCTCCCCGAGGGCTGCGAGAGTCTTCACTCTGCTAAAGCTGTGTGGTTCCTTCTTGCAGGGCTGTGCATGGTTCTCCTCCTTCAGGGCTGCACATGGTTCTCCCCCTTCAGTGGCTGCCATGTCTCAGTTTAAATCCCAGCACCAATCTTCCTCTGCAGCTCCATTTCCGGCTCCTCTCACAATTGGCTACAGCTGCCAGATTCTGGGCAGGTGTGGCCCTTTGGTGTGGAGCCAATTATCTCTAGGCTCTTCTGGATCTTATTACAGATCCCTATTTGAGGCTCCCCTCTTGGCTGCACCCTGTTACATATCCATGTGTGTTTTTAAACATTCTCTAATGAGATATTTAAATTAGAATTCTTTCTGATGTGAAGAAAGAAAGACGACATGGGATCCCTAAACGTAGTGAAGTATAAAAAACATGTTAGTAGCCAAATGGGTGTTTAAAAATGGTGTGAAGACATAGAAAAATAAATATGTACTTTTAGTATGTTTACCTTGGGTAAACAAAATCCAAAATCAAATTTTTTAATAACAGTCACACAGTATTTATAATTTATGAGTGCTTTTTAAAATAGCCAAGTACTGAGTAGTACCTATGACAACAGATGGCATGTGCCACCAATAAAGAGGTGAATAAAACACAATACCTTTTATCAAATATTTTACAACTAGAGTGATAAATATTATACATCCCTAATGATTTGATTCAACCTTGATTAAAATTAAAGTTAAAATAAAAAGCCACTGCTTTCACTGTTTGCAAATGAGAAAACTGTGAAACTTTTACATTAGAGTTTAAAATATAGCATGGGACAGATATTACTTTTTAATAAATAAAAAGCATTAACAAATACAGATATCACAGTGAGAGCTATACTTATGCTCATCAAAATGTTGAATCCTATCTATTTCATTTAATAAAATTGCCCAGGACTAGTCCTAAAATATTTAAAGTTTTCTTTTTATAGTTCCAGAAATATATAGTTGTCATAAAGAACAAAATAATGTTAGAATATTTATGGTACAAAATAATATTGATTCACTTAAGCTTCTAAACTATGTCACAGGAGGGGGTGGGATTGAGATACATGCAAGTTGCTCTGGGAGCATGGAGGAGGGGAGCCACCAGAACATAATTACAAGCTCAGGAGCTAGTTAAATTTTGTTTTAGAGAGTAAGCATGTGTTGAGAAGCAGAGAAGGAATAGCAAAGATACAGATACAGAAATATAAAATAATGGCATATTAAGGATCGATAGTTACCTTTAGTTAAACAGGCTGACAGTGACCAGAGAAAAGAGGGGAGGGAATTCTGAGGGAAAGGGAAGGGTTTGCAGGAGCAAGTATAAAGGACACATGGACAATAACAAGGAGGGGTGGAAATGGGAGGGAGATGGGGAGGGCTGGGGGGAGGGCTGGGATGGGGGAAAAGGCAGAAAACTGTACTTGAACAGCTATTAAAATAAAAATTTAAAAAAAGTAAAATAAGCCCTGGCTGGCGTAGCTCAGTGGATTGGGCGCGGGCTGCAAACCAAAGTGTCACAGTTTCGATTCCCAGTCAGGGTACGTGCCTGGGTTGCAGGACATGACCCCCAGCAACCGCACATTGATGTTTCTCTCTCTCTCTCTCTCTTTCTCCCTCCATTCCCTCTCTAAAAATAAAATCTTAAAAAAAAGACTATGAAAAAAAGAATGATTTAAAAAAAGTAAAATAAAACACAGTAACTATTAAAAAAAGTCTCTGAGAAGCTTCCTTTCAACATTTGTGATTTGTGGTGTAAATATTTGTGTAATTTTTTTTTACTCTAACACACTAAGATTCTTTTAGTTTCAAAATAGCCCTAGAGTTGAGATCAGACTTAAATTTTATAAGCAGTGTGAAAATTCTAGACAAACATCTTATTTAATATTTATGTAACATCCTTAAACTGGTCATTTAATGTAGTGGTCATCTTAGTTCAGTTGATAAAGAAGTTATATACTTAATATCTTTTTAAAATGCACTTTAAAAAGAGCAGTCTCATAGCAGACTCATTAAACGGTGGGTGGTGTGTAATAAATACTGTGGAACTACCCAAATGGTTCCCTGATCATTGTTCATAGAACACTGAAGGCACAGCACATACACTAGCGTGATCATTTCTTTTTGCATGACAACTTGTGTGGGCCCTGGAGTCCAGATGTTTTACCAAACATTGTTTTGGAGATTTCTATGATGCTGTTTTTTAGATGAGATTAACTTTTAAATTATTGAACTTTGAGCATAGCAGGTTAGCCTCATGATGTGGATGAACCTCTTCCAAGAAGTTGAAGGTATAAATGAAACAAAGACTGACCTTCCCTGAGCAAGAAGAAATTCTGTGAGCAGGCTTCTTTGGAACTTGGGCTGTGATACTCCCCTGGGTCTCCAGCCTGCTGACCTGTCCTGATGATTTGGCCTTGCACTTCTACAATCATGTGAACCAATTTCTTAAAATAAAATTGTATATACATACATAGCTTAATGGTTCTGTTTATCTGGAGAACCCTGACTAATACAACTATTTCTGTCACAGTAAGTATTAAACTACTTTGGATAACAATTTTCCAACCATAAAAAGGAATTGGACTTGCTGACTTCAAAACCCATTTTAGTCAGAATTTCTATGAGCTACAATTAAGGTTATGCTTTGAAAAAAAATTGTGATATATAATAGTTTAGGTAGCTACCTTCTATTTCCACTGTTGATCACTTACAACATAATCCTTAGTGTTAGAGGACAGCACTTGTATTTATAAACAAAATAACCAACCATGTACGTACACTTTGATTCTAAGGAAATAAGTTTATACCCAAAGGATACCAAATGCAAATGGGAGAGAGAGGACAAACATCTAGATTTCCCCCCCAAAATTATTTTATTATTATCAAACATTTTTTTATATACTGACCAGAATGACTGATACTTGGTGATAATTTTTGTTTAGTTATTGCTTTGATTGAAATTATATTTATTTTTATGGTTATGCCATCTTTACAATGCTATTTTGCCTTTAAAAGCTAATGATCTCAGCAGAATTTGCATGCACGTATCGTCAGAAGCATTTACATAAAGACAAAATAATGTATTTTTTGATAATCCATCTATGTTGGCAACTATGTTTTTGAAACAGATGGCACTATGATAAATTATCCAATATGTAGAAATCATGGCATGAATCTGGGAACTTTGCACAGATGCTTATAATGCGATGTTCATGATCACATACCACTTGCACATTCAGAGAAGGACACAGCCTTCTGTTGTGAAAGGCATTGATATGGTGCGGTTGCTTTCAGTAATGTTTAGTGCTGTGTTGTACTTTGCTTGAAGGGTGATATATTCCCCAGAAAATGGACTTATTGTATTTGGTGGTTTTAATCTTTAAGCTTTAAGGTGAAATGTTTCTCCGCTAAATTTTTGAAAGAAAATATTAATTTAGAGTTCATTCATTTTAACCAAAGAAGTGAAAAATACCCTGGGCTTAAAGGTGTTTACAAAACTGGCTTTTCAGATCTCAATACAATTTTAATTTTTAGTCACAGAACTCTCCAGGCTGTCAGGAGAAAAACTTCATCTTGTTATATGGAGAAAATATCATTTGAAGTAAAAAATAAGATATTTGTATTAAGACATGTGAATTGTGGTGCTATGTTAATTCTCCTTGAAATGCAGGTTACAGAATTCCAGGTAAAACAGACAATTCAGACAAATATATGTATATATGTATATGTATGTATGTGTGTATGTATATATGTATGTATTCTAAAGGCACAAACCTAATCAACTTGAGCTATAAAGTGCTTTAAGATGATGTTGACAGGGAGCTAGTGACTTAAAAGTTTGAGTGATGATTCCCAAGGAAGGCAGATAAATCACTTGATATAATATGAATACGAATCACTGACAGAAACATGTATCATAACGATCTATTTCTTGGTTCTTTAATTATAGAATATCTAACTCTCTAATATTCTGGTGTCTGAGTCTCAAATGTGAACACAGTTTTAGGGCTGCTCCGATTTACCTGTGGGAACACACATAGGCCCTAGCATTTTCTAATCCATCCCTTATATTTACAGCCTGTCTCTTTGTCTCTGTGTGTGTCTGTTGCTCACAAATTGCCATGTAGACACTTTCTAAAAATTCTGTGGAGTAGATATGGAACCATAGGGAACATATATATTACTAATTATGTCAACTCATTTAAGATATTTCAAAATTACACATGAGAAATTCTCATTTGTCTACATATTCCTTGTATTAGGAGTCATCAATACACTTTAAATCCAGGAAACAATGGGGATGAATTGTGACTCCAATTATGCATCAACTGTCTTTCAGTTTTACATTTCTGAGATAAATTATGGGCACTCTTTAACTAGGTACATTTGAGATTTGTTTAAAAAGGTGTATTTTTAGAGACATAAGTAAATTTTATGTATCCATTTAAAAATTTTAAATACTCTCAGGAACTTGCGTTGAGAAAATTGTGACAGTCAATACTAAAACTAGAACTTACAAATAGTTAATACTTTTATTTCTTTAATGTGGCCCATAAAGAGTCATTTTCTGATCTAAAGGGACATAATAATAATTTATTGGTTCAATAGAAAACTGTGGAAGCTGTATTTTTTCTTCAGTTTATATTTCAAGTTAAATATAGTTTTGTTAAGAAAAATGTTAAAATATACAGAAAAATTTTCAAAGGATGGGTTAAATAGATATGAGGAGAAAAAACATTTTTTCTTTGTATCTTAATTTTTCTTTACTCTTTACTTTTACTTATTTACTTTATTTTGAGGTATTGTGTTTAGTAGCTATAACAAAACAAGAAAACCATCAAGAAATGATCAGACTAACAGTTTTCAAAGTATGGTGTGGAAATCCCTGGGTTTCTATGAGACCCTTTCAGGGGTTCTACAAGGTCAGGACTGTTTTCATAACACTGAGACCTCATTTGCCTTTTTCACACTCATTATCTCATGAGTACAGTGGAACTTTCCAGAGGCCATTAACATATGATATTACAACATATTAAATATGAAGCAGATGTGAGAATCCAACTATCTTCTATTAAGACAAACATTTAAAAGATTTTCAAAAATGTTAATGCTACTTTTCTCATTAACTTTGTTTAGATCTGAAAAATCTATTTATTTTGTGAGACAACTGTATTTGAGGAACAATTTTTTAAAAAAGAGGAAAAACACCCAACATATAGTGTGTTTATATCTATTTAAATGAATTAATAAGTATGTTAAAATTTGTGTTGTAAGTCCTAACATTGTAAATATTAATAGCTATAAGTCATATAAAAAGCTATTTGGAATCCTCAAAAATTTTTAAGTATATAACAGTATCCCAAATTCCCAAACTTTAAGAACTTCTGCCATAAATTAACCCCCGAAACCTCATATCATTGCCATTTTCTGTATGAATGTAAAACATTTAAAGTGACCAAGGTGTCTTAGTGTGTACATCTCTTGTCTTCTGTTAACCTGTTCAACCAAAATATATTAAGACTTTTATATTCAAATCACCAGGTTAAGCACTGGTCCTGGATGTTTAATAAAATGCTGCGTCTATCACAGAAGGAAACGATGCTCTGGATTATCATGTTCTAACAACTCAGAGGTCGGTATCCTCTTATAAAATGTCCGCATGTGTCTGATATGAAGCATTGTTTACTGAAATACTGTTTTTGGCATTTTACATTAATTATCAGACCTTGGCTAGTCTTTATCTGCAATTATAGCAAACAATCGATGTGACAGCCTGCATACAGCCAAGGTCATGGTGCCTTAGTTATAGAAGATACAGATTCCACCTGGGTTATGCACATTGCTTCAAGAAATTTAGTTTATTATGGAGGAATAGAAAAAAAAAAAAGAAAGAAAGATACCCTTACAATGTAGGCCTTAGAAGTCTATTTCAAAGTCCAAGTTTTTGATTGCAAAGTTTGAGCTTTATGAAGAGAATAAAATATTCCTAGAAAGCAAAAGTGGAGTTACTATGCATTTAACATGGTAAAATGTAAGCTTATGTCACAACAAGAATTGGAGAGGTAACAGAGGAAGGCTTTTGAACCCCAGAAAGATGATCTCATTTGGTCTGGAATGAGGATTGGAAGAAGACACCAAACCCTGCAATAAGAAATAAGATTTCTGGAGGCTGTACATGGAGAAGGAGATGCCACATGATAAGTCTGGCCAGCCTGGGTCACACTGTCATTGTGGAGCTAATGGGATCCATGACCATGATTGAGGCACATCAGCTCCTACATGAAGGCGTGCCTCATAAGTGCTGGGTGGAGGTGTCACATAGGTTACAACGTCTTCTCCTCATTGGCTGATAAAGGCCATCATCAACAATTTCCTCAAGGTTGCCATGAGTCATCACAAAGAGAAGATTCTTTCTAATGTGGCAAGAATTCAGAGCACCATTCAAAATGACAAATGTGGGAGCTTCAATATTTACTTCTAGACCTCTTGTAGATCTTTTTAATAACACCAGAAAATGTATGAAGTTGGAGTGATATGTAAGAAAAGAACTTAGCTACTCAAAAATGAACGTGTGAACATCCAAGACCTGTTGCTTATGGAGAATATTGTCATCATGAGAGAGTTATTACCAACCCTTAGGGTAAAGAGAGAGAGAGGGAAAGAGAGAGAAAGTTAGAAACACAGTCATTTGAACCCAAGGTCATAATGTTTTAGGGGACAACCACACTAAAACACGGAAGAAGGAACTGATTATTCAGAAGAAGAAGAGAGAGGAGGAGGAGAGGAGAGGAGAGGAGAGGAGAGGAGGGAGAGAGAGAGAGAGAGAGAGAGAGAGAGAGAAGGAAGAAAGAAAAGAAAGAAAAAGAAAGGACATAGAAAATGACTTGGGCAGGTGGCTCAGTTGGCCTGAAGTGTCATCCAATACACCAAAAAGTTGCAGTTCATTTCCTGGTCAGGGCACATACCTAGGTTGTGGGTTCAATCCCATTTAGAATGCATACAGGTGGCAACTCATCAATGTTCCTCACCTCGATCTCTCTCTCTCTCAAATAAAAAAATAAACAACAGCAAACATGTCCTAGAGTGAAGATTAAAAAAAGAAAAAAAACCTTGAAAGCATCTTTCTGAATTTTGGAACCTGTTTTCAGGTATATAATACAAATTTGTACAGCTCAGTTCCTAAGTTTTGTGGCCTAAAGAATATTTGAAGAGGTTGCAAGGCTGCTCTCTATAAGCAGGACAGGAAGAACATGTGTAGCTGGTAATGTGGACACTAAGTCACTTTGGAGATGTCTTGGGGAGAGAGAACAGACTCTTGTCATATTTCAGGATGGGAGGACACTGGCATCACTCTTACATCAGATGTAATTGTGCCTCACAACTGAATAGACAATTGCTCAGAGAAAACTTTGCCTATGTTGCTGGCAAACCTCCTAGAGAAGGAAATGAACATTCTTGCTCCTACTGCAAACCTACTGAATCAGTACCTCTGGGAGTAGTGCCCAGATATCTGCTGTAGCAAGCCCTTCTGGTGATTCCCATGCACAATTTATTTGAGACACAGTGTCTTCTACTGTTTCCATTTTGGAAGCATGGTAAGTAACAGAAAAATTAAGTTGATAACATTAGCTTTCAATTTCTATAATGAAATGGCATCTTTATATAAGATTAAGTGTCTTTTTCAAGGAAACAACATTTTACTAGGATAGGATGAAATTGAAGTAATATTTTTGCAGATGAAAACAGTATTATTCTACTGTTATCTCAGTTGTATCATAACTTCCATACCCATTGAAATAATAATATACATCGTATCAGAGGAAATTCATTTATAGCCTAAATAAAGTATTTATTGATCAATTTTTGGTTTCAAATCAGAAAGTATTTTTTTAGTCTACAGGAAAATAATAGAATTTGCTTTTTTGTTACTTTATAGAAATTTCTTCTCAAATATCAAGATAGAATTCAGAGATCTGAGAATAGCTTTTGTCAAAGCCAAAGTGTAGAAAGGATATATATATATAAATTAAGACAGATTTACTGTGACTTAGAAAGTAAGTAAATGTGTAAGCAGTGATGGAAATATAAATATATAGAATAGAGAGCTTGTTAAGATATTGGGTAGCCCTCTGATAAGGGGCCAACACCCTTACTTCTGTAGCAGGGTGATGGGGGTGCTGTGGGAAGGGGGATAAAAATAAATGCAAGATAGGGCAAAGAACAAGCTAAAAGGGGAGACCTGGTGCCCAAGGCATGATAGAGCCACAGAAAAGTAGAAGTAGCAGGTTGACATTCATAGGCAGAGAGAGAGCTGAACAGAGCTTTCTTGAAACATGCAAAAGCTACAGGTGCTCTTTAAGAACATGGCAATGTTGAGAAATGGTAGATGCAAGGTGCCCCAAGTTGGAATAGGGAGCAGCAGAACCTGGTAACTGTGATGTGAGACAGTGGGGAGCTATCTAGTCACATGTGAGTACCAGCCCGATGATCTAAAATGAAGCCAAACCAGGTAGGTGCAGCTGAGCAGACAGCAGTTTGGAAGTGATTGTCAGGGTCAAGTTCAATGAAAACAAGATGTGCATGGACAATGTCTCCCATGAAGATTAGAAAGCTTGGGTTTGAACAAAGGTATCAAACTAGAAAGTCAAGGTGAGGAAAGAACCACTGAAGTAGAAAATGGCAGTAATAATATGCTTAAACCGTGTTTACTAAATATTTCAGTGAAAGTAACTAGGAAACCCAAATAGGTCAACCTACATTTAATAAGGAAATGTAATGTCCCCTCCTATGTCATTGTCATCAGCAGGAATGTCTGTCTCCAGGAGACAATAAGATTGGTTGCAGATATTAAAGTCACATTTTCAGAGTTAAAATATGTACGTAGATACAGAAGTCAGGATCCACAGACTTCTTTTTTCTGATAATTCTTTGTAGATTGTCCCAGTAAAGCACTCTCCTGCAGCAAGTGAGGCACTTTGGGAACATCTCAGACAGTAAATCAATTTTTAGTCCAGAGTAATATTATATTTGCACTTAAGTAAATGCACCCTACTTACCTGA
Source organism: Phyllostomus discolor (assembly GCF_004126475.2). Lineage (NCBI taxonomy): Eukaryota > Metazoa > Chordata > Mammalia > Chiroptera > Phyllostomidae > Phyllostomus > Phyllostomus discolor. Next base: position 29,902,138 of record NC_040904.2, on the reverse strand, counting down.
AACAACAGTTACAGGCAACCCATGATTTTATAAAAGCAGCAGTACACTACATTTGTTGAAATAGAATTTTCACTATTTGTACTAGCATCAATTCACATAAATTTGAGATGAAGCTACAACAATCAAAATGTTCCCCAAGAATATTTTTGAAAAATCAGTCTGACTTACTTACTGAAATTAAGCTGAATAACCTGGTGTGTGTGCTTTTCAAACACTGCGTCTATTCAAAGGCCAACCGGGTAGAACCTGTATCCAAGGTCTGAATGCAAATGATTCAAGGTATGCTACATATGATGCCAAACATCATAATAAATGCCTTCTATAAAACAAGGCATACAGAAAAGACATTATTTGTGAAAAGATAACTCATGCTGTCAGCTTGTGAATTCCAGAACTCTTTAGGTAATTCTATTTGCCATTGTTTCTGGCCCACGATAAGGTGGCTAAGGATGCATTTTAAAGAGAGAGTTTGGGTAATTTTGGATTTGCAGTGACAGACGACAAATAGCTTTAATATGTTATATTATGCTTATAGATGTGCAGGCGAGTAAAGAGGATTAAGCATCAAAGAAAAGTTCCCAGAAAAAACATGCATAGTTATATAATTAAGATTCTCCCTTCTCCCTAGAACAAAATTTTCCAAGCAGCACACATTTAAAAACTGCAGGCATAAACCTATTTAAAGGGCTTCATCATTCAGGCCTGCAAACATAGCATTGTCTTTGTCAATTTGTCTGTGGTTTGTTCCGGTAGGTGACATTGTTCTTGAGTACTAATCAATTGATGTCCCCATGCCATCTGGCATTCTGTTGCTAAGCACAGCTGCAACCCTGTAAGGTGAAGTGTGAGTGGTGAGAAGCCGGGCTTGTGTTCATCACGATGTCACAGTCCAGACTACAGAGTCAATAAATCCTTCCTATGTCAGGCTTATCCTTCTAGGTGAAGAAATACTTTGGCAATGCATTGAAGAAAATATGGTAAAAAGTAATTACTCTAATGAGATTTTGAAAATCATGCTTTGTTTATAGAGTGACCTCATAAGAAAGGATACTCTTCTTCACTTGGATTGAATATATACAAGTCATTAACAGCTATATCATTACAGAAAAAGATGTTACTGAAAACTCTGACTTCGTATTTATTTTTTTACCACTTATATATGTATAATACTTCTCATTGGCTCATTTTCACCTATGTATACAGGTCTATATGGTTTGTCTTTAAATTCCTGAGAGTAAAAAAAAAACAGCATTATTAATAATTATGCACAAAGAAGAGGCCTTTACCAGTAGTGTCCCAGACAAATATAATACAAATCTGCACATTGAAAAAACTGAGTCCCATTACATAATGTAAAATGTAAGTGAAAACTTAAGTTCTCATAAAAATATTCTCAAACTAATAGTTTGCCTTCAAAGTATCATAAGTAATCAGCTGTTCTTAAGCTTGAGTGCATTGAAATCTTATACAGATTTTTGTAAAAGCAAGAATAGCAAGGTGTGGATTTCAGTTATAATTGCCAATGCATAAGAGCGCTAATCGTGGTCTACCTGTAAGCTCCATTAAGTCCCTCTTTGCCATTGCATTTCATGGCTCCCACAAAGAGCCGAACTCAACTTGGAGATGCGTATGACTAGTTCAAGAACACCTTCCTGAATTTCACATTTCAGATCTTCAATTTTATTCCTTAGACAAGAGAGGTATAACTAACCTTCTAATAAATTGCTGCATTGAGTGTACCCAGCTGGAATTGAACTGGTCAAGAAAGCTCCTTTGAGGAAAGGGACTGACAAATCCCAGAGCAGATAATCACCTATGACAGATGAGTGGTTGCAAAGATATCTCCAGTGATGAGAAACATTTCTTGTTTTTTTTTTTTTTTTTTTTTTTTTTAAGTATGGTTTCTCTTTCTAACAGTGAAACTCTTAGTGAAATACACACACTGTACATTTAAAGTGGTTTTGGGAAAAATTATGTTTTCTACATTTACATTTACATTAAAACAACTACCAGATTTTATACAGTATCTACTATGGTGCCAACGAATTCACAAAGTGCCGTGAATACAAAGATAAGCAAACTGACATTCATTTTATCAACTCAAATATAAGAAGGTGACATAAGAAAATTAACACATAAGGAACTACATATTAAGGTATTTACTCTAAAAGCACCTTTTCTTTTATTGTCTGACCACTTTCACTGACCTATTTAGACATTTTAAATGAAGTAATCACTTTTCTATGTCCATAAAGCTTATACATCCATAGTCCTAACAATTACTGCATAAAAATTAGTTAGATATGTATATCAATCTACCTGGAGAGGAATACTTTGTTAGGTCTAGATAGGTCACCCTTTCAAATCATGCTTCTTAGAATTTTCAGAACTAATCTGTTTTATATAATATTGATCATTTAAACAAAACCAGAAATCTGACATCAGAAAAATGATTATACAGAGAAAGACTAAAGGGGCATCTGATGGGTTTAAGAAGGAAATCAAAGGTAGAATCATTACTTGGAGGCAGCAAATTATCTTAATGTAAGTTTTCTCATGTTCAACAAAATACTTTTCTCCATATTTAGTAATAGACTCTGAATACATTTTATTTGCATGATAAAAATCTTTCCATAAATGTAATCATCAAATATGAAAACACTGAAAAACAATATGAAGACACTGACTGTAATAAGACATAGCAAGTTTAATTATTAATGTCCTGATTATATTTAGTAACTGAAGTAATGCACTGGCAATCCAATGCTTAGCTAAGTGTCAGACTACTTGGCAGTGCATTTGTAAGCTAGTTGCAAAACAGAAATGAGTCTCAGCAGTTCACAATTTCTACATGTGGCTTTGGCTATTTTTCTTACTCTTCCCCAAAATAAAGTCTATTTTTGGTCTTTGCAAAATCATCCTGGGGTAATTAAAATAAAATTTCAAATCAAAGAAAAAAAAAGAGGTACCCCTAAATACAGCAGAGAAGACAGAAGATTGTCTGGAATGAAAAAATGAGAAGAGATTACTTGGGAATGAGGGCAAGAACTTGGTGGGGAAAGTGCCACCAGTTGATTTTTTGAAACTCTTGTCTCAGAAGTCACTGTATGCTTCCAAAATGTGCTCTTAAAATGGTCAAAAATATTTTATAAAAGCTTATTTTTATTGAAATGTGTTGTATACAAATTGGAAACTTGTCAAATTATACTTGTAGAAATGGAGAGTCAAATGTTATAATGTCCACTTTATAATACAGCAGCATAACAAATTTATTTTACATTATTACATAAGTCTCTTTTTCCCCTCATATTAGACCCACGTCTGCCTATATTTTCAGCCAATGTCTCTATTGGGGGCACACACACAGATTAACACACTTGCTTGAGATCATTGGAAAACAATGTTAGTCTCTACTAACATCTCTGAGGGTTGTCAGGAGGGATTTACACCTCCCCACAAAGACCAAACTTTCCTAAAGTCATTCCAGTGACTGTGCCCAAAATTTCTGCTCGAGGACAGTGACCACATCACTCTTGTCTCTTAAATTTTATGTGCCTCTCGCTTTATTCACTTCCTCTCACCATAAAATCTCTTTGCCTCATCCTCTTCACAGTGCAACTTTTTTTGCCTTTATGTTATTTTTCCATACATACATATTAATTTCAATAATGTCAAATGGGCAGCTTTGTATCATTTCAATTCTTCAGCATCTCAATTAACACAAGACAAAAACTCCAGTTAGATCATCTGAACATGAGGTGCAAGCTGGAATTTTTTTTAAAAGATTTTATTTATTTATTTTTAGAGAGGGAAGGGAGGGAGAAAGAGAGAGAGAGAGAAACATCAATATGTGGTTGCTGGGGGTCATGGCCTGCAACCCAGGCATGTACCCTGACTGGGAATCGAACCTGCAACACTTGGTTCGCAGCCCGCACTCATTCCGCTGAGCTGCAAGCTGAAATTTTTTATTATAGTTATATTTCACTTTCTATTTGAGGATATACAAATAATAATTATAGGAACCATACACATGCATTACAGATAATATAATATATTATCTGTATATTATACAGAGCCACTGAGCCACACCAGCCAGGGCCCACCATTAATATCTTAATTCATGTCTTTCCAAATCTTTCTGTGTGTATGTATGCATACTGTAATGGGATTATATTTTCATAATGTTCTGTGACTCACTTCCTTTAACCAAGAACTTTCACCACATTATTCCCCTTATTCTCATTATTCTCACCACATTAATCTAATACCCAGAAATTATTTAAATCTTCAAATGTGACTCCCAAATATCCTCTCTGGCATCCCAACCCATTTCTAGCCTGTGCCACCCACTTCATCTGGTTTGGTCCTGGATGCACTGTCCAGTCTCACCCAGAACCTGTTTTGTTGAAATGACCAGGTCGGGTCATGCCAACTTCAGGAGTCGCTTGGTTACTTCATTGTGATATAGTTTATTTTGTTCATTTATTTGTTTTATTTTATGTAAAGTGTAAGGCATATCTGAAAGTTTGATAAAAGTTCAATTAAAAACAATTAAGTATATTAAGGATTGCTATGTGCCCAATATTCTATTGATTCCATCATCCATGATGCTAAGTTTTACCTTTTGCTTAAGTTATAAAATTCTTAATGTAACCTGTGTGGTTTCTCAGGAATATAGAATCTCCAGTTCCATATCAATTGTACACCTAAAGATTTTAATACAAATTTGTTAATACAAATTAATACTTGTCTGTATTATTTTCATCGGGGTCTGTGAATTTTTTTCTGACATATTATTCCTTTTATATATACTAGGTGTCTTCTTAAACTAGAATCGTTCCTCAATAAGAGCATTATTTAATTGTGTTTTCTATTTATTAGACTGATGATTGAATTCTCTTATTTATACAGTCAGAGAGCAGGTTGTATCCATAGATCTTACAGGAGCCCCCCCCCCCCACCATCTGCCACGGATGAGAATAAGTCTACCAAGACATGATCTGCTTGGGGAGAAAAGGTGGCCGATCTCTCAGAGGAGAGGGACCAAGAGTCTTTTCCTCAATGGCTTTTATTGGGTTTGTTTGCACAAGAACTCAGGTAAAGCTCATTAATCATTGCCAGGAAGTAAGGATCAAACAACGGATAACAAAGAACTCTGAGGGCCTATTTTGAGTTAGAGTCAGATAGCTAAAGAGCTGTAAAACTTTGAGGAACAAACTTAACTTCTTCCTTGGACACTTATCAGTTAATTGAGAGCATTCTAAACAAAGCAGGTTAGACAGGATTTTATTTTTCTTTCTTAGGCCTGATCAACCAGGGAACCCGCCCTTTCCAGCACAGGGCTCTACCACCCTCTGTCATTATTTCAGGTTTAGGTGGAGCAAGGAAAGTAAGGCAGCCAAGAGATTAGGAGATTTTCTTGCAGACAATGAGGACTCGGGCTATGTCAAAGCCAAGGGGCAAGGGTCTATCACCCCCTTTTGCTGTAGCCCCCAAAGTCTTTCCTTGAGGGCCTCCCACATGATCATGTCTGTCTTAAGACTGTTTCCCCCTTGGGGAATCTTACCCGTCATTGGCTAACCAACCAAGCATTGGGGGCCAGGCAGGGTGAAGTAAAAGGAGCAGAAGTGGTGCTCCTGCCAGGGAGATAAGCTTTTGTCTCCTCGGTGGCTTATGGTCCAAGGTTGTTCCCTCAGCCTTAGCCTTGTTTTGGGGGGGGGGGGGTGGTTACAGCTCTGATACCAGGCAGGGCAGTTCCCAACATGATGTCAGCAAATAACAGCAAAGTGATTCAGAAAAAATAGGCACATATCTGAATATATGTATTTTTTTAAAGGTTTTATTTATTTATTTTTAGAGAGGGAAGGGAGGAAGATAGAGAGAGAGAGAAAAACATCATTGTGCGGTTGCTGGGGGTTATGGCCTGCAACCCAGGAATGTACCCTGGCTGGGAATCGAACCTGGGACACTTTGGTTCCCAGCCAGCACTCGATCCACTGAGCTATGCCAGCCAGGGTGAATATATGTATTATCATTTAGATATATATGAAACAAGAGCATGCTGTTGGAAATGGGACAAAATATTAACATTTTGTGAATCTGGGTAAAAGTATATGAGACTTGTTTATTCTGCTATGAAACTTTTCTATAAGTTGAAAATTATATCTAAATAAAAGTAGCATTTGGAAACTAATAAACACATGAAAATATGATTGATCACAGTAATAAGCAAATCAGTTAAATGTAAATTTCTATTTTGTGAAGTAAAATTAAAAAAATGGGAAATGAACAATAATCAATTGTATTTTTATTTAATAATATTTATTTCTTAGAGCAGTTTCAGGTTACTGCAAAATTGAGAGTAAAGTCCAGAGATTTCCCACATACCCCCACTTCCACACATGCATAGTATTACCTATCATCAGCATCCCCCACCAGAATGTGACATTTGTTACAATGGGTGAACCTATGTTGACACATCATCATCACTCAGACTCCACAGTATACATTAAGGTTCACTCGTGGTGCTGTACATTGTCTGAGTTTGACCACACAGATAATAACATGTATCCACAGTTTTGAAATCATCAGAGTATAATCCTATATCATAGTATTACTGCCTATTTATCCCTCCCTCCACCCAAAATCTGGCAACCACTGATATTTTTAACTATATCTTCAGCTTTGCCTTTCCAGAACATCATATAGTTGAAATCATTAACATCTGTGCTCTATTTTCACTTAGTAATGCACATTTAATTTCCCTTCATGTCTTCGTAGTTTGATAGCTCATTTTTCTTTCATTAAATTCATTGAGGTGAGAGTTAATAAGATTATATATGTTTCAAGTATAAAGTTCTCTGATACATGATCTATGCACTGCATTGTGATCCCACCACCCAAAGTCAAATCCTTCCCTGTCACCATATATCTGACCCCCCTTTGCTATTCCCCTGCTTCCCTCTGGAAAGCACGAGACTCTTGTCTGTCTTTTGAGCATGAAGGAGACATATTTTTTAGCTTGCTGGTGGGAGGATAAATTGACAATATTTTGTGCAGGTAGTTAGTCACATGTACCTTAGCCATAAAAGTATACATCCTTTGGAAAAACTCTGGTTGAAGTAACTATTTCATGAAAAATAATAAATGTATAAAATCTGTATAATTGTTTTGTTCATTTTTTGTTACTATTTCCATGACAAATTTAATTTGCCTTTACAACAAAAGTGAGTTAGATGAATTAGAGTCAAAGAAAAATAATTGATGATGTTAATTATATGAAAATAGATGTCAAAAAACTATGTTTGACACATTTTCAAATAGGCTTAAAGTAAAAGGTATCATTGAACATTATTAAATTGGAAAAAAAGATAAACCATATACATGATGGAATAACAAGTCCCTGAGGAGCCCAGCCCTGGGACTCGGCTCCTTGGAGTGTGGTCTGGGAACTTCCTGAATCTGTGTCACATAGCAAGCTAGCTCAGACCCCCATCACTCATTCTTCATTCACTTTAAAAATCTTTGTTTTATCTCATTGATGCGACTGACTTCAGGCACTTCTATATTAGCCGCTACCATACTATTAAACAATTGTATTGCCTGCAGAGTTGGGCTCACTTATAAAACCTGTCAAGAAATCCACTTTAAACGCATGCCACATCCAGGTATGCATGTCTGATCTCTTGGCTCCAGGGATTTGTTCAGTTTTATTCTGAGTAAAAACATTTTCTGTTTTTTGCAGGAATTGTTGAAAACCTATTCTTATTCAACAGCTATAGTGGGAGGATCTTAGAAGACTGCAAAAAAGAAAAGAAAACCACTATCTTGTACAAGTCATACTGAGTTACTTAACTTCTGCAAGGACATATTAAGATAATAAGCAAAATTTGTAATTAAATTATTCATGCACAAAATTGCCAAATGTAATAGCGTTTGCATAAAATTATATTAGAAATCACTTTCATTACCTGTATGATTTTTTTGCACGCTACTTAAACGCTTTGTGGCTAAATTTCCTCCACCATAAAATAAGAATAATAATAGTACTTACTTAAAAGGTGGTTTTGAGTTTTAAATGAGTTAATATATTAAAATGTAGTCAAAATGCTCAGAATACTGTATGCACATAGTAGTTAATAGTTAAAATCATTATTGTCATCATATAAGTAACAAATAGTGCAATGATATTCACATTGCTGATATATGATTCAGTCATTTAAAAATGTTAATCAAAATAATATGAAATGCATTAAAAAAGGAAACAAAATTATGATAACAACCTATTTAACTATTGTTATATATAACTCCAACTCTACATAGATTTAAAAAGCTACAATGGAATATAGCATTTGATCTTTTTCATCTCTGTTATATGTAAAATGTAGAAATATACATTTTGTAATTCATATTTTATTTAGAGAATACATTGCTCTTGTAAAAAACTACTAACAAAGGTAGAGTACTTGTGTGGCATCAGAGTGCCTAAGCAAGACGAATCTATACTACAAATTAATATTTCCCACACTGCTTCAAATTTTCCTGAATGCCGCTATCTAGAAAACAACCAGCCCAGACGTAACTAAGCTACACTAAACCTTAAAAGCAGAGTCACTGAAATAGGCTAACTGGCAATAACCATGGTCAAGACCATTTCAGTTATCTTGCCTGAGCTTCAACATACATGGTTGCAAAATCTGAGCAGTGTTAAATCTGTGTGGTGTTGTGCGGTATTTCAGCAGTGTCACTTAAAGGCATACACAACATCTAACAGCAGGAGCATATAACCATCAGGCTGTCAGGGAACACTTGCCTATGACCCTGAAATGAGACTCACCACCTGGGTCTACATCCTCCCACTATGACGCCACAGAAGTAAAGCAGCAGATCAGCCACAAAGAAAGAAACCCACAAATAAGACAGAAAGACGAATGCAATGAAATTATGCATTAAATAATGGGTACAACCAAGAAATCATGAACTATAGGGGCAGGAGCTAAAGGCAGTTCCCTGAAGCAAAACCTGAGCAGAGAAAACTTGTAAGGTTTTATGATCAGTTGATGTTGTTAGGCAGCCAGTGGAAATGTGTTGAAGAAAAAAAAAACTTTCTTATAAGAGATTATTGTTTAGGTTCTTGTTTAAAATTAAAATATGTGTATATATGTATACACATATACATTAATAGTATATTTTACAGAATAGTGAGTAGATAGATATTGGGAGTATACCAAATGCCCTGCTGAATTTGTCAACGGGTAAAACATCTCTCAAAAATTGCAGAATTTGAGAATGAGACTGACCATAGATAATAGAGACATCAATGCATTGGAACTATGTTGGAGAGAAGAATTTTGGCATTTGCATAAAAAATAACATATATTAAACCAATGAATTATTTTTCCTGCAGACCATCAGAATGACTACATTTTTACAAAAATGCCATCTTTGTAAAAAACATTGAAAAATTGTCAGTGTACCATTTTCAAAAAAGTTTTCTCCTTTAGAGAACAGTTGTCATTATATAAACTATATTCTAAACAAACCATAAATTATTATGAGTATACAGTATAAAGTTTAATAAATACCTCTTATGTAATAATTTTCCCAGCCTGGATAACTTTAAAAGACAAAATAGCTATTGGCTTGGAAACAGGTGACATGAAATGACATCAGACAAATCTAGGTTAAAATGCTGATTTCAAAACTACTAATGAAGGATATATAGCAAGTTTGTGATCTTTTTAAGTCTTATGTAGCTTCATCAACTAAAATTATGATTAATAATATTTAACTCATGTATATTAAAAAGACATGCATATAAGAGACATTTACTCACTTAATATAACTGATCTTTTGATTTTCATACCTTTGCCCTCAGAGTAATTGTGTTGTTTCTTAATTTATGTTTTACATTCCTTTATCACTAACATAAATTGAAGGCACAAAGTTTTCAATAACAGCATTTTTTAGAACATGTACATCTTTAAATTTTAACATGATCCTAAGAAAATAGTCTATAAAGAGGAAAAATTCTTAAAAGTTCTGGTAGTATTTAAAAAACCCTACATTTTCTATTTGATTTCAGCTTCTCTTAAAGAAGCATTTCTTTCTATTTTTTCTTCCTTCTTAGATGACTGCCTGCAATCTTAAACCATGAATCCGGTAATACTTTGTAAATGATTCACTATTGCATTCATACCATTAGCCTTGAACAGATGTCAGAAAGTAAAGATTGGCTGCTTCTAGATCTAGCTGCTGCTGCCAAGTCTCGCGAGCTTTGTCAGTAACAGTTGATTGTAATGTCAGTGCAGTCCAATTTACAGGCTGGAGCAGCAGCTGCATACTGCATTTCCCTGAAGTAATACATGATTTCCACTCCTTGAAACTTTATCATCTTGTTGCAGTTAGTCGGGTAAGTTGCTCTGAATTTGCATTTCTGTGCAGCAACGCAAGTTACTGCAAAGCTCATTCTTAGAAGAGTGTGATACCTTCATGTGTATTGTTGTGCCCCTTTGGTGCACTGTGGGGACAGTCATAGCGAAAAGGTCAGATGAAACAAGTGAGCAGACATATGCATGAAATTTTCCTATTATTCAGGGGACACAGACTGAGTCCATTTAACTGCTGAGGAAATAATAAATTTGCTCAACTTTACATAAAGGGTCGTAGCACTTGTGGAATCACTGTTATGTGTGTTTTTAGCACACTCCCTAAGTGCAAACATTTTATGCTGTTTTTCCCTTAAATGAAATGTTTAATGAATTTCTCCTTAAAAGAGTAACAAAAATGGTCTTTCACCAGTTTTACCGTATTTTTCTAAGTTGTATGAAAAGAATAATTCTCTTGTCTGGCGTGATAGGGTACTTTTCTTAACATTTTTGCCATTTGAAACTTGAACAGTATCAATAGGCAAAGGAAAATCTGTTCCTTATATCTAAAAGGAAAATCTATTTCCTAATTTGATTTACAAACTTTTGGACCATATGCCTTGTAGTCCTCTTTTAATATATATGTAAATTATATCATAGTATTTTATATTTATTGTGATTTTTATTATAGTCTATAAGCAAATATAGACTTTTATCTGTAGCCTGGTCTTGTAAACCTATCTTTATTTTGATGATATCAGTTCTTGTATAACCAGAAAATTAGGTATTGAGTAAAATGTATGAATTATTAAAAGTAAACTAAATGTAAACAAAATTATGTCATTGCTAGTGATTTCTATTTGTATTTTTTAGTTTTTAGAGTATGCCTCAATTAGGTGATATTAATAGTCTGTGTAATGCTTTCCATAATATAAACTACCTTGTAGTTATAATAGATATATTTGATCTGTACAGTTACTTTTTAAAAGGAATGAGGATGAGCTTTCAGAGAGTGGCTTTATCCTTAAAATGGGAATCTTTAGAATTCTCTGTTAATTTTAAGTAACAAGGCTCTTTGGATGCCAAATAAAATTTCTAATTTGATTTGCAAAGTTTTGCTTTATTTACCTAGATTTGTTGTTATTGTTTGTTTATAATGTCCTGCTCTTTAATTCTAAGAAAACATGTGGGATCTACCCTGCATTTCAGTTTTCAAACACAAGCTAATAATATCTTGTAAGTGGCATCTTATTAACACATTCAGTTTGAGCTTTGACTTATTCCTCAGTAATGATTAATGAAACATATTTATATGTTGTCTTATTTTAGTGCTTTTCTAGCAAAATGTGCTCATTCTTATAAAAACTGTCCCAAATGTTAGAGAATTATAATTGAATAGTTGTGAACCTAAAAACAAATTCAACTTTCAAAGGAGATCCAAGATATCTCTCTAATAGTAAATGTTTAAATTTTTCACATATTAAAAAGTTTGTGAATGTTTTCCTGATTGAGGACAGATAGAGATCTTATGTTTCTCATACCTAATGTACTGTCATCTATCTACACACATCCTTTTGTTGCCTAACGGTATCTGAAGGGTCCATGAAAGACAGTGCTATAGTCTATTTATAAACAAACTTCCTCAGTTCCCCACTTCATTTCGCTTGCAACAAAACAAGCCTTTAAGGTTTAGTATAATAACATAGCTGTTTTAATTTAACCAAATTCATTTTAGTAGTGCTTGCGTTAGATCATATTATCCATGTAGCACTTCCCCACAATTTTAAGAGCCATTCTTTATGTATAAAAATGTATTTTATTATAACCATTTAAAATATAGGAAAATTACTATACATTCAGAGAAAAGTATTATCAATATTTACGTGACCATTGTTTGAGAACTACTTAGATGCACCATTGTTTAGAAAATTTAGCTGGTATCCAATTATGGAAAATGTGGCAAATACATATCTCTGTATATCAATCCTCTACTTATGCCCTTGTCTCAGACTGTAACTACTAATGGGTCAAGGAACTCTGATTCTACTTAAAAACTTGTATTAAAATACGAAATGTAGAAAATTATTTTTGTACCTTCTTTATTTTGTAAGTTATATTTTTAAGAGTTTAGAATGTTTTCCAAAAGTTTCCAGTGGACTTTTATATCCTGGAGCATCGTATGAACTTTGAACACGACAGTGTTCATTATCTTTCAGGTTTCCCCTCTTCCTACTCTCATCATTCGCTTCCTTTTGCCATCCTAACAATAACTGCAACCTTTCTTTCAAATATTAAACACTATGGAAGTAAGTTAATTAACCTAAATTCAGATACTTAGTTGTACGTTGCATGAAAATTCACTGTATTTTTAGGATCAACATGTGTTCTCTGTGTTTAAAGTGTTTATTTAATGTGATAGTAGTCAGTTTGTACCAGAATTTATAATAGAAAAGAATAAAGTTTTGTTGAATATTTTAATTATTAGTGAAGATTTAGAGATATAGACCTTTTCATAGCTACCTTTTATTATTTCTGCTTTCATTATTTGATCATGTGATGGCACATATTAAAAGTATAAACACTCTTAAGGATAAAACTGCAGAGCAACAAGGTAGGTTTGAGAATAACAAATTAATAAATGGACAAAATAATGCTTATTTAAATAAAGTAATGCAGCTAAGTAGAAAAATGTTAGGCTACATTAACAATAAGTGTGTGAACAGATGAATGTTTGAGTATTATAATTTATATTTAATAATATGGTATGTAACACTTTCCAGCAGGTAGCATAAAGGTGAGTTAGAATTATATTGCCATTTTTCTAAAAAATAGATGCTTAGAATTATTTTTAATATTACTAATTGTGTAGTTTACACAGTGATTACTCATATATATCATTGTTGAAAGAGAAAGATAATTATTCATATAAATCATACTATATATAAGATCCACTCAGCATAAACTATAAATAAAAACATACAAGAAGCAAAGTCAAAGGAAGTGGCATTAGAATGATACTACAACCTTTTTAGGTGATACAGTAAACATTTTTTAACATATGCAATAAAATTTTTACATTTATTATATAGGAAAAGAAAATATTTTGGTAATAATTGGTAAATTGTATAAAAATAATTAGAAAATTATCAGAAACCAAAAATTATTAAGATTTTACTTTTGGTTTTTAAACACAAAAAATAGTTATATAAAACCAAGAAAAAAAAATCCAACAATCCTTACATTAGACCCAGAAGAACATTGATTGAGGTAGACTGAAGAGAGAAATGTGTCCCACCAGTGATGCTGTGGTTAATCTGTTGAAATGCAGTTCAAAGTAAACCAGGTTTGTGTTTTAATTCCTTTTTCTTTCCAAAGCATGTTTTTAAAAAAGGAAAAAAAAATTGCATCACAGTGTTTTGTTTTACTCCAGATGCCCACCTCTATTTATTTAACAGAAAGGGCTAAGTAATTATTCGAAGGGGGAAAAAGAACTGTGTTAGCACTACCTCTAAAACTCTTAAGCTTTCAGAAGTATAAAATTTTATTAGTAAGTGTCAAGTCTATTATTATTTATGATGTAAATATTCCACTTAATATAGTTATAATACCTAAAATTACAACAGTATAAAAAGTGTTAAAATATTTATGGTTCAATAACACATTTAATTGATCTTGGCACAAACTCAATTGTACCACAATTAAGAACATTAAAAATAACAATGATTTAATTTAAATATCTATATATATGATATATATATATATATGATATATATATATTATCATCCCTATCTGGTGTGGCTCAGTGGATTGAGTGTCGGCTTATAAATCAAAGGGTCACCAGTTCGATTCTCAGTCAGGGCACATGCCTGGGTTGCAGGCCAGATCCCTGGTGGGGGACACATTAGAGGCAACCACATATTGATGTTTTTCTACCTCTCTTTCTCCTCCTTCCCATCTCTAAAGCAAATAAATAAAATCTTTAAAAAATATAAAAATCATATACATATTTATGTGTATGCATATATTAAGGGAGATTAGACATGGAGTAGACATGTAGATATAGACACAGTCATAGGTATCAACAAAGATAGAAACACATAGAGATACAGATATATCCATGAGTACTTGACATTGAACAAAATATATTCAATGGGTTATTCAGATGCTTTTGGATAATCAAAAGTACTTGTTGATCATTAGCTGTCTTATGAGCAGTGATGAATTAGGTTGATTTAGAATATGAGTATCTTATATCTAGGATGGTTATAAGGATAGGACCTTATATCTGCCTTCTAAGACAATCTCAAAAATAATGATAATAACTAATTATAACACAAATTATTAATCCTCAGAAGATTCTTGGACACATTAGTTGGATTTAGTTATAGTATCAAAAAGTATTAAAAAGAATAGTTTGTATACTTGTTCTCCTTTATTACCATTATATGGATGAATTTGCTGTTTGTATTTGATGATGTGAGTCAGGTTTTCTTTCAGTTATATAAAGGTGTAAGTTCTTTAAAATTATATTTGGATTATATTTTCCTTCCCTCTTTGTCACAGAAAGTTTCTGAATCTGATTTTTAATTATATTATTTTTAATATCTTGAGAGTTCACTCTGAATATTTAATAAAATTTGATCTCCCTAAATGGTCTTTTCATGTCTTCAAATAAGTATTATTTAATAAAATGCTGAACAGTTATAATTTTGTTGGTCTCAAAGATTACTTAATCTTTCCCCACTTTTTGTAGTGATTTCTCAACTATAGTCTTTTTAACTATCAAAATACAAATTCATCTGTTTCCATGGTCCTTTCTGTGGTCCTTTTTGCCTAAAGGTTTCTTCCTTTATATAATCTCAGTGTATAGTCAGAAGAGATTTTGGACAATCTATTTGTTGCTTGTTAAATGGCAAATAATACAATAAATTGCCTTTTGTTCTTTACAGTATGAAAACTAATTTGTTAACACTATAAGAACTATGGGAAAAATTGGAAAGGTAGGGCTGTGGGTATATGCTAGATAATTTTTCTAAAATTGAATAAATTAAAAAATCATGTAGTCTTCTTTACCTGAATTACAGTGCTAATGGAGAGAACCAGTGGCTGATAATATATGGGAGAAGATACTGATTTAGAAGGAATTTTACACTCAGGGATTATTCACTGTGTATATGTACATTAGTTAATTATTAAAGTATGTGCAGCTAGTGAGGTCAAATGTGTTAGGCATGGTCAGAGTTACTTGTGTTTTGATAGTTTATGAAAAGGATAAAGCTGAGAAATTCCTAGAAAAAGTGGGAGAAGCAAAAGTTCTTTGAGATTGCATAGAGGAATAAGCCATTAGTCAAAAAGGACCACAGAAGGAAACAGAAAAAGACTTAAGATCCTTAAATGTTCTTAACCTACTTCACAGTTATGTTGAGAGCCAGCCAACCATGATTAGAACTGGAAATATTTCAGACTGCATGAGCTTCTATTTCCTCCTCTAACCATGGTAGAAATTATACCTGTAATAAATACAGTACAACTTAATGCCACTAGTGGTAGTGTTGTGTATGCTAAGTATACAAACTAGTACATGCTTGAGAGAAACTTCCTATGCAAGGCAGAGATCCAAAAATCCTAGAATTTATTTATAAAAAATTGTGTATTTATTCTTACATTTTTAAACTTCAATCACCTTCAGAGTACTCTCCATTTGATGCAATACACCTATTAAGACATTTTTCCATTGCTCAAAACAGTTCTTGAACTTGATGCTTTTTAATTTTGATGCCTTTTTCTGCTTCTGCAGTTTTTTCTTTCTTTCTTTCTTTTTTTTTTTTCTGTTTGCTTGTTTATCCTCTTCCACTTCAGCAAAAGGTTTCCCTTTTCTTCATTCCAGGAAGTGAACAAAAAAAATATTGCTTGGGGAAGGTGGGGCATGTGGTTCATGCCATTTTTGGTTAAAAACTGCTGAACGCTCAGCGTGGTGTGGGCAGAGGTGCTTGTAAATCACCCATCATGAAATGTGCAAACACATTCAAAGAGTCTTCAGAAAAATTCACTGAAGCCAAGTGCAGCTTGGCTTCACAATTCCAGCTGGTACACTGCGCGGGAATTGGTAAACTGTTCTAGAGACAGTTCCCTAGAACACTCACCTAGCGGGGGAAGCCTGTACTACAATGGGTCTGCCCTCCAGAAAATAATTCCAGTTTATTTGGGTCTCCATTGTATGAAATACTAAATCTTCCTTATAGAGGTTTGATAATAAATTTTGCCAAAGGGAAATAGTTTCTTCCTTCTCATTCCACTTGTTTTTGAAGTTGAAAACTAAAATATCTCCAACTGTTTTCTGTTTTTTTTTTTTTTATATAAGCCTTTGTAGTAGTTGCACATATATTAGTTTTCATCATTTATAAGATAAATTAGAGCTACTATACTGATGATATATTAGTTATCATCAACAAAATATAGTGCCAGATGTATGAGGCTGTTAAAACTTGCTACTTATCTCTTTCAGAAACCAATATGCAGAGCAAGGGTATAATCATAAACACCCAATGTCTTTTGCCGTTTCTTCTGCTCTGGGTGCTTATCGGGGAATCACACTCTGAAGAAGACATCATCATTACAACCAAGAGTGGTAAAGTCAGAGGGATAAACTTGTCAGTTCTTGGTGGCACAGTGACAGCCTTTCTTGGAATTCCCTACGCACAGCCACCTCTTGGTAGACTTCGATTCAGAAAGCCACAATCCTTGACCAAGTGGTCTGATATTTGGAATGCCACAAAATATTCAAATTCTTGCTATCAGAACACAGATCAAAGTTTCCCAGGCTTTATTGGGTCAGAGATGTGGAATCCAAATACTGACCTCAGTGAAGACTGCTTGTACCTGAATGTTTGGATTCCAGTACCTAAGCCCAAAAACGCTACTGTGATGGTGTGGATCTATGGTGGTGGTTTTCAAACTGGAACGTCATCTTTGCCTGTTTATGATGGCAAGTTTCTGGCACGAGTGGAAAGAGTTATTGTGGTTTCAATGAATTATAGGGTGGGTGCCCTGGGATTTTTAGCTTTACCAGGAAATTCTGAGGCACCAGGTAATATGGGCTTGTTTGACCAACAGTTGGCACTTCAGTGGGTCCAAAAGAATATAGCAGCTTTTGGTGGAAATCCTAAAAGTGTAACTCTCTTTGGAGAAAGTGCAGGAGCGGCTTCAGTGAGCCTTCATTTACTCTCCCCTAGAAGCCACCCATTGTTTACCAGAGCCATTCTGCAAAGTGGATCTTCTAATGCTCGTTGGGCAGTCAATTCTCTTGAGGAAGCTAGGAACAGAACATTGACCTTAGCTAAATTCATGGGTTGCTTTAGAGACAATGAAACTGAGATAATCAAATGTCTCCGAAATAAAGACCCCCAGGAAATTCTTCTGAATGAAGTATTTATTGTTCCCTACGGTACTCTCTTGCAAGTACCTTTTGGTCCACTGGTGGATGGTGATTTTCTCACTGACATGCCAGACACACTACTTCAACTTGGACAGTTCAAAAAAACCCAGATCTTGGTGGGTGTTAACAAAGATGAAGGAACAGCATTTTTGGTATATGGTTCTCCTGGTTTCAGCAAAGATAATGACAGTATCATAACTAGACAAGAATTTCTAGAAGGTTTAAAAATGTTTTTTCAAGGAGTGAGTGAACTTGGAAGGGAATCGATACTTTTCCATTACGCGGACTTTTTAGATGATCAAAGAGCTGAAAAATACCGGGAGGCCCTGGATGACGTTGTTGGGGATTACAACTTCATATGCCCTGCCTTGGAGTTCACCAAAAAGCTCACAGATTTGGGAAATGATGCCTTTTTCTACTATTTTGAACACCAATCATCTAAACTCCCTTGGCCTGTGTGGATGGGAGTGATGCATGGTTATGAAATTGAATTTGTCTTTGGCTTACCTCTGGAGAGAAGAGTAAATTACACAAAAGCTGAGGAAATTTTGAGTAGATCCATAATGAAACGCTGGGCAAATTTTGCAAAATATGGGTAAGTGCCAATTTTTGTAATTAGTCTGGTTTTGTTTGTTTTGTTTTGTTTTGCTTAGCTTTGCTTGGTGTCTGGTGCAGACTTCATTAAAAGCGCAGAAACATTTAAAATATTTATTCTCTTTGTACTTTAGGCTGGTTTTGCTTTTTATTGCATAGTGGATTTCAGTTCTTTGCATTGGCATGCTTGAAAGAAACCATCAACAAACTTTTATGAAACAATATTTTGTGATATCATTTCCCAAACAGTGCAGAACACTTTAGCAATGTAAGATGGAGTTGGTACAAAAACAGATGTTTACCTTGAGAATTGAAATTACTGTGACTGTGTTTTTTAACCTGAAAGTTCTTAATGTTCACAGGTTTCAGAAAGAGTACACATTTATCTTCTTATTCTCTTAAGCAGGGGGACAGTGGCAACTGACACATGCAGAAACACGCCGGCTCAGGGAAACCACAGGGCAACACAGGCATGGGGCTGGTTCTTAGGTTGCCTGATATACAGAGTTTGCCGTTTTGTTGAATTTTTCCCCATAACAGGTTTGCTTAGAACTTTCAGGTGACATGTGCCAGGAGCTACAACATTCCTTGTGTTTAGCTAAACTGTTTTTCCACTTGAGGTGTCATATGGCTGATAATAAGTAAACAGAACTTTACACAATAACATGTTTTCCCTCATATAATAAAAACAGTATAATATATCCTCAAGAGTCAGCTCTGGCTGGTGTGGCTCAGTGGACTGAGCATCGGCCTGTGAACTGGAAGGTTACAGGTTGGATTCCCAGTCAGGGTGCATGCTTGGGTTTCCAGCCAGGTCCCCAGTTCTGGGTGCGTGAGGGGTAACTGATCAGCTTTGCACATATTTCTCTCCCCCTCTCTCTCCTTCCCTTCCCCTCTCTCTAAAAATAAATAAATAAAATCTTTAAAGCAAGAGTCAGAAAAAATAATCTGCTTGAATATATACTTTAATTTGTATATTTTCTATATATAGAAAATAAGACTTTTAAAAAACTGCCTTTGCAAACCAAAAATGAATTTTATGGTATACATTGGAATAACTTGTGTCATTTAGAATAATAAAAAAAATAGAAATGTGGGCATCGCTTTTTAAAAAGAGTACTTATTGGAAATCACCAAATAATCGATACATTAATCCAATCAGTCATACTGCCTTTTATAATTGAAAAGAATGTTGATAGTGGTATTACTATTTTCTGGTTTTCTTTTCCTACTCCCACTTGAAAATTATTGTAATCCATGTTACTCTGTGTATCTTTCTACAAAATGCTTTTTGTGATATAATTCTTTAAAAATGTTGATACTAACTCATTGTGCATAAAGCTAAACTTCTTCCACCTGGCATTAAAAAGTCTCTCTAATCTTGCTGCCAATCATATTCCTCAACAGGGCCTGGCTGCTTGTTAGGGCAGTTATGTCGTGGGTATCAAAGATTTCAGGCTTTACCTTGTTCTTGCTCTGTGCCCTGTTTAGGACAATTACCCTCTTTTTTTTAATAATACAGGTCTTGCTGTTTTTTAAGGTCCTCAACAACTAATGTTTCATCAAGTGTATTTATAATTCTTAGAGTTTTAATTGCTTCAGACAACCTTTTTGCTCTCACAGAAGTTATTGACTGTTCCTAGTCCTTACACTATCTTTTATTGTATCCTGAGCCTCCTCAACTACACTAAACTTGCTTCTTGAAAGAAAAACTGTGGTAATATCGGATACTCATTAAAGTAGTGACTTGGGTATATATACATAACTAAGATTTAGTTAATGATTGAATGAGAATCTGTAAGCTAGCATGAGTAAAAATATAATTTTATAAGATACATGGATTATTGTATTATTTGAAATTGTGCAATATCTTGCGTCTTTTTAATATTAATTTAAATGTCTGCTTAAGAGTTATCTTGTTGCTAGAGCTGAATTAGAATTACTTATAATTTATTCTGTTCTTTTCCTAAAGGTTATATTCATATTAAATTAGTTAAATATGTTTTTACTTCTTACAGCTCTAGAGATTATAATCAATTTAATGAGAAATATTTCTTAAAATTATTGATGCCTATAATTTTAAAGCACTTTGTATTTTGCATGTTGAAATGAACAAGAAATTTATGTTTTCTCATGTCACAATGGAGAACACTGAGAGTCAGATGAGGTAAATATCTTGTTTATGGCACTGGCTAGTGACAGATCAAGCAATAGAATCTGTGATACTTAATAGAACAGATTGTTCAATCTTAATCTATTTCTATGCTTAACATATGTTAATGGCAAATAAATGAGGGTTGACACATTTTAATTATAATGATAAATTCATGTACATAAAACTATAAACCAAAAGATTAAATTAAACTTTTTAAGTAGTTTAGTGATAACAAGACACCATTTTAGTTGATAGGTTGCTGTAAAGTCAATGATTACACAGCTGAACAGAGATATTTCATATTTGTTAAGAGTTGACACTATGGCAAACATAATGTTAATCTTCTGACAGGCATTATCCTTTTTCAAAGCAAACTTGTGAACAAATATAGAAACTTAGAATAGTTAAGTAGGCGCCAATGAAAACAGTTGGTAAGTGTTTGGGTTGGAAACCTAACTCTGATTCTCAATCCAGGTAATAACATCTGGAGCTGTTATTAAGTGTCACCATTGGAAATGTGGTTGCTACTCGTAAATAAAGGCCTGAGAAACTGTTGAACTTCCTGGTATGCACAGGACACTCCCCATTACAAGGAACTAGTCATTCTAAATGGCAATAATAAGAATATTGAAAAATTGCAGATATATACTTCCACATTTTCCAAAAACATACATTAAGAAAGGTAAAAGTAGAACTAGGAGTTATAATTATCTTTCAGAAAGATTCAAGATTGTGGTTTATAGAATGTGTTAATAAATGCTTCTTCTTAAAAAATGTCAGGCATATACTGTATATTTCATTACAATTAGATTCAAAATAATGTTAAATTTTTCTTTCTGATTTTTTTACTGTGTCATTGAGTTATTTAGTAGTCTGTTATTTAACTTGCAAATATTGGTAAAATTTTTAGATATCTTCTTATGGATTTCTAATTTAACCTGCTTCTAGTAAGGTACTATACTCTGTAAGATTTCCCTTTTGAAATATATTGAGAATTATTTCATTACCTAATATATGATCAATATGGGTGATTATTTTTTGTGCTCTTGGAAAAAAATGTGCATTCTTCAGTTATTCGACATGGTGTATTGGTGTGTTTGTAAATAACTAATTCATGGTTTCTCAGGTCTTCTTTTTTTATCTTAAAACTGGTTATTTATTGAATCATTTTGTCTGGAACTTTATTTCCTTTTTCTTTTTTGTTATTCAAGTACAATTGTCTCCATTTTCACCCCACCAGGTCTTGTGATATTCTTTCTTTTTGTTGTCTACTTGTTTCAACTTTTAGAAAAATAGGTATTAATATCTTCAACTAAAATTGTGGTTCCATTTATTTCTCCATTTATCTGTGCTTTCTTTCCTTTTACAACTTAAATCAATGCCTTCAATTAGATGCGCATTTAAAAGATTACATATTCCTAATTGTTTTATCATAATGAAATGTTTCTCTTTGTTCTGAAATTGGCTTTGTCTGATACTGATAGAAGCATAAAGTTTCCCCTGCTATGTTTACATAATGCATTTTGTTCCATCTTTTCATCTAACCCACCTCTGTTTTTTTTAACCTTCCTTAGAGTTGGTATAATTAATCCATTAACATTTAATGTAGCTATCAGTATGGTTTTCTTTAAGCATATCACCTTGTTATATTTTTGGTTTTTTAATTTTATTTATTAATTACAGTTTACATTCAACACTTTTTTGTATTAGTTTCAGATATCCAGTGCAGTAGATAGACATTCATGTAGGTTACAAGTGTTCCCTCTAGTAATACAAGCAGCCACCTGGCACCATAGTTATAACAGTCTTGCTAACTGTATTCCCTATGCTGTACTTTGTATCCCCATGCTTCTCTTATAACTAGCATCAGCCCATCTTAATCCCATCATCTTTTCTAACCTGTTTCCCAGCACTCCTGCCCTCTAACCTCCATCAGTTTGTTCTCTGAACCTATGAGTCTATTTCTATTTTATTCATTTATTTTGTTTTTTAGATTCTACATATGGTATTTGTCCTTCACTGTCTGGCTTATTTTAGTCTGGCAAAGCAAAAAACCTTGCTTTATTTTGTTTTTAATTCATTGTTTCTATTGTGCTTCTACAGCTTTATTTTTGCATTAATTAAATTTTTAAATTTATTTTCATTTTTATATAAATGTTTTGTTCCCCTTTACTTTTTTCCAGTAGTTGCTTTAGTACCAATAATCATTTATTTAACATAGAGCAGTCTACTTAGAGTTAATATTGAACCACTTTTAACTTTGCAAGACATTACCCACTTTCTTCACAATTCTTGCTTCCCATTTCCTATTTTACTCTTACTACTCCACGAATGTAAGAAATTAATAGTATCCCATGCATTCTTCTCCATATTTTTATATTGTTGTCACATATTTAGGCAATGCATTAATATGAAATCCCTCTTGAATATTACTTGCTTTAAACAATCAGTAACTGCAGAAATAAAAACAGAAAAAGTCTTCTACATTTACTTACATATTCACCATTTCCAGTGTTCTTGATTCTTTCCTGTGGATTCTAGTTTTCATCTGGTGTCATTTTTCTTAATGCCAAAGAACACTTTTAGGATTTCTCATTGTGCAGGTTGGCTCATTACAATCCTGTCAGCTTTCTTTTATATAAAAATATCTTGAATTTACCAAAATTGAAGGATATTTAAAAAAATTATTTATTTTTAGAGAGGGAAGGGAGGGAGAGAGAGAGAGAGAGAGAGAGAGAGAGAGAGAGAGAAACATCAATGTGCGGTTGCTGGGGGTTCTGGCCTGCAACCCAGGAATGTACCCTGGCTGGGAATGAACCTGGGAGGGATATTTTTTAATAATACAAAATTTTGAGTTTTGTGAGTTGATCTTTTAAAATATTTTTCTTTCATTAGTACAAAAGTGTGTTCAATTGCCTTCTTGATTTTTCAGTTCTGGTTTGAAGCATGCATTTATTTTTATAATTATACCCTTCATACAAAACCTCTCCCTCCCTACCCCAAAGTTAATTTTAAAGTTTTCTCTTCACCTCTGATATTCAATTATTTGTTCATAATGTTATGAAGTATGATTTCTTTGTATTTTTAGGGGTTCTGGGGTTCTCTAAGATACTTCCTGTTAACTGTAATGTCATATTTGAGATATTTTGGGTCAGTATTTCATCAAATATTCTTTCTGCATCATTCACATTTAAATCTCCTAAATCTCCAATTATATGTATTCTAAGTTGCTTAATTTTATTCCACAGGTCACTAAAGTCCCCTTCCCTTTTCTTCAGTTTTGCTTCTACTTTTCAAATGATTATTCTTATTGATTTTCCTGTAAGCTTACTGATTCTCTATGTTCTCCAATTTTAGTTGAACCCATCGATTGAATTCTTTTTTATTTCACTTATTTTAATTTTCAGATCTAAAATTTCATTTTTTTAGTAGTTTCGTTTCTTTGCTAAAGATTCCTCTTTGTTTCCTATGTTAGAAGACATTGTTCTTTAAGTTAGTAAACATATCAAAAATAATTTCAAGGTTTTGTCTGTTCATCTAATATCTGGTTCATGAGTTTAGTTGTTATTTTCCTATTTCTTTACATGTGTAATAATTTTCAAATTTTTGCTAAACTTTGTGAATGATATGCAGTAGAAATTCTCTATTATTTTATCCTCCTCTGAAGAATGTATGCTTCCACTGAAAAATATGTTTTATTTTATCAGGCACTTAAATTAAAGGATGTGTATACACTTGAATTGGTCTCATATATAATAGGCTTAGTTTTATATTTTGTTAGAGTGGATCCATGGAACATCCAAGATACTTTATAGCCCTCCAATTTGGCCCATCAAACTCAAAAGTCTGTCTTCACTGAGGATATTGCAGATGATTGGTTTAAGAATCTGTTAGGTTGTGTATAGACTCAGTCCCATTATATTCCTTACTAGTGAGGCATGAGCTTTCATTCAGCTGAACACTGAGTATAAATGAGGTATTAATAAAATGTAAACAAAATTTGTCAGTTATATATGTATATATGTATATATGTGTGTGTGTGTGTGCATGTGTGTATATATATTTGGCTTAGATCTCAGCCAAGGATCTACAGGGAACCCCTGCAGAGAATTCTAGTTCACCCCTTTGCCTAGTTCTCTTCTTTCTGGAGCTCTGCCTTTACAGACTCTAGCTTCTTCCATATTCCATAAGTCTTATTTCTGTGTCTTAACCTCAGTGGAGGTACTGTACTCTGCTGAGGCTGAAGCATCCTGCATGTTGGACAAGGAATTATCCTCATAAGTAGCCATAGTAAACATGGACTCATCTAGAAGTTCCCCTGGTTTCAATCATCATATTCCTGCACCATCTAATATCAAATTCCTGAAACCAATTGCATTGTTTCTGTTGTTGTCCAAGTATTATAATTGTTCATGTTGGGAATGCTAATCCACTTTCAGTCACTCCACTATGGACAAAGATGAAAGCCCAGCCTCTCTCAGATCTGTATTTTAAGGGAAACTTAACCTTTCATTTCTCATTCAGTTACAAGAACTGATTTTTTCAGTTACTTTAAAATATTGAATTAATTTCCAAAGCATACATAAAAATTTTTATTATTTGAGTCTTTGACAAAAATAAAGAAAACACTTTCTGTGGTAACATTATGTTGTTCAAATTCAGTATCTTTAGTTGCAGTGTTTATTAGTTACAAAACAGAACCATAAGTAGGCCTTTGCTAGCTGGAATTACCATCCATATATATTTTGATTGCTCCTGCTTTAACCTCAATTCCATCTCTAAGAATGAACTTAAAATCTTACACAAATAGCACAGATGTCCATATATGCATTGTATCCAATATATGGTAGTAGTATATGTTGAAATGTCAGTATACCATATATCCATCAATTATTCATCCAGGCAATAACTTGGTGACCAAAAAATTAAATTAAGCATCACCTAGTCACATCCTTCCAACACTATCCCAGTGATACAGGAAATTGGTGAATCAGACTTGATTTATCAGCAAAACCAGAAGAGCTAAAGAAGGAAAATAAGACCAAATACAATTACAACAGAAGAAGATCATTATTCCAGTATCCTTCTAATTGCCTCCTACTGTTGTAGTGAAACACTTTTGTTTATTATATGAATATTATATGAATATGATACCCTCTGGTATCATATTCAGAGCTTCTCTCCTGGATTAACTCAAGGGCAGCCGTTCCCTGAGTAGCAATGCAGTCTTCCGTGTCATATGTGATTGCCCTGATGTGTCCAGTGTTAACCTTTCTACAGATCCTATGTATACATAAACTGAGGCATGTTATGTAAAATTTCTTACTGTTTTCTTAACCTGCAAAATGGGGATATAAATATGCCTCCCTTAGAGACATATTGAAATATACCTTATTATTGACA
This sequence comes from Phyllostomus discolor, assembly GCF_004126475.2. Classification (NCBI taxonomy): domain Eukaryota; kingdom Metazoa; phylum Chordata; class Mammalia; order Chiroptera; family Phyllostomidae; genus Phyllostomus; species Phyllostomus discolor. The sequence goes on along the minus strand of NC_040904.2, from coordinate 29,876,184 downwards.
GGGGATTGTATTTCTCTTTTCCATGAAAAAATTAATTTTTTCCTCTACCTAGCACAAACTACTTTAATCTATTTTTACCTGACATTAAACTTGGGTTCCACTCTAAAAATGTACAATTTTTGGCTTAATGTTAATAGATCAATTAAGTTTTCAAACAAATAAAGGTAAACAAAAATTGAGCCAGTTAACATGCTTCTGGTTCTTCTCCTTTTCTTTTTTTGGTGATAATTAATTTATTTAGAGAACCTCTGAAATGACTAATGTTTCCTAACAAGTTTTTGCTAGAAATAAATGTTATGGCACAAGTCGCTTTTATTTTATCCTATTTTGATATCCTGAAAAACAACAATTAAAGTAGTTGTAAGTATCTTTACACCATCATGACTGCTGCTATTCTCATGTATTTTATTTATTGTTTACTCCTTTACACTGCAAGGGAATTTATCACAGAAGGTATGATTTACTAAATAGAAATAAAACTATATAATTAAACTGTCATTCTCATAGTTCAATAATCTACTTAAAAATGAGAACAATTTTTGATTTTTGTGCTAGAAACTAGGTGTGGTTAAATTAAATGCAACGTCCTAATTTCTTAGTTCACAAGATATTTGTAAAATAATTGAGATAATATAAAAGTAAGGACTTTTCTGTGTACTAAATTGTAATTGTAATCATTAAAGTTACAGATTTTCCAGATTCCTAGAGCAATGCACTTTGTGATTTGAATTGTTTAGGAGATGCAGACACACACACACACACACACACACACACACACACATGAAGGGATGGGTGTTTCATGTGCATTACTATAGCTGCATTTACTACTAGAAATGCACTGAATAATAACATACTGAATGTGTATAATGTGAAGTTGCTTTAATAATATATAGTGTTTAGTAGATATGTTCCTAGCTTACTTACTTATATATGAAAGAAAAATAAAGCAATTTAAAACACAATATTTTAATCCTACTTATTTTTCAAATGGGTATATTTGTGTTTTCTTCATGTACTTCTTGATTACTCATACCTGGCATTGTTTTGTGCTTCTAAAAGTAATAGAAAAACTGAGGAAAAGTAACAAGCGAAAGTGGAGACTCAGCACTCCCTTATTCTAAATCTCCATATAGGAAGTTAGCATGTGTATGTACTCAGTGCATGGATTTTATGCAAATCCCTTCACTAAGAAATTAATTTTAAAGTTACACTTGAATTTATTCAATTATTATACCTTTCAATATTATATTGAAATAATATTCTAGGATATCATGACAACACATTTTTTAAAATATAGCAAAAAGATAGTTGTTAAATTTAGTGTTAAATGAATGCTACGATTGCACCAATGAGGTATAGAATACAAGAATTTGAATAAAACATGCTGAAATGATGACACTATCAAACATTTTTTTTTCAGATGAGAAAAGTGTGGTTGTAGAAAAAAGAGAATTGGATCAAATAGGGGACAGAACAAAGATTAACTATGACTCAAGGCTATTAACTTCATTTCCTTGTATTATCCATTTACCAGGCTGCTTTCACTGTGAATTATTGAAAGCATTCATTAAATATGCTTAGGAAATGCATTTGGTTGCAAACTTATAATTTTCACATGTTAGCATGCTGATACCTGCCTGGTTAATGTTACAGAATTAAGGACAGAGAAAAGGCTAAAATTAGACATCATGACATAGAGACAAGTTTAAGTTTGTGAAAGTCTGTCATCTGGCCATCTAGTCCAATTATTATCAGGCATATAATTAGATTTTCTGACAGCTAATAGCTCATGTAGTTTCCAGAGTAAAGAAAAAATCCTTACCCTCTGATTCTATAATTATTGTGGTGCATTATCATAATTAACCTAACTGGAACATTTTGATGGCTTTGCAAAAGGGCAAGGGTTCAAACCCCCTTGGATTTATTTTATTAGCTATCATGATGGCATTAATGTTCTGTTATTTCAAGTCATTTTATCCCTGCTAAGGACTTAGGTAAGGGATTATTTTTCAAGAAATAAAACTGTAAACATTAGCTGCAGCATTCCTGCTAAAGTACTTCAAGTTTACCAGATAAAATACATATGTAGGTGGGGGAAAAAGTATATTCATTCATGTAACTTATTTGAAAAGGAAGGATTACATCATGAAGCAATTTAAAGTGTACATAAGATCACTTACAAAGCCATTTAGGAGTGCAGCAATATTTTACGGTCAGTGACAGTGGAGTGAGGTGGAAGAATCAGATCCCCAAAGGGCTACATCTGTAAAAAGAGCTATAAAAGTAAAATACGTTTGGCTAAATGTTTGAAAATACTCTATCTACCATAGGGAAGAGGGGGAAAAGTAATGCTTTTGCACTATAAGGAGGCTCATTAAAACATGAAAAATCATCTCTATAGGATCCATATACTTGGAAGTAATGTGATTTGTTCTCCATATTTTCCCAAGTATGTTCTATATTTGAAAAAAGTATCATATTTGTAAATCTTAACTTCAGTCTCACATCAGAATTAATCAATTAGTTGCAATTAAGTTGATAATATAAATGTAATATATACATATAAATAGTATAATAAAAATATAATATGAATGTAATACTTAACAAAACTTGTGAGATACAAAATATGTAATACTTTAAACAACTTTTCAAATACAAAATAGCTTCAAATGACAAAGAATGTAATGTAATGACTTTAAATATTTTTACTGTATAACTGATATCTGGTTTCTACTTTTTCTTCATCAAAAGTAACTACAATGTGTTTGGCTAGATTGAGGGTGCTCCAAGAAATTATCCTTGCTCACATTTGCCGTCCCACTCAGTAACACTCAAGGTCAGAGTGCTGGGAAGCACAGCTGCATTTTCTTTTTATTTTCTATGTGTTAATACACTTCCTGGGCTTCTTCCTATTATTTTTATTTTTTATTTTTTAGATTTTATTTATTTTATAGAGAGGGAAGGAATGGGGGGGGAGAGAGAGAGAGAGAGAGAGAGAGAGAAACATCAATGTGCGGTTGCTGGGGGTTATGGCCTGCAACCCAGGAATGTACCCTGGCTGGGAATCGAACCTGGGACACTTTGGTTCCCAGCCCGCGCTCAATCCACTGAGCTACGCCAGCCAGGGGGGCTTCTTCCTATTATTATAATAGTTATGCTAACCTGTTGGGGTGACTAACAGATTTATCATAAATGAAACGTTAATATTTACTTGCCAATAGACCACTGTTACGCAAAAGCAAGTGATTCTTTACCTTATATATATTAAATTGAATTATTTTGGTGTATCAGTTTGAAAGGATTGACATCAAAATAATGTTTATTTTATTAGTGTTAAAATATTAATTAAAGTACATTTTCTGATAATCCATTTCAAACAAAATACCCAATAAACAATGTTGTCACATGTTAGATTTCATGTTTTATTTAAAATCCATAATGTCAGTTATGGTTTTGCTGGTTTGGTAATATTTCTGGAAGTACGCAGGATTACACATTTTATCAATCTCCTTAAAATAAGAAGTTATATTTTTATAGGGCACTTGCTAATCACAAATTAAAAATTTTTGTATGCAGATGTATCATGTATCATGGTGATTTGTTTATATTTAGTCATTCAACAAATATATTTGAAAGCCTATATGCAGCAAGCATTACCTAGGTAATGGGGATATAGCAACAATGAAAAATATGCAGGAAAAAAAGGTTAAAAAGAACAAAAAGAAAAATATTGGGAAGAAAAGCACAGAGAAAATTTCTACTTCACAGGGCCTTACAATCTAATAGAAGGAAAAAGACAATAAATAAATGTATAACATATTTCATAATGACCAACTCTAAAATGACTAAACACAGTTAGAAGCATAGAGCATGATATGAGTGAAATCATGTGGATATCTAGGAGAAAGTAAAGTTATCATGGGAATATCTTGGAGAAGTTTTCTCAGAAGAGAGAACAGTGAGGACATGCCTATGACTGAAGTTTCTAAGATGTTGAAAGAACAAGAAAGCTAGAATACGTGAGTGGTAAGTGGTGGAATGTAAAGTCAGAGAGGCATAGAAGACCAAGATGTATATGAGATTTGAAGCTTAGATAAGTCCTCGGAATCTACTTTAAATGAAACAGTAAGCCACAGAAGATTTGGGGCAGTTGTGTTAATGATACTAAATTTTATAATTATACTAAACTTTTGCAAGCATCTCTCTGAGCAGTAGGTAAATAAGGGTGAAACAGGAAGGCTAGGAGGCCATATAAAAATGTAGGTGAGAAATGATTGTGTCTTGCATTTGGTTTAAGTGGAAAGAAATGGCCAGATTCAGGATATGGTTTGAAAGAAGATGTGGCAATATTTACCCATAGGTTGGATATGCGATATGAAAGAATAAGTGGAGATGAGGATGCTCCCTGGATTTTGACCTGACTTACCAGATGAACAGAGGTGTCATTTCCTGAAAGGAGAATGACTACAGAAGTGTATAGTTGGGATTGTGTAGTCACAATTGCATTTTAAATTTAAGTCGCTTATTTGCGGACACTTGGAGCAACAAAATAGCTATTTGCACTCTGAAGTCTGGAAATCAAGAGAGTGGTAGGAGCTAGAGATACAAATTTGGTGCTTAACAGCATGAAGATGACATTTAAAGCCATGAGACAGGATTCTGTCATTTATGGCGGTGGCAGACAGAGCAGATGTCTGAGTACTCCATGACTAGAGGTCAGGTGGAGGAAGAGCCACCTGAGAGAATGACAGCAGGGAGAATAATAGCCAATGTGTTGGAAGGGCAGCTAGGAGAACAAAATATCTCCCCAAGATTAAATGAAGAAAGCATTTCAAGGAGGGCGCTAATATATCTATCAAACATAGGATGAATAAAATGAAAACTACATGGAACTCTATATAAAGGTCTGTGGGGTTGGAAATGTGAATGTTATTTGTAGCAGAAATATGTGATGTTTTGAAGGATTTGTAGGAACAAAAACTTTAATGAAGATTCCAGGAAGAACAGGAGGAGAATAATTAGAATTGCAATTTGAAACAACTTTCACAAAGAACTTTACTCTGAAGTGGAGCCAGGAAATCAAATCAAGGTATGTGGGGACAAGGGAGGGAGTGAGGTTTTTTTGTTTTTGCTTTTATGTGGGAGATATCACAACATGTTTCTATGCTGATGGGAAAGGTACAGTGATTAATGTGACTAATTTGGTTTTGCATCAGCATCATAATCACCCACCTAATTTTATTACATTATTTATTTTCTTTTAAGAAAACAGTGCATCTAAATACAGTGCAAGCTCTTAGAAGTGAGACTGTTTGTAACTTGGATTTTGTGGAGAACAAAGTAAGGGAATCAAAGATAAGAAACAATGGGGAAAAAAACAGCACCCAAATATTTTGAACACCAGAACAATTTATCATGAAACATTTATTTGATACAGAGTTGGAACAAAAGTAGATTAATAATAATGATAAATATTATAACAATCGAGTCATACTACAGGAATAAACTATGTTTTTCATACTCACACCTCTAAACCTACTTTTACCCACCCCTGTATTTATTCCACATAAAGGGCTGTATTTTATCATCTGGACCCTATTGACTTGTAATGCGCCCTAAATTTTAGAGAATTATTTTATTTTTTGAGATGAGAGACACATTTATTGGCGGATCACTCCACAAGTTATATAAATGTATAACCATGATGTATACCTGAAACTAATGTAATATTGAATGTCAACTGTAATTGAATCAAAAAACAAAAAACAACCTGGTGTTCTGAAAAAAGAAAAAAGGCGAGAGACAAATCAGAAGCAGCAGTTTTCTGAGAACTAAGGCAGGAAGCAAACAAGTTTACAACAGACCCAGAGGTCTGAGACTAACAACAACAAGGCAAGCAGCTTGGGGAAGAACCTCTGATATGTGAACCAGTAAAAATAGCGACAAAATATTGATCCAGAGACCATGTTAACATACTATATAGGGTCTTTTATGTGTCTTTTAGCATTCAGGGAAATATGCAATGTAGAAAAATGAATTTGATAAAATAAAATGACTGTATATAGTAAAAATAATAGCACTTGAGGACTACTTTTTGCACATACGAGTTATACTATTAAATATACACTTAATACATAGTTATTAAATATAAAAATAATTGTATTTATGCAGTTTGAGTAATCCACTTTTTGAGCAAAATTGTTTCATTGCTTTTGTTTTTATGTTATGGTCTACTAATTAAAATTTAACATAGCTGCTTTTTCCATGGCTGATTTAAAAAATAAAAGAATAATTGTATTTATCTTAGTTATTGATAGTGTTCTGCAGCAGCTTCATTTGATAATTGTTGTGAAATAAATTTCAGTAAAGTTAACTTATAACAAGTAAATTGTAAAAAAAAAAAGGGGGAAACTATCACTAACTGCATATTTTCATGTATTAACCTTGCCTCAGATGGTTATTATATTCTTCCAGAAATTCCCCCTCTGTTTTATCCTTTGATCTTGCCATAGTTTGTCATATAAGACAAAATAACCGTGCCAGTTCTTCATTTTATGGTATACTAAAGAACAAAAAAAACATTTTTAAGAGAGAAAAGGAGTAACAGCTTGCCTCAAATACCGACAAGGAAACCCGTATTTAACAGGTTACTACTCATTTCAAACGGAAGAACTCGGTTCTCCGGGTGGGCACTGGAGCAGAGCCGATGGCACCATGCATCCTTGCTCTCAGGGGCAATTTGACTAGTGATGATCGCTGCCCCAGTGACATGGCCTTCCCTCAAGTGGAAAGCTGATGACAAAGGAACACACTCAAGGACAGAATGGGAACACATGTATAAAATCATAAAGCTATGTGAAGTCTGCAGTGAATCCCTTAAAATACACCTTTACCACACAGATGGTGGAAGCGTATGTATTAGAAATAAACACTCTTCCAGGACACTATGTAGAGCACATATGAAGATATTTTAAGTGGACATAATCTGCTTAGTAGAGACAATATGGATAACTTTCACAGACATTTTCTCTGTGAATTTGAATCTGCTGCTAGAAAATCACAACATAGAAATAAATTATCTGTAGCTTATATTGAGTATAACTGTAGATATTAAAACTAATTCTTCCTGTTAGATATATACTTTTAAAAATTCAGTAAGCGACAATTTAGCCTACCTAAAACATGCTATTAGTGTCTCCCAAATAAATCTCAACTTCTGTAACTGGAGTGAAAATAAAGAATGCATTTAAATCAGTTAACACAATGTCTATCACACAGCAACCATGATTAACAATGATAATGTAAATATTACTAGGAATCGTAAACATACAAAATTCTAAGATGTGTAAAACTCTACTGACCTCTGTGAAAGATCAAAGAAATAGTGGCAATTTTCAATGTGATGATAATAAAATAATGCTTAGCTTGATGACACTTTTTAAAAAAAGTTTGACAGTTAAGGAAATTTAAAGAGGGGCCATGTCCTAGTAGACATGCTTAAAGTCAACTTCTACTGTTATAAATTTAATAATCATAATAACCATGCCATCTTTTTTTGGAGAACTATGTACTCTTACAGTATCATATTATGTACTTTACCTAAGGAGGTACTGTAATATGAAAATATGCTACCCTTGGATTACAAAGAAATGTATTTTAAAATGTGTGAGATATTTAGAGAGGAAAACACCTAACAAACATTTGCCTTATGTGCCACTGATAAACTGATTTTAAATATAAGCAATGGGTCAAAATAGCTACACATGTGAGAGAACACAGGCATATACATAATGGGAAGTAATATCTTTTAAAGCACATTTAATGTAAAAAAAATCTTTAAACTCTATTTATGCATCTTAGCTTTTTATTACATAACATTTTACAAATAAAAGTGTTCTTTAAGTATTTAAGCTGTATTCATTATGTCACAGAGGAGACACAGGACACATTGAGGTCCTGACTGGTGTGGCTCAGTGGGTTGGGTATGGCCCTGCACAATGAAATGCTGTGGGTTGGATTCTACATAGGGCACATGCCTGGGTTGCAGGCCCGATCCCCAGTGGGGGCGTGTGAGAGGCAAAGGACTGAATGTTTCTCTCCCTTTCTTCTTCTTCCCTTCCCCTCTCTCTAAATATCAATTTAAAATCTTTTTTTAAAATATTCAAATTAAATATTAGTGTAGTCTTGACATAAAAGTTGAATATTTCATAATTTTTTAAAAATTAGAACTGCCTGGAAATTGGATTTAGCTATTTTTTGAACCTAGACTTTAATATTTTAACTCATGTTGGCTTTATGTCACCTACCCAAACCTGCAAATAGCCCCCATAAAATTAAGGTGAAACATGTTTACACTATAGAAAAATAAAAGTGTATCATTGTTTTGTCATTCACAAGATAAATATCATAGTATTATGCACATCCATTTATCATAACAGGAAATCATCTCATAATTATTTAAGGAATACAAATGCATTGTTTACTTTTTAAATGTACAGTACAAGGTAAAAAATGTAGCTTTCTCAGTATTGAAAGTCAATAATGTACAAAATCAAAAGGAATAAATAACTCTAATTATATCACTCTATAATTGATGATAGATTTTTCCTACACTTCACTTTCATAACTTGCCCATAGATAAGTTATATTCAGCATTTTTATAGTATATGCCTCTGTTTTATTGATATGAATAGCATTTTAGAAATATATACATATCAGTCTAAATGCTAATCAAATTAAGTCTTCTAAAGTTTTAGCAATTAAGATTATAAAAGAAGAGCAAATTGATATCTAATTAAAAAAGAAGATATTTCTTAAAGACAATCTTATAATAATGAATTATGTAGCATTTGCTTATAAAATATCCCTTATAAAATAATACCCCTTATAAAGTACTCCTTATAAAATAATAATTAAACATAAAAATGACTAAAGATTTATGCAAATTGTTAGTTTCCTAATGATGTCTATAACTGGTATATAGAATAAGTATGTATGTGACAAGTCCAATTTTTTTAAATTGATTTTTTATCAGCATACTTAAATTCATAAACAGTATCTAACATATCCATCACTCTTTTTTCAATAGGTGGTGTCAAAATACTTGACATTATTTAAAATAAGCAGGACCATATTTGGTAGTCAGATTTTTTAGTGAAATTTAAATCAACAAAATTGTAACCACAGTAATATTACTGTAAGTAATATACTGCTTACAATAAAATTTCTAATAATAAAATTTCTTCATTCTGATTGCAATAACTTTTAAATGAATATCTCAGTGTACTGTGCAGTGATACCTTTTTAAAAACAACTATAAATTTTTCCAAATGTGTTAAATATTATTGTGTTTTAGATAGGGAGAATTCAGCTATATTTCCTAAGGAAACTTATTGGGCAAACAATCTTCTAGAAAATATTACTTACTTGAAAAATGATCTTTATTATGAGAGATTGCAGCAAAAAAAGAAACAGAAAAGAATATCAGATAATGTCAAAAATAAACAAAGATTATAATTTAACTGTAAAGTACATCAATCTGCATCAATCTGCATCTAGTACATCAATTTTTTTCTAAACTTCCAAAAATATACCAGATGCTAGAAAGTTAAAGAAATTAAAGTGAGGAACCTAATGAAACTTTTTTGTTGTTGTTCTGTAATATCTATCTCAAAAATAAGAACTAAAAATTATTTACTGTTTGAGTTTTTATCTCCATTTTATTAACTAAATGAAAAAATCATGACTTGGTAAGAAAAATATGAAGTATTACTGTTGTAAGCCCAGCAAGGTGTTGTTGATGAGAGAAATTTGGGGATATGTGAGTCCCCCACATATAAAGATAATTAAAACTGAGACTGGATAAGTTTGTCAAGGAAGAGGATAGAAGCAGAAAGTAAATTTGAGTTAAAGTGATGCCTTGGGAAACTAGAATCTAAATGACAGGTTTTTTTTTTTTTTAATTTATTACAATCATTTAAATAGTGAGATCTTACTTGCTTCTGGTCACAATGACAGGGATTTTAAAGGTAAGATATAAGACGGGTATCTTTATCAAAAATTTCTAGGAAGGCAAGTGCAATTTTCAAAAGTCTTGCAAATGCATTTGGTATGACCCTTAATTAGATGTGTCTCCTCATCACCAATGTTTTCTGCTCCTCTTACTTCCCTTTAGATAGAGGATGACTAATTTATAATGTAGGAAGGAAAAATATACCTAAAATATTTTTTTCAAACTATACACACAAGAGCAGGCCAACAATACAGGAGAAAATAATGGTAGTAGCAAAAGAGACACAACATAAAAATAAATACATATTTAAATTAAAAACTATCTCATGGATATTATTCTCAACATTGTACAGATAATATAAACTGCTGATAAATGCATATTTGATAGAATGTGTTTTTAAGAAAGAGTTGGGTTGAAGATTTTTTTAAATTACAGTTTTAAAAAATGAAATACTATTTAATTTTAATTTCTCAATCCTAAAATTATTGAAATAAGTCAAATTAAAAACTGAAAATCTAAATGCTCACTTACATATGAATAGCTAGATGTTTCTTTCATCTCCAAAAAGGAACAAAAAAAACCAAACACCTTGCTTTTTTTTTAAATTTCCAACAAACTATTAGGGATTAGAAAGAGCATAGCCACTAGAGGAAGATATACTTAATTTTGAAGTCCATGTTTACCATGTAGTTGCTAAGGCAATTTATTCCTCTGTGTCTGTATTTCCTTAATAAAACCTACCTCACAGCTTTATTGGGAAAACATATCCAGTAATGTGTATGCTACTGTGGAAAGCCTGCAAGCGACAGCTGGAATGGACTGTTCACTACAATCTTCACTATTGCCCTGTCATCCTCATCAAATCCATGCTTCCCCTCATTAAATATTTTTATAAATATGTTTTTATTTATTTTTTATTTTTTAAAGATTTTATTTATTGATTTTTAGAGAGGGGATGGGAAGGAGAAAGAAAGGGAGAGAAATATCAAGGTGTGGTGGCCTTTCGAGCGCCCTTACTGGAGACCTGGCCTGCAATCCAGGCATGTGCCTTGACTGGGAATCTTAACTGGCGACCTTTTGGTTTGTAGGCAGGTGCTCACTCTACTGAGTCACACCAGCCAGGGCTCATTTAACATTTTAATAAGATCCATCATGGTTCTGAATACTCTGAAGAGATATTTTATGTATAGTTTACAATCACTCTTTGCAAAATGTATTTACATCCCTATTTTACAAATAAATCTATGACTTGTGAGTTAGGCAAATTGCCCAAGGTCACACACCAAGTAATATTTTTAATAAATGCTTTTTCTACCTCATTTCTTAATACTAAAATTGTTTTCAAATTATTCTATCTAAAGTAATTAATGCTTTAGAGCACCTAGTGTCAGAAAAAAATAACAAACTTTAAGTCATAAAATGAATATATTGCAGGGATATTGCATATCTTTATAAAACTACCATTCTCTACATGTAAAATAAATTTTATTTTACTTCTCAGATTAAGGATATTTTCATATTTCTAATTAAAAATTTATATTTATTACTTTTATATATTGTGTCCCATATTTATATTTTAAATCTCATAATTGTATATTAATTTAAACTGCTGAAAACATATCTGATCATATCAAGGAATATTTATATAGCTCTAATCTTAAAAAAGCATACACTTTAATGGAAACAATACTTTTAATTCTTTAGCATTACCTTAGATATTTTTGCATAAAATGGCTTTCAGGCAACACTGCCTTTAAATTCACAAGTTAGTAAATCATATTTTTCAGTAGAGAATAATTATCATTGTAGTTTTTATTGTAGTCCTTCTGCCTTGGATATAGGAAGTGAAATCCTGTGACTGACTTAGCTGTAATTAATGATAAGTCATACATTATTGTCACTAAAGAAGAGTCCGGAAGAAATCGCCTGAGCTGTATTTAGAGTCTGCAAAGTCCACTCCGTTCCTCCTTCTCGCATTCCTCTTTCTAGGTAAGAGCCAGGAAGCTGTAGCCAAGATGCAGGGCAGGAAGGTTTAAGATTCACTGGCATAATCCTTCTCCAATTCCTCTTACAACAATTTTCTGTGACTCAGTAGCCTGTTATGTGTTATTACATGCTCTTTACAGATATTTGGCTATACTTCTTGTCTTTATTCATAGACAATATTACCATCTGAGTTTTTAAATACTTATTGCACTTTTATTTTATTATTTCCACAGATTAAGTTGATGGACCTCTGAGATCAGGGACTTCATCAGTTTTATTCACTGCTCTGTGTGTTGCCCATAGAGAAGTTAATAAATTTCAATGAATGAATAACAAACCGCTTCCTGAAAAAATGTTCAATATTCTATCACGGATTCAAAAATATTCAACAGAATACTGGCCATATCATGTAATACATCTCCTGATACAAAGGCCTCATTGTCTCACAAATGAAGAGGTTATCTCTGGTCCTCAGGACAAAAAGGTGCTTGTGTGAAGACTTAAATGTTTCTACTTTCAAGTAAAACAAAATCTCTGTCATTAAGGAAATGTTAGGTATATGCTATGTGGGCAAAAGCAGAGAACCTTTGGGTAAACTTTATATAAAGACCAGTACCAGTACTAGTATAAAAAAGTTCTTTCCAAGAACGAGTGAAAAAGTAACCCCAGCGCCTGAAATTCCAGTAGGGCTTGAATACAGGTCTATTTTAACAACTAGAGTTAGTAATGAGTAAAGTTGTCTGAGATTAGAATGATCTTGTCCAGAAAATGACATATACCTAATTATGGAAAATGAACAACTAGAAGCTAGAATACCTTTCTGCATATTTCCTAGAGAGAATAAAATACTAAATAGATTAGAGAACATTACTTCAAGAAAAGTTCAAGTTTATTTAAAGAACAAAATATGTACCTTTGAGTAAAAAAAAATAAAAATGATATAAAGACTAGAAATTCTAGGGAAAATCTCCAGAAAAAAGTTAACTGCAACAATGTAAGAAATGGACATCTTTGATTATAAAATATTTTCAATTCCATGCTAATAAAATATGATGCTTAAATGATTAATAATTGAAGGCTTAACTGAAACATCATAAACATGTTCAATAATGAAAAATATAAGATAATTTTAATTTAATAAGTATTTGTCAAACAACATAATAGAAGACTACATATTGAAAAATAAGACAGTATATTATATGGTAAGTAGCAAATATTTATTGTTATCTATTCAATGTTAGTATAGATTTAACATTACTTTGGTAAAGTGTTTTCATCCATTAATTAAATTATGTAAAGTTAACCATTCAAATAGTATTATTTTCCACGATAACCATATTAATGATTACAAATGGAATATGGTTGGCTGCTCACTGTGGCAAATTTATCAAGCATGATTTGGGGGTTTATTTTGTATTGCAGTAAAACTTAAACTGTTTGTTGTGCTAAAAGTTTCCTTCAAAAATAGTGTCCTTTTCTTATATACAACTTAGCATGACATATTCGTTTCACCTTATTTTCCCCAGAAACGGTATTTTGTAAATATAAAAATAAAATCAAATATATACATTGTTAAAATTTTAGTTTGCAATGTGTTCATCATATTACTTAAACCTTTTCTTTGAAAAGTGGAGATGCTTCTATGTGTACCTTTATAATAGCATTGCACTGTATTCAACTACAATGCAATGGTCTCCTCATTTCAGCAAGCTTCCTGGTAGGCAAAACTTTTGCCAAGCAGCTTCCATTGAACACTAACTGTGCTAGGTTACATGGGTAAAAACAGGTGCACTCTTGGCTCTCATGGAATTTTTCTGTCAAATGGAGGTGCATATAGGGACCTCCTTCCAGCAAATAGTGTTCTAAAGGAAATAACTTTGAATTCAAGAAGAAATATTTGATAAGCTCAAATTACCCATTAGAGGAAAAAATTACAATATTTTAAAGTTGTGTATAATTTTTTAGAGCATTTGATTTCCCCAGCCCCTTGTAATATTCATGTTTCCTTAAAATCAAGCTATTTTAATACTTTTATATGCTACTACAAAATTAAGTTTTCATAACTTTTCCTTGGAATTTCTCAGGCTTATTTCTAGAAGAGTGGGCTTGTTGTCATCAACTTTATGGCACAGACTAAAACAAATTGTCATGAAGAAGAACACAACTGATAGAATTTGGAGGACTAAAAAAAAAACACTAATTTGTTTCAAGTCTGGGGTTATTATCTTATCTATCATCCCTGCTGTCTGCCCTCTTATTAAAATAAGTGCTCTAGTGTCATATGTGCAAATGCATTGGAACTTTCCACAAACCTCCAGGCCCCTCTGAGATTCATGTGATTCCTTCCCAAAGATAGCAATTGCTCTACTGACACTAGAAAACAAGTAGGTGCAAACAAAATTATAAAAGTACTTTTTCTGTCATTAGTGAACACACTTAGAAATTAAGCAAGATACCTGTATACATTTACTGAACTGATAAATAGAGAAAAGATGCAAGAAAATAAAAGAGGAAAAGAGGGGTATATAAAAGGAATTATATATATATAATTATATATAATATATTATATAACTATATGCATACTATATATTATATATACCTTTATATAATATGACACATATATTGTACATATTATATAAATATATACTGTTAAATATTATACAGCCATATATTATATAATATATCATAAAATTTATATTATGCAATTATATATAACATACATTGTATACTTATATAATTTGTTAATATAAAGATATTATACTATGGTATAGAAATATTATTATATATTAGATAAAGGAATCTTATATTATATTATATTATATTTATTATATGTTATTGCATTATAGCATATATTCTATATAAGCGACTTCTATAGTGTGTGTGTGTGTGTGTGTGTGTGTGTGAAGGAAGGCAGGAAGGAAGGAAGGAAAGAAGTAAAGAAAGGTTCTTGCTTCTCTCTAGATTAATCCATTATTCAGCCCAGTTAATTTTCTGGAGAGCTAGAGGCTCAACTTTGCCTAATATTCCTCTTTAATTCTCCAGGAAATTAAGCAAAACTTCTGTCCCAAAAAATGAGGAAGAAAGAAGAAATAATCTTCCAGACAATGAAAGTTTTGTTAATCCATCATACCAACACTGTAATAAAGATCTTTGAGATCCTTTGCCTGACAATATTTTGCCCTTTCAACACATGGAATTGTACAATGCAACCTAGTTGTAAAATGTGTGCACTGGGAATCAATTTGTTTGCATGACTCCCCCCAGTGACTTCCATGAAGTATTTAGGAAAGTTGGTTGAGTACAAAACCTCTTTTAACTACTAATGAAAATTCAAATGTTCTAACAAAACATAAAAAATGTATTTTAAAGTGGACATTTGGTTCCTAGTTGAAAGTTTAGAAGAACAAAAATCACATCTTAGCAAAGGTGAAAATATGTTGGAAGATTTAGATTTGGATTAAAAAGCATATAATCTTTGTGTGTGTAAGTCATTTTTTTACTACTTTTCCCTGCAAATATGATTGAATTTACCTCACTTACTAACAACTGGTGCCAGGTCCTTTGTTAGATGATTGTAATAAAAATCTTTTTTAAATAATTAGACAAAGTTCCTAACACCAGGCAGCACTTAAGAATTTTCACCTTGTATGTTGTATTTAGGTTTATTTTTAAAATAATTTTTTAGACCAATGTTTCTTTTTGCTTTACCCGGCATCCATTTTCATAGCACATGTCTAACCGCATTATAATGTAAATGGCCTTTGACCATTTCTAGTGCTGAAATCTCACCCCATATTATGCAGGTCTCAAGTTACTAGAGTTGCTAATTAATCTTCAAATTGAAAGATGATGTACAGCTAAATATACTTCAATTTTCTAATGGTAGTTTTAAACCTGAAATGTAATTTGTTTCTTTTTATTAGTGTTGAGTGGAAATAAATATTCCTCTCCCATTTTGTCCTCCACTAGAAAGTTTGGCTCATTGATGTATTTTACTTTTTCAGAAAATTTGGTAACAAAATCACAGTTCATATATTTCCCTTTGGATTCCCTTCCATTCCCTTTTCTTCCCTTCCCTTTCCTTCTCGTCCTTTCCTTTCCCTTCTATTCTTTCTCTCATGCAGATCTGTATTCCAATCACTCCATGAAGAAGCTCAGAAAGTATCCCAATCTGTAGTTAAGAATGATAAAATAATAAAAAATAACCAAATTGAACATGGACTCTGCCTCCATATTATATTTAGATTCAAGAAGGCATTTGTAGACAATGTCTGATGTCCCCACTGTAGCAACCACAATTCTGGCCCTTCGTTGACTAGATTCCTGCCTAGATGAACAAACCTGTTGGAGTGAGGAGGAAACTTAACAAACTAAGGACTCTAGGGAACTGTTCTTTGAAAATTACTGCCTTCATTTCTGTAGTTTTCAAAAAAAATGTTGAGTAATAGAAGGGAGCAAATAACCAATAAAAACTAGATTTAGATATTTGCATTAAATATAATCTAAATTGTAAGTAATCCACTTATAAAGAGTACTCTAGGCATGGCTACATTATTATACACTCCAAGGTGCTTTAGTAACTGATACTATTGTCTTTATTCATCCAGAGGGAAAACAGTATAGACAGTGAGTCTAGATGGAGGACACAATAGAACAGGCTTAGGAGACATGCATATTATTATTTTTCATTAGCTGCTATAGGACTTTGAAGGTAAATATAGCATTATTATATCCTTAGGCACTTAAAGGGTCAATGTGAGTTTTCAAGTTTTTAATCTTTAAAGTAATGTTTACAGGACTTTTTTATCTTAACATATGAGAATAAAGTGAGTTTCTCTTTACTAATACTGTGAAAATTAATAATTTATAACAGATAATTAATGCAAATATATATCCAAGGTTCTGAAGGCTATTCACTTCACATTTTAACAAATATTTTTGAACTTTCTGTTTATGATAGATGCTGAGCATGCAAAATGCTTAAAATATACTCATTATTTATATAATTTGTCATCCTTATGGTGAGGTGTAATAGAATGTTATAATATAAATTAAATTTTTATGTAACTAATATTTGTTCAATTGTATTTGGTTTCTTTAATATTTGAGTTGCAGAATACAGACACACATGCAACACATACATGTATATACACAAATATGCATATGCAATATGTATAATATACAAGACTCAAACAGAAACAGGCATATTTGTATATGTATGCAAAGAAAAATTGTTTAAATTATTCAATTTTTTAAAAGATTCATCTTAGAAGCCTGTAGAAAACCATGAAGTTCAATATAAGAACTTTTATAAAACCAATCAATCTAGGATTAGCTTTGTAGATTAAAGTGGAGTCAGTATGATTGAGATATTGGAAATGAATTCATGAATTACTACAAAGTTGCTATAATAGAATTCAGTGGGTCCTAAACTTATTTTGATTGCTTATATAATTAAGAATAAATATAATCATTAATAACTTAATTTAAGAAAACTCTCTTTTAGTCAGCTATAATATTGCAGATTTTAGAACACATAATTAAACCAAATCAGTAATGAAATTTGGTTAAGTTCAAAAATGTATTGCAGTCACAGAAAATTCCCCTAGAACAAATTGAAAACTTCTTTAAATGTCTCTCTTTATCTTTAGGAGTTTTCTGTATGTAAAATGAAGCCAAGAATATGACCTTAGGAAAACATCGTCTTGTGTATCCTTCGCTGTTTATTAGTGTCACTATTTCACTGGTGCCTCTGTCATTATTACACCCCGCTCACTGCCGCCCCTCCTCACTGATACTTACTGGTCATTACCTATTATTTCTACTCTCCACTTTATTATTTCTAGCATCTAACAGATGTTACAAAGATGATCTGCCTTTTTTGGTTAAATAAAATAAAATGTAAAACTTTTCAAACCTATATAAGATAAGCATAATAGATTTTTAGATATTGCAAAGTACATAAATAATATGATAGTGAAAAAACAAAAATCATTCTTGTTCATGGAAAATTTTAGGCATTATCATTTTAAACTCTATTTTGTTACAAGAACAGATTTTTTAAATAGCAAAGTTAAGATGTTTAAATGCATCTTACAACGTTGAGATTAAAATTATATGTATTTTAAAACTGTGTATCTGGAAAATATGTTGTATTTCACAAAATTTTTTAATTGTTACAGATAGGAAGAGAATAATATCTCTTGTTAAACTTTAAAGTCTTTGGATATTTCTTCAAATTACAAAGTAAAATGCTTCATCCTTTCAGTAGCTATTTCAATCACTTCTTGAAAACTCATTGCACATCCATAGGCAAAGGAACTGTATTATCTCTGAATTGTAATTTGGAGTGTCATGAATTATTTCATGAGACAAAGTTTGTTAAATCAACACTGGCAGTGTCATTACTGCTTCACTGTTGAACTCAAGTACAAGTCAGCTCTGCTTAAGTCACCATTTGCAGAACCCAGAAATGAATGTGCAGTTAAAATGTTGCCATAAGTTAATTAGAGTGGAATTAGAAGGCAAGTGGGCAATTTAAGAACATAAGAATTGCTGTACCGAATCAGACCGGTGGTTATCCTGGTGTAACATCCAGCCTCCAGCAGCTGTACTTGTTAGTTTCTAAAGCTTTGAAGGAAAGGAGAAAGACTCAATAATTCACCTAGACAAGTGTGCCATCTGTGAACTGGAGAAATTGCTTCAGGACCTCTCTCAAATAATACTTTAAAGCAGGAGGTTTCAATCTTGTTATGTTATGGGTTTAGCTTGAATAGCTCTGCTTATTAATAAATCTTATTAAGGCATCCAATTCTTAAGTAAAATCAACTAGTCCATCAAAAGCTATGTATTGCTAAAGTGCCTGAATTCATGGTTGAGTATGTCTGCATCTATTACAAAATATAAATTTGTGGTGCTTATTTGATATAAGTTCTTGATGGAAAATCTGCCTCTAGATAATCATGTTGGATGAATGTCTGTTTCTCTTTCCAAAACCCACTGTGTTCACAGGCTTGTGGTAAAAAAGAAAATACATTTGCTATCACTACTGCCAACTTCCTTTCCATACACAAAGTATCGAATGATGAAGAATTTTATGTGCTGAACTTTTAGGAAAATTCAACTGGAATTTTTCTTATATGATTTTGCTTAAGGCAGAATGCCTCTAAGAGAAAGGAATGGCTTGTTAATCCTTATCACTATAGTCTTCTGTTCATGATGGAAGTACCTGTGACTACTTTACAGGTTTCTTAATTATTCTAGATATTACCCTCAGGTCAATAATTCAAAAATGTTTCGCTCACAGTAAGCCATTTAGTAAAAAAAAAATCTCCCAAGAATAGTAAATACCTACAGGCTAAAGTCTGAACCATTTTTCTGTACTGTCAGGTTTTAATGTGATAACACTAACATCTTAAAGCTATAACTTTAATAGTATCTCCCCTACCCTAGCATCCAAGAAAACTAGGTTTTCATTAGTTTTTGAACTGAAGTGAACACTCATTCTTTCTGCCCATTGTAATTCTGTTCCCTTTCTTCAGTTTCCCCAACTATTCATTCTTGTTCAATTCCTCGTCTTCTCTCCTTCAACTGGAGTTCATTCCTTCAGTTACTGTGCTTGCAAACATAGCAATTGCTCCCCCTTCGGATGATGTGCCTGTTGTTTATGTCTGGTTTAGGCTACCATATCTTCGTGGTTCTTTGTTTTCATGGATATTCTTGTTTGTACATTCGCTGATGGAAACTATGTTTCCTATATTTACTTCTATTTCTAGTGCCTAGAGCAATGTTTGTCTCGCAATTCTTGCTTAAAATATATATTAAAGGAAAACCCATGAATTTTCTACTTGGAGCCAGTTTCACAACATTCACTATTGGGGTTGCCATTTGTGAGACCAAGGTAGTACTGTATTATGAGTGCTGCAAAGGTGTAAATGAAGCCAGAACTATAAATTTCTAAAAATAGAGTCAAGTGTTATTGATTTAAAAAGCACGATGACACAGTTGTCCTTGTCCATGAGTTCTGTTTCTTTTGATGGGTCTCTCCATCCCTCAACCCCACATCCTGCTGTCATCCTGCTCATCCTTGCTCTCTAGTTATGAATCTGTCTCTATTTTGCTTGTTAGTTCTACTTATTCATAAGATTCTACATAGGGTGTTTGTCTTTTTGTGTGGGGTAGAGGGTAGGTAGAAGAGGGCATATGAGAAAAATAGTAATGGAAAAACAATAAAAATGGACTATTAAAATACATTGAGAGGTATGAAAATTTTCATCACAAAAAGAGAATATACAAGTTTTGAATCAGACAATTGATGTTAGGGAATGAAATACTTTCAAGCAGAAGTAATAGTTGGAGCAAAGGCAAAGAAATCAAAATAAAGAAGGACATTACTAAGGAACTATTCCTAATTCTTGTTGGTTGGCTTATGAAGAAAATATCTGAAAATAAGCTTGGAAGCATGAGTGGCATCATATTTATTAACCTTTGTCTGAACTCACTTGGAATTCTTAAAAGGATTTTATTCTGTGAACAGATCTTCAAGAAGGTAAAATCAACTTAAAAGTGGGACTAAAGGCAGTTTCCTAGAGGAATGTGTTTATTACATAATAAGGGAATATGTAATTGGTCCCATACTCAGGCAATAAGGACAACAAATAGAATGAGATAGATGCAAGAGATGTTTAGTAGATGTTATTAATGTTCATTGTGAAAAGACTGAGCCTGGGATAAGGGAAAAGAGAAAAAAATAATAACACTAACTTTTGAGCATGTTTAAAAAATCATTATTGAATAGAAAATATGTTTTTCTCCATGAATGTTATGCAGAAATGCATGTAAAATGTTCTCTAAATTTTACTTCCTACAATTTTAACTAACATACTGCTTCAAGGTACTGAAAACATTCATCCGAGTTCAATTATGCTCGACTTCATTAAACCAGATCCACAATTTTTTCTGACTTGTTAAAAACCTCTGGTTTTTTAAAACAATATTTTTTATCTAACAATGATTTCAGTGGAGCTATAATGTCTTTTTCTTTTGATTTAGAAATCCAGATGGGACCCAGAATAGTAGTACAAGCTGGCCTGTCTTCAAAAGCACTGAACAAAAATATTTAACCTTGAACACAGAATCACCAAAAGTATTTACTAAGCTACGTGATCAACAATGCCGATTCTGGACACTGTTTTTTCCCAAAGTCTTGGAAATAACAAGTGTGTGTTTTTAGTATTTATTTCAATAATTGGTTGTGCATTATGTAAAAGGGGGAAAAGTTAGACTATCCAGGCCACGGTGATGGTGTTAATCTGTAACATTTTAATTACTTGATTCCAATGAGTCCATTATATTAATGACTTTCCTGCAGCAAGTTTGGGTATGTTTGGCTATGTTTGAAGGCTTACTACATAAGTAGCATTTTTGTAGTTAAACAAATAAACCTAAAATATAAAATTTTCCCTAGAAGAACATAAAACAGTTGTGGAACTAAAATAGGGTACTGTTGGCCATTCAGCCATTTTTTTGTGAAATTAATTAATGGATAATGAATAAACAAATACATAAACTAAATAATATCTATAACTACAACTAGAACAAAGTATAATTTATACTCAGAGAGCGATAAAAACAAATTTATTGATAAATAGTGGAACTTTTAATTTCTAAAAGAGAAAAACTCTAAAATTTACATTTAAAACAATGCAGATATTTCTAAATGTATTCAGAACTTGGAGATATTTATCTAAGAACATGTACATATATTGCATAATGCAGTAAATGGATAGTAATTTAGTTAACTAATCTTCAAGGAGTGGTTTCCTAGACTTATGTAGGGAAATACTAAGAAAATTGGTTCAAATTATCATATTATTTGAAAATTTATTAGTGAAAAATTATTTAAATCAACTTGAACATCCAATGTGAATAATCACATTTTTTTGTGATAGTAAAAAAAAATAGTGTACACATCCAATTCAATGCCTGGGTTTAAAATGACCAGTTGTTTTACAATACATGTGACTCTTCCAGGCAATTTCTACCTATTTTTTTTCAAATAAAAGTAATTGACTTTCAACCTTAGACATATTGCTGGCCACTTCCTTTACACTTTATCATTCTGTTTATCGTAACACTGTAATTTTCAGACTATATATAAAATATCATAAATTAATAGATATGTTTAGTTTCTTATTAGAAACTAACCCCTCCCCCTTAGAGAGGGAAGGGGTTAGTTTCAGGCAAATGGGGGAACCTCCGAGCTATATTTTATTATTTAATATGCCTTCTGATTATCACACATTATTCACCAAAATTATAATTATGTGCTCCATCTGTTTGGGAAATGTTTCTTATATACCAGCATTCTGCATATTACCAAATGTTCTGTGACATAGTGTATATCCAGAGATGGGCTCCACACCCCTTGGCTGAGACACAGTGATGCCCTTGTGTCCTCTGGGTGTGAATAACAATGAAGTAACATGTTTAATCTGACAAGAGAAGAGGTACCATTTAACATATCACACACTACACATTCCCAATCTTTACCTAAAATATTTTAAATGAGAAGGTCATGATTTGAGAAAAATTAAGAGAGGGGTTAGAGGGATTGTAAATGACTAACTAATTTGTTATAAGCCAAACTGAGCCATTCTGGTTCAGGCACATATGGTCTATTGCAATTTATTTGTTGATGAAATGAAATTTAAGAATTAGCAGTTTCTGCAGATGTACTTCAAAATCTCTATCTCTAAATATTAAACTGCCATAAAGTAGATTTAATAAACAAACATTGAAAATTTTAGCTAGTTTCTGCTCCTTCTTATGCAGTGCTGAACAGCTTTTTAGTTTGAGCAGCACTGTGGGGAAATGTCCTGCTAGCTCTGGGTTATTGTCATGCTCTGGGAATAATCCCATGTGTCCTGAAAATATAACAATAACTCAGCACTATTTATCTCAGATAATTCATCAAAAAAGATACATTAAACGTATTTTATAAATTTTAAAGTAAATGCATGTGGTTTTATAATATCAACAATGTATTCATTAACAATAAAATTACATTTAAACAAAGAAAAACAATGTAAAATTAAAGGTTTTTAGGTTTTATAAATAATTTTATGAAGGTGTTTAGAAAATTAAAAGCATGTTTTTATCAAACTTTATATTTTTCAAGTTGCAAAACTTCAAACATTTCAATTTTTGATGTTTTGAACATTGAAGTTATTCAGATAACCTGGGTGGAAACTTTAATGAAAATATTGTTTAAAAAAATGAAGCTCTACAAGTAAAATTTCAAAGAATGATTCAAGACTGCATTTTTTAAAAGGAGAAATGTGATAATGTTTACCTCACTTGAGATGAAAATTTAATAAGCTTTATAAGTAGTAGTTTACATGTGAGCAATAAATGTTCTCAAATAAAACAACCCCTAAAACTTGTTTAAACACATGAATTCTAGCACTTAACTTTCCAACTACACATTAGCACATGCCTATGCTGCTATTATGTGCACCTGCAAGAAATAAAATGTACAATATTTGTTTCAAATGTCATCACACTCAGAGTTTTCATTAAAAATGTAACTATAAAATCTCAGAATCATTGGGGGGGGGGAGGAAAATGGAGAAATGACCCAGTCAATGTCAATAAGAAATTAACATTTTTCACTAGAAGCAAAAGAGTGTATTTATTTAAAAGAAAAGAAAACATCTGAGTTTCACATATTATATCCAATGGCTCCTTTGGCCTTTGAATAAATGATGACACATTGTTACCTGTCAAAACTAAAAAAGACCACATATAAATTTAAGACCTGAGTTACTACTCAGATTGGTCACTTAAAAGAATCATGTACTTCTGTTTGCTAATCATTTAGCAAGAATGAAAACCAAAAATGAAAGTGAAAAACTGATTTGGAGAAAGAATCAAAATGTTTTCTGTTTCCAAATTCTGGATTTTCTATCCCTCATTAAAAGCAAAACAAAACATTATAACAACAACACCAAAAATGGGGAGTAACCTATAATTAAATAAAGTTCCAGTTTTGTTTCACTTTGTAAGTACATGAAATCTTTACAAAGCCTAGCCTGAGTTTATGTAATTCATTTCACATCATCACATAATCAAAATTATAGCAGGACAACTAATAAATTCTGATATACTGCATAAAGAAAATGCATTTCTCAGTAATTATAATAATTTGTCAACAAATATGGAAATAAGCAAGTAGTAAGAGGAGCAGAAGACATTTTCAGTGAACTCTCGAAATACATAAAATAGTCTTCTTATAATGCTCAACAAAATTCAATAAAAATTTAATTTCTTCTTCAAATGTGAACTCTGTTAACAATTTTGGGTTGACTTACCTCTTGGTGTTGATTTATTTTTTTTAACTTGTCAGGCTTGACTAAATAGAATCAGCTCCTTTGAAATATTGCTCTTTTTTTAATTGACAAGACAAAATATGGTTTTATTTTTATCACTGTTTCTGTAGGGAGGAAGGATTGACCTAAGTTGAAAATTCTTTCTATCACTTATACAATAAGTGGTCAATCTGGAATTTCAACCTATGTCTCTACAAAGTCTAAACTGATGTTTTTTATTTCACACTGTAGTACCTTGCATATTTTTTTTTTGGAGGGATTGTTTTATTTTTATATTTTCACTTGAGGACACGCTTAGAGAGGAAGAGAAAGAGAGAGAGAAAGAGAGAGAGAGAGGGAGAGAGAGAAATAATGATGTGAGAGAGAAACATCAATCAATTGCCTCAAATGTACCCCAGCTGGGGACCAAACCTGCAACCTAAGCATGTACCCTGACCTGAAATGAACCTGTGACCTTTTGACCCATGAGAAGACACTCCAACCAACTGAGCCACACTGGCTAGAGCTGTTGGTACATTGTAATCTATGTCTCACAGATGGTAAATCTATGAACATTTAAGTAATAGTCTCGTTTTGGAGAAGGTGAGGGGAGGAGAAAAACTTTCAGTTTTGGTTTTGATTTATGTCATGAGACTCAAAATATTATTTCAGCATATTCAGTTTCTCTGAAATCTGTTAAAAATATTTAAATTAATTATATTTTATCATCTCAGTCAAAGTTCAGTACTTCCAAATGAAAAATATTGTCAGGTTTGCAGAGCATTTATACAATATAAAGTATGTCAATACAATATATCACACAGAGGTTTGATTATGACACATAAGCAAATAAATTTGCTTGTATATGAATTAATAGTTTTGGAGTTATCCCAATAAGAAAAGAAAATCATATCTGAGACAATTTCTCTAAGTATTTGAATTTATTATCTAAATGCTAAATTACCAATAATTTATTTGTTATATCAAATACTTTGTTCTTTCTGAACTTTCTAGTCCTTCTTCCATGCATATAGCATTTTAAACATAATAGTTATCATAAGAAATAATATAAAATGGCTAATTTGGTTATGATATTAAACATCTTTCTCTCACATCTAATGTTTTTGAGTCTTTATAGTCATTGAACTTTAGAAGTAATTTTTGCATAAAAATTGGACATTTTTGTATAAATTCTCAAATATTTGAATATTTGCAAACATTATGAACATTGCAAACCTCAGTTTAATCTAAATTACAGAGAATATTTTGATGGCACTACAAATGTTTTAAGTATTTTGATTTTTATATAAACTAAAAATGAATCAATGGATGCACCTCATTATTGTATAAATGAAAGAAAGGTACTTTTATGTATATTTTATTTCAGTATAACATATAAACTGTCTTCTCTAAATTAATACCTTAAAATTTATAATCATTTATTTAAAATTTCTCACTGAAAATTATATATTTAAAAAAGTCTAAGTCTTATTTTTAAGAAAATAGAGGTAACATTTTCTTTTAAAATTGTCTAGCTTGCCATCCTAAATGTTTACAAAGGAAGATAGCTACAGAGGTATAAACCACTTATTAATTTAAATAATGAAAAGCATCTTCTAGACTATTTATATCTGGGGTATAAATATATGATTTTAAAAGTTTATAATTTAAAAGTTTCTATTGTTCACAAACTTTATTCTTTAATGCAAGATATGTGCTTTCAAATAAGTCAGGATTTCAAGATTTTTGTTGTACATAGGCCATTTTTGCTTCATTGCCTCACATTATTTTTGACAAAAACAGCTCTCTCCCTTGATACATGCATGTACTTTGCAAATTACTGGAATGCAGAGATTATTTTAGTAGTCTTTCTAATTTGCAAAGCAATTAATAAATGGCTTTCCAATACTAGTTTCAATAAACTATTTTTAACAACTAATTGTTGTTTGGAATTAAAATATATGGATATTGGATGAGTGCAAAATTGATACAGAATGCCAATTGCAAAGTTATCTCTGCAAATATATAGTGATATACATATTTCATCAGAAATAATACTCTGAATTATAATTACTTATGTAAGTTGTATTAAAATTTTTGTTATGAGCAGGGTAATCAAGAAAATTAATATTATATATATTTTTAGAAACACAAACAAATATATGCAATGCAATATAATTCAACATATGATCTATACACCAATGTTTGCATTTTATGTATTATACATTTTTGTACCTTATATATGTTTAATACAAATACATTATGTGCATTATTATATGACATACAATTTACTAAAAGCTATTCAGGTAGTAAGAAAGGCTGATAATAAATAATGAAAAATAAAAATTGCTGTGCAGTGTACTTGAAAAAAGTTGCATCTGTTATAAAAATTATTTTACAATTAACATAAAGAAAAATTAAATTTAGATTAATTCAATTTATTCTATGTTTTAAAGGAAATATTGATGAAGCAGAACAAGAATGGAAAGCAGGATTCCATCGGTGGAGCAATTACATGGTGGACTGGAAAAATCAATTTAACGATTACACAAGCAAGAAAGAAAGTTGCACAGGTCTCTAATTAATATATTTACCCTTTATAGAATGTTCATTTTCCTGTAAATCAAGGCAAAAATATTGGTTGCTCTCTTACATGCCTACTAGGAAAGCTATTATATAGCTGAACAAAAATGCCACAAGGATAATATCGACTTCTCACATCTATCATTTAGCATTTTATCTAGCATTACAAAACCCAAAAAGCTAAAACATATTTAAGTAAATTTCACAATTTAAAATTGGCAATTAATTATATTCACATTAAAATGATTTACAGCTTCAAGTCTTTATTTCCCAAATAACTTCAACATTTATTTCCTAAAAAGTATCTTTATTCTCTTTTTAGTTGGATGTTTATTTGAATTACTACTCATAGATGGGTATTTTTTAAATGATTAGATCTTGAAACATTGGATACTATAATTTACAATATTGTTTCATCTAATTAATTTATGAATGTAATGTCAATGTGAATTACAAAAAGAAACAGAATATTTGCGCTTCCCTTTTTTCACCATAAAGCAAGAACAAATCTTAAAATAAGAAGACTGATCCCTTGGGTAGAAACAAAATGATGCTACTAAGAGAAAAAATGTAAAACAATATACATCAGTTTTATACTTTTTAAAATACATACATGCTTAGAGTCACCAAATTATATTCTTTATTCTTTCAACTCTTGCCCTGTTGCAACTCCCCACTCTTTGACCTCCCCTAAACATGTGCTTATGTAAATTGCTCTTCCTATAACTAACTAATAAAAAAAAAATAGTAGATGAACAGAAATCTAAAGTCAGAAGTCATGTACTATCTCGGATAGAAAACTTGGCTAGACCCAGAAATATTAGGAACAATTGCTCAGTTTTCATAAGAACATTGTTCAATTCTAAGAGACAAATATTTATACTTTTGACAGACAAGTAATATTATTTTTAAAACCTAAAATTTACAAAACTACATTTACTAACTTGCATGGCAATAGATCATATCTAGTGAATAAATTCACTGTAGTTCACTAAAGGGGACAAGTTAAGATTTAGAAACCTGCAGACTTGTTGATTATATTAAGAACTGAAAACTAGTACTCAAGATGTAACAAAGTGAGTCTACATGTCCATACACTGTTTAAGTCAGTCTCATTTTCTTTTTTCCTGTGTGACTATAGTTAGAGCTCGTACAAGTCTGCCATCCTCACTCAAAATTCATGGTACTTGATCAGCTTCAGCTGATTAGAGAGAGCTGGTATAAAAGCCAAGTCACTTTTGACAGCATTTCAGTATTGCTAGAAATGGACATTTTGGCTTTCTAGTTCTTTCTCATTTTGAGATGAAGGGAAAAACGTACATACACAAGTGGTAGGTACATTATCAGGCTTTGATTTCAGGTGCCATTGCAGGGTCCTTCCAGGATCCACTATGCTTCTCAGAATCACTTGAACCTCCTCTTCATGTGGAATCTTTAATATATGAAATATCAAGAGGAAAGGTATAATTTTTAAAAGTAAAGTAATTAATTTATGATCAATCAGAAAATAAATTCCATGGATAAATCTTAATGTAATCCACTGTGACATTTTAACAGAATATTCTAATAAATGGAACCTTCCCAACATTGCTGAAGAAGACAAACTCAGCAAATTTCCTGTGGTAGTTGTAGTCTTATGAAATCTTTAAAAAATGTTCTCTTTATAGTTTGTTTTAAAATTAAGATGGTAAGAAATAAACGAAATACAAGGTTTTTGATTGAATGTACTTAATGTGAAGATAAACCAATAGGTTATTTACAGACACAATCTTGGTGGAACCATCAGAAGGTCAAAGAATAAAGAAAGGACCACCACAAACACACACACAGAGGTAGATGCATAAATGCATGCATTTATACACATAGGAGTCTATTAATGTTCAGCAAAAGATCACCATAAAAACTTTCACTGAATTATTCCAAGATGGAGTAAAAAGGAGATTTTGCCATATTCAAATAAGGAGAATGCATTATACTATATGATGGCTATCTAATCATATGTCACATATTAAAAACTAAAGTAAGATATAGCCTGAGAATATGTACAGAGAAACCCAAAACACAAATTTGAAAGAGTATATGCACCCCTATATTCATTGCAGTGTTATTTATAATAGCCTAGATTTGAAAGCAGCCCAAGTATCCACCAGTAGATGAGTAGATAAGAATGTTGATATATTTACACAACACCACAAGTCCATAAAAAAGGAAATTCCGCCCTTTGCATCAGCATAGGTGGACCTGGAGAGCATTATGGTAAGCGAAGTAAGCCAGTCAGAGAATGACAAGTACCATGTGATTTCACTCACATGTGGAATCTAATTAACATAATACAATAGCAAACAAGATAGAAACAGAGTCGCAGACAGAGACCAGACTAACACTCCTAGGAGAGGGGGTATGGGGCTGTGTTAAAAAAGTAAAAGGATTAAGCAAAAAAAAAAAACCCCTCATTTAATTTGCATTTATTTATTTATTTATTTATTTAGATTTCCTTCAACAGTTCAGGGAGGAAAAAATATACTTAACAAATAATTCTCTGGAGAATAAACTATAAACTTTTATTTAACAATGTTAAGAATTTTAAAAATCTTTGAAATGAATATGCCAAGAGAATGAATGATCTGTCTGTCTGGCTGTCTGGCTGCTTATCTATCTATCTGTGCATGGATTATCTACCTAAGATAGCTATACCTAAGTT
The DNA here is from genome assembly GCF_004126475.2 of Phyllostomus discolor. Taxonomy (NCBI): domain Eukaryota; kingdom Metazoa; phylum Chordata; class Mammalia; order Chiroptera; family Phyllostomidae; genus Phyllostomus; species Phyllostomus discolor. The sequence goes on along the minus strand of NC_040904.2, from coordinate 29,846,534 downwards.
TAACCAAGGGGGAGAAAAAAGAAAAACACCAGATAAATATTACTTATATAGCTAATTCAACTGCACTATAAATTCAGTCATTGCCTTAACCAAGATACTCCTTTTTTGTTTTTTCTGTTTTCTGTTTTATTGTTGTTCAGTTACAGTTGTCCTCATTTCCTCCCATTACTTGCCCCTGCCCTCCCCTCCCCTCTCCACATTCAACCCTTCCTCCACCACCATTGTCTTTTTGTCTTTGTCCATGTGTCCTTTATACAAGTTTCCTGACTCTTTCCCTTCTTTCCCCTGTTATCCCGCTCCCACTTCCCTCTGGTCGCTGTCCATTTGTTTTTTATTTCCATGTCTCTGCTTCTATTTTGCTTGCATGTTTGTTTTGTTGATTAGGTTCAACTTATAGGTAAGATCATACGGTATTTGTCCCTCACCTCCTGGGTCACTTCACCTAGCATAATGCTCTCCGGTTCCACCTATGCTGTCATGAATGATAGGAATTCCTTCCTTCTCTTATGTTCTCCTCAGTTTGACTAAACTTTGGACAGATTTCTTCCAGACTGCAGGCCTCTGACCTATTTTAGAAATCTGACAATTGTTAATTCTTTCTCTACCCCTGGAGATGTAGGTACATCTCCCAGCCTCTTGTCAGATTTACTACACAGGACATGTGTTTCTCAAAGACCTGGGAGCTATTGCTTTGAAACTAGGGATTAAAAAGATAGTGCCTTCATCTGCCAGTCTCTGTGGAAAGGTAAGATCATAACTTTGATGGGAGCCGATTACCAAACACAGATGGCCTAATCATAGATAAAAAACATTTGCAAATTCAATAATGACTCAATGTGTTCAACACAACCAACTGGTCAACCCATTCCCAATGTCCTCAAGAAATTTTTAACTAACTCACCTTAGCACTTAACACCCTCACAGCTTTTTGTTACAGAGGAGTTCAATTTCTCTCCTCTATTGCAGCAGTCTTGAATAAAATCGTCCCTTCCCATTGACTTTGTCCACTAAATTTTTACTTTAACAGCTTAAACCAACAGCCAAGACTTCTTAAAAGACCTAGGAACCATTATAATCCTACCAATTTTCCACTTTCTAACTAGGAAAATGCAAATATTTTTATTGCAGCAGATATTCATCAGAAACAATGACTCTCTTAACAACCTAATGAAAAGGGTGGCAGAACTTGAATTTATGAGGTATTGAATACCTATTTTTGTTGGTTTTCCCCTAGTATCTTCCAGGGGTGTCTAACCGGTGGCCCAGGGGCCACATGTGGCTCAGGATGGCTATGAATGTGTTCAAACACTAAATGGCAAATTTACTTAAAATGTTATGAGATATTTTTGTGATTACGTGTCACAATATATTTAATGTGTGGCCTAAGACAACTTGCCTTTTTGTATGACCCACAGACATCAAAAGGTTGAACACCCCTGTAAGAAGTTAAGCAGATAATAGTTTGCATATTTGTGTCAGTTCTAAGTTTTTGACATTTTTAATTTTTACCATTTACTTAATATTTCAGAATATTTTCTTCTTCCTTTCTACATTAAATTTAACTTTTCATGATGATATTGTTTTCCTGATAGAATGGCTGGGAACAAATTCATTTTTCACATAATATTTCTTTTATTTTCCTTTTTCTCTTCTCCTTTAATTTTCTTTAATGCAAAGTAATAGCTACAGATTTTTGTGCTGTTGTCTAGAAGTCCTTGTGATATAAAGGATTACATTTATATGTATAATGCAAATTTTCATTATACTGTTAGACCTTTGGGTACAGACCTTAGGAAATGTGATTCCCAGAAACATGAGTTTGGAAGGAACATAACTTGGTTTAGCTATGGTTTTTTCACAGCGATGGAAATGAGCCTTTAGTCTGTAGCCCCAAGCCCAAAACAACATTTTTCACGCAAGAAGACTCTTCCTTTCCCACTGTTCTTAAAGATATTTCTCTGGCTTTCTTTAGTTGAAATGTGCCTTTGTTTTACAACATTGTAATTTTGAAGTTACTTTCTTTGTGCAAGGTAATAAGTGAGTGAAAAACTCAAATGCTAACATCTGCTGTAGCATTTCAATTTTAAACCAAATGTGTGTATAATATTCTCTTTGGTAAGTGAATTAACATTTTCACATAACCATGAACAATAAAATTTTAATAATCTCCCTTGGAGTTTTCTCTTTGAAGTCATGTGCAAAATGTTAAGTGAAAATTCTAACAGAACCCTACTATTCCTTCTTTCTTTTTAGATTTTTGAAGATTTCAAAGATGGAGAGTAAGTACCATGTCCTTTCTCTCAATTTCCCTGGCATTAAAGCCAAGTAGAGAGGCAACTATTTATTTCTCTTAGAGTAGATGTAAGGCTTCCAAGGACTGTGTCAAATTCCAGAACACCTAAGTTTCCTGATCACTGTCTAGCACTATTATATGGAATTCTATTTCATATATATATTTTTCAATTCCTGGAAAACATTCTGATATTTCTGTGATGTCTTTTAATCATATTTTCAACTTTTTAAATTATCCCTATTCCTTGAAGAAATATTTAAATTATTGTATATTAATGTCCTGATGAAAAGTATCACATTGCTAATATCAATCCAATGCATGGGGTATCAGTTTTCTTAAATCTACCTGAATCTCACCTAAAGAAATTCAAGAGTGTAATATTTTGGGATATTTTCCCATATAAAACACTCCTACTCAACAGATGTTAAAGGCAACTTTAGAGATAAACTACTTGTACCATGTAAGAAGACAAGTACCTGAGGAGGTCCTCCATCTTGAAAATAATTTGATGATTCATATCCACATCCCAATTAATTATCATTTCTTTTTTTCTTTGACTTATTTGTAGAAAAAGTTAATAGTGTTGGTTCAAATTTTTAAGATGTGTGTTCATCAAAATAAATGTTAGAAAATATTTTTAAAAATTGTAATCATACCAAGAAAACTTTTTAAGTTTTTTGATATATAGTTACATATATGTGAATTTTTGTCTACTATAAAAATGTATATGCTTACATAACATATATATATTAAAATATGTGCTGGTATTTACTGAGAGAAATTTTAATTCATAATTTATTTATTCATTCAATGTGTTAATTAAAAATTGTTAATTTAGAGGTATAAATAAATATTTTCTGCCTAAGTAATTGGTTAAATAGGCTTATCATATTCTAAGAAAGGGAAAGTTGTAGGTCCAGAAGGTCTAAATAAAGAAACAAGTGGAGGGTGGGCTGGGATGGGAGTAAAAGGCAGAACGCTGTATTTGAACAACAATTAAAATTTTAAAAAAAGTAAAAAAAAAGAAAAAGAAACAAGAGTTTGTTTGAGGGTGTGTTAACTTCCAGATGCCTATTAGATATCTAAGAAAGAGAAAAAAAACTCTTTGTTAAATGAGAGTTGAGTTGAAGGACGATGTCTAGATTAGAGATATAAATTGAGTTGTCTCCAGCATCAAGATGTTATACAAAGCCACTGGACTGGAGGAGATTACCTAGAGATTGAGTGTAAATCTGGACTGAGCAGAGCCTGCTCTCTAGCACTGAGACTTGATTTGATGTTTAAGTCTCTGTTAAGCCATAGTGCTTATTGCGAGACTTTTATAAAACAACTCTCTTCTCCATAAGTTTGTAACCTTGACTCATCTCCCTTCTATCTATAATTCAGCAAAATGTTTTCTTTAGGAAAAATAAACCAAGGTTTTTATGGCTAAGTGAATCTTTTGGTTGCCTTTGCAAATAAATAAATATTTAGCTAAATTTATAATATCACCATTTAAATATTTTTCTTCAACTGTATTGAATTATCGGGAGAATAAAAACCTAAAAACAAGTAGAGTTTTGTTTCCATGCATACAATCCATATCTCTTTTTGGGTACTGATAAGATTTACATATGCATGCATGCATACATGTAGCTCATAAGGCTAAGTAATGGGTCCTCAAAAGACATCTACTTCTTAATCCTGGAAATTGTAAACGTTACCTTGTAGTGTGTAAAAAAGTTTTGCAGAAATGATTAAGTTACAAAATCTTGAGAAGGGGTTGTTTATTGGAGTATCCAGGAGGGCACTAAATGCTATCACATGTATTCTTATAAGAGAGAGACCGGGGGGAGACTTGACAACACAGAAGAGGAGAAAGAAGGCAATGTGACCACAGAGGCAGAAATTGGAGAGATTCAGCCACAAGCTAAGGAATGTCAGCAGATACCAGAATCTAGAAGAGACAAAAATATGAATTCTTCCCTGGCACCAATGATGGAAAGGTAGCCCTGATGAGACCTTGGTTATGACTTAGTGAAGCTTATTTCAAATTTCTAATTTCTAGAACTGAGAGAGGAAAAATTTGAATTGTTTAAGTCATAAAGTTTGTGTTAATGTATTACAGCAGTCATAGTAAACTGAAATGAACACACACACATATACATGTATAATTTTGCCAAATATATTGAATTATTATTTATCTAACATATTATTCCTTAAATCTTCAAAGGTATTTCAACCTACTAGTTAAAATGTATCTTCATTTTGTGATAATTTTTAGATATATGTTTCTTATTTTTTCTCTGTCCACTCTATTCTCTCCTCCTGTGGTCCTATTATTCTTGAGTCTAATTACATCAAACTGTCCCAATTTAGTCTCTCTTTAATTTTTCTTTATTGCTTTCCTTAGAAATACTCTCACTTGGGATGTTTCCCCTCTGATATTTGCTCTTCCTCTCTGATTTGCCTTCTATAGCTAATCTATTATTTTATTACCACTGTTATTAAAGGTAGTAATTTTTGTTTTGCCTCCCAGATAGTTTTCATTTCAACTTATTCTCTTTATGGTTGATGTAATTTCATAAATGCAAAAATTCCTTTTAACCTTTCAAAATAAATTTTTATTATTCATAAATATTCTAAAATTTTCTTATTTTTATGCATTAACAATTTCAAAAGCAAATATTCTTTGGACATAATCATTTTTTTCATTTCTTTTAGATGAATTATTTTCCCATAGCCCTATGGTAATACAGTGTTATGTGAATAAGTGTTGACAAATTGTGGCAGAAATAGGTGGGAATTCCTGGTCTAACACTTAAGAAACAGGAAAAGGAAGAGGAAACAGATTATATTTAATATAGTTTTAACCTATCAGTGAGCAAATCCACCATATGGTAGGGTCTATGAGGAAATTCTAAAGGAAGGCCTTGTCACAAAAAAGATACTTATGTGAGTTCCAGAAGGTTTCTTCTCCAAGGTAGGTGTGATAGACATAATTGCTTTAGCCATGTACTGGAGATATCAAGGAGAATACTTTGTAAAGTGTATGATTGTCTAGCTACTATGTTTTATGCCTTAAATTGATATGAAATAATATTGAATGTCAATAGTGATTAAAAATGATATTAAAAAAATAAATAAAATAGTGGTATTCAAAATTTCTTTAAAAATTACATGTTCAAACCAGTTCTTTATCAGATAATCAAGACTGATTTCTCACCAAGAAAAAGCTACTTCTTCCATATGATTTCATTCATATGTGGAACCTAATGAACCAACTGGACTAATAAGCAAAATGGTGACAGACTTATAGGCTGACAGCTCTGGAGGGGGGTTGAGGGTGTGAAGGGATTGAGCAAAAAAGATAAAAGAGGAAGAACTCATAGGCAGGGATAACGATGTGGTAATTATGGGGGGAGGGGTGTGGGTAGATATAGAAGAGGATATAGAGGGATGAATTGTGATGGAACACAAATAAAATAAAAAAATATGTATTTAAAACAATGACAATGGGCAATTCACACACACACAGAAAGATAAAGCTACTTCTGCTTAGAATTTCCACCATATTGGCTTCTGTAGTTTCTGAATAAAGCAAGTGTGACTCTTACATATTGTTTTTCATTTTATTTCTTTGTTTTGTTTCAAACTATTTCAACCTTGCATGACCCTTGGATACACTGGGATTTACCTTCAAAGGTCTGTTATGCTCTTTGCTTAACTCAGTCCTTAGTAATAGAAATATGACTATTTTAAATGGTAAAGTCCAAATGATGCTGATGTATAAGAGTAAATATTTTTAAAAATCTTAAAAATATATGGAGGTATAGGTTGGTGTTATGTATTATGCTAATGCTGAAATTCCTATGCTGAAATGAAGAAAAAAAAGAAACCTACATTCTCAAAAACTATAGGTAAATCAGTGTGGTAATAAATTTTTATTAGAATCTCATAGAGGTACATTACCCAGAAAAAGTAACTTCAATACAATGATTATCAATTGTTGATCACACTTTTGTTCTATAAAAAAAAGACAATCAAAAATGTATATTAAGCTCTGGCTGATGTGGCTCAGTGGATTGAGCACCAAACTGTGAAGCAAAGGGTTGCTGGTTTGGTTCCCAGTAGGGGCACATGCCTGGGTCCCAGGTGTGGTCCCCAGTAGAGGGCACACAAGAGGCAACCACACATTGATGTTTCTCTCCCTCTCTTTCTCCCTCCCTTCCCCATCTCTAAAAATAAATAAATAAAATCTTTAAAAATATTTTTAAAAATGTATGTTAACACCATCAGATAATAGCCACAAAAGCTTTAAATTTATTTTAGTAATTCACAATATTATATTTCCAGTTTGAGTAACACTCTACCGGTGATTTTATTTCTTTATAATAGGTCAATAACTCTCAAATATACTTTATATAATTATTTGTTTAAAATTTAAAACATTTTTTATTGAGCTCTGTTTAATTAGAGCCAGGAGGTATCATGTTGCTAACTAAGTTAAATTAAATTCTTGTTGCTCAGACATTAAATTTACCGAATACCTCTTCTTTTGATTATTTTAAGATACTCCTGGCTGATGAAGGTCAAAATGAACATGAAGGGGTCAGTAAGCTAAGACATTTTAAATGCCTTGAATATAAAAATATATATTTTGAATATATTTCTTCAATAATAAACTAAGTAAATCATGCCCTAATTCAATAATGCCCTAAGAAAAACTCCTGCCTTACACAAAAAAATTTCTGCAAATTATTGATCCCAGAATTCAACTCATTGAAACTAAGAAACCAGCACTAGATTTACAGAGAAACGCTGGAATAAAAAGAAGGAAACAGAAAAATAAAGAATGGACAAAAACATTCAGAAGGAAAAAAATGATTTCGTGGAGCAGATAAAATTATGACAAAAAATTGCCACAAAAATTTTTTAAATCTTTTTTGAAGATTTTATTTATTTATTTTTAGAGAGGGAAGGGAGGGAGAAAGAGAGAGAGAAACATCAATGTGTGGTTGCTGGGGGTCATGGCCTGTGACCCAGGCATGTTCCTTTACAGGGAATTGAACCTGCCGCACTTTGGTTCACAGCCAGCACTCAGTCCACTGAGTTATGCCAGCCAGGGTTTAAATCTTAATAAAATGAGAGATAGTATGACCAATACTTCACAGCAGAAATACAAGAATTTTAAAAAGATGTGGCACTTAACAGAGAAAGACAGCACATGTGTTAGTAAATCAGAGGAAAAAAGTAAGAGGGATAAACAATTTTCAGGTGTAAATCCCACACTAGGAGCAACACAAAAGAGAGCTGTCCTGGCTGAAAACACAGTGAAAATAGCAATAGGATTGAAAAGTAAATGAAATAAAACTAAAGAAAGTACAAAAAATGAGAAAAAGATTAATAGAAAAGATTAAGATCTAATACAATCAGTTTACTAAATGTGAAAATTGAAATAAGAGGACAGAAGAGTTTTTTATAAATCAAGGAAAAGTATGGTAAATACAACTTTTTTTTCTCTATAAATTGAGAAAGGACCCTATTTCTCTGGAAAGAAAGAGTGAGAGTAGTTTGCATATCCTAGGAATTCAACAAGACTGTAAAATATTTCTTCTGTATATAAAGATTAGAAAAAAACAAACAAACATAAGGGTTTAGCAATAAGATAGTATTGAAGCTAATTTGGTTTACTCATAAGATGGAATACCACTTAGCAGTTAGATTAGGTAAATCTTTATGTGTCGATAGGGAAAGTCTCCAATTTTTTGAATTGGAAGAAGTCAGCATGCATAACATTATGGATGTATTGTGATTTTTGTTTGAAAGCAATGATCTCTGGGCCCTGCCCAGGTAGCTCATTTGGTTAGGTCCAGATACTCCAAGTCTGTCAGTTTGATCCCTGGTCAGGGCATATACAAGAATCAACAAATGCCTGGCTGGTGTAGCTCAGTGGATTGACTATGGGCCTGTGAACCAAAGAGTCGTGGTCGATTCCCAGTCGGTGCACATTCCTGGGTTGCCAGCCAGGTCCCCAGCAAGGAGCGTGCGAGAGGCAACAACACATTGCTGTTGCTCTCCCTTTCTCCTTCCCTTCTCTTCTCTCTAAAAATAAACAAATAAAATCTTAAAAAAAAAAAAAGAATCAACCAATGAATGCACAAATCAGTGGATCAACAAATCAATGTTTCTCACTTCCTCCTCTCCAAAAAAATCAATAAATGAAAACAATTATCTCTGGAAACACACTTTAAAAGAATAACAGTGAATGACTCTGAGGAAGAACTAAATGGCTTGATAGAAATATGGAACTGAGAATTTTTTTGCATGTTCTACACTTGAGTGCCTTTATACTTTATAACATGTACATATATCACCTATTTGAACCAAATAATAACATAATTTTAAAGTGGCAGCTAAACCTGTTGTTTAATTAGTCTCAGGAGGAAAATATTCAATAACAACAACTGAATACCAACACAGTTGTTTTTTGGCAGGAATTGTTCAGAAATATAATGAATGATGAGATATAATTCCATCCATAATGTTAATATTTTCAACTGCTTGGAATAGCATTTTACTGCTAACTAATTCACGAAGGCTGTGCTTTTGAAAATTATGCACTTGCAAGAGATTTATTAAAGTTTTTCAATGTCTATGGATAACTGATCACACCTGCCCTTAACATTTCCAGGCCAAAATGGCTCTTCCATGCTCTGTGGCACATAATTCTGGAATCTCAACCAGGACATTAATTCTTTTACGGGGGAAAAAATACACTAAAACTCCTTAAATGAAAATGCAATTTATAGTCATTAATTTCCATAATGCAATGTTCAAATAAGCACTTACAATTTACTTCAATCAATTGCAGAGTGTATCTGTACTTTAGGCTGTTGGTATAGATAAAATGGGCATGTGGACCTGCCGAGCCTCTGTCCTTTCTTCCTCTCACAAGATAAAGGAAAAGTAGCACTGACATTTTTGTCCTGTAACTACACACTAACAGAATTCCCTTGACCTTCATGTTACCCAGACACACGTCCTTCCTCCATTTTTCAGCTGATAAAATGTAATAAGATGGTAACTAAGGATTGAAAGTAAGAATATTATGCCCATGAAAAAAGTGAAGGGATTGAGAACTACAAATTGGTAGTTACGATGAGTCACAGGGATGTAAAGTACAGCACAGGGAATAGAGTGAATGAAATTACAATAACTATGTATGGTGCCTGGTAGGTACTGCAAATACTAAGGGGAATACTTTGGCAAAGTACATGATTGTCTAACCACTATACTGTACAACTGAAACTGATATTAAATAATATTGAATGTCAACTCTAATTAAAAATACAATTTAAAAAATAAATAAAATAGCTGCATTCATAATTTATAGAAAAACATCATGTTCATACAGGTCTTTATCAGATAATCAGGACTGATTTATGATCAACAGAAAGCTACTTCTAGCCTGTGATTTCACTCACATGTAGAAATAATGAATAAACTGAACTCTAAATAAGCAAAATAGAGGCAGGCCCATAGCAGGCTGACAACTCTGGGGGTTGGTGAAGTTGGTGGGGGTGGAAGGATTGAGAAAGAAAAGAAAAAAGAAGAAAGAACTCATGGACATGGACCACAGTATGATGATTATAGGGATAGGGGATGGGTGTAAGTAGAAGAGGGTATGGGGGATAAATTGTGATGGGAAAACATAAAATAAAAAATAAATTAAGAAAATAACAACAGACAACACACACACAAAGATAAAAAGCTACTTCTTTCTAGAATTTCCACCATATTGGCATGTATAGTTTATGAATAAAACAAGTATGACTCTTACATATTAGACATTATCATTGACATTTTTGTTACACAGCAAAAATACTCTATAAAGAAAGTAGCACATCATTTTATATTCTGTCATGAATTCCTTATTCCCATTGCCAACTACCCAGAGGTCTTACTTAGGGAGCACTGTGATGACCTATGCCTGGAGGATGACCTAGGCTGAGTGGTCATGACCTAAATCTGAGATGCAGATAACAAGAACAAGACCTTCATGTTGTTAACCAAAATTAATTTTAGACTGTAATAAAGAATGAAAAACCCTTATTTGAGCAAAAGGAGCTATAGCCTAGGAGACACAGACTCAGTGAGCACCCTAAATTGTGTTCTGTAAGACAAAGTGAAAACAAGGCAAAAGTTCTTGCCCATGGTCCAGTTAGGTCCATTTTATGTACATGAGGTATCCAAATGTGTGCACTTTCTGGCTGGTCATCATGGAGCAGTTCTGATTAGATGGAGCAGGAACTCCCTTGTAAAGTTTATTCAGCCAGGCGCAACTGACCAGGGCATAGCGTGGGAGGCGAGAGGTCAGTCTGAGTTTCTTGGAATACAGAGTTTGTGAGAAGCCCCTGTAAGCAAACAGCCACTATGCTCTTATTATTTATAAAATCTGGGTCCTTAATTGACCATAGAGAGTCCATCTCAAGAAATAAATTCCTTTTGAGGTTCACAGCAAATGAATATTTTTCTTGGTGTCCACAATTCAAATAATCTAAGAAAGAGCATTCTAGGCTAGTGCCAAAACATCAAGGCAAAAATAAGCTTATTATGTTTGACAAAAAGATTGGAGCTTAGCAAGGATAGCAGGAACCACAGGAAATAAAGTTGAATTTTGTAGGGTCTTAAAAGAGCATTAGGAATTTGCATTTTGTCTTAAATCAGTGAAGAGCTATTAGAAGGGTAAGAAACATAGGACTGGCAGGTTCTCAATTATATTTTAAAAGTTCATGTGATTGCTGTGTGGCAAGTAGATTCCTGGGAAAGGCAGTATAAGGAGGCTGTGATAAGCCTCCAGTAAAGAGGCTTTCAAAATAGTAGACAGGAGATGACGGTGGCATGAAGGTGAATAATCACAGTGAAGATCCAAATAAGAAGATAGAATATGCTTTGAAGATGAAATGATCAAAGTGTTATATGTATTGAATATGAGTGTGAAGAAAAAGAAAGACTTGACAATTAATCTAAGATTTTTGATCTAATTAACTCATTACATGGTGGTACAGTTACATGGGGCAGCTGAGATGGGAAAACTCAGGACGCAGAACATGTTTATTAGTTGAGGGTGTACTTCAAGTGCTCTGTTCCAAAGATAATTAAAATTTACCCAGCTTATGTTTAAATAAATCCCATATTTAGGATAAATTCCTAGATCTTCATTTCTAGTATGACTAGTTTTCTAACATACAGAAATCTCATTTTCAAAACAAACCTGCTCTTCCATTTTCCTCTGAACTACCGGCACCTGCATAATTTCCTAGTGAAGTACCATGTATCCTATAGGCCCTAAGTATGCGTCAGTGTCTTTTCTACAGTTCTCCTTGACCCTTATCACAGACAGGTGTCTTTGCCCTAGCAGTATCACTTCACTTTATTTATACTTTCTAATATAAAGTGTCACACTAACATTCTCATCAACTCTACTATGAATTCCTCAAGGGTGAGCTATCTCTAATTCATATTAGTATTCCTGGAAACCAGCCCAGTGCATAAATTCTCACTACAGACAAATTTTCATATGCACTCATGCTGAAAAATAGCTCACAAGCAGTATTTTTAGGCCCACCCACATACATATAAATAGCAATCACTCTTTCTCAAGTACAAAGGACAAAGGTATGCTTTAAAAATCAAAAGTTTAATTTGAAAACTAATAGCAAACATGCTTTTTTATTTTTAAAAACTCTCTATATACACATACACACACATGGTCAAAATATTTCATTATGAATTGGGAAGAAAAAATACTGTCTTCAAGTTTCTTTGTTGTTAGTAAATATTATATAAAGAAACACATTATCTCCATACTAAATTTGCACATTTGTAATTAAACCAAAATGGTCTCCTTGCAAGTTGCACATAGGGGTCAAGAACATGACAGTGAGTCAGAGACTAAGAGGTAATAATAGCAGCAAGCCTGACTCAACTTTGTAGTGCCATTGCAGAATAAAATGAGTGTCAATTGACTGGGTATGTGCTCTGTCTTTGCTTCGTTTTACAATCGAAGGGGTCTGCCAAAAAATCTGCATATTGCTGGCAGGCAAACAAAGCCAATCCAAGCACCTGTGTTGCAAAACTCAGCAACTGTGTGGTTGCCATTAGTAATCCATCTGTGAAGCTGGTACCTGCCTCATGTCAATTGACTCACATAAGGTGGGTTGGAAGGGAAATTCCATTAGATAAGGGGTACAGCAAAATTAACATATCATTTGTTCTTGTTTGTGATTGAGAAATACAGCAAGCATTGATGGAAAGTGGGAATTTTACAAAGGATTTGAATAGATGAGTAACTGCTGTTACATGACAAATGGAAATGCTTGAAGTCAAGAAGAAAAAATACATATATATGTATACACACACACACACACACATACACACATAAGGAACAAAACCTGTACTTACTTTAATGACCCATTACTCACAAATAGAGTATCAGAGTCACTAGTCCTGTTTAAAGTTAAAAAAAAAAAAAGAAAAGAAAAAAGAAATCATGTCTTACTAAAGAATTGTGAACATTAGGTGAGGTTCATTTTCTTAGATTCTTAAATAGCAAAATCTCATTTGCTGAGACAAAAAATTCAGAGGTTGTGGGTTCAGTAATTATCTAAGCTGAAGATAGGACACGATTATCAATGAAAAGGAGCTTAATAGAAATATCAATGATGTGCAAAACATTTATTGGAAAATGCTGAAACATCTTTTGAGCACAAAATTGTTTTTGAGCACTTTTGTGTGTCAGTGTATTAACAAGTGCAAATCAAAGGTTACATCCTAATAGCAATTATCACTTATATTTACAGAGCATGTGATTTGCACCCAGTGAGGTGCTACAGCATTTTATTTTATTTTTTTAAAGCTTTCAAGCTTTACTTTTTTAAAGTTTCAAGAACTGCGGCTCACAGAAGTTACTTATCTTAACCATTCAAGACAATGACCTGTTTAATGTGTCTTAAAATAAATTTTATTTCCTCAATATTATTTTGGCACTGTTCATAATGGTGCCATTTAAGCAGTGTTTGATAAATATTTCAGTCCCTAAGCTACTGAGACAGTATAAACCAGTATTGTATTATGAAGTATCTGTACAATACTGTGCAAGCTGAGGAAATCAATAAAACAAAATAACCATGGGATAGGTAAATGAGAAATCTGAAGAATAAAAACAACTATCTGTCATGATAAGGTTCAGGTAGAAAATGACAAATTTGGATTTTAAAAAGCAGTGTTTCTGCCCAGATCTGTTAAATGACATAGATAATATTTTACATGCTTCCTATATACTTGCTTTAGCCTCTCCAAATGTTTTAATTAATTATTTTTTGCTGTTTAAGTACAGTTGTCTGCATTCACCCCCCAGCACTCCCCACCACTCCAGCTGTCCCCACCTCCCTCCACTGCTTTCACGCCCCTTGGTTTTGTCCACATGTCCTTTATAGATGTTCCTGAAAACTCTTGCCCCCTTCTCCATGTTTATCCCCTCCCACCTCCCCTGTGGTTACAGTCAGATTGTTCTTAATTTCAATTTCTCTGGTTATATTTTGTTTGCTTGTTTGATTTCGTTGATTAGGTTCCACTTAAAGATGAGATCATATGGTACTTATCCCTTACCACCTGGTCTCCAGATTTTAACAGGGCATTTATTAGAGCAAATTCTAGAAGAACATATACCAAGTATCTCTTACTAGTGAGTATATACATCATTTATATTTTTCAGATTTTGCTCTTTTTGTATTTCTAAAATGCGTAACTATTTATTGCAAAATTAAAAACGTGAATATTTAAGATGAGCCATGGTAAACAGTGAGGTTGGTATACATTACATTTAGAAACTCCAAAAGTACAAGAGTTAAAGCAATGTAAATTATGATTATGAAAACAGTATAAATAGAGATTCATCTAGATTCTCAACTGCAAAAAATAATAGTTGAGAATGCATTCTTAATCTTAGGAAGTGCTGATTCTTGATTCATTAGATTTTTGTTATTATTCCAACATATTATTTTGTTATTATTCCAACATATTATTATTATTATTCCAACATATTATTAAAACACACAGAAAAACTGAAAGAATTTTACAGTTAAAATTCATGTATTTACTATGTTTCTGCTGGAATTGACATTACGCTGTATTAGCTTTATTGTATATCTATTTATCTACATTCATCTGCCTAACTTTCTGATTATGGATTCATCTATCTTATTTCTGATGCATTTTAAATAAAGTTACAGACATCAGTACATTCCCATAAATACTTCACTATGCATATATATTAATCAGCATTCAGTATTTTCCAGTGTTTTTTTTCTTATTGTTTTGAAGTATAATTTACATACAATTCAATGTGTAAATACTGAATGTCTTTTTAATGAATTCTGACAAACGTATCTAAGTGTTAATTTTAAAAGGGCATGTGCCCCCACATGATTTAATTATATGTGGAAACGACGGAACACTATAAACAAAAAAAATCAAACCAGACTTATAGACACAAAAAGCCAACTGGTGGCTGCCAGATGCGGGGGAGGCATTGGATGTCTGGGTGAAAGAAGTAAAGGAATTAAGAAATACAAATTAGTAGTTACAAAATAGTCATGAGGATAAAAAGTAGAGCATGGGGAATATAGTCAATAAATTGTGATAACTATATATGGTGCCAGTTTGTACTGGAAATATCAGAGGAAACACTTTGTAAAGTTTATGATTGTCTAACCACTACAATGTACACCTGAAACCACTATTAAAGTTAAACTGTAAATAAACTAAAGTAAAAATATATAATAAAAAAGGGACATGGACTCATATTGAGCTATTTTTCTTACTGTTTTTTTCTCAACAGCTTTCTCAGTTGGTGGATTGAGGCATTTAAATAAAAATCAGTTTCCACATTAATGAATTTTATTTCATGAGCATTTTCACTACTTACTAGTTTTCATTTTTGACTAGAGTCCTAAGTTGCAAGCAATGGAAACCAATTCAAGTGGCTCTAGATCTTTTCTGCCTATGCAGAAAATAAATTTATTGAAAAATATATTGAGTTTATGTATTTCAATTGAAGAGCATAGAGAGAAAAAAATAAAACAAAACCACCAGGAGCTGGAAGGCCAGGTTTGTAAGTAGAGCCAAGGTCTAATAAGATTGTTAAACCTGGTCAGGGGGATTGTTAAACCTGGTCACGATGTAACACTGAATAGCACCACAGCTCCGCCATCGGCACTGACTAAGATGAGGGTGAGTTGACATGACTACCTGAGCTGCCATGGCCCAACATAAAAATCTCCATGGAGATGCACAGTCCCTGTGGAATGTCCCTGGGTGCGCCCCCTCCCCCCACCCCAGTTATGTGTCCATGCCTAGTCAGAAGGTCTTAGAATAGGAGAATCTAGTATTTTGAGCTCCTATAGTGGGTACAGCATGCTTACCTTCCCAACAAGAACCATAAAGGGAGAAATTCTTTAAATATAGTGAGGAATTTTGTATGATTGGTGCCCAAACAAATTACCAATATCACTAACATACGTCATTTCATTTTTCTGCTCCACAACCCCATAAAGTTGTCACCAACACAAGCAAAACATTCTTGTTTTATGGGTGAGAGTAGTGTTTAGACAACTGGTATTTCATCAGTTTGATCTTAGTACTGTATTTTCTAGTTTCCAGTTTGACTAGTGAGTACTTGTCCAATTAGGACAGTGAGACTTCTCATTTTGGACAGGGCTGTGGGTGGGCGCATTGTGATTAGAATAGGAGAGGTGCTACCTGACACCAACTGAGCCAAACAGTTCCTTAGCAAAGATTCTAGACATTTAATCTTAGTTATGGCATCTCTCTACCATAGAAGAGTCTAAACGTGAAAACCGGAAGCAGGCATTATCATTTATGAGAGCTGGTTTATCGGGAGCAAGACTGAACAAGAAAACCACCCAGAGTAATCATGGAAGAGACAGATAGCCCTAATGGCAATGATGGTGGTGGTTCGGGTTCTTTTCCTGAGGCCTGGGCACATGAGGTCCTTGTAAACTGTGAATTACTTGTATATTGTACTCTGCTAATAAATTTTCCTTTTTTGATTAAGCAAATCCCCTGTGGGTTTGTTATTTGCCAGTAGGAGTTACAATCACTGCATTAATTATGGATAGGTGATCCTGAAATGAAACCTGCTTTCACCCACATGGCAGAGATGAGGTAGATCACAATTTATTAAGCATGGACCTCAACATTTTCTAACTAAAATCTTTCATGTAATCAATGCTGAATGTATTCCCTCCTTAATAAGTAATGTCACAGAATGAGTTTCTTAAAACAAGAAGTACCTTCTTGTACTCTTAGAAGTAGCTAAGAGACCAAAAAAGAATCAAGATGTACTGAAGAACCACCTCATCTTCATTTAAATTATTATCCATTTTATCTTCCCCACCCCAATTCTATAAAACATTAATAAGGCTATAAGTTTAAGCTCTATGTCACTGTAACTGTGTAGCTCTTGGACTCTACAAGAGATTGACTCCAAATATGGTATTTTTTTTTTGCTACAAGTAATGTGCATATGAAAGGCAATAACTCATTTCTGCAAGCTCTAATTCCATAATAATTTATTCCAAGGCCTTGGCAGCTAATGCTTCACTCACTATTAATAGAAAACCGTACAAGTGGTGTAGGTGGTACTTTCAGTTTAGTAATGCTGTAGTCAATTTCTTTAATTTATAAAGTATTTATAAATCTCATCTTTGCAAAGCTGCTGAAACTGTGTAGGCAGAAACCAGTTATCTCCTTATCTCACAGCTTTCTAAATTGTGTCTTCTGTAGCCAACATAATCATTTACACTCCTCTTATTAAATCTGTTGCATGACCCCATCTGTTACTTTGCATCTTATGAAATAGCTGATTATTTGTGTAGCTCATGATTAGAATTTATTTTTGTTATTCCAATTACCCTACAGCAGGTATTGTTACATAGAGCTTGTTAAAACCAGATTCCTGAAATCTATCTTAGCACTGGCAATAACACTTTCAACTTTTACCTTTATGAATTTTCCTTCTTTATATCTGGCATTACCCCTTGCCCTGAATCCTAAGGCCCTATCAGCTTTATCATCTCAGCATATGCATGGTATATCTTTTTTCATCTTTTACTTTCTTGTGCTATAATGAATCTTTATTCATTCTGAAGTTTGAATATCATATAAAATTTCATTTGCCATACACAATTTTCTTCTTTATTTTCCTCTAACCAGTTACAATGCAGACACACTATTCTGAGCTTGTAGGCCATGCCAAGTCAAGCAGTGGGTGAACTGGGCTGTGTGGGGCACTGTTTCCCAGTCCCTGCTATGTAATACAAAACAAAGTTAGTCCAACTTAAAATGTTGGGTAGAATATTTATAGTTAATCTTTATTTTCTCAACTGATATATTTTAATTATCTAAATTGGACAAAGTAAATAAATTGCAAAGGTCCCTGGCTGGTGTGGCTCAGTGGATTGAATTGGCCTGGCAATCAAAGGGTCGCTGGTTCTATTCCCAGCCAGGGCACAGGCCTGGTTTGTGGCCCAGGTCCTCAGTGGAGGCCGTGCAAGAGGCAAACACACACTGATATTTCTCTCCTCTTTCTTCCTCCCTTCCTCTCTCTAAAATGAATAAATAAAATCTTTTAAAAATATAAATAGATAGATAGATAGATAGATAAATGGCAAAGGTAAATAAATAGCTCAGGCAAGACCCCACAAACACAACAGGGAAATACAGTCATACCTTGATACTGTCAGCACCAAAACCCATCAAACCTTGTACTCATCGCATTTTGAAAAGGAAAAATAAAATGTTTCAGCACTGGGTCTTTCCTTGGGACTTATCGCACTTGCTAGAACTTGTATGAGTCATGATGCCATCCTGCAAGAGAAAATGTTTCATTGTTCAGTACTTGTGGGTTTACAGAACTCATTATGAGTCCTGGAATGAATTAATGATGAGTATCAAGATACCAATGTAAGATGCAAATACATAGAAAGTCCAATATTAAATGTGGTAAGTGACAAAAGAGCGTTATGCAGAACACTGGGCAGTGATACAAGGTTTTGCTGAGAATTTACAATGGAATAAAATGCACATATTTAAGTGTATGACTTGAGATGTTTAAAAAATGGGACTCCTGTTAAACAACTATCCCAATTAAGAAAAAAATGTATTTTCATCACCATGACAGAATATCGTAATCTTTTTATTTTCAAAGTCCCACCAAGAGCAGCCACTATTGAGATTTTCTTTAGATGAGATTAGCCTTTAATGTTCTAGAAATATATGTAAACTAAAATCATACATTGTGTCCAACAATAATGATGGATTTCACTTGTTTTCATTTTAGTTCCGAAAATCATTACTTCATGTTTTGTTGAACTTTATTATTAGGTAGATACAAGTTTAATATTTTTAAATCTTATTAAATTAACACATTTATCTTTATGAATGTTTTTATACCTGGTGATACCCCATGTTATAAAGTCTGCTTTATCTAAGTATAATCATATCAGCTTTATCATTACTGTTTAGCATTTTTACTTCCTAGTGTAATGAGAATTTCCAGAGTCATCTTTTATTTTCCCTGTCCCATATTTGAAATCAGTCATCATCGCTCTAAGCAGAGCTGTCTAACCCATAGCTCGCAGACCGTATGCAGCCCAGGATGACTATGAATGTGGCCCTACACAAAATCATAAATTTATTTAAAACTTTTTTCTCATCAGTTTTCAATACTGCTTGTATATTTAAAGTGTGGGCCAAGAAAACTCTTCTTCTTCTAGTGTGGCCCAGAGACACCAAAAGGCTAGACACCCCTCAAGGGTGCTGGTTCATGTTGGTGCATAATAGTATTTTCAAGCAAAAAGCTGGGCACTGGGTGTCCTATGCCTATAATATACCATTATCTCTGGATATGTTCAGTGAAGGATAGAAGAAAATTATTTTTTAAACGACTTTAAGGGTATTCCCATAAAGCACTGCCATAAGAATACCCCTGCTGTTATTTATGTGTGTGTGTGCACATACACATGTGTGTGTATGAAATAATATGTTTCAGACATTAGACAATACTAGAACAGGGCCGTGATCTTTGGGAGAGAAGCAAAAAATAAGCCAGCCTTAGGATTGTCACCAGTTCTTTCTGAGGGCAGTTTCCAGGTTGTGGTTCTGGAAAGAGAAACCAAACGAAGGCAAGCAATCTCAATGAGTTGAAGAGCCAGAAGTCAGAGATAAAGGATGCAAAGCAGGCTCAAAAGCATTAGGCACGATAGCAGGGAGGAGTCCACGGCACAGAGAGCTTCAGAGAACTACAGATAGGTCTCTTTGAATATTTCCCATTTTACTGGTCTTTACCAGAATGTGGTGACATTCCCTGAAGTAGCTGGGGTAATATCAATTAAACAAAAAGTAGAGCTCAAAAACTGTTAAAAAGAGAAATAAACTTAAATTTATGGGACATCAGACAGTCTACATATTAGTATCACTTTGGAAGTTAGGTCAAATCAGCTGTAGACCAGAGATTTCTCTGAACCCACCCTAACAATGCTTAATACCTATTCCAAAAGGCTCACATCAATGGCAATTAATTTACCCACATAAAAAGAAAAGCCCAAACCTGTTTAGAGAAATACAACAAAATTCATCACCCAACAATATAGAATTCATAATATCCAGAATCCAATGTAAAATTACTAAGTGAATAAAGAAGAAAGAAAAAACATATGGCATCTAGCCAACAGACAAGTTTATCAAATGAAAGAGATGCAGATATGAGAGAGAAGAAGGAATTAGTAGACAAGTATCTTAAAATAGAAATAATGTGCGTGCCCCATATGCTCAAGAATACAAACACAACTATGAATATGGTGAGAGGGGAACTTAAAAACAGCAAAAAGACCAACAATTTAAAAAAGTAAGACGATGGAACTTTTAGCGGTGCAGAGCAATCGGTGCAGTTGAAGATGCAGCAATAGAATGGCACACAAGGAAAACAAAACTCAACAAGAAAAAAATATTGGGAGAAATCACTGCCAAGGATTACCTTTGATGAAAACTACAAACCACAGATAAAAGAAGTTCAGCAAACCCATTCAGAGTAAATATTTTAAAAGTACATCATAGCAATATATTCAAAACCAGTGAAAAAGAAAAAATCTTAAAAGTTTAAAATTCTGTATTAATAAAGATCTAATGAAAACTCTCACATGTAGATTGTTTATGTTATATATTCACTAGGTTAATTTGATTGCCAGAAAATAGCAGAAAGGTCCCAGTGTACAAAATAATTACCACATTAAAGGAAAACATGTGAAATTCTAAAATTTAGATAATAATATATACAACCGATAAGGAGTTATTGATCAATAATTATAATGCCTAAGGCAATATATGTTTTTCTCATTCTGTTATTTATATTATGAACTTTGTAATGCTTTCATCTTTTCTTTGTGAGTTTAGACTTGTAAGTACTTAGACCTTAGGAAACTATGTACATTTGTGGTTTAATGACATACTATTTTTAGCATCTCCTTGAAATGCTGCAAAATTAATAATGCTGCATATATGATATAAAGAGCCTTGTCACTTTGAATTTGCTGCTTGAGCAACTTTGCTTTAAAAAAGTACATAAATTATACAGTGACATTTAAAGAGTGAGACATTTGCAATGGTATTAACCCTCTAAAATCATTTATGCAGAAAGAGGAGTTTTCTAAATGCATTTTAAATCTTCCTTCCAACACATCTTCTAAACTCTAAATACATACACCTTAAAATATCCACCAAACCATCTATCAGTCCATCTAATTTTTTTGAGAAAGCTACATCTAATTATGAAAAATAATTAGTATGGAATTATGGAAACTATTTTTAATTAACTAAGAAAATAATAAACATTAATATTTTACTTAGCTGTAGTTTAATTATGTTACATTTACATTATGTTTTATACTTCACAAAGCACATTTGTAACATACTATAACATTAGAATTTTACAATCCTGTTGAGTAGAGAAGAGACCTAGTATGACCCCTATTTTTAAAATAAAAAATATAGTATTCTGAGAAGACAAAAGATTTGTTCAGTGTCACAGGCTACTACTGGACTTAAAGTCTACTATTTAGGTAGTTGTTCCAGTCCTTTTTCTATTATAATACAAGTCCTCTTTAGAAAGATATATAAATTTATATACTGTTCATTCACTGATTATGCTTTTACTGAAAGTAAATATAGTATCATTATTATAATTAATAAATTAAAAACAGAATTAAATACATTTATCAATCTTATGTGATAAATGTCAATATTTAAATCTTACCTCAGAGACTCAAACCATGATAGCAATGAACATTGATTTAGATCATACGGTAGGTTTCTATTAATGCATAACAAATTACCAAAATATGTGGCAGCTTACAAATATGCCTATTTATTATCTCAAGTTTGGGTAGGTCAAAAGTCTGGCAGAACATAAGTGGATTCTCTTCCCAGAATCTTACAAGGTCAAGATCAATGTGTCTGCAGAGCTGTGAGTCAATCTAAGCTTCGGGTCCTTTCTTGAGATCACTAGTCATTGGCAGAACACTTCTCCACGAGGAATACTCATGTTTTTCATGTGGCTCCCTCCATCTTCAAGTCAGCAAAAGCAGATGGAGGCCTTCTCATGTTTCACATATCTCTCATCGACCCTTTATCCACATCTCTCTGGCTTCCTCTTCTGCTTTTAAGTCCTCACGGGATTGCTTTGGGTTAACCTGAATAATCCAAGATAATCTTTCTATCTTAAATACAATCAATTGGCAACTTTAATTACATCTGCAAAGCTTTATTTTTGCCCCATAATGTAATATATTCACTGATGTGACACCGAGCATAAAAATCATGATGAAAAATTTCTGCTTACTATAGAGATATTTTTTGATAAGAAAAAACATCAAATATGTTTTTGGCTAAGAATAAAGTTTTATCGCCACAAACTAAGCTTTAAATATTAAAAAGCTAATTGAAGAAAACTATTCAAAATTATTTTTGGTACATAATAGCAACCAAGACATATATATTTAGCACTTGCTATGGGCCAGTACTACTAGAATCAAGACAAAACTATATCCAATCTCTTTTTGTCCTTGTTGTTTACATTAGTATCTGAAAAAAAATATGCTTGACACATATTTCATTGAGCAATGATAAGATAAAAAGTAATTCACTGCCCTGGCTGGTGTAGCTCAGTGGATTGAGGACGGGCTGGGAACCAAAGTGTCCCAGGTTCGATTCCCAGCTAGGGTACATTCCTGGGTTGCAGGCCATAACCCCCAGCAACCGCACATGGATATCTCTCTCTCTCTCTCTCTCTCTCTCTCTCTCTCTCTCTCTCTCAACCCCCTTCCCTCCCTAAAAATAAATAAATAAAATCTTAAAAAAAAATTCTTTAAAAAAAAAAAAAGTAATTTACTGACTCTGTCTTCCAACAACTTACAATATATAAAGGGTAATTGGCATGCAAATTCCAGTGGGAAAAATAACAAAAAACAAAACAGTGTCTGTGAAGCTAATGATCGTGCTGCATAAAGGAAAAAAGAGCAGAAGATAAGTCTTGAAAAGTAAGAATAAGATCTTTAAAAGAAGGATTTGATAAATTCACTGAAAAAATGACCTTGACAAAACAATTTAAAAGTTTTATGTATCTTTTGCTCTTTAATGCAAATTAAGAACCATGTGTTGCCTCTTGTAACCTACACTGGGGTTAGGGGCATGGAGGAATATAAGAATTAATAAATAAATTAAATAATGTACTTTAGGTAAGTAATTTCTATTTGTCTGTGAAATGTATAGTGTAGGTTATCCCCTGTTCTGTCTATACGGAACTTAAATCCTCTGATCCATGATCAGATTCATCCTCACAATTAAGTACACATTTTCTCTGTGACCCATAATTAAATAACAGATGATTCTTTTTAAAAAATATTTTATTTATTTATTTATTTTAGAGAGGGAAGGGAGGGAGAAAGAGAGAGAGAGAAACATCAATGTGTGGTTGCTGGGGGTCATGGCCTGCAACCTAGGCATGTACCCTGACTGGGAATCGAACCTGCGACACTTTGGTTCGAAGCCCATGCTCAATCCACTGAGCTACGCCAGCCGCCAGCCAGGGCTTAAACAACAGATGATCCTTTAAGAGAGTAAAATTGATTAAATTATCATAATCAGATGTAATTCATAATTGAACATATATGATCACTTTTTTCCCTACTCTTTAAAACTCTCTGGTGCCATCTTATTTCATTTAAGCTAATGATAACATTTTAATTAACTCAGAAGATAGCATTTCATCCTTTCTGCCAATTTTTCCAAACTTTCTTTTGTAGGTTATCTATCTTTACTGTCTTTATACTACATTAACACTATCATTTTTAAGTACAGTATAATATACATTTTCTTCCACCTCAGACTTGTTTGTAATATTCTATTTTTCTACACAAACTTTGGTCTAATTAATTCATAACAATTATGCCAATTACAAACCTATGTTTTTCTTTTTTTCCTTTGATCACAAAATAATGGTATGATGAATAAATAGCGCCACTTTTCCCCCTTACCAAGGCCATGTAATAAGCATAGTGTCCCTTTCTCCCCCTGATTCTAGGCTTGAACATGTAATTGTTCTGGCTAATAAAACAGAACTGAAAGTCCCAGTAAGCAAGCTCTGTGCTTAGGCCTTAAGTAAGCTGTTTTCATAAGGAGAGATTACCCACCTGCAGTCAGCAAGCCAGTAGGCTCACAACTCAAGAAAAGCTAATGTTTCAGTTGGAGTTCTAAAGCAGGAAAAGATCCGTGTCACAGATCAAGGTAGTCAAAAAAAGGAGTTCCTCCTCACCTGAGCGGGAGTGACCCTGTGTTCTATTTGGATGTCCAGCTTATTGGATGAAGGCCACCTGCACTAGGGAAGACAATTTTCTTTACCCAGTGTTTGATTCAGATGTTAACGATATCTGAAACTCCCCAAATAATACTGAATGACTATCTGGGTACCCCATGGCTCAGGGATTAGTTGACACCTAAAATTAACCAGCATGCGTGGGTAGCTGCTACCTCCATAGCCTGGGCCCCAAGGTGAACACACCTAATGTAGAGCTCTATGGCTAAGCCCAACTAAACCCACAGCACGAAGCACAGCTTCCCTGCCACATGTAGAAGGCACAGTGGCATGAAAATATTTTTTTTTGTTAAACCATTGAATTTGGAATGGCTGGATATGCAGCAACTATTAATCTATACAACTAACATTTACCTATTAGATAACTGGTTGGCAGGCATATTTGTAAGAAGAGCAAACACAAAATCATGCTAATGTATTTAGTTGAGAGAGTGCTACTGATACCTTATGTGCTTCTTTATTTTGAGCCATGAACATATTTGCTGTATTGAAAATTATAAATGCATGGTTTTAGGTGGCAAACTATTATAAATATAAATATTTGTGGATATTCCACAGGTAATTGGAAGTTGTGTCTGAAATGATAACTGAAATAAGTTGTTGAGGCAATACTGAAGTAATTTTATTTTTCATTTTGAATGTGGCATGCTTTTATAAGCATTTATTCTTTGTACTTGGTTTTCTAATGTAGTTCCCCCATAATGTATGTTATGCTAACCAATTTTCTGTTCTTGTACTTGTCATCCCTTAATGCTTTTTCGATAAGTGTGTTATGACAACCGTTTTTTAGTCTTCAGGAATCTGATCTGCCACAAGTGCACTTCTAAAAATATCATTTGCAACTTTCCTAATTTCTGCGACACTTACTATGAAATCTACAGATGTGTATTTCCTGTGTTGCCAACACAGAGTGTTTTATTTCCCTGAAGAATAGTTTCTGATATCCAGAATGCTACTAGAAAATTTTTCATAAAATGAAATAATTTTCTCTTGTCTAAATTACACCTAACTCCCATTACAGATAGCTCAAATTCTTCTACAAATAAAGACAAATCTAGTAAAAATGAAATCAAATGTCGAAACCAGTTAGATGCCTGAATTTGAATACTGTGCCCACTACTTAACAGATATGTAAATACTATTGGACAAATACATTTTGTCCCCAGGCATTTGTTTTCTCAGTGTAATGCCTCAGTTATAGGGATCTTATGATGGTTAAATAAGACAACGTACGCAGCAGATAATTTGGAAGTGGTAAGTTTTTCAAGAGTGATATTTCTCCTTCCCTTTTTTATTTACAGAGGGCCTTGTTCATATCTGGAGAGGATTAATATCAGCTTAATGGCTTAATTTCAACTTAATTGTGCTCTTGCTTTAAAAAAGAGTTTTTAATACTGAAAACGTACAGTGGCAGCTAAATTTTAATAATTGCAATAACAATAAGGAGGAAAGTGTAAGAGTTATAAGACCATAAAGTGTACCTATGGAAATATACTAAATCATGCTTCAAACAAGTAGGTAACCATTTTATTTGTAGCCATTAGAATTCTATTGCAATTAAGGAGCTGCTATTAAAGCAGTCCCTTTAGTATGTCTTACAATGCCAGTTTGGTGGAGCTGTGTTCTTTTAACCTTCTTTTGTCTGGGAAACTCCTTATTTCACCTTCCATTTTAAATGAGAGCCTTGCTGGGTGGAGTAGTCTTGGTTGCAGGCCTTTGCTTTTCCTTATTTGGAATAATTCTTTACACAATGGGATACTCCACAGCAGAAAGAAAGAAGGAATTTATACCCTTTGTGACAGCATGGATGGAGCCAAAGAGCATTATGCTAAGTGAAATAAGCCAGGTGGTGAAAGATAAATACCATATGAGCTCACCTATAAGTGGAACCTAATCAAAAAAACAAACAAACAAGCTAAATATAACCAGAGACACAAAAACAAAAAACTAACAGTAACCAGAGGGAAGGAGGGAGGTCATTAATGGGAGGAATAAGGGGAAGGTTCAAGTCAAGGAACTTGTATAAAGGACCCATGGACAAAGACAATGGGGGAGGGATGATAGAATGTGGGAGGTGGGGTGGGTAGGGCAGGGGAAAATAATGGGAGGGAAATGGGGACATCTGGAATTGAACAGCAATAAAAAAAGAAAAGAAACTTCTATTAAGTTGTTGAAAAATAATATTACTATTTTCTTATTCCTTGAAGAAAGAGTTACACAGGAAATATCTAGTAAAATTGGTTGTATCATTTCATTCTACTAAGTGGATAAAAGTTTCTATACTTAGGGGATATTATAGTAAAAATATGGAAAAAATCCATATACTATATACAATAAAATAACACGCAGAACTCATGTACTGTGTACTTGCTACATATGTTATATATTAGTCAATTTAATACTCACAATAAGCCTACAACACAGCTATTGTTATCCTTAATTTCTAATAAGACACATAAGTGCAAGGTATTTATGTCACCTGCCTAAAGTCACACAGCTGGGAAAAGAGCCAATGTCAAACAATAAGTGCAACTAATTTATCTCCATGGTCAACACTTAAACCTTGATATTGCCCTACTAATATACTCTACTGTAGAAATTTTAATCTAATATTCCAATTTCAACCCAAAATTTCCTAATTTACTTATTGTATTAGCAATCCACCTTCCTTTCACACTTCTAAATCTGTACTGTTAGACCAGAAAGTAGAAAAATCCCTACACTTCTATTTCCTGCTATATAAACATGAAATTTCCAGATGCTATTGTGTGTAAAGTTCTCCCCACCACCCCTCAACTCACCCCCGATAAAACCATACTTAATAGTAGAAAAATGGGCACTTCACATCCTCTGTTCTAAGCCATTACTGATATCCTTTTATTTTTGATTTGATTACTACCCCACAAATCAGAAATGCATCATAACTCAGAGAAAATTGATTTTTATTTCTACACATCTGAGAAGTAACTCTGTATCCTCTCCCAACAAACTCAGTTCTCCATAGGTGGTACTTAACCCTGCACAGCATTAGCATATATTCACTTTCCCCATATAGAACACTAGAAATCATTGTTTATAGCTCATCTTATCTCATCTTTCAAATTCACCAGCAGTTTTCGTGGTCTTTCCTGTTGCAGATCTCTAGACTCCATCCATTTTTCTTTATTCTCCACATTTTCATCCCTGAAAAACAAAACAAAACAAAACAAAACACTCTTATCTCCTATTTGGGCTATTACAATGAAATTCTATTAACCTGTCCCTCTGTGTCCACCTTTGCCTGTCTCTACTAGTGAAGTTAGTTCACAAAACAAGTCTAATCAGATCAAGATTCTTACTCAAAATACCTTAAAGTGTTAAGAACAGAGATATTTTTAAAAACCTACACTTTTCTTCCTTTAATTGTTTAACTGAACCTCAATCTTTACTGCCAGGTCTTTTACATGTTTTGTCCTCTGGGTTAAATGCACTCCCTGCCCCTCCTCCCTGTTCTAAATCCTCACGGAAACCTTCCCTGGTCCCCAGTAATAGGTTTTTCCCCTATTCTCACAAAATTTATCTTCATGGGTCTTACTCTGTTGTAACTGCAATGTTACATTTTGGGGATCATTTTATTAATGTCTACCTCATCTATTAAAGAGCTATAAATTACACAAGAACACTGACAGTATCATATATTGAGCCTTGAATATAGAAAGTCCTTAATAATCATGTGTTGATTAATGGATCCTTGATATTAGTGGTACAGAGATCTTTTAATTCTGCCCATTATGAACTTCTGGATTTTTGGATGGTAAGATCATACATGTGTATTGTTTTAAGCCACCAAGTTTGTAGTAATTTGTTAAAACAGAAATGGTAATCTAATACTCATATGTAGTATTTATAACTGGAGAACTTACTTGGAATGCAGAATTATAATGTTCTGCTTGTTTGACTCCACCAGATCCTACTTCCCAGAAGAGAGGAACCCCTCTTGAATACCCTGAGCAACCTGTGCAATGCTTGGCATATAAGTTGAGTGGAAGAATAAGTACTCTTTCAGTGATCTGGTAATAGAGAACATTCTTTTGTTCACGATGGCAAAAGTTTTATTACTCTCACATTTTGTATACTTTCTGTGTCTACTACGGAGTTGATGGTATCTCTTTTGAAAAAAAAACAATAAAACTTCCTTCTCTTGGTATTCTTTTTTCTCCATGATAATGTGTTTAATTAAAAACTAGCTTTGAATTTTGTTTTAGAATCAAATGAGAACATACACTAATTATTAAAAAAGAAAAAAAAGTCATGTTTATTTTATTCTACAACGATGGCTTTTGGTGCCATACTTTGGTTACTTTATCTGATTTTTAAAAAGTTTTTTTCCAAAAAAATCAAAATGAATAATGGTAAATTTATTGAAAAAAAATGCTAGGTGGACAATGATTAATAAAATACATTTAAAGTTTAAAAATGTGCTATAAGTTAAAAATATATATATTCTGATGTGGAATTGAGTGTATTTCTTTACTGTGGGCCCACTGACTACAGTTCCATGATTTGTAATAAACACATCCATAAACAATTATATTTGGGATGTTTGAATTAGCATAGGACTCTACTAAAAAGCAATCTGAATTTAAAAAAAAAAAGTTATCACCAAAATGTCCCCTAGAGCAAGGGACATAAAGGAAAAAATAAACACATGGGACTTCATCAAAATAAAAACTGCATAGCCAAGGAAAACATCAGCAAAACAAAAAGGGAACCAGCTGTATGGGAAAATATACTTGCCAATGATATCTCAGACAAGGAATTGATCTGAAAAATATATAAAGAATTCAAAGGACTCCACTCCAGGAAGATACTCCAATAAAAAATTGTGCCCTGGCTGGTGAGGCTCAGTGGATTGAGTACTGGCCTATGAACCAAATGGTTGCAGTTTTGATTCCCAGTCAGGGCACATGAGCACATGACAGGGTTGTGGGCCAGGTCCTCAGTGAGGAGCATGTGAGAGGCAACCATGCGCTGATGTTTCTCTACTCTTTCTCCCTCCCTTTCCCTCTCCAAAAACAAATTTAAAAAGTGAAAAATGTTTGGCAAAGGACCTGAACGACACTTCTCCAAGAAGGACATACAGAGGGCCCAGAGACATAAGAAAGAATGTTCAGCATCATTAGCCATCAGAGACATGCAAATTAAAACACAATGAGATACCACTTCGCACCAGTGACAGTGGCTATCATAAACAAGTCAGCAAACAACAAGTGCTGGCAAGGTTGTGGAGAAAAGAGAACCCTAGTACATTGTTGGTGGGAATGCAGACTGGTGCAGCCAATGTAGAAATCAGGAAGGAATGTCTTCAGAAAACTAAAAATGGAACTGCCTTTTGACCAGGCAATTCCATTGCTGGGATTATATCCTAAGAATCCTGAAATACGAATTCTAAAGAATCTATGCATCCCAATATTCACAGCAGCACAATTTATAACAGCCAACTGCTAGAAGCAACCTAAGTGCCCACCAGTAAAAGAGTGGATCAAAAAACTATGGTACATTTACATAATGGAATACTACACAGCAGAAAGAAAGAAGGAGTTCCCACCCTTCATGACAGCATGGATGGACCTAGAGCACATTATGCTAAGTGAAATAAGCCAGGTGGTGAAAGACAAATACTGTATGATCTCACCTACAAGTGGAACCTAATCAACAACGCAAACAAGCAAGCAAAATCTAATCAGGGACATTGAAATAGAGAACAAACTAATAGTAACCAGTGGAGAGGAGGGAGGGAGATGACTGGGGAAAGAAGGAAAAGGGTCATCAAGGAACATGTATAATGGACCCATGGACAAAGCCAAAGGAGTGAAGGATGGAGTGTGAGGGCTGGGTGGGGGTGAGCCGAGGTAAAGTGGTGGCAGGAAAATGGAGACAACTGTATCTGAACAACATTAAAAAAAACTGTTAGGGTAACTACTTTCATTTTTTTTCCACCATTTCTTTCAGCATTGTCCTATACCTAAATTGACAGCAATGTATTCGAGAATCAATTATTTTCAAAATGCTCCAATAATGTTTTATATAAGAGATTTTTATTTTGTTCTGCTACATTTGTTTATATAATATGCAATTAATTATAAAATCATGTTATTTAAGAATAAGTGCAGCATGTGACAAGCACACAACTCAATTGTATAGAGCTGGAGAGCACGGGTTCCATCAGGAAGCAATCTTCTATTCCATCCCTGCTTTGGGGTTGTGTTATACTGATTCACAGAGGGCAGTTAACCCAACTAGTTAAACTGAGGTTGCTTCATAGAGCTAGAACTGCATGTGTTTTACTTAAGTCCATTCTTTTCTATCTGGATATTTCTTATTCCTCTTTTAAAATCAAACTTAGATATTTCCCCATCCAGGAAACCTCCTCTGACAATACCAGACAGTCAAATATTCCTCTGTTCTGTCACAAAGCCTGCAATATTTCTGTGATCTCCAAAGTACAGAGATCATACTCTGTTCATGATTTAAGCCCACTGTCCAGCATCTACACTAACAGATGATTGATTTTATTTTTATTTTTTATGTATTTTTAATATTTTTTTGTAGTGAGTGAGTGGCACCCCAGTATAAATGTATGCAGTGTATTGACTGGGTTTACACCTTAGGGGAGGAAATGTTAAGATGAAATAAACATAAAGGAGAGACATTGTAATAAACTTTTGAGGAAGAGCTGTATACTTAAAAAAGATTTAAAGGAAAACAAGTTTGCAGGAAAGAGGGATTGAATGCTCAGCTTTCATCTGTGCCTACATTGCTGTGTAGTAGGTAGAATCAGCAGTAGGAAGGCCACCGTAAAACTGCACAGAGACATAGCACGTAGGAGTAAAACACACTGCGGCAGCAGGGTTGTGGGCTGGACTGCTCCTCAGTTTCTTGAAATGTCTATTGAGACTTTACCTTACAGGTCCTAACACGGCTATGAGTTGTTTAGACATAAGGAAGGTTAGATTGTAATTCTAAAATTTTAAGGAATTAAAACTTAAGAAAAGTAATGATATAGCTTGAATGATATTGCAAGACCAAACATATAAGAAAAAGTTCAATCAAATATGCAGGAGGAAACAAAAAAATGTTTAAAATTACCTTCTTCAATTAAACATAAACTAATCAACAGTAACAGAGATTATATTTAACCTAATATTTAAGAATCAGTACAGCAGGAACACTGACAGCAGAACGGGCACCAGGTAGTTTGTCCATCTGAAGCCCATTTTCTCTTTAGGAGACCTTCATACAGACACCCATTTATATTCATATCTTCAGAAATGTTCAGTATAATTTCAGAGTCTTTGAAAAATTAAATTTTTAGCACTCAACATCTTCTTTAGCCAATTATTCGATTCTTCCTCTGAGCCAGGTGTTTAGTCATCTACTTAGATTTTGAATTTTCAGCAGTTTTTAATAATGCTGATTTTTTAGAGTTTTTCCATTATAATTTAAATGATAATTTTCCCTAACATTTCTTTTCCACATTATAATGTGCTTAGTGATATTAAGAAATATAATTCTTTGGGTGAAAAAAATGCACAGTCCAATAATGATTAAGATGGTTTTATTCTATTCTGTCAAAAATGGATTTTTAATTGGAACTATAAATATAGTTTCAGTAGCTTATCTTAACCCATGCTATTAAATAATTCACTGATCTAACCAGGACAAAGTCATTTGCGATCCCCAAATATTTACATGCATTCCACATTTCTCAACCTTCTTTGAATTAGACTCTTCTGGCCGATTGGATGTGAGCAAAAGTGGTGTGTGTCACTTTCGACTGAATATTTGAGAACTAATATATATTCCTTTACTGCTCCAAGAGAAAATATAACCTTTGTTATACTGAACCACTAAGGTTTTAGTGTGTGCTGTGTGACAAAGTATAAACTGACCTATCTGCTCAATGCATTAACTTTCTTCTTATTGTAATTTTATATTCACCAATCAAAAATACAGTTTTGCTCTGCACACAACCCTAATTACTGAACAAGAATATGTGATCAGGCCAACATGATAACTCTTTTATACATGACAGGTACATACTCCATTGTCAATTAATATATTGGGGGTATGATTTTTTGCATCAGTATCCTTGTTTTTGTTCATTTTAGTCTGTCAAAAGATAAAGAGTTCTTTTACACATATAAAAAAGTTTTAGAGCCTAAACTACTGAGTTCTGGTACTGAACTACAGTAGTTCCCCCATGAATGGTACTCTATCCTTGTACACACAAATTCCTACCTTCATCCTGGTAAGATCTTTTGAAATAGTTTCATTCTGCCATTGCTACATGTACTTTTCATTTAACCAGTTTTTGCAAAATACTTTTAAAAACATTTGTTACCATCATAAATGGTATATCTAGAGAAAAAATAAACATTTTTTAATCCAAGTAGCACAAACTATAATTCAGCATCTTGCCCTCAAAATGCTATTAAAGCACCAACCTCAGAAATGATTCTAGTATATAACAACACATTTCATCTTTATGTTTAACCTTTTTCCTGGTACAATTTAAGTAAACTTTTATATGTTATGTTTGGGGCTCAAATAGAATTTTAAGTAATTTATTCTTTAGAATTCTCTTTTATGAGCCAATTACCTTTTTAAGTCTTCTTCATATATCTTATTTTCTGGGCCACTTAGTATTAACATCACTCATGGCTACTCTCTGGATCCTTTTCAGACTTTGTTCTCTCCTTTAACATTTATACCATAAAATTCTCAAAATAACTTAAACTTGATACAAAAACAAAACAAAACAAAACAAGAAACTGATATACTTGTTTGTCAATTACCTAAACTATTTTTCCAAATAAAAATAAGGCCTAAGCAGTAACATCGTTTAACAAATAAGATCCCTTGCTTTAAAAAAATAGGTGTCCATAATGTGGTACTGTGATCACAGTATAAAGTGAATCCAAAATACATAGATTTCTGGTCAGTGATTTCACCCAGACAATAAATTTGACATGTATTTATGGATATGTCAAGTAATCACAAGCAGCAATTTTAAGTATGATTTTAATCTACCTAGCTTGAATTACCTTTTAGTGCAATCTTAATCTTCTTTGTTTTAAATAGATTAGTTTATATTTTTGAAAATAATTCTTTTACTTGGTTTGAATTCATTGGTTTGGTTTATAATTTTTTGTTACCTATTTCTTAATTTTCTATAAATATTTATAGCATTTATATTATGTTTCGAATTTTTAATACATTCTTAAAGTTATAAGCTTTTATCAGAATCAAAATCTTGTTAACAACTAGGTCCTAAGTTAAAACCCTGAAAAACTAAATTGCTTCTTAGCCTTCAATTAATAGATCAAATGGACCTGAAACTAAATTGTCACCTCTGTATGCTCATCTTTTAGTAAACATTTTGAGAGGCAATGCTCGTATCACTGTGTGCCTTATACTCTAAGATTCAGTTCCCAAACTCCAAAAGCGTGCTTCCCAAAGTTTTCTTGCAGAACATTAGTTCCTCAACATGTTTCATCAGAAATAGGCTCCAAGGTCTATTAATTTTGGAGAACAGGGCATGCAGAACACCACTGAAGAGATTTTAAGTGTCCATTAATATATTTAAGACTCTGGGGAGTACTGAAACAAATAAACCTATATACGTTTTTAATCAACTAATTTGACCACATAGCTGTTTATAAGTATGCACATGTGTGTATATGTACAAAATCTATTCAGTTTTTAAGAAACTTGTGCAAATTGTGTTCTAAAAAAACATTTCTTTGCAAAATGTTTCTCTAATCAGTGATTCTCAACTATTGTTGGGGGCAGGGACGGCTATCCTGTGCATTGTAGGTTGCTTAGCAGCATCCTGTGCTCTACCCACCAGATGCCAGAGGCAACATAAAAAATATTCCCAAACATTGCCAAATGTACTCGCAGAGGCAAAAGTGCCCCAGTTTGAGAAGTATTGATACAGACAATGCAGTATTTCTACTCAGGTTTGAATTTACTGAAGGGAGTTTGGAACACTACAATGAGTATTTTGGCAGAAGGGCTCAAGAAAAGAAAATAAAAACAAGTGTTTAATACTCATAGTTTTGGCCAAGTTCTCAGGCTGCTGGTTTAGAGAATGAAGTGTCAATTCTTTGTTCACTCTGATGATTTGTGCAGTTTTCTGACCTGAAACAATTTCATTTTATACATAAAGCACGGAAAATCTTTTCAATTTCTTAAGCTTCATATTTTTACTTGCCCTCCTACATCATAAATATTTAAGGATTCCCTGGACTTCCTAACTCAAGTCTACAATCTGTCTGGATAATCTTAATTATTGCCATGGCTTTAAGACATACTACCATCTGATATATCTAAAGTAGTGTGTGTCACCAATTCTGATTTTAATCCAGAAATTTCCATCCAAATTGAAAACTTCAAAACTCAGTATTTCACTCCCTAAAGCCATTCTTCATCTTTAATCTGTTGAAGAATCATCACCCTTCTGGTCACAAGCAATGAGGAATCAGAAACTGGTGCGAGTTCCAGTCCATCCCCACCTGTCTCAGTGTGTCCTCACTCTCCCCACTTCACATCCATCCGACCTCCTGCACTGCTGATTTCAGCACATAAGTTACAGAGGGAAGCCTTACTAAGCTTAATCAGCTCCTGCACTGTGTGTGCTCAAACCACTGTAAGAAATTCTTTATATGTCAGTTCTAGGGATTCTGTCACTTCAAGCACATGAGGAATGCATTATCTTGATTCTTCTTTCCTGTTTCACCATCTTCTTCACAGAAAATTCAAATTAACTCATCTAGTCTTCTTTTATGTCCATGTCTGAGATCGTTCACCTTCATTTTTCATCTGCCTTCTTTCAGACCTTAACCATTTCAATTGTCTTCTCTGTGGTCAGCCAGCCATCAATCTCTTTTTTGAATCCTTTGTTCATATGAACCTCAGAGCCACCATTTATTTTATTTTAGACTTTATTCTTTAAATTTTTGTCTTATTCTTTTAAAAAATTTATTGTATTTATTCCATTACCATTTAGTCCCCTTATACACCACAATTGCCACACTGTTGTCTGTATCCATGAGTCTTTTCTCCTTTTTTGCTCAATCCTTCCACCTCTTACCCACCTTAGCTGTCATCCTGCTCTCTGAGTCTGTCTCTGTTTTGTTTGTTAGTTCAGTTTGTTCATTAGTTTCCACATGCGAGAGAAGTCATATGGTAGTTATGTTTCTCTGACTGGCTTATTTCACTTATTCACATGTACAAAAATACTTAATGTACCTTTTCTGAATGCCAGGCACTATAATATACATTGGAGAGGAAGTGACAAAAAGAATAGATATAACTCCTTTTCTTATGGAGTACACATAGCAATGAGGGAGATGGGTAAACATAAAAATGCCGATAAATGTTTGGAAAAAATAAACAAGATGATGAGCTGCACTGTAACTAGCGGAATGAGGAGAGGCAATTCTAGATAATGGTGTCAGGGAAGACCCCTCCAGAAAGGATATTTAAGTTGAAGCTTGAAGGAGGACCAGAGCTAGATCTGTCAGTCAGTGTTTGGTTGAAGGAACAGAATCCCTTGGGATATACCAATCTCTATAGGTCATTTCTTACAGAGATTGGAGCTGACACAATGATGTGGAAGATGATGAAGCTGATATAAGGCTCCCATTTTTGCATCTTGAAGCTGGGGCTGAAGTCAGCAGTGCAGAAAGCTGGAAAGAGGGATGTGAAGTGGAGAGAGTGAGGACCCACTGGAACAGGCACAGTTTGACTGGGACTTGCATCAGTTCCTCAGCACCTCCAAGCTGCCAACTTCAATGATTCAAGTTACTTTTGGGAAAAGCTAGAACATTTGTCATGGAGCTAAATATTTACTGAGTATAGCATTTGACAGAGCTACCAGATGACATAGTAGTTTCTGAAGGAGTCATAGGCCCTCTGGTGCTTCTTGTGAACAAGGTGAGTGAGCTGAGAAGAAGAAAAAACGTGCAAACTACAGCACGTGTACACATTTCCCTTCCATCCACTGAGCATGAAAATGAATAAAAAGTGTATATTTGTTGCCCCTCTTCTGTATTTCAAATTTCCTGCCAAATATCTTGTCTCTGCTTCTAATTTGCAACCGTGCAGGAAAGAATTCGAGGAATGTGATTGCCTCTCAGCTAAGTTGATATAATAAAACACAACCACAAATATTACACTAGTCAGGTAAAGAGTAGGGAAACATATATTCTAGGCATTGGAAACAATATGTGTGAAATCCCTGAGACATTAAAGTGTTTGGTACATTTGGTGAATCGAGAATGAAACTGGTTGGATACTACTAGTAAAGGAGTAGGAGAAGCACACGAGATAATATTAAAGACAATCAGGATTGAGATTCTGCAGTGCCACATGAGCTGTGACTATGGCACATAATCAAAATTTCCTTCAGAATTTTCTGTTTCCCCCCTCAGAAAACCCAAGTTTCTTGACTGCATCTTAGCCACTAAAATTGGGTTAAAACATCTACCTATAGTGGGAAGGCACAAAGTACTCTCAAAGCACATTGTAATCACCTGGAGAGATCATAACAGTCACATTCTTGGGCCTCCTGCCAAAGATTATGTTTTTAATTGTTCTGAGCTTATATTTCTGGTATCTGCTGAACTAGAGTAGATACCGATAGGCTTACACCAGGGTATTCCTGGATATTTGAGAATTTTCATGACCAATTATGTACTCCTTTCCTGATGACCTGGAAGGAGAAGAGTTAAGATAATAAAATAATGGATTAAAGATAAAACACTGAGTCCTTTTGTAAGGTAATACACTGGAATTTTGCTAGCACACGTTTGCATTGTCAATAAAGCAAAGATCTAGATGACTACTTCCATTTGAGATGACTAACTGTGTGGGTAGACTCGCAAGGTCAATTTTCTTCATTTTTCTCCTCTTTATCCTGGGTTTTAAATGAGGTACCTCTTCTTTCTACATCCCTCTCAGATTTTCAAGCTCCTTCTAAGGAAGATTCAATGAGATTGAATATGATTTGTGATAAGAATTATGACTTGTATACTATCTTTTCCTGGACCCTACAGATATGCCTGGGATTTAGAAAGAAAAACTCCTTGGTAACAGATTATTTCTTCATCCTGTACACACACATTAAGGCATAGCAAAGGGGTAATGTATATGAGAAGAAAAAATATGGTTAGTTTTTAGTTTTAAACTTCAAGTTTTAAGTTTTGGAAGAAATTTATTCTATCCAGCATTTTCTACACTTTTCTACTACAAGAGTCTAAAAGAATCCATGTAACATTATTAAGCCAATATTCAGCTTGGTTAACTTTATCAATTCCATCGTTGATAAATAGAAAATAGGAGGTAGGTATTCAGTATACAGATTTATGGAATATGTGTATATAGATAAGGAGATGAGCAATGACAAGAGTAATGTGCTTGGACTCGCACTGTATCCTCCACCCCATCCTGTGTGACTTTGGTAAATCACTTTCCTTTTTTGTACCTTATACAACTCACCTGTAATACAGTGATAATAATACCCCATAGGCTTATTGTGAATTTTGAAGATTGTATGAGCACTTGGGAAAAGCATTATATCAACTGAAACACACAAATGTTTGCAGTATGTATGTGTATACATATATAAGTATGTATTCCTTGTTTATGCAGTGTATACTTTTACTTATAATCTTTTATACATTTATCATCTTTTAGATATAATTCTTGGAAAATATATAATTAGTAATTTTATAAATTACCAGAACACATCACAGCTTATTATTCCTGAGGCTTTGCACAATTGAGATAATTTGACCTGCTCAGGGGAAAGGATATGAACTTGTAGAGTGTTAAGCTTATTTTTTCATTGTATCACTGAGAGATTTTGAGGTCTCATATGGAATAAAAGGAGAAGTAAGATTCTCACAATTGTCATGTAGCAGGGTAGCATTTCAATTATTATGCTATTTGGAAAAGGTTATGGTCTTAAAAGGTCATTTTTATTCAGCATTATTACAGGGAATACAATTGATTTCATTCATTTCAGTAAGGGAACCAGAATCATACATGATGAATCTCTTTTCAAAGAAAAACACTTCCAGCTTTAGAAAGTAATTTATAAGGCTACATTCATGTCATGGACAGAATAAAGAATGGCAAGAGATAGTAGCATTGCCCCATTATTTACCAATGGTTGTCCTTTCTTTTCTTTGGTGTCTGTTACACTGTGAAGTGTTGTTTATGGGTCCTTATTTTTCTCTTTCATGGGAGAAGAACAATTGCTGTGCTCCTCATTACAAGGTTGTGTCGGCCTTCCTTCTCACTCTCCTGCTTTTTTCTCTGCTATAAATTATACACAGTCTACTGAAATCTAGCCAGGAACAAAGATCGACATGTCTGCTTCAACAAAAATTATCTTTGTCTTTGTTGTTTTATAATTATTATTGTCAGGTAATATTGATGTTATATAGTCAGCAAAGAGAATAGTTACCTCTGATGTCCCCATTTGTTCAAATAGAATAATAGACACATGGAATAAGAACTTTAGAGCTAAGGTTTACTTAGGAATTTATCTGATCACAACTCTTTTACAGAAGAGGAACTAGAGGTGCAGAGAGGTAATATGGGCACAGCTGAGGTTAAGCTGCTGTCTTTCTAACAAATCAACTATAAAGATCAAAATATAATACCATCATAATCACAATAAGAAAAGACTGACAGTTTATCTAAAAAGCCTAGTAATTATAACAGAATACAAAGAATTATAAAAACTAATATGAAAATTGGAGGAAATAGCAACACAAGCTGGGGACAACAAAGTACTACAGGCACTTTATTCTAAAGCGGGCCATCAGCAAATGTGGCCAGATACCCCAGGTCTTATTAATAGTTCAAATCTATCCTTGCTGCTGAAAAAACATTTTGCCAAATGATCAAAGACCTAGAAACTGCATTATATGGAAATAGTTGAAGAAATTGTAGATGTTTGGTCTTAAAAGACTTAAAATATAATAGTAACATTTAAAAAATTTTAAGGACTGTCTAATGAAAAGTGTACAAAATGGATAAAACTAGGATAAATAAAAAAGAAAATTACTTTTAAAAATATAAATATAAAAGAGGTAGAAAATGAGTAACCCTATCATAGTGTTTTTTAAATTTTAAAAAATTAATCTGCACTGTATTTTTTCTATTACCATTTAGTTCCCTTATATACCCTCTCCCCAGCAATCAGCACACTATTTTCAATGTCCATTAGCCCCTTTTCTTTTTGCTCAGGCCCTCCACTCCACAACCTCCCCCAAACAACCTAGCTGTCATCTTGCTCTCCATCTATGAATCTGTCCCCATTTTCCTTATTAGTTCAGTTTGTTCATTAGATTCCATGTATGAGTGGAATCTAATGACATTTGTCTTTCTCTGATTGGCTTATTTCACTTAGCATAATGTTCCCCAGGTCCATGCATACTGTCACAAAGCACTTGTTTTTTGTTGATTCATTGATGATAGCCATTTGACAGGTGTAACATGATATCTCACTGTGATTTTCTTTTGTATTTCTCTGATGATTAGTGACATTGAGCATTTTTTCATGTGTGTATTGGTCATCTGTATGTCCTCCCTTGGAGAAGTATCTATTCAAGGTCCTTTGTCTGTTTTTAATTGGGCTGCTGGTGTTCTGGTTTTTTTTTTTTGATGTTGAATTCTGTAAGTTCTTTAAAATTTTTGGATATTAACCCAATATATGGAGAAAGGGGAACCCTTTTGCACTATTGGTGGAGATGGAGGTTGTTTCAATCAGTGTGGAAAGCAGTATGGAGATAACTCAAAAAATTAAAAATGGACATGCATTTTTACCCAGTGATCTCACTTTTGGGAATATATCAGAAGGAACCCAAAACACTAATTTGAAAGAATATAAGCACCCCTATGTTCAGGAAGCATTATTTACAATACAATGGAAGCAGCCCAAGATATGGAAGCAACGCAAGTGTCCATCAATAGATGAGTGGATAAAACAACCATGGGATATTTACACAATTGAATACTACTCAGTCATAAAAAAAAAGAAAACCTTACCCTTTGCAACAGTATGAATGGACCTGCAGAACATTATGTTAAGTGAAATAAGCCAGTCAGAGAAAGGAAACTGCCATATGATTCCACTTATACATGGAATCTAATTAACAAACTAAACTAACAAGGAAAAATGGCGACAGACTCATAGATGGAGAGCAGGATGACAACTAGTAGGGTGAAGGTATGAGCTGGTGTAGGGATTGAGAATAAAGGAAAAAGGACTCATAGACATGGACAACAGTGTGCAAATTGCTGGGGGAGGGAGTAGTAGGGGACTAAATGGTAATGGAAAAAATACTGTAAAGATGAAATCAATTAAAAAACAAACATTGTGTTAAGCTTCAAGTAAAATTTGTCTCATAAAATTTTCACAACTGACTTAAGAAAAACATACCTGTATTATAGTCGAGGGAACTGACACATAGAGAGATTAAATGACACATGTGATGTACTATGCCTAGTGAAGAGTACCGCTGGGACTCACACTGCAGCAGCCTGGCTCTGGAGCTGACCTCACAGAACACCCTAGAGAATTCAGTTAAGGCTCCTTGTCATTAACCAAGGAGTCTCTATGTCCAGAGCACCTATTTCCCCTGGACAATCTACTATAGCTAAGCCTTATTTAAATACAATTCATACAAAGTATTTTTTAAATTATTTTTTAAATTATAAAGGACAAAGTGTTCCACAGGTTTCCTAAAATATGCTTTTTCCCTTTCTCCCTTCTATACTGAGCAGACCTCCAGTTTTTCCCATGATTTCACTTGAACTTGGAGCCTCATACAAGGTTCCATTAGGGGGCTTTTTATTCTCTGGAGAAAGAGTGTTAAATGCAACAGGTATAGCAAACTATTGGATTTGTTAAAGCCCTGCCCTGCCATTGCCTAGCTCTGTAAATTGTCACATAACTTGACTGAGCCTTTATGTTTTAATCTGTGAAGAGAACAAAAAATGTCTATTGGAAATAAAAGGTGTCAGCTTCATTGGACATCTGGTGACAGTGGCATGTGGTTACATTAGCACTAACAAATTCTCTGCTCAGCACATTTTCAGCCTTGCTGAAGTGTTGATGCTCAGCCTTTATGCCATCAGGCTGATACTGGTGATTATAATGCTAAAGCACTTCCTGGATAATAAACACAATAGATGTTTTTC
Organism: Phyllostomus discolor; assembly: GCF_004126475.2. Taxonomy (NCBI): domain Eukaryota; kingdom Metazoa; phylum Chordata; class Mammalia; order Chiroptera; family Phyllostomidae; genus Phyllostomus; species Phyllostomus discolor. Next base: position 29,804,988 of record NC_040904.2, on the reverse strand, counting down.
AGGGTCTTGAGTACCTCTCCACTTCCCAGGCTGTGTCTTCCATCTTTTCCCGAATCCATACAACCTTTTTCCTGTCCAAAAAATAAAAGACAAGGCTAGATCAGCATGATCCTCCAGAATCCTGCTCTAGGTCCACAGGTCACATCCTTTCTAACAAAACAGAACTTCTGGTATACTGGTTATAAATTAGATTTTAAAATGTTTTGCTTTTAACAAGTAATTTTTGAATGTACCAAGTACCTCTCAGAATAAGATGTACATGGTTCTATCAGAGAATTTAAGGTCTCTGCTTAATTTTCAGGAAAGGACAGCAGTTTCAAAGAAATAAGGAGCACTGCTATTCACTGTTTTAGAATATGATTATATGTCTGACTTTAGAAAGAGCTGCAAGTAATCAGTATGCTACACAAATTTATTAACTGTTTTTACTGTTCTATCACCTAAATGGCTTAGGCTACATGAACACTGGGGATTTAAGCATTCAATTTTATTCTTTACTCTAAGGTATAAATTGTTTGTGCTTTTCTGAATAGTTTATAAACTCACAGGAAGCCTTGGCACCTGGATTCCCATTGACATTTGGTTGTTGCCGAATAATGTAAGTGCTGAAAAGCCATTTATTGCTTTACAGCAATTTTCCCTTCACCTTAGTCACTAATGACTCATTACTGATTCATTATGGTCCAGCTCTTCAACTTCTTTATGGCATAAGCTTGCACTTCATTTTCCAAAAATCAGTGCTTTCAATTTAAACCAGAGGAGCCATTGATGTACAGATGCAGAATATGCTTGTGTAAGCTTTCACATGGGAAATGGTTTTCTGCAACATAAAACTTCTTTCATTAAAGGAAAATAAAAATGTTGACACCCAGAAATCAACTGATCAGAATTTTAGTCATTAACAGATCACACTACCAAGTGTAAGTATACTGGAGAGAATAATCTGTGTGGAAGACAATGTGAGTTCAATTTTTTTTATATTTATAGTGAAATCAGTTTTATAGTTACTACTCTGTTCACCTAACAGACAGTAAATGATACACTGAAAAATGAACTCCTCTGGGAACACAGAAGGCAGGTAGTAGAACCTAGACATTGAGTCTGCCATTCATAGAAGGGTCAATAGAAGATAGGAATACTAATGCATTGATTATAATGATTAGTTTATTATAATCCTGAATAGAATATGTAAAGACAAAGGAAAACCACAAGCCATATTCCTTGCTATTCAAAGAAATTCTAATTTTAATTACCTTAGAACATTTCTATGCATTAAAATAGTTCTTTCCATCAAATTTGATAATTACATAATCATGAATTTAACCGTAATACAACTATGCAAGTAGATTAATTTCTGTATGTTACATTAAAGGGCTTGCTCTGGCTGTGAGGTTGAGTAGACACTAAAATTGGATTAAGCAAACAGTTTGTTTATAAATGTAAATTAAATGTGAAACAAGTTTAAAGATAATATTAGGCATCACTGTTTCCTCAATATGATTGACTCTATGGTAAAATGTTTCAATAAGAAAAATACAAAAATCAGAAAAATCTGTGACATTATAAAAGTGTGAATAACAGGATACTAAGAATTCAAAAAGATATTTGTTGGTCAAAATGAAGAAAGAAGTATATAAGAGAACATAGATTAAATTGAATTTGTTCCAAAAGATACCAAAACTTATCTCTGTCTAACACTGAAGGAACTGAAGTTTACTTTTCTGATACCCATTCTTTGTGAAAGTCTCCTTTCTAAAAAGAGCCTTGCATATACAGATGATAAATATTGGAGATTTAAAGATTGTTATTTTTTTTTTACCACTTCACAGTTATTCTCTCTTGAATACTGTTTTTTTTTCTCCTAAGTTGCTGAGTGACATTTAGGATGTGATCTAGAGTATCAAATATTGTAATTGAAAAGGAATATATAACTCACCAAAATTCACAGAAAAGTAGGAAGAAAATAGTACAAAAGACAGAAAAGTAACAAAATCAATTAATAATTAAATTCTAATTATTTTCACAAGAATTGTGCATTGAACTACTTTTATAGTCATTGAGTCTTAATTATACTACTTAAAACATTATGTTTACTCTTTTAGCATTTATTTGTAATTCTAGGATGAATTAAACAACAAGCATTCAATAAATACTTATTGTAGGCCTGCATTAATGAGTTTTAAAGCAATTTGTTTGAGTCGAATTACATGACCAGCTTCTAAGAAGTTTAAAATATAATCATCATAATAGTCTACCTCACTCTGTATTTTGAGTTTAATGTTATAGGTTTTCACAAAAGACAGAGCTTGAATTAACTTGAAGTATTCAAGCAAAGAAAAAAAAGAAAAAAGGAAAAAAACACACTCCTAGCGTAAGTGCGGTGTATAAAGCTGGAATTAAGTAATGAAAAATGAATACAATGTTGACAAGTAGTAAGAATGCAAGAAGAATTTCAAGGGAGAGTCCACTGCAAAGTGCTAAATGACAAAGTGTGCAGTAGGCAGTAAGTGGAACATAAGCATCAGACACAGGGAAGAGAAATATAAAGAAATTGGTGTGTTTATTTTGGTGTCCACAGCAACCGGGCCAACTGGAAACATAAAAAGGAGGCAGGAGTATTGATGGAATATACTAAGAAAGCTAATGTGTTTGTAGAGACTGGACTATTTGCAAGCCACTGGATGGTTGAATGCATAGTATTTGCAAAAGCAAATCAAATTGAGACATTCTTTTGAAAGCTTCTTTGTGGCATTAAAGAGAAACAAAATAACAGAATAGAACCAGAGATTTGGAAATAAATAACAAACTGAGAGTGACCAGAGGGGAGGAGAAAGGGGTATTATGGGGGACAGAAGGGGAAGAGGCAAGCAAAGGTACATTAATAGAGGACTCATGGTCACAGATAATATGGTGGATTGACTGTGGGTGTGGGGAGATGGGGTAAGAATAAGCAATGGGGAAAAAGGCAGGACAACTGTAACTGAACAACAATAAATTTTTAAAAATGTGATGGAAAGTAGCAGAGGCTCTGACACAGAATGTTACCTTTAAGATAAATTCCTAAAAATGCTTTATCCCAAGTAATCTGTCCATTCATGTGTAGACACAACCAGGGTGAAGACAGAAGAAGCCACCCACCCTAACATCAGAGAGCAATGTCAAGAACAAGCCAGATGTTAAGGAGTTTATAGCAAGACCAGTCTCTAATCTCAGTTATGTAGTGGAATGTTAATCAAGAAATGAAAGTATAAACACATGTGAATGGTAAAGAACATGAGAAAAGATAAGGGCAGATAAACACATAGCACTGAGATAAAGTTTGCCCACAGACATGTTTCATTTAGCTTATTTAGTGTTTTTCAGAAATAGTGAATGAATTCCCAACATTTAGACATTAAAATTCTTAAGAGCAGTAAAAACATCTGAAACTCTAACTTTGAAAACTAAACTGTAAAATTAACATTATATTCCTGAATGGCAAAATACCTGCAATCTTCTATTAGAGCACCTTCTCTTGAATGTACCACAATACCTGTTTTCTCTGCTTATCACTATTATCATTAATGGCTATATTATTTCAATATAATGTAAAGCATCATGTAGATTTGTTGGATAATGCGTAGTAAAATATCTTTTTAAATGTCACAGAATAATAACAATCTTTAAATTTTGATATTTAGTTAAAAATTATATCAGGCCAAATTTACTGCTTGTGACAGACCAGGTACTGCTCTAAATATTTACCTGCATTATCTCATAATAATTCAGTATGTTTTCCAATAAACACTCTGAGAATAGCATTATTATTATTATTTATTTAATTTAATGAATTAAAAAAAAACAACTAACGTATAGTTCATGGTGTCACAATCAAGCAAAAGAAAATGCTTAAGCCAGATATCTTAATTTTTCTCAATCCATAAGTGAAAAAGCTTAAAATCTGTGTTTTTTTAGAAATGAAAAAGATAAATTTAAGTCTCCTTGTTACAGAATCTCATTTTATCAATAAAACATTTGCCTAGGCACTGTCCCCAAACAAAAAAAACACAACTGGATACCAGCTTTCCTAACCCACAACTGTCTTGACATAACCTTACATTTTGAGAAAATGAGAATAATGTCAAAGTGTTGCTATGAGAAATAAATTGGCTAAATCACATAAAACTCCTAAAACAGTGCTTGGTATATAATTAGCACTCAACCAATGTGACTGAACATTGTGGTGTAGACCAATGATTAATTTTACCTCACCTTTCCACTTTAAATTTCTTCTGCAGTTGTCAGGTTTCTTTCATGTTGTTCCCTCACTTTTGGCTTTACATCTTTTTGAAGATGCAATTAGTTATGCACAGAATCAAAGCCTAAAATTTTTAATTTAATCATTCTTTACAATTATTCAAAGTTGATTTTGTACTTTTAAAGGTTGAAAAGGTGTGATGTTTGCATGCACTGACTCTGTATTCTGATAATCAACAATTATGTCTGAACAATCTAGTTCTGTTTTGATCATAGCCATCCGTTGTATGCCTTGAAGACTAAAGGCAAGTCTGAAGGCATCTCGGAAGTACAAGATTAAAGGCAACTCCAAGGCAATGCTATATAACTATTTTTCCTTGGGTAACATAATTTTCTAGTGCACAATAGGTCCTTAGTACAGTGTTGCTAAAGATAGAAGACTTTGAGAAAGATAAACTATTTATTTCTAGGACTTTATCAGTTGCAGAGGTTGGATAATTTATATTTCGAAAAACTCCATCACCTCCAAACCAAACATGTCCTTGAAGAACATGGCTCTAGCCATACTTGTTAAGAAACTGGGCCCCAAGAAAATATGATTAATACTGAGCCTAAATAGAACCTGAGGTGATGTCATGTATATATTTTTTAAAGAGGACATTTGAATGATTTGCTTTTGAACAGATTAATGAAATGTTTTAGAATAATACCCAATTAAAATTAAGAAGAATTATAAAGTTATAGGTTTGGTGTACTCAACAAAGAGCACCCAAATATTTTTAAACATTTAGTACTTCAACTGGAAAATGCAATTCTCATCCAGATGCTTAGAATCATAAAACAGTTTTTGACTATGGGAAGAGGGGAGGAAGGCTGTTTGGAGAGAAACAGGTGCTACATCTATAATGTCACTTTGTGGTCAGGAAATTGCAATTCCATTGTTAATTTCTTCCATATCACATTGTGAATTCCTATTTCATATGTATTTATTAATTGGAAAATAGTGGTTTGCACTCCTGTTTATTAAAAGTGTCTTAGCATATTTCATTAAAAACTCAAATATTCCATAAGTGATTATTTGCATGGACTTGTCTCATTATGAGCTCAGTTTCTGTTACATAAATCCAGAGTAAGCCCTGGCTGGTGTAGCTCAGTGGATTGAGCGTGGGCTGCAAACCAAAGCATCGCAGGTTTGATTCCCAGTCAGGGCACATGCCTGGGTTTTAGGCCACGGCCCCCAGCAACCACACATGGATGTTTCTCTCTCTCTTTCTCCTTCCCTTCCCTCTTTAAAAACAAATAAATAAAATCTTTTTAAAAATATTTAAATCCAGAGTATATCATTTTACCATTTACATAATTGACATTTGTCACAGTTGTTAAATATTCAGTTAGAATGTTCAGGGTACAGTGCTGTCAGCTAGAAGACATTGGATTCCAGGTGCTGCTTATGGGAATTTATGTTTTCAATGAAATGTCCTCCAACATAAGCAGCTGTGTTTTGTCTAGAAGTTTCAAGTCCATAACATCCAGGGTTTTCTTTCCTTCTTATATTTTACATGCATTCACATTCAGATGCCAAAATGTGTTTGGGAATGAAAGATTCCAAGAGATAGAGAGAGGCAGGAAAGAGCGGGTAAGAGGGAAAGAGAGGAGGAGTGGGAGGAGAGACAGAGTGAAAAACAAAACATGGGGATCAACTCAGAGCACTTCCTCTAAGCTTTCATAAACCTTGTGTAGAGAGGAGAACTATCACACTGGTCATTTTTATCCCTATGAGATACTATTGCAACACTCAGAAATGTTAAAGATTGTAAGGATTTTTCTTAATTTAGATTGGGACAGTTCTTTTGGGCTGAACTCAGTTCAACAATCAAATACTTACATTAAAATATAAATAAGTCCCTAAAGAACTTAATATTTCTTACCAAGGCCACTACTAACCCAAATTCCATATTCCTCACCTTCAAGATGAGAAAATTTGCATGCCTTTTTCTCTCCTCCTCTTTTTATTGTGGCAGCCTATTAGGATCTCTCTCTTTTTTACTTTGTTTCTATTTTATGCACAAGAGTAACTAGTAAATTTTATAAAATATTCAGCATTTTTATCAAAAAATTAGTAAGAATTGTCAAGTTAAAGAAAATAGAATAAAGACACATATTTGTATTTTTCTACCCCCCGAGACCTATAAAAAATGAGAGAAAAGGGTTTAATTTTTTTAAGTCACAAAGCACCTAAAAGGACACAAAGAAGAAAGGGGAAAATATCTAAACAATTTTAAGAACTGTAGACAGATTTATGAATGTTAACATACCTAAGAAAGCCAAATCCTAAAGCTCACTTCTAAAGCCCTGGCATTAACAATAAAGCAACACAGTTTATATTACAGATACCTAAAGGCTCAGGGATTGTTAACATCTGGTATCTCTCAGAAAGAAGAGGTGAAAATAAAGCTAAACTAAATCAAGAGAGTTTGAAATTTTGTTTAATAAGAAGTTAGGCCTCTAAAAAAACTCCCCAACTCAGCGCTGTCAGGTAATTTCTCTTCCTTTGTGAAACCAGAAGTCTGGAGATCTATTCTCTTCAGAGGGTAAAATACTTTCTGTCAATGGAAGTATTTCATGTATATGAAAAAGATGCCATATAAGGCAATGCAGACAACACAAAAGAACTATGAGAAATCAATAATTTTATAGTATAAATGGAAGAAAGATAAAATTGAAGGATCTTTTAAAGGGGAACAAAGTAAGGATCAAAGTTAAGTAACTATTTCTAATGTTCTAAATACGAATATCAGGAGTTCCAGAAAGATGAATGAAAATAGAGAAAAGAAAAATATGGAATGAGTAATGTTAAAATGTCATAAGATCTAAGAGACATAAATTTGGAAAGGATCACTGAATGCCCAGCAAAATAAATGAAAAAGATTGATGTCAACACTTAGTATACTGAAATGTTAGAGCTCACAATAAAGAAACTATTCTAAAAGATTTCAGAAAGAAATAACAATATTAGTTACTAAAGACAGAACGGCATGAAGCTTTTAAACAACAACACTAAAAGCTAATGAAGTCAAGTCTTCAAAATTTAAAGACAAATGACTTCCAGCCAGGATTATCTATCCCACCAAATGATATTTAAAGATAAAATAAAGACATTTTCAGTAAGCAACACCATACCTTAATTACTTGTGTCACTATTTTTCAGGCACTGAGAATACATTTGAACATAAATTGGTTTATTTAAGGTTCGTTTACCTAATAACCTTCTTAAATCGTAGAGAAAATGAAGTCAAATTACTTATATAAAAAAAAACATTACTTGCAAGTGTAAACCAAAATCAAGTATCACTTTATATTTCAGAATAATCATTAAAACATAGAAAAACACTAACCTCATCTACAGAAAATTATGCTCATGGCATACAATATAAAAAGTGGGCTAATTATTAAGAACAAATATATGGAAATGTATCCTGAAATTGAAAAACATAATTGAATTTTCTGAGATCGAAAGGAATCACTAATGTAGAAAAAGCTGATTGATTCTAAGTCATCTGTGCACAGACAAATGAATGTTAAGGATAAAGAAATTCTCACACATTTAGAAGAACAAATAAGGGAAAACATACTTCAGGGTCCTTGAGAACCATGATGATCCAAACAATCCTTGAGGATAATGGAGCAGTGACTGTAAAATTCTGAAGACACAGCAAAAGAGTGCACATCCAACTGTGTAAAAGTGCACAGGAAGCAAAAAAACATTTCCAAACACAAAATCATACACACATACACACACATATATAGAACAAAGCAATGTTTTTCTCTTTCTAAAATCTATATATAGATTTGTTAGAGAGAGAAATATTGATTTGTTGTCTCACTTATTTATGCATTCATTGGGTGTTTTTTGTATGTTCCCTGACCTGGGATCAAACCTGTAACCTTAGTGTATTGGGATGACACTCTAACCAATGGAGCAACCTGGCCAGGGCATAAAAGCCTTTGAGATATAACTAGTAGGAAAATTCAGGTATCTCAAAATAAAAGGTAAGCCATGATGAAAGGAGAATTATCAGTGCTGAAGTAATTTATATATAAACCTACATAAAATATGGTTACAGACATTAAATGTCATACACTATATATCATATATGACATAATAACATAATACTACCATGTAGAAATCATAATAACAGCACAAAAATTGTGAAGCAGACTGAAAAATAGTAGATATTAAATTATCTTAGTTTATCAATTTAGTTGGCAGAGAATTAACAAATATTGAATAAACTTAAAAATGAAGGTTAAAAATGAGAGTAGCCATTACTGTTCTAAAAAGAATAAAATCAAAAAGGTTAAGGAGAGTGGAAGGATAGAAAAAAGTGAAAAGTTTTCTTGTTCTTATCTTTCATAACATGTAAGTAGATAATGTATAGCAAAAATGTACGTGTGACAAAATGTAACAAAAATGTACCTGTGTTTGTATCTATATCTACATCAATGCCTATCTTCATAGATTAAAAATACCACCAACATAACTAGCACAGTCCAGTGTACATAGGTAGTTATCCATCTCTACATGTTTTTATCTAGATTTGTAGATAAATATCTATTTAGGGCAACAAAACAAAACTTTTAACTGATTCTCTGTTGGGAAGAGGAAATAGAGCACAAATAGTTTTAATTTTTTCTTTTTATGCCTTTTTGTATTATTACTTTTTTTAACATATGCATTTCTAGAAATTTAAAAAGTGTTAATATATATATTTTTTGCTGGGGAATTTTGGACCTGAATGTGCTAGTTTTAGGTTAAAAAACATGTGACAAAACAAAAATCAAATCAAATCAAACAACATAAATAATGGATGAACAAGTTCACTGCTTTTCTCTCAAAGCATTTTACCCAGGTCTTCTCTTCCAGAACCTAAGTTTATTCCAGGTTGATATTCAAAATTTTCTCAGACTAGTATACCATGTTTAAATTCCGCACAGGGAAAGGTTTAAATAAGGAACAAATTGTTCCTGTTTTAAGGATCATCCCCAGAAATCTCATAAAAGAAAAAAAAAAAAACTTCTTACCTCTAACTGGTCAAAACTTATTAACACTAATTATAAGAGAGAACTGGAAAATATAATTTTTACTTGGATGCTTTGTTTTATTAAGTATAGGAGTGGGCAACAGTAGGTTAAATTATAAGCCATCATTACCTAAAAGCTAAATCATAAGAATATGACATAATAACAATAATAATAAGAGGACAGATCATACAAATAAACAATAAAGTTGATAAATAAAAATACAAGAATAAACTATTTTGAGTACTCATAAATGTAACCCTACTTTTGCCAACCTCTGTATACATTTCACTTCAGCAGACAAGGGAACCAGAGTTTCATTTTAGACAGACAAGAGCTTGCAAACAGAAAGTGCCTTCCTCACACAGAAGAACTGGGTAGAAACACAATGAAAAGAAATCCCACAACACATAAGCAATTAAGAAAGCAATAGTACCTAGAAGTAATGTAACCAGACCAGAAATAATACTCCAACCAAATCCCAAACTAAGGAATGGTGATTTTTCTTGGTACCTAGTTATGCCTACCACCAAATAGCCCCTATTGATTCCAACAAAATTCCAAATGATTCAAAAAACCCTAGTAGTTGGGCAGGAGCTGCTGATAGTGCACACCAGAGACTCACCCAGTCTTGGAGTCCATCAATTCCCCAGATTAAAGTCTGTTGACTCCCCAGAGACCTATTTTGTTTCACCAGCAAAACATTTAAAGTTGGCTGATGCCTTGAGAAAGGCAGCAGGGAGATTCCCTGAGACAAACAGCTGTTGGAGGCTGCTGGAAAACTCCTGCAGTCCCTGACATGGGGTTTGCTTGCCACAAGCAGCTAAAACTCTAACCCCAGCCCTCCAGGGTTTACTAGGATCCACATTTTCCCATCTGAGTAGCCAAAGACAGTAGTTGAATGCAGGCCTTGCCGCCTGGGGCTTGGAACACCAATACTCAAGACACAAGTGCTAGTGTAAAGCTAGTGGAAAGTGGTTTATTCAGATTCTGGCCACCTGCAAGATGGGGGACTCATATTTCAATGTCCATTTCCACATCTCAGTGCAGGCAGAGGTTTTCATAAGGAGGGAAAAGATAAGCAGAACAAAGAGATCAAGGGAGGAGATTGGAAAGTTTTCTAGGTGCAGATGAGCACAGTCCATTCCAATGAGACAAGTGATGAGCCGGTGTGTGTGTCACCCTGGGTCAGTCGTCCTGGCCTTACATCCTCCTGGCTCCATGTTTGCAGGTCAGCAAATCTCCCAGAGATGTGATGCCTGAAGGCTGGAGTCTGTATCTTTTTGTAGTTAGTTTCAAGGATTCTTGCAGAAACATGCTCTTTCTCTACAAGCTCATATTAGTCAGAGTCAGCATTTTCAGAAAGAATGTCAAAGCATGGTAGAGAGGGTTACAAGTCCCCACTGTTACATTGTTAGCATTCCCCATTGTTACACCAACTCAATAAATTTGGGCAAATGATGAAACTGCTGAAAGGATCAGTTTCCTCATCTAAAAGCAGGGATAACAATAGTACCATTAAAAACATTTTGGGGGAAGAATGAAGGTCATTATATTTTTGGTTCAGAATAAGAATTTACTAAATTTCAGCTCTTATTATCCTACCAAGCAAATAGATCCAATCCACTCTGCATTCCCAAAGATCACAGAATTTACTGATGATACTATGAAGATAGGTGACCAGGTTTTATATTATATGCTTTACAGAAAAAGCTTATTTGACTTGGCTAATTCATAGCTTGTTTTCTCCCCATTAAGATATTTTCTCTGAGAGTCATTTGTCTCCTTTCTTTCCCTCTATAAAGAATAAAATCACCCCATGAATCTGATGTTTAAAATTACTTCTTAACCCTTACTTCAATACCCTAATCTGTCAAATAAAAGCCAGAGGCCATTACATTGAAAAATTGATCATCCTCTAACACACTCATGGGAGAGGGTCTTACTTGCTACCACAGCACTAGTGACATACCCTATTATTAAGTCTGGAAAATATGTGTCTTTATAAAAAGGGGATATTGCTCCTAAGAAAATGAGTATGTCTAAATAGTGTTGCAATAGGTGCTATTATACTTGCCTCGTGAGTATGTGCAGAGGATTTAATTAGGTAATTTCTGTAAAGAACTTACTATAATATCCTGCTTATAATAGATGAAAAATTTATATTAGTAAGTCATATTAGTTACTCCCATTTGGGCTGCAAGAATGTATTCTGTATTTCTCAGGATAATATTCAGTCTTATAAAGAATCTGATATTTTAAATCTTGTTCTTAATAATTGTTTCTTATTTGTAAGATAGTTTAAGTTCAGTTGCAAATCAAATTTTATGCAATTGAAGGCAAAGGTAATTTCTTTAAAGACGTAGCAAAGCAACTCTGGACTGATGAAATATACTATTTTCCTGGAGTTTTAAAATTTTATTCATGTTTCAACTTCTCTTTTTCTCTTTAGACCTATGAAATAGTAGGACACATAATGAAATAGTAATGAAATATACATTAACTTGGAAAAGAGTGAGGAAATTCTGCTTTTAGACCCATGGGAAATATACTAAGATTATAAAATGTTCAGTTTATTTATTAGTCCAATATCTATTGTTTATATGTATGTCAGAGCCTTTGTGCAAAAATTTCAAACTTTAAATATTTTGTGGGCATCTTTACCTATTTATTGTTTTAAAAACCTGGACAATGTTCAGGAATATTTGGGAAAAATAATTTTTTAAAAATTATAACCTCCACCCCAACAAAACAAACAAAAAATTACTTTTACACATTCCCTTCCTGAAGGTTTATAGATCTCTAATAGTAGTGATGTTGAAACTGTAGAATCTTAATAAAATTTCAGAGTCCCTTTCTAGCTTTCAAAGTTCTAAGGCAGGCCTGTGCTAACTGGCTAAATGACAGAGTCTTATATTACTAACATACAAAAATGCATTACCTCATCCACCTCTGGAGGAAGAAAGAAAAGGTCCAGGCAATGTTTAACTATTGAAATACTTCTGACGTTGGCACACAAGGCCCTTGGATCAAGCCTGGAGTGCACAGGCAGAAAGATTAAATTCTGACAAGAGTTGGATCAAAGATGGTGAGGTTTAGTGCTGAAATCTTACCCTGAAACCCATTTTTAAAAATACATGCAATCATTTTAATGCTACATTTCTGTACGTTCAGTAAGATTTCTGCATTTTTACCAAAAGAAGAGTGCTCTGTTAAGGATATTGGTGAGGAGGCATGGTATTTCTAAGTCTGGTTAAATCTAAATTGAAAGACAAAAACAATGATAAATACAGCTACGGAAAAAAAAAGGCAAAAATCCTATTTACTCAGCAAACAATCAATAAATGCAACAGCATAGCATTAAATGTGTTAACACCGTGCAAAACAGCACAGCATATAAATACATAAACACAGTTCAAAAGTGTATCAGCGATGTGCTTAAGACCCAGGCATTTCTTAGTTAATATGTGTTGAATTTAGTTGTATGAATGCCTTCCTAAATTGTTTTGATCTTCACATGAAAAATGAGATCTATTTTTTTTCACAAATAGAAAAGTGAAGCTACTTTTGACATGAGTAATATGGGTCAAGAACAGCTTTTGATTTTTCAATGAGTCTGACTGAAAACACTTAATGAATCTTAGGTCAGATGTGACACTTTCCAATCTCTGCCATCAGTGAAACATCAATGACCCTAAAGAGATGTGAGCTGGCAGCCTCCAATTTAGAGGAAGCAAAGTGGGGACTGAGTAGAAGGGAATTTAAGCTAAAGAACAACAACAATTTAATTGTAAGTGTTAAATTTCTATAAGATTCATCAAAAAATGACATATATGTCTTCTCTGGAAAATAAATAAATAAATAAACAAACAAAATCTGTTCATAGAGCCTACATTCAAATAATCTCCTGGAGTCAGTAAGGACTGCCAAGAAGCATGTACTCTGGACCCCATTTTATTCCCATCATGCCTTGCTGTCTTGTACATCACCATTTCACTCAATCATATTAACTTTTGTTCTACAAGCTCTAATATTGGTACTATACTCCAACCCAAGAGGATTAATGCTGACCAATGAGCTAGTATTTTAGACCACTTATTTCTAATAATCTCTCACCAGAATTCCTAAAGTTGGTCTATTTTACATATTTATATATCTTTATGAGACATAAGTATTTTCAAAGATTATCATTATCTAGTGAAAGTGTTAAGTATCTCTGACATATTGGAGATAACTCATAAAGAATAAAACAAAATCACATCACAATATAAAGCAAAAATACCAGATTTGGCTCTTTTATTTGAGGAATGATAGGATTAGAATGGCAATATCTTGTTTATCAGGTTTCTTGACATCCTAGAGTTAAATACAGTTTCCTCATAGCATAAGACACTATAGAATGGCACATTTAAATATTTTATTTTCCTGTGTCTTATTCTTTGAATTATTTTGTATTACACTAAAATTTGTTATTTATTTCAATAATCTGAATGGAAGAGTAAGAATGATTGAAACAAGGATATTATTACTATTTTGTTTTCACCCAATTATTATTTTTTAAAATATACATGTAAATATGCCCTGGCTGGCATAGCTCAGTGGATTGAATGTGGGCTGCGAACCAAAGTGTCGCAGGTTCGATTCCCAGTCAGGGTACATGCCTGGGTTGCAGGCCATGACCCCCAGCAACCGCACATTGATGTTTCTCTCTCTCTCTCTTTCTCCCTCCATTCCCTCTCTAAAAAATAAATAAATAAAATCTTTAAAATATATATATATACACATGTAAATATGTATACATATTTTTACAAATTTCACATAAATTTGAGAAGCCTGAAATCATAGTTAATTACATTTTATTGCATAGATTAGTGTGATTTCTCTCCATTTATCTTAAACAAAATATATGAAGATAGAGGAATATATTGTTATTTTGAAAATTTTGGATTTCTATATTAGCTTAATCATACTTCCACACTCATGTTAGAGCTTATTTTCAAATTTTACTTTGTAATGACTTTATGTTTGTTAATAATTTATAGTATGCATTATTAGACTATCAGCAGAATTGTAACTAAAACATTTGGGTTTTTTTTAATAATTTAGAGAATTTTAAAGGGGTGACCTAAAAAAACAATGAGTCTTAGTGTGTTATAATAGAAGATATTTGAATTAGTGGTTGGAAAATGTGATGAAGGTTATCTTATGTTTTATCCATAAAAAGAGACAATTTTGAAAATCTTTGAAACATTTAGATGTGATATTTCTATTTGTGTGTGGAACATTTGAAGAAATATAGTTGAATACACACCTGAATTGTCATTTTTATTACAGGATATAAAATAATTGGAATATGTAAATAGAGATACAGATATAGTATGTGTGTGTGTAATTTTTAATGAATTGCTAAATATTTAAAATAATATATAGGTCTCAGAAACAAATTGAATACAGAACACTTAGAAGGCATTTAGGAGCTCAAGTCATGTTTCTGCTAAAACCTGGAAGCCTTAATCACCTAATTTAGGGCCTGCATGGGATATTGAAAAAAGGATCTAGAGCTTATTCCCAATTTTAGAAATATAATTAAATACCTCAACATAAACCTGAGACCTGGTATAAAGCTGAGACCTTGAATAGTTATAGTTTCAGTGTAAAGACAAATGAAAAAGAAATCTCACTTTGAAGGACCGTAATCTACCATGAACTTGGTATTGAGTTGATGGGGGGAGATAGGCCCTGGGAATTTGCAATCATAGAATCATCAATTTGAGAGGCTTTCATCAAAATTAACATTATTTGGTCTGGAAAACATTACAGATTTTGAGTTAAAGCACTACGTAGTTGACTGACAAGACCAAGGCAAATACTTACTAGAGAAACTGTATTTCAAGCTACTCAAACACATACACACAAAAAAACACCAGAATCCTAAGGGAAATAGTCAGCAGTTTTCATTTAAGTTTTTAAACATTTAAGTGATGTCCCATGTATCAAAGATAACAGACAAGGTATAGGAAAGTTCACAATCTTATATTAAAATGAGATGTAAGATGTACCAGACACCGAATATAAAGCAATAATGTATAATGTATTAAAAACTAAAAGATAAAAAAAAGATATGAAACAAGAGGGAACAAATCATCTTTCCCAAGTCACAAAATAGAACCTTTAGAAATACATTATTTAATTATTTAAATTAAAATCTCCATGGATGGATTAAACAACAAATTAAACACAGCTAAAAGAGAATTAATAAAATTTACTATATAGCAAAATCAATCATTCAAAGTGCAACCCAGAGACAAAGCTAAGGGAAATATGAAAGGTGTCTTAAGAAACACCAAGATAGAATTTGGTCTAACAAAAGTCTATTTGGATGTCTAGGAAGCTGTAACAGAAAGAAAACACAAAACTGAAGAGATAATTGCTGAAACATTCCTATGATTGAGGGAAATAAAACACTCATATCTAGAAAGCCTCCCAAATTGCTTATAAGTTAATGAAAACAACCCCCACTTGAAACATCATAGTAACCGCAAAATAAACACATAACAAAAAAGTTTTTTTGAAAGAGATGAAGATTTTTTGAAGTAGACAACAAACAGTCAACCATCTAGTATAAAACAATTAAACTGATTAATCTTTTCTCAATAGCCAAAAAAAAAAAAAAAAGAAGCCAGAATACAATGGAATCATTGTTCTATAGTTCCAAACAAACATATCCATCACATAGCTCTCTGTGATGACAGAACACAATTACCAACATAAAATTCTTTGTGAGGGGGTCACTGAAATGAATTGCCAGGATCAATGTACAGGAATAAAGAATTTATTACACCAGCATCCGAGAATGGTTCAGGAAGACAGCTCTGAACTCTTAACCCACTTCGGGCATCATCTCAGCTGGAGAAAGCTGCTTTACTGAGGTCACAGCTTCTTTCTCATGCAGACCATAGCCAATGACTAATCAGTGCCAGGGCTTAAAGTTTTAGTATCCCTCCCTCCTGAAAATAGCTTCCCCTTTCACCAAAAGATCTATAAGGACAATTTTAGGAAATGTATTGAGGAAGAATGTTCCCAGAGAAACTGAAAATTTTAGAATGAAACATAAATATTGTAAATAATAGATAAAAGCTAAGCTGATATTTATAGTACAACTTAATATTAGCAATGCCTGGGTTGTAAACAGACCAGAACTATATTGAACAACAGAATAAAAATGGGGTAAGTAATTATAACTATTTTTCTTCATATTATATTATTATATTTATTTTTACTGTTCAAATAGAAGGTTAAAAAGGCTAATGAACTTTAGATTTTATTAAGTTAATATTAGTATTCAAATCATAATTAAATAAAATTATATACATGAAGAACATAATTCTGCTCTTTAAAAAATAAAGGGAAAAATGTAATGACCAAAAATAGTACCATGTGAACGGAAACATAAAAGGTAGGGGGTAAGTTTGGAAGGAGAATATAACAAAGGAGAAGAAAATGAAATAGTATGACACCTAGTAGAAATAAGTATAAATGTATTTCAAATATCACAATAAATTCAATAAACTACTCAGTTAAAGACTGCCAGACTGTATTTTAAGAAAATGCATGTGTTTATTGTTTCAGAAACCATAAGGACATTGAAAAATTGAAGTCAAATGATCAATGAACTATCTCAAAAAATCACCAAGTGAAATGGTGGTGTAGCAGTAGTAACAGCAGTCATATAGCTCTAAGAAATGCTTTGCTCAAAATAAAAAGGGTGGAGCCTAAATATAAAAGCCATAATTTCACAGTATAATAAAGCATTTTAAATATGTTAAAATAAAAAGAAACATAAAATCTCTAATAACTAATTAGGCAGTAAAAACAAATTTCTATCAGTAATTGATATAGTAGACAAAAGGGTAAGGAAAATTTGAACAGTATAATTAAAGTTTGATCTAAAGCAAATAGAGACTTTTTACTCAAGGCCACACATTGTTTTTTCTTTTTTGATTTCAGAAAGAGAGAGGAAGGGGGAGAAGAGAGAGAGAGAGGGAGAGAGAGAGAAATAGGTATGAAATGATAATCTCAGTGGAGTTTTCATTTTCATTTTCTTCATTGTTAGTGATGTTGAGCATCTTTTCTTACTCTTGTTGACCATTTGTATGTCTTCTTTGAAGAAATATCTATTCAAGTGCTTTGCCATTTTTTAATTTGTCACAAAAACAAGTACTGCATTATCTCACTTATATGAGGTATATAAAACAGTTTAACTCATAGAAACAGAATAGCAGTTGTCAGGGACCGAGGAGGAGGTTATGGGAAGCTATTAACAAGTGTAAAATTTCAGTTATATAAGATGACTAAGTGCTAGAGATTAGGCCATATAGCATTGTGTCTATAGTTAACAATACAGAATTGTACAATTTAAAATTTGTTAAGAGAGTAGATCTCTGTGTGTTCTTACCACAATTATTTTTTTTTTAAAAAGGAAAACACTTAAAGTAGAGCATCAGCACTGTTTTATAGACAGTATAAATGACCACAGAGAAAAATACAGCTTCTGTGACATCTAATAAACTCTAGTCTCTCCAAGAAGCCTCCCTTGTGTAGACCTAAAAAAGGGTTAAATGAAATCAAACATTGGATTTCTTTTCTATTTTTGAAAACTGATGCACAAGTTGGATTTAATTTGGTTTCCAAACAGACCCTCTCAATTGAGTTGCCATGACAGAATTTCTCTAACGCCCAAGGCATTTATTGTGTATAATAAATTAATTCATCTTTTAAGCATCTAAAATGGCACTAGCTAATTACTTACTTTGAGAGACCTGAGAAAAATAGCAATGCTTAATTTTTTCAGAACCCTGGTTAAGAAAGGCTGTTTAGAGTCATAAATAAATATGGCATGTGCTGTATTTCAAGTACTGTGCCAAAGTTCTTATGTGTAGTATGTATTTGAACATACAAAAATGCTAAATATCATAGATTACATCAGAAACACTACAGTTTTCACTTTGACTAAATTATGACACATTTAAGAGTTATCGTAAAAGATTACCAGACTTTTAAAGTGGGTGAAAAAAATTGGCCATCATCCATTAGATAATTAAGACTACTTTAAGTTTTTGAGAAGGATATCAGGAGGCTATTTGAAAGCATATACCACATTTTGCTGTGTATAATGTGCACTCTTTTGCCCAAATTTTTGAGGGAAAGGTAAGGATGTGCATTATACATGGGTAGTGCTAATTCTATATCTATATAAATGTTTTTAATTCTTTATGCTTATGCATTAAATGTGTACCTCTGGAAAGCAATAATGATATCCACATGCAAAGTAATATTCTGGAATATGATAATCAGTTCTGTTGCTAAATATAAATAAATAAATAATTGAATTAAAAAATTAAAAAGATTTTTTTTCCTGAAAGTTTGGGTTAAAAACATGGATGCACATTATACATGGCTATATACAGTAATAATTCCAGTTCACTGCGGTGGCCTCTGTTCTCTACTTGGCCAGCTTCTCTATGCTCTCTTACAAACTCTGCTATACAGTCACAGAGAAGATAATTATTAAGAATATTCTTATTTCAGAGAACCCCTTTCTTTCCTTTATATGATATTGTGCAGGCTAATCCAAGTGGACACAACTGAGGGTAAGTTATTCTAACTTCTTACAGTCCAAAATTACTTATGTAGGTTCCTTGAGGGACCTGCAGCACCACTTCCTTATGTTTGACTAATTCTCTGCTCGGTCACTTCAAGCAGGTGACAGAGTCTTGTGAAGGAGTCTGTGAATTTGGACCCATTTCAACTGGATTGGTTTCTTGCCACAGTTTGTCTGTGGGGAAATGGCATAACCTTAAGCAATACACAGAGTTAGGTGATCACCCTTAGGTCTTTTTTATTTCACCCAGAATAGGGCAGTGATGGGATCAGATCTCAACGTCAGAAAGACTACTTTGACATGAACTAGAGGAAGCTTGACTACAGATGGCGACAGTTAGGAAGCCTTATTATGATTCAATCAGGGAGATGGGGGCTGAGTTATAAAAATACGAGATGTGAATGCTTTACCACAAAGAATTTGTACTCAAGTTAAAGACACAAAATGTATATACAACAAGCCAATTAATGAATAACATGTCTAAAATGTAACAGGTCACATATTTGATAATTATTCAACAAAAATTTTGATTTCTGTGACTAAAAAAATGATTTAGAATGCAGTAGCATAGTCTAAAACATGGTCTAAAATGTTGCGATTCTCTCTTTTTACTCTCGAAATCAAAACTAAAACAACTTCTCACTCTAGGTAGCCTGAATAAATAAATTTAAAAGATATGAATTACTTTTCTTTGTGAAAATAACATGTCTTTTCTGTGTTCCCCTCTTTTATCGTTGCTTCTTTTTCTTTTCTTTCCAGAAATGATTTTCTATTGTTAATTAAGAATCTATGCTATTGCTAGTTCTGGTCAAATTTGATATAAATAACAAAATGTGTGTTAATCACAAAGTTGACTGGCTTCTCTGTTTCTTTTTTCTTTGAACTTGTTTTCATTAAGCTGTGCATGGTGCTGGAAATTTGCAAATTTCCCCTCTGACCTCCCCTGTCTGAAGGTCAGAGTGCCACCTTAGTTCTGTTGGCATTAAAATGTCACAGTATCCCAGCACAGTGGGAATTTCTATTTGTATATTAACTTGTTATCTGCAGGCAGGATGCCAGTGAATTTACTCACAGTCTAATAGTGTAATTAAAATATTTAAGGAGTCGACACAAAATTAAGCAGTGAATTAAAACAACTTCCCAATTTGATCTCTTTTAAATGAATAAATTAAAATTCCTCTATTTTAAATAAAATGGCTTTGAATTTAAATGGGAAATTTGTTTCAGAAATAACATTTTAGAGTAAACAACTTGATAGATGGCTGACTAAATATATATATTTAGGCCTATATATATGGTGTGTGTGTGTGTGTGTGTGTGTGTGTGTGTGTACACTTAGGCCTATGTATATATAACCCCCAAAGAGAAACAAGTAAATGAATACAAGGAATTTAATTTGAAGCAAAAATAACTTCAGACAAAATTATTTAATAAACTTTAAATAGCCACTCACTGGTTCATTTATACTGGTGAAGCTTTAACAACCTAATGTTTTTTAAAATTTGGGATGCTGGGATGCTATGCAAACTATAAAGACCAAGTTAGTATCTTTCATGTTGAAAGCCAAGAACCAGAATATAGAAGCGGGGAAAACTCAGCTTTTTTGTCAGGATAAACACTGACTTTTTCTCAGAGGCCCCAAACATAAGTAGAGATAGAATCCTGGCAGTCTTTACCAAACTGAGCAAACATGGCCGTCCTCTACAAAAATCCTCAAAGGACTGCCACGATGAGTCTCAAGCTGAGGACTAGTCTCAAGCTGATGGCTAGCGTGTGAGGAGTCATAGCGTTATCTCTTTGGTCACATTTGGCTACAAACTCCACCCTAAGCTGAAGAAACAGAGAAAAACTTGAGATTCTCCATTAATTTTCATAACAATATTGTACTGATAATATCAGATGGCATATCATTTCAGATTCTCTTATACTAATGCGAAAGTAGGCAGCTACTTAGGAGTTAACAAAAGAAAAGGCAGGTAAACTAGCTAAACCCAATTAAGTCTGAAAGCTACAGCTTCCAGACATTGCAGGGCAAAGACTCATTGCTTCATCAAGGGGCTAACATTTCTCTATCCCCACACCCCAGTAGAGAGGGAGGATATGGATAGGCTTTTCATTCTTCCCAGGGAACAACCAGCGCCTTCCTGTAGATTGAGTGGTGGGAGTGAGGGGCAGCCAAGGTAGTGACCATAAAAAGGAGGAGGCTAGCCTCAGAAAGGCTGGGAAAAGAATCAGATAAGGGCACAAAACCCTGGAGGATCCAGGAAAGACACTGAAGAATGAGGAAGAAGGTTGATTAGTTTGTAAGAGAGCTTACTCTTTCCCACACCCAAGGAGCTAAAATCAAACTTAACAAAAGCCAGAAGTTTGTTCAATTGCTCTCTTTCCATAGCAGCCTTAGGGGACTGGGTGTGGCAGGTGTAGCAGATGCCCCGCTGAAGTGCAGCCCCTGATAAAATCCTGTACCAGAATGGAGAGTAATGAAGACTGCAGAAACTTCAGAAGCCAATGCCAGGGTAATGTAGTATCTCCTAGGCTGGTGAGAACAAGTGCTGGCTTGCAGCCCCAGGGGCCAGCCTTCTACCACCACAAGAAGGAATTGAGCCACCTGGTGGTGGATGAGACATCCGGCACTGCGAGCAGTGGGGCAGTCCTTTGTTTTTGCTCCGAAAGTCTTACCACTGCACCTCATGTCCTCCTATGCATGGATCTTTAAAACATGTTTTCTGTGATACCATAGAAGAACCCATTTTCCGTAGACCAGTCCCACGGAACCGCATTGGTCCTCATCCATGTCCCGCAACACTTAATATTTTCCTAACAAGGTTACACCCAGAGTAAAGGTTGGAGCAATATTAAAATTTAAATATATACTACTGTCTACTTAAAGTAAAAAGTGATTACCTTACTAGAAAGGGAAGTATTCAGGCCCGTTGGGTCAGTGTTCAGCCATGAGGATCTGGCAGGCTTTTGCCGTGATCATCAGCAATTCATCATCGCTAGACTATGGAGTACTGCTCAATATATCTGTTACAAACAAACATAGAGTTTACATTTTACATTATTTTGTTTTTTTAATCCTCACCAGTGGATGTTTATTGATCTTAGAGGGAGGGAGGAATGGGGAGAGAGAGAGAGAGACAGGCAGACATATAGATTGCCCCCTCCACACACACACCGGACCAGGGCTGGAACTCCAAACCCAGGTCGGTGACCTCACTGGGCACAGTACGGTGCATGGGACAGCAATCCAAACAACTGAGCCATCTGGCCAGGACCGATTTCCTGTTCTCCTTCACACTATTTCACCATGTGAAATTGTTAGTCTAAATTACATGAATTAATATAGGTGGCTTGGTATTGATCTAGAGATGAATTTTGTAATGTTCAGCAACATTAATGCCGCTGAATCAAAATCAGTAGAAATAGTATATGTTGGTTTTCATAATTATTCATTAAAAATATGTATTTCTTTGTCTTCAAACCATAGGTTTAGTACAATGATTGATGGTATTCAACCATGGAGAAGAAATTTCAAAGTGTGAATAGCATAAGTTCATAATTACTACTTGTCCCAAAAGTAATTTAATAAGGACAACACAAAAATAAAAACAAATTTTTCGTTTTGGACATACAGATGATAGTCATATAATTGACTTGTAACTAGCAAAACTCTAGCAAATCAAACTATTTCATTATCTGTAAGCATATTATGTAAAAACTTTATCTTAGTAACTTGGTTAAGTTCTGTGGCTTTATATGATTGAGGAGTACTTGATTGAGGTAATTTATATTATTACTTATAGTCTCAATTTATATGATGTTCAATTATCAGTGCAAGATTTATGTCAAGTAATAATGTACTAGAACTTTCCCACAAGGGAGTCAAGTCTTACATTCCTTGAAGTTTCTCACCTCTGCCCCCATGTCAGTGGAGTTGTGAAACATGTGTACTCCATACCCTTGCATTCTCTGTAGCATGGCTCCTGCAGAACTGATGGGACCTCCAACTGCTTACAGTGTATGATACAATTAGAAACTACATATATATATTTTTTAAGTAATTAAGCAATTACTGGAAGTACAAAACACTATATAAAATCTTCTTTTTAGCCAATTATAGGAATTAATTCTCTAAAAGCATTCCCCAGGAAAAGCTGGACTTATCTTAAACAACTTATTTATGTTAATTTTATATGAAGTAAGAATCTATCAACTGATTGCTTTTACCTGTTCACTTTAGCAATAGTCACCTTGAGAAAGAAAGAAGACTCTATGGTAATGATTTTCTGAATTAACCTTACCTTTGGTTTTATCATATGATGACGTCATGTTAGTTTTTTCTAATCTCATGAAATTGTGATGTTAGCTTTTCTTAATCTCAGGGAATTGTAGACAGTCACTCTGTAAACTCTTCCAAGTGCAATGAATTTAATCACATGATTTTTTGAAAACTTTAATAGTGGTATTGAGGGAAATTTGATGCACAATTAACTGCTTATATTTAAACTGGACAATTTGGTAGGTTTTAATTTATGTATATACCTGTGAAACAATGACCACAATTAAGATAATGAACATATCAATTGTCTCCCAAAGGTATCATTATGTGTGTTTGTAATCAGCCCTCACTTTCTGACTGGATTTTCCAACACCCTTAGTTAATTACTTATCAGCTTTATGTCATAATGCATTTCCTTTTTTTTTAAGATTTTATTTATTTATTTTTAGAGAGGGAAGGGAGGGAGAAAGAGAGAGAGTGAGAAACATCAATGTGCGGTTGCTGGGGGCCATGGCCTGCAAGCCAGGCATGTGCCCTGACTGGGAATCGAACCTGCAACACTGGTTCACAGCCCGCGCTCAATCCACTGAGCTACGCTAGCCAGGGCAATAATGCATTTTCCTAGAATTTTATGTAGATGGGATCCCACAGTATATATTTTATGTTTCTTTTTTCATATAACATGAGTATTTTGATATTTATATTGTAATAATTGTTTTTCTAATTCCTGAATAGTATTTCATTATATAGATATATGAGATTTTTTATTTATTTACCTGCTGATGATCACTTTATTTCTTTTTTCCTAATTTGGGCTATTACAAAAAAAAACAAAAACTGCTGTGAATATCCATGAATGAATGTCTATATAGACATATCTTTTTATTTCTCTTGGATAATGAACATATGGGATACAAGGTAGGTCTAGGTTGGATTATTTTAAAAAGTATGAAGCTATTTTCCACAGTAGCTGTACCATTTTTCATTCCCACCGCCATGCATGAGAGCTTCAGTTTCCACACCTTTGCCAACACTTGGTATGGTAAGTGCTATTAATACTAGTCATCTATAAAAGTAGTAGTGGTACATGGTTATGGTTTAATTTTCATTTTCTTAATGGCTAATGTTCAGAATCTTTTCTTGTGCTTATTTGTTATCAATACATCTTTGATTAAATATCTACTTAAAACTTTTCTCTATATCTTATTTAGGGTCCTGTTTTATCTTATAGAATTTTAAAAGCTTTTAAAGTTATATATATCCATTAGCAGATATATGTTTTGCAAACAGTTTCTCCTCATCTAAAGGTTACCTTTTCATTTTCTTAACAAGATCTATTAAGGAATGGAGGTTTTTAAAATAATTTTTTACTTTTGTTGAAGTTTGATTTATTTTTTTCATTGTAGATCATGTTTTTCTTGTCATACCTAAGAAACATTTTCCTAACCTAAGGAAACACAGATTTTTCTCATGCATATTTCTAGAAATTTTATAGCATTACTTTCTACATTCAAGACATTACTCATTTTGATATATTTGTAAATGGAAAAAAATATGGGTTAAAGTGCTTTTTTGCATATGAATATCTTATTGTTCCAGCACCACATTTTGGAAAGAATCCCATTTCTCCACAGAATTTCCTACTCACCATTTTTTGAAGTCAGTTGTCTGAGTGTTGTGACTCTGTTTTTGGACTTCATTCTGTTCATTGATCTATTTATCTGTCTTGATGCCAATACCATGGTATTTTGAGCATGGGAACTTTATAATAGTTATCAAAATAAAATACTGTTAGTCCTCCAACATTGTCCTTTTTAAAATCAAAGTCACTTTGGCTATTCTATGAGCTTTGTATTTTCAGATCAACTTTTGAATAGCTTTTCAATTTCTGCAAAAAACACTTGCTAGGATTTTGATTAATATTACACTGAACATATAGATCAATTTGCAAAATAAATCCATCTTAACAATAGTCATCTGATTGTTCTTTCAATTAATTTAGATTTACTCTAATTGATTTGCACTAGATATTATCATTTTTACAGCTTTTATACACCTTTTGTCAAGGTGTATATCCCTCATATATCATTTTTATATGCTATTAAAATAATACTGATTTTTAAATTTCAATTTCTGATTGTTCATTGTTGATATATAGATACACCACTAACCTTTGTATATTAATTTTCTCCCCTATAATCTTACTACCATCAATTAGTAGTTCTAGGGCCTTTTTTAAAAATTCTATCAGATTTTCTACAAAAATTCTTGCTCTAAACTCTAGCTAACTCACTCAAGCAAAACAAAGTCATCATTGTTGGGCACCGCCCTGCCTGGTTTCAGAAGCTGTAACCCCGCCATGGCTAAGGCTGAGTGGGCGGCCTTTGGACAAAAAGACACTAAGG
Source organism: Phyllostomus discolor (assembly GCF_004126475.2). NCBI lineage: Eukaryota > Metazoa > Chordata > Mammalia > Chiroptera > Phyllostomidae > Phyllostomus > Phyllostomus discolor. Next base: position 29,779,325 of record NC_040904.2, on the reverse strand, counting down.
AGACAAGTCTTACCTCCCTGGCAGGAGCACAGCACCACTTCCGCTCCTTGTTCCATAACTGGCCCCCAAGGCTTGATCGGTTAGCCAATGATGGGTAAAATTCCCCAAAGGGGAGAATGACCTAAGCCAGGCATGATCATGTGGGAGGCCCCCGAGGAAGGACTTTGGGGGGTACAGCAACAGGGGTGATGGACCCTCACCCCTCGGCTTTGACAAAGCCTGAGTCCTCATCCTGTTTGCAAGAAGTCTCCTAATCTCTTGGTTGCCTTACTACCCCTACCTGACTTAAGCCTGAGACAATGCTGGAGGGTGGTGCAGCCCTGTTCTGGAAAGGGCAAGGTCCTCGGGGCAATCGGGCCTAAGAAAGAATATGTAAAATCCTGTGAAAACTGCTTTGTTTATAATGCTCTCCATTAAATGATAAGGGTCCAAGCAAAAAGTAAGTTTGTTCCTCAAAGTTTTATAGCTCTTTAGCTATCTGACCCTGACTCAAAATAGGCCATCAGAGTTCTTTGTTATCTATTGTTTAATCCTTATTGCCTGACAATGATTAATGAGCTTTATCTGTATTCCTGTGCAACAACCCAATAAAAGTCCATTGAGGAAAAGGCTCTTGGGCCTTCTCCTTTGAGAGATCAGTCACCTTTCCTCCCCAAGCAGATCTTGTCTTGGTAGACTTATTCTCATCCCTGGTGCCCAGGGGGCGCTGCGGGCAGAGGCCCCCACACACCATATAATTAAATGAGTTACAGGTGTCTCATATACATTCAAGATAAATATTATTAGGACTTCTTGGCTTCATTCACACCATTTGCTTCTTAATATATAAAGCTATTTTGTTTTTAGATTGATATGACTCTTAAGCACTTAATTTTCAACCCCAGTTCTAGTTTTACCTTGTTCCTTTGAAATAATGATAAACTTCATTTTTCTTGTTTCTAACACTATTCAGCATGTTGACATTATTCAGTACCCAGATATCCAGTTTAATTCCTTTTATACCAGTTCTAGATAAAATGCTTAGTCAATTTCTGGTCTGCTTTTTCCTGTTGTTGTTTTGTTGTTGTTGTTGTTGTTGTTGTTGTTGTCCTGCTTCTGTCCTGAAAGTGAAATTTGGGAAACCTGACCCAATGTTAGGCTAAGCAAAATACTATCCAAGTTTTACAATGTTTAATTGACTATATTTGTAAATTAATTATCTCCAAAATAATCTGCCTTTACTCATATGAACCATCCATCAACCTAACATGAAGGAAATTCAGCATCAATAAGGTATGTCGTGTGGCCTTCTAGGGTGCACGAGACCGATTCGATGAACCAGGCAGATGTTTTCTTCCTCACTAGTGTTTAGCTTTTGTTCTGAACAATAGGTGGTTGTTTAACATTCCTGGATAAAAAAAATATTAATATTTTTAGTTCCTGAGTTGAGTCAGTGGCAACTAAACAAAAATAAGCCTTAAAATATCAGAAACATGAGAGAATGATAGATGAAAGACCCACAGGAATATGGGATTGAAACACCATCCCCCTATATAAGAACTGGTTTAGAAAAGGATGTGTAACCCAAATTAGCCATCACAGATACAAAGGGAAATGACTGGCTAGTGGAGAAAAAGACAAGTTCTGTCTCAGGGGAAATGTCTGGTAGAGCCAGGCTATACCCAATAAGGTAGCCTCTCTCCACAGATAACTACTGTGCACCTGAAATGTGGCTTCTACAAGTAAGAAGCGAAATTTTCAGATTTATACATGTTTAATTAATTTAATTTAAAAACTGATACCCAATTTAATTATTGGGAAAATTTTTAAAATATCTTTCTTTAAAAGTATGGAATGTGAATTTACTTTCTCAGTTGTACATTTCATGAAATATACATCAAATTCTTCTTATGAAAATTTAGTGTTCAAATTGAGATGTTCAACACAAATCAGATTTCCAAGATTAAGCATAAAAAATAAAATATAAAATATGTCACTATTTTATTTATGTAGATTATATGCTGGAATAAGAATATTTTGAATATATTGGGTTGAATGAAATATATTAAGAAAAATTTCACCTAGTGCTATTTGTTTTTTTAAACGTGGTATCTAGGAAATTTTAAATTATTTATGTGGCTTTCATTATATTTTTGGACAGCACTGGCTAGATGTGAGTGAAGTTAAGAGTACCAACTTGAAGATAAAAATCACAAAAAATGGGAAAGCCAAGCCAGTGATGCAGGTAGACTTGGCCAGATGGCCTGGCTAGACCCTGGAGTGAGGGAGAGGCCCAAAGAATCTCCAGAGGCAGCTCTGGTGAAGTGACACTGCTAGTGCAGTGCGAGACAACAGATTTTTCTACCACCAGGAACAGGCATGGCTGGAGAAGGCCCTGCATGGAGCAAGTATGAAGACAGTGAAACGTTTGGATGAGGATAAAGCCCTTCTGTTTCCTTATTATGCAGGGAAGAATGGGGAAGTGCTGTGCCAGGAAAGATCCTGTTAGTCTATCTAGCCTGGGAAAAGGACCAGATTGCCTGTGGACATTGGACCCTCCCAGAGCCCATGGAAGTGGAGTACTTGCAGGGCTGGTGGGCCCTGGAAGCAGCATGACTGAGCGGCAGGCAGTGAACCCTGTGGCAGGTGCTGGGCCCCACAGCTGGCATGATGGAGCCCCAGAATGGCCACTGCAGTGGTTGGCAGTGATTCCGGTCCCTGTGCAGGAAGTGGCGGTGGTGACATGGCAGCTCCAGTTGCACATGCAGATTCCAGGGAGAGAGCCTGAAGCTGGAGAACTTTCCGCTTAGCAACCTCAGTCTCTAAAGGCCAGATAAGGGTGTGGCAGGAATTCTGGGCACTCTTTCTGTTTCTGGGAATGGCTGTGCTTAGACTCGGTTTTGGGAAAGAGATGAGAGTACAGCCAGGGAGTCTCTAATGGTCCCAAATTGTGCAGCCCTTTGATAAAGACTTCTTTCCTTTCTCACCAGCCCATGTCTGCAGAAAATGCCTGTGGGCAGCAGCAGACAGCTGAACCCCACTTTTGTTAGGCAACGTGAGGACCCGGAAATGGAACAAGAGCCCCTGTAGCCGGGAAGTGTGAAAATTTCTTATTGTAAGAGCTTAAATTTTGTAATTTGTTGTTACAGCATAACCTAATCTATCCCGATAATATATACATTGATATAAGAGGAGTGTGAACTTACGCTCCTAGCATAAGGGTAGGCTAGGTTATGCTAGGGAGACAAGTAATAAGATAGACCGCTCAGTAGCTTTAAATGACAAAGTTTCATTTTTCTCACATGCTGCATGTCCATCATGAGTTAACTGTGGACTCTGCTCCACATTCTCCTCACTCCTGGTTCCAGGCCAACAGACCAGTCACTGTCTGGAATATCGCCAAACAGTGACAAGTAGGTGGCAAATCACACATGGACTTCTTCAGCCTGATATGATATGTCAATTCCATAGATATTTTGTTTTAGTTTGGGTTTCTCAGAAATAGGCCTTGAGCTAATGGTGAATTAATAGTTCATGTGAGAGGAATATAAGCAGTAAGTGACCACAGACAAAAGCAGTAGCAGAGTGGGAAAGTGGGACTGAAAGGAAACAAAGCCAAGAAATGTTGCAATATGTAGCAAAGTGCCCTGAAATTTTGGCTTCATCATCAGGGTAGCTATGGAGACTGGACAGGTCAACTCTGAAATGTGTCCTTACCACAGGAGGCACGGAGCCTGTGTTATTATACCTCTCTACATGTCCGTTACTTTTTTGGGTTTCCACTGTGGTGATAAAAATTCAAGGCTTTTTGGGCTCCAGTGTCCCAAAGAGCATCACAGATCTGAAATTTGGCAGTGAAAACACAAGAGTCTTTGTGCATTAAAATGGCAAAGGGATCCTAGGGGATAGGCAGGCATTGACAGCTTTGATATGCATTTCAATGGCAAGGCACAACACACCTAAGTTTAAGGAGGCGCAGAAATGCAATCCTACTAATCAGCAGAAAAGGGAAGAAATGATAATACTCGGTGAATGGCACTTATCACAACCACAATAAAAGAAGATAATAGAAAATATCCAAGCATTCTTAGACAAGTTACTGAATAAAATGGCTGTTTCCAAGGGTCAGTGGAAGGGAGAAGGAAAGAAGAGAAGAGGCAAAAAAGGAAAGTGAAGAAGAAAGACAAAAGAAGTCAGATTTTGAAGAAGATTGAAGGAAGTTTTTGTTGCTGTTGCTGTTTATTTTTTTCCCATTTTGCTATGTTTATTTATTCTTTATTAATGTAAGTGTTAAATGATGACAATTTTTATTCTCAATCATGAAAAGTCACTGATTTATATATATAAATATATATGTAATAAATATAAATAAAATATAAATACAATAAAATAAATAATAAATAATAAATAAATCATAAAAAAATAATATGTAATATATCTACCACACATGCACACAATCAATATGGAGAGCTTCACAGTATAGTGAAAACAGATACTATGTGGCGACACAGGTTTTCAAGGCACCAAGCAAATGACATGACTATAGGTTTACTTAATTTCAGGGAAGAGAAACTATTTACTACGTAAAGAAAATTTGTAGCCTGCTTAGGAATGCAAATAAATCTGCAGACACAGGACTGGAGAAGTCAGGGGAGCTCCAGTGTTTCTTCTTCTTTTTCTCTTGGAAATAAAATTGCCAAATCATCCCCTGAAAGCATGGAAAGGAAAAAGAGGGAAACTGTGGTAAAAGTGAGTGTAATAAATACCAAAGGGACTGAGAGGGAGGAGCCCCTGGGTTTAGGATGAAGGGCATGTAGAAACGAAGGCCAAATGAGGACCCAGAACATGAGTTTCAAGGGAAATAGACCCAGATGATGGTTCCTGCGTACACCTACATGGTGTTGCCAGTGGAGCACAACTTTGCAAGAGGGAAAAGAGTTTCATGTTTCTGGCCATGGAAGTGATTATAGTGAGTTATTATATGGCATTATCATGTGAGGAAGTAACGGAAGCAAAGACAAGGATGGGAAGAGAGTGAAGAGTGCTGAGGGCTTGATCGCCAGAGTAGAACTAATGGCATAAGAGAACGATAAGGCAAGAAATTGTACATACATATAGTATTGAACTTTTACATTTTAGGAATCCTGCATTGAGTGATAATAAAGATTAAGTGTATGGGATTAAGTTATGGTCAAGAAACTACGAGGCTAGGGTAAGGTGTTATACACTTTATTTTTGTGTTGACATGATTTAGATAGTATGATGAGGAAGAGATCAAGCATAATATTATAATTTTGAAGCATAATATTATACAGTGTAAAAGCACAAGTATTTGTTGAGACACTATTATTGTAGTCCTGGATCTCTACAATTCAGAGATTAAATTGTGGTTAATCCTACCTTCTCTGCCTACTTCATAGGTAATTTTTACTAATGATATTCTTTACCTTGAGAATTAAATACAATAATAAATATGATGCAAATTTTATATGCAAAGTGTTAGGTAAATAGATGGTGCCTAACTGAGTGCATACTCAAATCTCACAGTGGGCAAATCAGGGCTGTCCAATGCATTCTAAATTAAATTGTGCTGAATATCTTTACTAATTTAAATTCAGTGTTAGAGAAAAAAGAGGTAGCCAGCCTCAGCTCATGTGGTATTGATCACTGTTCTCTTTAGATAAACAACAATAATTTGATGTAAGTTACTATTTGTCTTTGTCTAGAAAACACAATTGAATAGTCAGCAGGAAAACCAAATTGCAACTCCATTTAAGTAATAAGACACAGCAGGATATAGCAATGTTACATTAAACACCCTGAAGTGAGTTAATGTGATTATAATGTGCCTTATTTAAACAAACCAATTATAGCATGCACAGGTAATAAATTATCATTAGTATTAGTATATGAACATTAATCTTGCAGTTCCTGTTTATACATATATAAAAATTTAAAATGCAGCGCCATAAAATATAAACATTTTTATTTTACTGTTTTATAATTCACACAGCTGGAGATATTTTACTCTTCATTGAATTTTTAATTCTTTCATTCACTTATGTAAAATACTTAGCCAGGCTATGTTGGAAGTTCAAATATGATACATGCTATATGTGTGTTTCATGTATGTGTTATGACTGTTTTATTTAAAGAAGTCACATTATAATTACATTAACTTACTGGTGTGGGAGGAAGGGATTCTAATAAGACAATAGCTTAGGCTACTGTGGTTTAACATTTAAAAGAAGATGTCTTTAAGGAGTTTCTAATTTGATAGAAGAAGAAACATATTCAGAACAATAAATCAAATGTCAGGAAAAAAAGAAGGGGTAAGCTCCTCGGAGAGATAGAGCTGGAGTGTACACATGGAGATTTAGGGGAGGGAAAAACAGCATTTATTTCTTCAGAAGGGGAGAAAACTTCCTACAGAAGAGAATATTTCAAATAAATCATAAAGAATGAGAACAAATTTTTACATTCATAAACGAGAAGCATTTTTGGGAGAGAAGAATACACAGTCAAGATAATGCTAAATAAGTTCATTAAGTAATGGACATTTCTTTTAAAATTGTCTATTGACTAAAATAAAATGGAAGAATTTTCATATGATTTCTATGAATATATGCATATGTAATATTTAATCATTTTTTCTAGAAAAATTCACTGAGCATTGGCTACATCCCAAACACAAAGGACAGAGATCAGAGTAACTTAACTTAGCACATTAGTCATGAAAAAGAGAGAAATTAGCAGGCTTATTTAAAGTTAAAACTGACCAGCTTTAATGATAGATTAGAAGAGTATAAGAGGAAAAGTAAAAAATAACTTTATTACCCTGGCTGGTACAATTCAGTGGATTGAGCATGGGCCTGCAAACCAAAGGGTCACCAGTCAGGGCACACGCCTGGGATGTGGGCCAGGTCCCCAGTAGGGTGTGCGTGAGAAGCAACCACACATTGATGTTTCTCTCCCTCTCCTTTTGCTTTTCTTCCCCTCTCTCTAAAAATAAATAAATAAAATTAAAAAATAACTTTAAGATTTTTACTTTACCAACTGAATGAATAGTGCTGCTAGTTACTAAGGACAGGGACAGTATCAAGAATTTGTAGATCTGTCAGTCCACAATACAGGTGACTCGTCTCTCATTAAAAGGCTGTAATGAATGTCTTTTTGCGTAGAGAATTTTCCATATTTAGGGACTGTAAATTTCAATGGGTTTATATTTTTAGTCTCATGACTGGGAAGTAAAATAGGCTTACTCTTATACCTTCTCTGGCCTGATCATTCAAACAAATCCTCTGTCTCTCTCTACTCTCAGAGCCAGTCCTGTATCAGCAATGAGACAGGTCAGCATGCATACTTTCTCAGTATTATTGTACCACATAAAAAAGATATTGGCCAAACTTTTTGGAAACCCCTTCCCTCAGATTCTGAGCAGCTAGGGTCTATACATGAGCTTCTCTCCCTTTCAACCTTTCTAGAAAGGGATAACCTCTTTCACAAAAGTTTTCTTGATACAAGGTGACTTCCTTTTTCTCTTCAATTACCAACCTATTTGGTTGCTCTCATACCTGAAAGGAAGTGTTGTACACACACACAAAGAGCAAGAGCGAGAGTGAGAGTGAGAGAACAAGAAACCCTGTTCCTGGTTTAACGGAACATCCCTAGGTGGGGAGAATTATTTGCTCAGGAACTGCTGCCAAGTGTACTCTTTGGAACCACACTTGCCTGTCGGTGGTGGTTCCCCTCCACAATGTAGCAACATGGCTGCATAATTCTGAGTCTTATTAAGAAGTTTTTTACCTCCTACTATTAGTAGAACATATTTATGAATATTAAGCTAAGAGTGGCATGGCATATTTAGTGTATTGGAAAAATTATTTTGAGTCAATGCAGAAAAAGAAAAGATCTGAATGTGGGAAAATGTTTGTTAGAGACCTTTTAACTTGTCAGAGGAAAAGAATATTGTTACCTGGATTAAGAATGTGGCAGAAGAAATGGAGGTAAGTGGAGGTTTTGAAAATATAATTAGGAAGTGGGATCAATAGAAAGGTAGAATTAGACATCTGCTTGTGGTGCATGGCGAGGGAAGGAGGGCACGAGAATGATACCAGGTTTCGTGGCTTTGACAGTGGTGTGGAGGATATGGCATTCTCTGGGGCAAAGGCTTCCATGAGGAGAGGCAAGGGACAAACTGCTGTCCGTTTTGGTCACGTCGGCCCTGAGCTGACTGCATGTGGTATTTGGTATTCAGTTCGTGCCTGAGTCTAAAGCTCCTTAAAGTAGTCACATTTGGCTATCTAATGGTAATTCTCAGAATTGATGGAAATGAGTCATGAGAGATGTGTAAAACCTCTAATCCCATAAGAGTTGTGAGAAGAAAGAATATTCAACAAGGAACTTGATCAATATTAGCAAAGTAGTAGGGGACCCGGGATGTGGTGACACAGAAGTATTCCAACAAGGAAGGGATTAACGAATGCCACCACAAAACATTATTTAAAAAATAAAACATACCCATCTGTGGAAATCAAAAGAACAAATGGATCTGTGTGTTTTTCTGGAAATAATTTAAAAATAACTGAACTAAGGTATAGCATTAATTCTAAACTTTCACTGACAATTTTAAAAAGAACAAAGAATGGTAAAAATAAAATAAAAAAACACAACAACAAACAAAAAAGAATGATAAAAATACATTGCCATCCATGACTGATAATTGTGAGTCATTTTGAGTCACTTTTATCCAGATTAAAAAAAAGAAGGAAGAAAAAAACAGAACATATTGTCATTGTTTGTATCTTTCCAGGCCATCTAAATTCATGTTTCAAATAAAAAAAAATTACTTCAGTAAAATTTAATACAAATAATTTAAACATTTGTAGTAGTGGCCAGTGAGTGACTCTACTTCAATGAAAACAGTTAGAAAAAGAGGGAGAGGAATATAGAGCACTAAAATCTGAATTCACACTCTTCATTTTCACCTAATTTTAAACAGCCCTGTGTGATCATATCATTTACCAATACACCAATGTTTGTCTTCAGATGATACTCAATCTGGTCAAAACTACACTATGGTATTCATTTAAAAATAGATGATTGTTATAAAGCGATACAGAAATAACATGAGGAAGTGGATTCAAAGGAAGACAAAAGCAAAACATTTTAAGTGGTGTGATTTATACGCAGAAAGAAGTCTCAGTCTTCAGTGGCACAGGATTGTCTTCTTTACACTGACAAAAATCTTAACTGAATGTTGTGGATACTAAATCAGGCTGATAACCTGCAAGGATTCTGTCTGTTCCATATCCATAATGACTAAGTCAAAGGCGATGCCCAATGCAGAGAGCACTATGAAATGTAGGGACGTAGGTGTTTAGCCAATTTGGGCATGGGAAGGCTGGGAGTGGTGATTGCTGTGCAGTATGATTTACAAAATAATTGTTCTAGAAATTTTAGGTTAGAATACTTTAAAGGGGAGAATTATCTTGAATATTCTTTAACTTCACATACTGGGAGATTAATTTCACAGTGTTATGTGTAACTGACAATAAGTACACTGTTTTTTTTAATTTAATTGTTGTTCAAGTACAGTTTCTTGGCTTTTAACCCCATCCCAGCCCACCACCCAGCCCTCCCCACTTCCTTCTGTTTCCAACCCACTTTCTTTTGTCCATGTGTCCTTTGCACTTGTTCCTGCAAACCCTTCCCCTTTTCCCCCTGAAATTCCGTCCCTCGCCCCTCCTTAAACGTTTTGTAACTTTCCTAAAGAAAGTAACTGAAGAACTGCTAGAGACTCTGTTGTTCTCATGCAGAGATGAAACAACCTCAATTGCAGAATCCCCCTTTGAGCGGTGAGACAGAGTGCTCATCACGACACGTATGACATACATGAATTGAGTTACATTACTAATACCTTCCAGGTAGGGAAATACAATTTTATATTTTTGGTTAAATAACTCATAGAGACAAGGATCTTGCTTAATATTGGATTGGTTGAAACATGAACTGGTTTTAAAACAGTATTGGTTTAATAAAATAGGAGTTTTCTTTTATAATTTTTATTAAAATTATAACTCACAAAACCCTTCTAGGAAAATCCCAGGAAAATGTATGCAAATCTTTGGAATATGAACAATATGATATTTTGTTGACTATTTGTATATTGTTTTTGTTTTTATAATGCCCTGCCAAATAATACATAATTAATCTCTCTTGCTAAACTTCTGAAGGCATGAGGCTTCAAAATAAACAATTCCAAGGATGTGCTTGTACCACAATCATCTACCACTATTGTAAAGTTACCCTCCTTTAGATATGTGTTCTACAGATGCCATGCAAACTGGGGTTTGTGGTTTATAAATGACACAGTATGTGAATTAATGGCATACTCTCCGATAGTTTTATTTATCACACTGGAGAACTAGTATTTGTTGAGCAGCTACTGTGTGTCTCATGCCTACTGTTTTATAAATATTACTTAATTTAATTTTTCTAATAATTCCAGGAAGTATTATATAATATTCCCATATTTTTGACTGAGTAGTTGAGTTTCAGGAATATTAATTAACTAGTTAAGTAAAAAGAGATGAAATCTTAATTTTCATGTAAGATTTCTTAAAAGTAGAATTTACTATTCCTTTTTCATATAGTAAACAAACCTCTTAGAATGTATGGTCTTCAGGGTGAATCTCTGGCACCTCTTTCAGAGCAAACCAATTAGTTAATAGAATTTGATCCATAGGTAAAACAAACCTGGAAAAAAAACCCATTTTATTTGACCTGAGAAACAAGTTTTTCTCTGAATTTGGCTTTTTCAGAAATGTTATATTATATGGGTTCTTGGGTTAAACAGAATTGTGCATATAACTTGGATTTCAGTTTATTTCTCTCTCTGGAAATTTCCAGTGTCTTTTATGGGCCTTTCCCCAAACTGTTGAACTTCGGAAGGCAAATGACAACGTAGCTAATGGAAATGGTAGATCAGATTAATTGCTTTAGGACTTTATTTTATTTTTTTACAGGGTCTAACAAAACTTAAAAATCTTCTGCAGCAAAGAGTAAAGTTTCACAAAAACCTGAATGCTGAGAAAAAAATAAAAAATATCAAGGTCAGTTTTTTAAGTTCCTCGTTTCTTTTTTAGACATAGCAGTATATAGTGTTTCTTTCTACTCCCTCAACATTCCCTGAAAAGATTCCTGTTGCTGGAGGAATTCTGGTTATCCGAAGGACACTGATCACATTGACCTATGCACTCTGTGAAAGTGTTTTCGATTGCACATTGCAGCACATGTTGCCATCCATGCTGAACACAGAGTCGTGACAGTGTAGAGTGGGTGGGGGAATAGCACGGGGGACATCAATTAAATATTCAGGGATACCAGGCAAAGTTGTTTGAATACCAGTAATAGTCCATAACATGTTAATCAATAACTGTAACATCAAATGCATTTCCCAAATTTTACAATAGTATCATGATTATTCCTTCATTATTTAATGAATTAATTCAGTAATGAAGCCACATGGTCTCTCTCCTCAAGTAGAACACAGCCTAGTGAAGGGAGATAGAAATGCAGCAACTAAATGCAAATGGATATTGCAGGTAATGTAAGATCATGGCAGCTGAAGGCCCACTTTACCCTAGGCAATAAGGATATCAGAACAGACTTTGTGAATAGAAAATTCCACATATTTTGAATCTCTTTTATACAATATATATTCTCTCCTCTCACAATCATTAGCAAAGCCGCCCCCTCATCCCATTTAGCATATAGCATGTGCTCACTGAATGCACCAGCCTGCTGCACAGCATGTGCCTTTCTGCAGAAAGCAGGTGGGATTCTTTAACATGCAGTTTAAACTTCTAGTTAGGTATTAACTTTTTTAGGTGTTGTTGAAATAAGAAATAATCACAGATAAAATAATTTAAACAAGCAAAATAATATTTTGTGAACGATTAATTGGCTTATTAAAATCTAAGTTACTGTGGTTATCAGTGAGTGACTGGTCTTGAACATTTCACAGGGGAGCAGATTTGCTCAAAGCTAGTGTTCATTGCACTTCCTATGCTTAACTTTTCTTGTTAGTGACTGTGTTTTTGTTATTGTGAACAATTGCTACATTAAGCTTTTAGTGGTGCTACCACTAAAATTCCCCAAATTACACTGTGATGGCCAGCACTCAAATAGATTTTTCCTATCATAATTATTTAATATATTCTGATTGAAAAGCTGGCAGACTCACACCTATTTTAAATGGAGTATTTTGGTTGAAGGCAGATACTATATTGTCTTTCTATCTTTTGTTAGCACTTCAACTTCTGTAAGTACTCAGTAAAAATTTGTTAAAATGAAGTATATTTTCATACATCTTTACATATTTAATGTTTCTGGTGTTTTGAAAAATATATTACATAAATGCATAGACTGTGTAATAATATGTGGTAAACAACTGAATATAAATTATTCGTTTAATCTTAATCATCATACAACCCACAGGATAACATAGTTCCTTTCATCTGTGCAACTATCTGCACTTACATTTCTTTAACACAAGTTCAGCACCCCAAGAAAAGGCCCTGCTCAATTTTGTCATTTTATCCTATTTTTACTTGCACTATTTATTTTATTATCTCATTATCCTTTGGCCCCTATGGCCTTATTTTATATTTATGAGTTCCTTTCTTTCACAGTAAGTTTTAAAAATTCCAGTACTATGAATAGTCTGTTGTACCTAATGGTTTTAAACCATTGCTGCTTTATTTCCCAACTTTTCCCTTATGCATTAGGCATTTCCTTAATGGTTCACAGTCTAAATAGTACTTTTGTTTCCGAGGGAGAACAGAATATGCCACCCCAAAATAGGCCACTTTGGCATATTGATCATTTTGAATTAAAGTTACTTAAGAAACATCAGTGCAAGAAGAACATCCTGACCTCTTCTGTCCCCCTGAAAGCAGGAAATAAATTTCCCATGTGGAATTATTTCCACTGTATCATGAGGGTAAAAGATATCTTTGTCAATAGTGATGGGCAATTTTGGGCCAAGATGGCTGTATAAACAAACCTTATTACTTCTGAACTAATTGACTACTCCAAGCCCAAACTTTTTGGTATTATCAATTCTTTACAAATGTATTTTTTCTCTGTATAAAAGGTATAAAAGCTGCTTGCTTTGGTCATTTATTTGAGCCTCATATCTCCGGGTTTCCTGTATGTATAAAATTAAATGTTCCATTTTTCTCTTGTTAATCTGTCTTATGTTAATTTAATTATTAGACCAGTCAAAGAACCTAAGAGGGAAAACTTTTCTTTTCCTGCATTTTCATCATTTCTTTTCCTCTAAGAACATTATCCTGAATTGATTTGTTGCTGTTTAGTTGTTCACCCTTAAGATCAAGTTGAATTTGATATTAAATGAAAAGATAAGTTCATACAGAAAATCATGCACATAAAATTATTGTGTAGGAGAAAATATTTTTATATACGTATTGGCCACTTGTGTTACTTGCATTATTTAAATATCTTCAGTCTTCTGTTATGCCCTGTTGAAGAAATATAATTAAACACAAAATTTCCTCCCAACCCAGAATAATGTTCCACAGATGTAGAGGAGATTATCCACATCACAGGCAATCTAAGATATTGGCAAGATAAAAAGGATCTCACCCTTTCATATAATTTTAGCAGGTATAATTACTAGTCCTTAAGTAAGAGGAACTGGCAACATTTGTTACATGCAGTTAATCCTAAATTAATCTGAAAATGGGATGACTATTTGTGTTAGTTAATAGGTTTTGTTAAAAAGGACAATAAACTCACATCTTTATGGCAGGTGGTGATTTTGGAGCAAGGAGCTTGCTGCAGTTGGGCTCCGACCCTCCCATAGAAACTGAGATAGGAGATGATGCTGTTCTAATGGGTGGCTCCTGGCTCCCTGAGAAAGATTTTTTCTGGTTTGTTAAACTGAAAAGAGGCTAATTTAGATTTGTAAAAGATTTTGTACAGGTTCATGGGACAAGAAGGAATTTATAATTATAATTTTTTAATGAAACACTTTGAAAGAAAAGGGTCAAGGAAAGGAGTCTCTCTTTTAGTAACAGCGATTCTTTTAATTTTTGGTTTATGTTTGACCTTACAAATCCTGGGGCCATACATAATCCTTTTCAAGAAATAAATGTTGGTTAAGCATTGAAGGTGACTTTAATAAGATTTTCACACACTCACACACACATACTCACATCAATAGGATCTATTTGGTGGTATACGGTTGTGAACTTTCAAACATCTTTAGACTTTTAGATGAGTTCATTCCTAGGATAAACATATTTATATACTTTATACACACACACACACACACACGTGTGTGTGTGTGTGTGTGTGTGTATTATATATAATGTAAGTGTATTTTAAAATGCATTGTGTTTATTTTTTAAGGATTTCTGTTCAAAAATCATAATTCAAGTGCTGTTTTTTTCAAAAGATTGTCCAGATTGTATGGGCATAATACACTTCTTGCTATTGTTATTTAAGGTATACATTCTTCTGAAGTTTGAAATAGATTTCTTTTATAGTTAACACACCTAAAATAAAGTATATTTAAAAGTTAGCTACCTAAAAAAATGGTCTTTTAAAGAGTCTTTGAATAACTATAGCAACATCTTATTAATGCATTTATTGTATAAGTATTAATTTGTCCTTTCTGAGAATAGCTTAACTTTTACTCTTTTCAGTTTTCCCTTTTTTCCATTAGTGAGATTTTACTTTTCAATGGTAATTAAGTCAATGCCATTGCTACTTGCAGATAAATTTAGAACATATGATATAAAATCTTTCTCTATAAAGGGCATTCTGATTCTGACAATGCACGTATTGTGAGCCCTTAATTTCCTCTCTCAAGTCCTGCAGGATATCTACATTCCACATGGCATATTTAATAAAACAGTCCCTTACTGTAGCCTATGGCTACATTCCTTGATAAATGGATTGATTTGTATAATTTACAGCCTCTATTTGGTAATATTATATTCAAATATCTTAATTATATATTTAATTTTGCTGCACAATCTCCTTTATTTTTCTCACCTCATTCTTTTCCTTTTTTCCATTTCTTCCATTCTACCATTTAGACATTTAATTCACTAATTAATGTGTTTTCCATGGGCTATTTTATAGTAAGGCTTAGGAATGAATAGTGGAAATCCTACCTGGTTTTTACTCATGGCCACAGTTTCCATTTTCACCATTAGTAAGTCTCAAATCAAGTTAGATTTCAACTACTGACAATTTTTGTCTTTTTTTAAAATTTTATTTTAACTTGGCTAGAGTAAGTTATTTTATTTTTCTGAAACTTGTAGTATAGTCCAAAAAACAAAACAAAACAAAACAAAATATCACCCTTTCTAAATGCAACCTCTCTCTAAAGCAATATTTCCAAGTAGATTATGAATGTTTTGTAAAGTTAAGTGAATTTGTCAATTGCCAAAAAGCATTAGTCATTACTAACATGGGCTCCTATGCAGTATTTTTCTCTACTATATTCAGAGGCAACAAGTTAGGCAAAAAAAAGGCAGATGCTGAATAATATAATTAAAAATCCAAGATAGAAAAACTTCCCATAATACCCAAGACCTTTAACCTGGTACCTCAGTAAAAACTTACATATTTTATCAGCCATCTGAATGTCTCCTTCTCTGGAATTTACTATCACAGCTATTTTTTCTTCTTCTTATGTTGAAGTTCCTATTGTAGTTTACCCCAAAATTACAATACTAAACACAACATTCTGTTGTGGTTACATCAACTGTAATTGATCCTACAAGATAAAAAGAAAAATCCTGTATGACAAAACCAGGTTATTTCCCTGTGTAATGTTATCAATATCAAAGAAGATTCTTGAATTTTTATGCATAAAACCTTATTGGTAATGCTTTCCAAAATTTTACCTGTATCAGAATCATTTTGAGGGCTTGTTAAAACATATATGCATCACCCATAGACAAGAACAATGGGGTGGGGATTGACTGTGAGAAAGGGGGGCTGAGGGGAGGGGACAAAGGAGGAAAAACTGGTGCAACTCTAATATCATAAACTATAAAATAGCTTAAAAACATAAAACAAGAATCCTGGCTACCATTTCCGGAGTCTCTAAGCTAATACGTTTTGGAGAACCTAGGGAAGAATTTGCATTTCTGACAAATGTCCAAGTGATGCTATGCTAAAAGTCACTCTTTGAAAATCATTGCATGGCCCTGACTGGTGTGGCTCAGTGGGTTGTTAGTCCTCCCGTAAAGCTTAAGTTCACTGGTTTGATTCCAAGTCAGGACATATGCCTGGGCTGCAGGCCAGGTACCCAGCTGGGGGCATGTAAGAGGCAACCAATCAATGTTTCTCTCGTCCATCTATTTTTCTCTCCCCCTCCCTCTCTTCCTCCCTTCCTTCCCCATCTCTAAAAATAAACAAAAAATCTTTAAAAAAGAGAAAACCACTTTATGTATTAGAAGACTAGGTGACTTATCTTGTAGTGTCATTTGCATAGTAAATTCATGGTTATTAATTAGATGATAAAGTTTTTATAGAAACTATTTTATACATATTTTACATTGAAAAAAATGTGAAATTGTCCATGTTGAGTTTATTTTTATTTGAAGTGACTTTGGGAGAAATATAGAAATAATGTGGGAAATGTAGCCCACTTTGGGATTAAATATGGATATAAACTATATTTTATAGGGTAGTATATGACATTAAGTTTTGTAAAAAGTAATTCACGTTTAATGGAATTGATAGGGATAGTATGAAAGGAAGGGAAGACTAGAGGGTTTAGAAAACAAAACATTTCTGATATTGTAGAGCTCATAAATTATGAAAGACAAGTGTCAAATTATTCTTTACCTTTGTCTCTGTTCTGATTTATTTTCCCCCTTCCCCCTTAGAGGAAGAAAAAACTCTTGATTTGATATATCTATATGAATATAAACAGAACTCAGTGAGAAAATTTAAAAAGCCTTTTTATTGTAGTTCTAAGGAAATTGTTTTTAATAGAAAAACACAATTTCATATTAATCTGCAATGGGCAGAAAAAGTGTACAACCAGAATAAATTATATAATTTAACAGAATTAGCTAGTTTAATGAAACAGTTTTTTCTTTATATTAATGTCATTTTTTAAAAGATTTTATTTATTTATTTATTTTTAGAGAGAGGAGAAAGGAGGGAGAAAGTGAGGGAGAGAAACATCAGTATGCGGTTGTCTCTCACACACCTCCTACTGAAACCTGGCCCACAACTCTTCATGTGCCTTGACTGGGAATCAAATCCATGACCCTTTGGTTCTGAAGCCAGCACTCAATCCACTGAGCCACACCAGTCAGGGATAATGTCATATTTCTACAGCTATTCAAATATGTCTTGGGCTTAGTTAGTAAAGTCATTAATTAACAGTAATTTTCAAGGAATTTCACCTTAGAAAGGACTTTTAAGTTGTTTCATTTTACCACCTCTCTTCACTGGTCTATTTCTTTACTATCATTATAATTTTTATTTTTGTCAAATAGCCATTTAATAATAATTATGTATGGCTCTCTCCGATTTTAAAATCTCTACCCTTGTTTTATTTATTATGTATGATGTTTACTATGTTAAACACAAAAATATTTCTTATAGATTAATAACTTGTAGCAGTATTAACAGATTGTTTCTTGACCCAAAAAAATTACTCTGTATACATAAGTTACTAGTATCTATTGTGCCAAAGAAAAACGGTGACAGACAACTTTTTGTCATTTTCAAAAACATGATACCAAATATGCAGGCCTTAAAGTAATGGCCTGATTAGTAAACCCAATGTTTTCAGAATTTTCTAAATTTTTTTATTGTCTTAAATATGTTTTTGTCTTTTTTTATCATGTAACTGGACAGAAAGTGGGGTCCTGCTGCCACCACCATCGTTGAGACAAAATTCTGGAGGAAAAAGGAAAGAAACTTTTATTTAAAAGCTACACAGTTTTGGAATAACAGCTTTCCACATGAGTTAGTCATGTAAGGTCTATCAGTTAAGGCTAAAATCTTCTTTAACTCATTAGTACAATTTTAATCCCTGACAAGCCTATCAATTAAGGTTGAACTTTAACTATCATTCTCCCTGTTAGTTTTTAATGATCTTATTTTTATAGGATTAGTTTACAAACTAAAACACCATAAAATACCCAAACTACACAATTTTTGGAAGAATTACAGGCTGCTGTTTCAGAGCCCATTCCTTCTAGGGCTCTTCTGACACCCAAAGAAGAATAATCCTGCCCCCCCCACCAGGCCAGCCTCATCCTGGGCTGTGCCCTGAGTTCCTTGTACCGTCCAAAATACTGTCCCCAGGCAGCTGAGCAGGTTCATGCAGGCATCCTTGAAGAAGAGAGCCAGAGATCCAGTCCCTGCTCTCCTTTTATTTTAAATCTTCTGGTCTATAATTCCTTGTTCTCCACAGGCATTCAAAATCTCAGTCAGTCCCATCCTAGGCTGTTTACCATTGCCTCAGGCAGCCTCCTCTTTAGACCCCTCTCTACTCCACTCCAGTGATCTGATCAGAAGTCCCGGTATCCATCAGAAGTTAGAAAAATCAAAATACGTGGAAATAATATTTTTATCAGAATTTTATTTACAATCTTAAATATAAAAGAATCCTACTATAATAAGCAAATTGTAGTTTTTAGAAAACTTAGTTCTCACCTATTAAACATCCTGATGTATAAATTATTTCTTTGATATTAATACATTCATTAATTTATAAATATTTATTGAATTCTTGTTGCTGAGGGATGGGAGCACTGCCTTATATACCAGATTCATAAAAATTTATTTAGTTCATGTTTCAACAAATCTGTAAACATCTAGGGTAAAGAGACAAGCAGGTAAATCACTATTATATTAAGTTTAAAAGTTATGGAAACAGAAGAAAAGATGTGTGCATGGCACTGTTTATTGCCCCCTTGTGTTTCATCTGAGAAATTTACTTTGTTCAGTTTGTGCCAGAACTCCCCTAATCTCAAGGGTTTCCTGAAGGGATGGTTTTGATCGATTTAACCTAGTTGTGGTAACATGGTTGCATTTCACCAGCCACGTAATCCTGTTAGAACCAATGAGATCTCTGCAGAAGTAGACAGGGTGTGGTTTCTATAAAAAACTTTTGGTTTCCTAAAAACAAGAGAAATAGTACTGCAACTTTATGGTAGTAATTTATTAATTTCTAATTGTTGTTTGTAATGTCTTTAAGGTTTTCTATAAATAAAAACATTTCATCTACAAAAAGCAAGCAAAAAATCCCCCCTCTAATCAAGTTTTACTTCTTCCTTTCCAATTTGTATATCCTTTATTTCTTTTTCTTGCCCAATTGCTCTGGCCAGGACTGCCAGTATTATGTTGAATAACAGTATAAGAGTGTTAAAACAGGCATCCTTGTCTTTTCCTGATTTAAAGAAAAAACACATTCAGTTTTCTTTTCCACCACTGACTATGGTGATAGCTGTAGATATGTCATATGGCCTTTATTATAGTGAGATACTTTCCTTTTATGTCCATTTCATTAGAAGTTTTATTATAAATAAATGGTGTATTTCATCAAATGTTTTTTCTCCATTATTGAGAGAAACATAATTTTTATTCTTCATTTTGTTAATGTTGATTGATTTGCAGATATTGAACTATCCTTGCACTGTGGAACAAATCACAAGTGATCACAGTGTATTATCCTTTTAATGTATATCATTGTCTTCAATTTGTTAGCATTTTTTTTGAGAATTTTGCATCCATGTTCACCTGAGGTATTGGCTTGTAAGTTTTTGATGTGCATGTTGTCCTTGCCTGGTTTTGGTATCAGGGTAATACTGGTCTTGTAAAATGAGTTAGGAAGTATTCCTTTTTTTTTAAATTTTTTTTTTTTAGATTTTATTTATTTCTAGAGAGTGAAGGGAGGGAGATAGAGAGAGAGAGAAACATCAATGTGCGGTTGCTGGGGGTCATGGCCTCCAACCCAGACATGTACCCTGACTGGGAATTGAACCTGCGACACTTCAGTTCGCAGCCCGAGCTCAATCCACTGAGCTACACCAGCCAGGGCATTCCTTCTTTTTCAATTTTTTGAAAGGGTTTGAGAAGAATAGGTATTAAATCTTTGAACACCAGGTAGAATTCACTAGTGATGCCATCAAACCCTGGCTTTTTGTTTTGGGAGAGGTTTGGATTACTGACTGTTTCAATTTCCTTTTTAGTAATTGTTCTAGTCAGATTTTTAAACTCTTCATGAGTAAGTCCAGGAAGGTAGTATGATTCTGAGAATCTTTACATTTTTTCTACGTTATAAAATTTAGTGGCATATAGTTTTTTATAATGTTCTGGTATAAACTTGTGTGCTTCTGTGGTTGCTGTTGTAACTTACCTTTCATTTCTGATTTTATTTATTTGAATATTGTCCCTTTTTGTGTTAGTAAGTCTATATAAATAATTATTAATTTTGTTTATCTTTTCAAAGAAACAGTTCTTTATTTTTTTCAGCTTTCTTTCATTTTCCTATTTCATTTATTTTCACTCTGGTTTTTATATATATTTTTCTCATTCCATTGATTTGGGACTTTGTTTATGCTTTTTCCAGTTCCTTAAGGTATAATGTTAGATTGTTTATTTGAGGTTTTTATTTTTCTTGAGGTGGTACTATATTGCTATAAACTTCCCATTTCATACTATTTTTGCTCTATCCCAAAGGTTTTGATATGCTATATTTCTCTCTTTGTGTCTTTTGGCTTATCTTTTCTTTTTTTATTGACCCAATAATTGTTCAATAGGAAGTTGTTTTATTTTGACATGTTTGTGATTTTATTTCATCTTTCTTATTGTAGTTGATTTTTAGTTTTATACCATTGTGTTTGAAAATATACTTTATCTGATTTTGATATTCTTAATTTTTTAAAACTTGTTTTGTTTTCCAACATACGGTTTATCTTGGAGAATGTTTCATGTGGTATTGAAAACAAGGTGTATTCTTTTGCTTTCACATGTAAAATATAAAATAAAAATGCAACAGGTAAACTAACAAAACAAAAACAATCTCAGATACATACAATAAAAGGGTCATAACCAGAAGCAAAGGATTTGGGGTGTGTTAATGGATAAAAAAGGTCAAGTATTTGGTAACAGATGGAAATTAGTCTTGTGGAGATGAGTGCATGGTAGAATATACAGATACTGAATTACAATTTTGTACACATTAAATTTATGTAACATTAATAACGAAGTTGCTTAAATAAGAAGCAAATTTAAAAAAGAGAAAAAAAATCAACTGGTATTGTCCACTTTTGCCTTTTGATCATTATTCTGTTTCTTCCTGAAATGTTGATTGAATACGTTCAGGTAAAAATCAACAAGTCTGGTGAAAGAGATTTTTTACAATAAAAGGACAAGCAGAAGAAAAGTCTAGGAGATTTGGAGATATGCTGCCCACAATGGTCCACACACCTTTTTAACCTTTTAAGCTGGCTACCTTTAGACTCTTTTTTATCATTCAACAAAATGCCAATATGTTTAAATTAGTATTAACTGAGGTTTCTGTTACCCATTCAACTTACAAGGAGAAATAATCTGCATTCCTATAATCTCTGTTTCAGCTCTATCAGTTATAAATCTTGCTATTTGACAAGGTGATATGTTCTGTTTTAAAGATCAAATACTTTAGACAGTGTTTTTTATTATTTAAAGCAAAACTTGATTGCTTGAATTTCCATTCAAATATTACTGTAAATCTCTGCTTTCTAAAAACAGCAACAATAGCTTAATTTTTTTAGAGATACATACACTATACATTTTAAAGACTAACAATGGATCTGGGCCCATGGGTTTTAAGTTCAGGTATAAGTGGCAGTATAACAGTTGAGACCCAGTAGAATACTGAGAAAACAGTAGAGAATACTATTACGCATTCTCTCTATACACAAGTGAAGAGTTTGCCAAGTTCATATGCAAGAAGTAGGATTTTTCAGTATACACAGAAAGCTTATTTTCAACACCATTAAAAGTTGCCAGTTCCTTTTCAAAGTTGTTAAGATTTATTCTGTGATACACAGTACTTAAGACTTTCTTCTGTATATTTTCATAAAAGGCACATATTATTCGATTTTTAATTTGTTTGTAAACTTGTGTCTTGATGCTTTAATTTGCATCTTCCTGATTAGTAGATAGGTTAAGTGGCTCTTCATGTGTTTATTAGACATTTGTATTTTATCTTCTTTAAAATATCGACACATATTCTTGCCCATATTCTTAATGAGTTTTGTATTATTGATTTGTAAATATTCTGTAAATGTTATTGACACTAGTATGATCTATTGGGTTTGTAAGGAATAGTTTGTTCCAGTATTCACCATTGCCTATGTGATACTTTCTTATAAACATGTCTAATATATGAATAATTAAATGTATTAATCTTTTATTTATGATTCTTGTTTTGTATCTTGTATAGATATCATTCTTTATACTGAAGTGACTTAAACAGGTATTGCAATATTAACAATTATCTGTGTATCATTTTAGATGTTTATCCCCATTGGAATTGATTTTTATGCTTAATGTAAGATAGGGATCTATTTTTTCCATCCATTTTTTTTACCAACTTGCCATATATTTATTTAGAAAACAACTGGCAATGTTTCTCAATGTGGGAAATAATCATACTCAATAATTTATTGTGAAAACATGCCATTATCTTCAATTTCATTTCTTTTTTCAGAATAGTCCTGAGAAATCTTGATCTGAAGTTTTATGCATTTATAAACATTTAGATTTAATTTATTAAGATTCTCCCAAGAAACTATTGGAATAATGATTATAAGTATGTTATCATTATAGTTTAATTTAGGGAGATTTACATTTTCAGTATTATGCCTTAATATCAACAAACATTAATATCAGTTCATTTATTCAAATTTTCTCTGATGACTTTTAATATTCTTTTATAATTTTCTCTCTAGAGTGCTTTCACTTTATTTAATAGTTTTTAACAATGATTTATTATATTTATCTCATTATTTTTTATTTGGTATGAAGAAAAACTACTTATATAATATTCATAAAATTTAATGAGGTTTTAGTGTTTTTTAATGAAGTACATAGTACTGTTATATAGAGAAAACAGAGTTCAGATTACATTAAATTGAAAATAATGGTTTTTCTTTAGGGATAGGGAAAAAATGACATAAAGAGAATATACAGAGTTGTAACCTTATCTGCAAATTCTTATTTCTTCACAAAGAGAGAGTGAATTATTAAAGTAAATATTAACATTTTTAAACCTTTGAATAGTGGGCATATGTACATTAAATGTTATACAGTTATCTTTATTTAATTTTTCATGCAATTAAAAATATAAGAAGATATGACTTTAAGAAACATAATAAAATCAAAAGCAAATAAGCATCTATAAATGTAATACAAACTGTGTGCTTGCCATTGTTGATTTATCCAAGAGGAGTAATCCCCAGTCATCACAGGAATGGCCCTTCAGGGTCAACAACACAGTTCTGCAATATTGTGCTTGAAATCCTAAGCAGCTGCTTTACTCTGCTGGGTGTCAGCATCTCCACTGAGCCTGACCCTGCAAACCCAATTAACAACACCATACTTCACACCTGCAGAAACCTCACATGACTGATTCGTGTTCTTATATCTACAAAGACCTGTGCTTCCCCTCAACCACATCCACAGTGATCTTTGAGATCCCTGCTCATTACAAGGAGAACCTCCTTTAATCTGAAACTCTTCAAAAAATTTGCCTTCCTGTCCTTGCCTGAGATAACCCCTGACATCTTTTCTCTTTCAGCTTTCTTAAAGGGAGAGGAGGTTCATTCTTTTGTATTTTGTGTGTCTCTGGACAAGAAAATAATTTTGGTAGCATTATTTCAGCGTTTCATTGTCCTTTCCAGACAATTTTAACTTCAAAAGTAAAATGAAGTTAATGTTTATAGATTTTGAGATTAGGTTGCCAGGGCTGAAGTCTGCCTCCACCATTTTCATGTTATGTGATCTTGGGCAATTAGTAATGTATTCTGTATCCCATTGCCCTTATCTGACAGAGATAAAAAAAGTACTTAACCTGCATATGAGGGGCCAATAAGAATATTTTTGCATAACCCATGGATGATATGGGGATGGGCTTGGGGTGGGAAATGGGTGGGACTAGGTGAAAGTGGAAGGAAATAGAAAAATCATGAACAGCAGTAACAGCATAAACAAAAATAAAACTAAAAATTACTTATAGATTTATCGTGATAATTGAATGAGGTACTGTACATAAGGCACATACAAAGTGGTTTTGGAAACTGATTACAATATTTTTCACACACATTCATTACTATAATGCTTACTAGAAAAGCTCAGTTTGTGCCTTTCAATTCCCCACATCGGTTTCATATATGATCTCTGTAAAACTAAATATCTCAAATATCTTAAAAATTTCAATTTTTTGTATAAAACCCAGTTTTTCTCTTTAATTTTCTCTATGAAGAATTTTAGTCATTTACTTAATGTATTCTGTAGTGATATGATTTGAGACAACTTATAAACTTATCTATTCCATATATGAATGATGGTTTATTGCTGAGTCAGATCTAACCTTGTTTAAATCCTCACCTGAGGACATTTTTTTTTTTTCATTCTTTTTACAGAAATAGAAAGGGAGGGAAGAAAAGAGAGACAGAGACACAGAGAGGGAGATCAGAGTGAGAGAGAAGCACTGACTGGCTGCCTCCTGTATGTGCCCAGACCAGAGATTGAATCTGCAACCTAAACATGTGCCTTGACCAGTAACTGAACCTGCAACCTTTTAATTTCCTGGATGATGCTCCAATGAACTGAGTCACACCAGCACATCTAAATTTTTAAAACCACAAACATAAAAATATTGATTCCTTTCAAGTAGGTGGAAATAGTTTAAATTACATAACTACTGGTTTCTAATTGTATAGAATACAAAAATCAAAGAAAATTTATGAAACTAATATGAGAAAATAAGTTCTCTTTTTTATTACCCATAAATAAAAGAAGGTATACATTATAATGAAGAGCTAGATGCACTCTACTGTAAGTGAACGCTGCAATGACTCAAGTGAATTAATTCACATTCTAGTGAACAAGATAGAATCTCATCCTACGGGAGCTGTGGCACACCAATCAATTTTAGTGGTCTCCTCAGAGCCCACTAAATTAGAATAAAAACCAAAACCATTGAAAATATAATTATGGTTCTAGAGATTTAACTTTAAGTTTACTCTTTATTACAAGTTGTAAAAACTTTAATAAAAGTTGGAAAATCTCATGTATATTAAGATAAGTAGCTTGATCTAAAGCTTTCTAGATTGCTCCCCTTGAGTGATATAATAAATATAAGTGTGCATCCAGACCATTATAAAGTGAGGACACTTGCAAAACTCTCCTTAATACTTCAAGCAAGAACTCTGTGCTTAGAACAGTCCTGAGTTGGTAATAATTCTATGAAAACATCCCAAACATAAAAAAGTTAATTTGGACCAACTTGATGTGTTATGTTTGCTTTGTGAGAGTCCAAATTTGTTGTATAAATCTATGCTCTCAGCTTCTCTGGCATTAGCTACTTTGGTAAATAGTACTCTATCCAGTGTTACAATAGCAACATTAGTCTTCAGATCTTGATAATTTTTATATAAGAAATAGCACTCCTCAAAATGTGGCCTATAGAAACTTAGGTTCTGGGGACAACTGTGAAAGTAAGACAATTTTCCTAATAATATTAAGAGGTTATTTGGCTTTTTTACTGAGATCGCATTGATTGTTAAAAATCAGTGGCACATAAAACTCTAGGTACTTAAGAGTGAGTGAAAGTAATGGCAGCTAACTGTGCCCTATTGGTGCTGGGGTGCTAGGGAAACAGCCATTCTCTTAATCTGTAACTAGAGCTCAGTCTTTTGGTGTGCCTGTATCCCTGAGCTATGGCTTTCACAAATCCTTCTCTGCCTTCTTATCCCACTTGGTTGAGGCAAGAAGATAGAACAGGGTTGCTCTTCCTAAGTCAGATAATACTTGGGTACTGAAGTTTCCTTTGAAACCTGATATTAATTACAATAACACAATGGAGGAAAAGCTACTCAGCATATTTCAAAATAGTTTATTCTTTCCCTTGATGGAACATGAAGGAACATGATGAAAAATGCACTTCTGCATTTTTCAGAGTGAGAAGTTGGTGTTGTTACTAGAAGCAAAACATAAAAGTCTAAGACCTCTGAAGTGTTTAATTTTTAAGCTAGTCCACATGGAGCCTCATGTATTCCCCAATTACAGTTAAGTGTCCCAATGGTATTGGTTCCAAAGTTATGTAACATACAGACATGCCTACTATTAGGTTCCTGGGCAAGCAAATTGCCCTCAGCCCATGAGTTTTCCAGAGGCAAATCTTAAAAGCAGAAAGATGATACATTACCTACAAATAAAGACTAACATTTACTTTTCAATAAAATTGTTTGAAAACTGCACAATAATGTATAATATCATTAAAAGAATAAGGGAAAAGATTCCCAAAACAGAATTTTATACCCACCAAAGATATCCTTTCAAAACAATGGTGAAGATTTCCAATGTTAGCTTTGATATGTAAAGAAATGGGAAGTTATTTTTACTGTCTTCACAACAAGAAAAATGCTGAAGAAACTAAAGAAAACTCTTAGATTTGTCAGAGCATTAAGGTCACAGGACAGTCTGTTGCCCCAAAAGCTGGTGAGAGAAGCATAGGGAAATGATAGTGTGCTTGGAATGATGGATGTCAACCACTGGAACTAATACTATTATTAATCATCAACACAAATCATCATGGAAATGCAAATTAAAAACAAAATCAGATATTATGATATTTGTTAGGAGGGCTATTATAAAAAAGAGATAAAAAATATAGGGAAGTGTGAAGAGAAGCACTGTTGATATGAAACTAAATTGTATACAAAGCAGTATGAAGACTTCTCAAAATTAACAACAGAACTACTGTATGATTCAGCAATCTTACTTCTGGGTATATATGCAAATAAAATGATGTACCTCAAAAAGATATCTGCCCTCCCACATTCATTGTAGCTTTATTCACAATACCCAAAATGAATAGACAAGGAAAATGTGGTGTTTGTATTCAATGAAATATTATTCAGCCATAAAAAGAAGGAAATCCCGGAGGTGAACTTGGAGGACATTATGCGAAGTGAAATAGGCTATGCACAGAAAGACAAATATAAGTAGTGTTAAAGGCTGTGCTTCATGTTTAACAAAAGTTCTATATATGTGAACTTAAAATATAGAAAAAGCAATTAAGAGTGCTATAAATGGTGGAAATTTAAAATGATATAAAAATTTACCTGGTTTCTTAATTTATTTAATAGAAACTAAATTGGCATGAAGCAACAATAAGAATGTTGCATTTTTGGAGTTTATGAATATGAAAAAGTAAACTCTATGCATGACTATGGGATAAATAATAGAAGTAAATAAATTATATTAGTTTTCTTATATTAACATGTAATGCAGTGGCATGTTAATGTGGACATTTATAATTTAAGAATGAATATTTTAATTTCCCCACTAAATATAAAATGATGAAGAGCTAAAAACCAATGAAAGAGTTAAAGTCAGGTGTGAAAAACAAACAAAATTCTAATCAAAATACAACAGGTAAGAGAAAAAACAGAACAAGAAGAAATGGGACCCATAGAAATTATTGGAAGATGGTGCATTTCAAACCAACTAAACTAATTTTTACATTAAACATAAATGGACTAAAATATTCAACAATGCCAATTACTTAAGTAAGGGTAGTGAATTCATACAAAACAAATTCAGATTTGTGTAGGGGTTTTGTTTCTATGGAAAGCTATTGGAAAAAATGTCTAAGAACTGCTCATCTAATGTGAAAATACAAGGAATGCTTTTACTTATTTTATGTAAAGTCCATTGTTTCCTTTAATGGTTAGAGGGTGCTTACAGTGTATTTCACAGTAAACAAATAACAATACTTAGAATAATGCACAAAAAAGTGTCTGAAACACATACGCACAAAAAGTTATTATATCAGTAAAATAATTATTCTGTAGCTGGCTTATGAGCATATAAACAAACTTCAAACATGAAATACTTGAGTTCTAAGATTTGTACTTGTTTTTAAAAAGTGAAATGAAAAGACATGAATTTTTCAGTGCCCTATATTATTAATTCAAATTTTGAATTTCTACTTAAATGTAATGAAAATATAAATGTATTATGTTTTGTTCACTGGAGAGCAGTCTGCTAGAAAGTTAAATCTTCACAAAAGTTCTGAATTCAGATGATTCCAGGGGAAAAAACAACACACAAACCAATTAAACTAAATAACTTTTATTGTGGAAATAGATTTTACATATCTTAGCAACTGAGAAAATAGCTCAGTTATGAATAATTTTTTAAATTTATGTACTTCAGTATTCATTTATACTAAATATAATCATTTATACATGCTTACATTTATTAATATGTGGTCTTTTTACAACCCTTGATTTATAGTAAGTGTAGGAACATGCCAACTTATTCAAAGCAAAAATTATGATACAAATGAAAATTTGAACATTGATGAAATATTTTATATGCCAAACTTAATATTGTATTAAAATATTCAATATTTAGACATAATGATGTTTTAATGAATGAAACTATCTTTAAAAATGCAAACTATAGCCCTGGCTGGTGTGGCTTGGTGAATTGAATACTGGCCTGCAAAGCCAAAGGGTCACTGGTTCGATTCCTGGTCAGGACAAATGCCTGGATTACAGGTCAGGTCCCTCTTAGGGGGTGTGCAAGAGGCAACCACGCATTGATGTTTCTCTCCCTCTCTTTCTCCCTCCCTTCCCCCCGTCTAAAAATAAAATAAATAAATAATCTTAAAAATAAAAATGCATACTATAATATTTTTCAATTAAATTATATAGAACCTAAGATTATCTTTGAGTAATATAGAATGATGGGAATTAGACTAGGTATGAACAGGTTAAGTCTGGGGCAGAATTAGCCAGATGTTAATGGTTAGGGGATGGTGATATGTGTATCAGAGGTCATTATACTATTTTTACTACTTTTGTGTATGTTCAAAAATATTTCCATAAAAGAGAGAAGAAAAAAGTCATTGTGGCTTAACAAAAGTTCTTATGATATTTATATAAGAAGAATGGCCTGTGTTTCTAATTTGAGTTATTGAAAAGAAACATTTTAAACAGTAGACAATGTCTATAAAAAGATAATATTTTGAAACAAAATAAAGATAATGTAGGATAATTTAAGGGTACCAGAAGAGACTAGAAAGAAAATTAATACCAAAGAGAGAATTATGTGAGACAAATGCTGAGTTTTATCACAATATCAGATGTGACTACAAGTGTAACATGTGTAATGAGAAACACACATTTTTATAGCAATTAAAGGAATCGTTAAGAAAAGGAGGGTCTTTTAGGTGAAGAAAGTAGAAAAATCTTAATCAACTTTCAAATGTAGTAACAAGTATTGTTTCTCCTTGGAAACCATTCATATTGTTCTAGTATCATATAAATAACTAAACCTCTCATCCTTAGCCTTTTATAGTCACATAGCACCCATACATATAGTCATGAAACACTTAATATTAAATAGCAATCATTTGAACTGTCTGCCATTCCCACTAACCTATAAACATCTTTCTAGGAATAAACGGTTTTACCTGCTTTGTGTCTGCAAAATATAATATGGTATCAAACACAAATTAAACCAATAACTGTTGAATAGAGCAACCCTGTTAAAGATTAAGAAAGTGTCAGTAAACAACAAATAAAAAGAAATTAGCTATATTTTATTATTAAATAATTATTTATTTCATGCTGAAGTTAACATAGTTTATTTTTTAATCCCATTTTCTATATTACTGTACTGAATCAGCTTTCAGACCAAAATATATACCTGAACATAGATATTATTACAGATATCAAGAGAATGTTTTGTCAAAAATATTATTTGAATGATGCTTGCAAGTAATTTTTTTCTAAAAAACATTGAAATAAAAACTTGGAGAAAAGTTTTGTCCTGTATCACATTAGTCACTAAAATATCATTTTCTTCTGAGAATGAAAAATTAAAAGAAATCAAGCAGCCTTCATCCAACATAAATCCATAAATTGTGGATGTAAAGTAGGAATTCTGATTCATATGTTAATAAAATAAGAAATGACAGAATATTTTAAATGGAACTGACAACGTGAAAAATGCCGATGGCAACTTTGAAGATAAATTCTGAAGGCAACAAGATGACTTTGGTGATGGCTTTTTTCATCATTGTTTCTCTAAATTATTATAGCAGAAAGCCTGGAATATTTTATATTAATGAAGGATTTTGATAAATCATTTTACTTCAGTTTTATTGAAAAGAGTCAAGCCCTGGCTGGCGTAGCTCAGTGGATTGAGCGTGGGCTGCGAACCAGTGTCGCAGGTTCGATTCCCAGCTAGGGTACATGCTTGGGTTGCAGGCCATAACCCCCAGCAACCGCACATTGATGTTTCTCTCTCTCTCAAGTGAATAAATTAAAAAAAAAAAAAACTTAAAAAAAAGAAAAGAATCATTATAAAAACCAAGGTTTTGATGAAGAAATACATTCACATAAGTAAAAATTTGAAAAGTACAAAAATTGACTTATGTAGAGAATCTCCCCCCTGTATTCCTCTTCTGCATCTGCTTGTCTTTCACAAAAACAATATGGCTCAATAGATATTTTTATGATTCCAGAATCAACATATATCTTCTGGAGAAAAGAGAATCCTAATAGGCTCCTAGTACATCCCTGGAACTCCTTCCTTTCCCCCAGAAGAATGACCTAGTTTATCTTTACTCTCATGTTATTGCTCCAGTATCTTCAAGTACAGCTTTGATTTTTTTCCTAAGGGATCCACATAGGTAAAGAGAGTGCTCAGAAGAAAGGTTCCCTATTACTGGATGGGAATAATTTTTATTCAATTATCACAATTCAAGCAGAAATATTTATAAAAAAATGTTTTGCCTGTCTAATAAATCTTATAATAAATACTGTTATAGTCTCCCTTTTTTTGTTTAATTCTTTTCCCTGAGGCCCATTTATTTTTCTGGGCTCCTTTCTTATAAAAAGTCCATATTTCGGATGGTGTAAGAATGTGTTTTAGGCTAAAAGGAGACTTCCCTATCATTCAGGATTTTGAATTTGTGTTTTTTGAGCTTTTACTCTTTTGTCAATGGAAACAGGCAACAGTGTAATTCTTCCCCCTGACCCTTCCATGCAGAGTTTTTTTTTTTTTTCATCCTCACAGAGAAAACTGTTTCCTATGACTACAGTTATGTATATAAGATCTCATTTAATCTTCTCCTCTACTCCTAGCCAATTCCCTCTTGAGGTCGTTGTTGCACTGAAAACATTTAGTTTTTCGCCTTACTTTAAATATTTGCTTTACCTTCAAAGAGTACTTTGGGATGAGCCTCCTGAGATGCAGGGATGCATTATTTGTTAGTGATATGTTTTATTTAGTTCCATCCACATGCCTTTCTTGATGAATAAATACTGCTGTTGCCAATTATTCCCTCCATTTTAGGTTTTGAGTGTTAGCAGCTCCTCCTGCATTTTCTTATATAAAAATTTTTGTTTGTTCCCCCATGAATGTTATTGCTGTTGAATTATTTCATGGAAAATAATGGAAGAAACAATTTCTAGAACACTGGAATTTTTAATAATATGCAACATATGCTATTTAGGAAGTGAAACCATCTTGAATAGTTAATTTATAGGGAAAATTAAACAAGTAGACAAATAAAACAGTTAACATAATCATTACACATATGAAACCAACTTGACCAGTACATATACTGTCATATACATGGATAAGTCATTACTCAGAAAATTCTCCAAACTATAAAATCTTTTGGAGGAACCTGATCATTTTTAAGGTCATTTTCTTTTTTATTTAATTAGAACTTCAGTACTTACTTCATCAAAGTTCTTCTTTGCCAAAGTTTAGTTGTCGTAAGACTAATCTTTCAAGTAAGTGCTCCCTTTAGATTAATGATTTTGATCATATAAATATTTTATAAGGGATATATTCATGTTAAAAAAGTTAAACTTCCATCATTTTTTGTTTTAAACTTTTATTTATTTATTTTTAGAGAGAAGGGAAAGGAGGAAGAAAGAAGGAGAAAAACATGGATGTGTGAAAGGAACATCAGTGGGTTTCCTTACTTATACTCCCAACTAGGGACCTGGCCTGCAACCCAGGCATGCACCCTGACCAGGAATATTACTGAAGACCACTTACTTTGAAGGATGACTCCCAAACCATGGAATCACACCAGCCAGGGTGCCATCATGTTTCTTAAAAACTAAATTTATGATGAAAAATGAGATATTTTCTAAAAATAATAATGTAATTCATTGTGCCTGAATGGTTCAAATTGTTTTATCAAAAAATCCACTCTATTTTTAGTTTGCTATGTTAAAAGGTTGGGAAACATATTTTTCCCTACTTCTATAAAACTTTTAAATATTAAGCTTTTCTTTTCCTTAAGGAAAATGAACTGATTTTAGGATTTTTGATGTCTCCAAATCTGAATTTAGTAGGCCCTCAAAGCCTCTTGACAGGTAATAATAAGAAATATACTTTTGGAAGAGACAAGAATATGGTTCTTCTGGGGAAAGCAATAAGGAAGAAATACTTTCCCTTAGAAGAGAAGTAGGGCTGAGGACTTGGGAGATAGTTACCAGGCCAGCGAGTTGATCCTAAAGTTTGATAGTACTCATAGGCTGGAGAGAGCTCAGTGAGCAGACAAGTTGAGCTACTGTGAAGAGCCTTATGAGAGAGACTGGAGACCTATTCAAATGAAAACATTGCCCAACACTTTGCAATCTTTGTTTTAGAGAGGACTTTTCATTGCACAGGAATCTTAGCACAGAAGATTATTGTCATCTGGAAGTGGTCATCATCAAATACATTGCATAAAAAAAGTCTAACCGTAGCATATTTTCCAAGTAACTTTAGTACATTCACTAAGATTGAATACTTTTATTATTTTTTATTGATTTTAGAAGAAGAGAAGAAAGGAAAGAGAGATACAGAGAGAGACAGACATCAGTTTGTTATTCTACTTATTTATTACTCATTTGGTGGTTGTTTTCTGTATGTGCCCCGACTAGAAATGGAACCTGCAACCTTGGTGTATGGGAATGACACAATAACCAACTGAGATACCCAGCCAAGGCAAATTTGAATAATTTTAATTGTACAAATAGAAGCAGGACATCTGGAACTTTTAAGATTATTGCCTAAGGAGCATGTATAATAGCCATTTATTCAGCACATCATTACTTTTTCAAAGCACAATTAGCTCATGATCTTATTTACTCTCCATAATGAAAACTGACAGGGAGTACAATTAAATAATTCTGGCCTAGGATTTAGGAATCTAAGACTCAACTTAGTTTTGGTTCCAAAGTTACTAAAATTCAAGGTGAAAAGTCATTGTATTGCAGTATGCATCAAGAGCTGGAATGTAGTTCTGTGCTTTTTTGGTTGTTGTTTTTTTTTTGTCCAAAATTAAATCCCACTTATTTGGTAACAAAATATAAGTTTCTTTTCGCTCTTAGGAGTTTATGTTGTTCTGATGAGACAAATACCTCCACTCATCATTGCCTGGATTTCTGTGATTTATTCATGAATGAATAAGTGAATCAATTATGACCAATAATAATATTACCTGGAATTTTTATTAGAACTATAGAAAGAGTTGTTCTTTACCCTAAAATTATGAACTGGTAGAATGTAAACCTGGAAGTCTGGAAGCCCCATGTAGACAACCTGCCAGTAAACAAGGTCATGCTCAATCAATAAATTATTTTTTTAAAGCCACTGTGAATTGGAATTCTGTCATTCATAAGAGGACAAATCGTCACTTATTTGAACAACATAAACTTGTCTCATCGTTAAATGTCTCATAAGTTACTTTGTCACATAGAAATGCTCAGTACATATTTGTTGAATAAATGAACAAAATTTTTGTCTTCAGATGGAGAAGTGAGTTTCTAATTCCTCCCCCTTATCAGTCTACTAGAAGAAAAATATTATTCATTTGCAATTAAGTATAGTACTATATTAAGTATTATTTTTACTTGGCCATCATGCAGCCTGGGACCCCAGGGATTTTTGTTATCTTTTTTAATTGAAAGACACAGGTAATGATCTATTCTTCTTGCTGGTGTGGCTGACCATGAATGAACTTATCATATTCATGAAGATCTAAAACATCTATTTTATCATGGCCATCAAATATTTGTTGAGCACATGTTATATACTAAAATTTGTGCTATTGGAATATGTTTCAGTAGAAATAGACTTCTCCATTAGATATGAACAGCATCATGTTTACCTAATAGGATTTTTGAGGGTAAAAAATAAAATATAATTATAAATGTGCAAATGCATTAATATGAACATCTAAGGTATTTCTTAAGGACAACCTAAGTTAGGTCTCGATATTGGGTCATATTTTATGGCCATGAGCAGTTGTGCTGTTCCAGACAGGGCCATTTCTGTAGAATAAAGTATGAGTGTAGAATTCTATAAAACACATTTCCCTTAGAACACAACTCTAAGTTGTGAAGCATCATTCATAAAGTTGTGGGCCTGGGTCACATCAGCAATAATGACCCACTTATGTTAACTGTCTCCTCCTTTTACTGTCATTGAAACTTTTGTCCCTGTTAAAGTGTCCTAAAACATATGTAAGTCCCAAAAGGCTTCTTTATATATACTCTTGAGTAAGTCCTGTTAACCATGTAGATTCTTTCCTCTTTTTCATTTCCAGATTCAGCTCCCCACAGAAATGTCCGTTGACAAGACCACTCTGTTTAAAACCTATAAGAAGGCACTTTGACTAACATTCTGTCACCTCCCACTAAACTGTGTCCATCCTGTGTTCCCATCACCTTCCCAGTCTCTGCTGTTGCTGCTGGGACTGTCATCTTTGCTCAGCATCATTGCCTCCCCTTCTTCTGCTAGGAACTTCCTTCCCTGCTGAGACGGATATCTCAGAAAGCAAATGAGGCTCTTACAGAATAAAAAAGCCAATAGCTCTCATTTACTAAAATATGGAAACATGAAAAGTACATGACTGTTCTATGAAGAGCAAGAAGTTTAAAAACTTTATAAGAAAAGTTTAGGATGGCCAGGAAAAATCCAGCATATTTTTTTTTTAGAAAATTTCTACTGTTAAACCCTGGCTGGTGTGGTTCAGTGGACTGAGTGCTGGCCTGCTAACCAAAGGGTCACCAGTTCGATTCCCAGTCAGGGCACATGCTTAAGCTGCTGGCCAAGTCAGGTTCCCAGTAGGGGACCCGTGAGAGGCAACCGCATGTTGATGTTTCTCTTCTTCTTCCTCCCTCCCTTCCCCTCTATCTAAAGTAAATAAATAAAAATTAAAAAAAATTCCACTGTTCAAATTCTTGAAAGGTTTGAAGAAAATGAGGTTGTGTTAATCATAGGACAAGCTGCAGGGACAACAGAATCATCTGTGATCAACTGGGTTTAGGAAAAGATATGGTGAAAACAGTTGGGAGCCAAATTCTTGCTACTGTTGGTGGAAATCTTTTGTTCCTTCAGCATCTTCAACAGTGACCCTGGTGGATTATACATGGCTCTATATTCAGTGCAGAAGTGAAGAATCGTTTTCTCACTTTAGCCGTTATGTTTTATTGTAAGATTATTATAGTGTCTCATAGTCTATATTTTTCAAAACTTCTGGAGAAATTAGACATAAATCTATGAACATTTGGGCCAGGGAGTAATTTTTTGACAAAAGTAATATTGTATTGAAAATCATCCCTTCTAAATCTTATCTCCTCCAAATCCCTATGTTGAAGACCTACCTCCAGTTCCTCAGAGGTGATTGTATTTGGAGGTAGATTCTTTAAAGAGGTTATTTAAGTTAAAGTGAGTTCACTAGGGTTGGCTTTATCTCAATATTATGGGTGTCCTTGCAGGAAAAGGAAGTTTGGACACAGGCACGTACAGAGAAGGAGGACTACGTAAAGATACAAAGGGAAAATGGTCATCTACAAGCCAATGAGAAAGGCCTCAGAAGAAATTAACTTTGCTAGCACCTTAGCCTCAAATTTCCAGCATGCAAGTTTGTGAGAAAATAAGTTTGTGCTCTGTAAGCCACCCAGCCTGTGTTACTTTGTAATGGCAGCCTTAGAAACTAATACATCTCCCTTTTTAGATCTAAAGTTTTGTTATTAGAGGAGGCCTGTTCTCTGATGTTCTCTCATCCTCCCTTAAAATACTCTCTCAAATGCCTCTCCTCCCTCTTCCCATGAATCTCCCTGACATATCCAATAGGCATGAATTCCAGTGTTGGATGCAGTTTAAGCTTGAGATGAGCCACATATTCTCTCTTCTCCACCCAAACACTCCTATTATACCTTTAATGAACTGCTCCAACACTATCGTTGACTCCTTCGTTATAATAGATGCTCCTTTTAAAAGGTAGTAATTACTTTGCTATAAATAAATCTATCATTAAGGATCAGGCATGAACTAATACAGAGTAAAAGGAAAACTCTGCTTACATAAGAGAATAATGCATTGGTTCAACAGTTTCCACTTTGTAAGAACATCTTTAGGAGAACCTCCCTGTTGCTCTTCTGTTTGCAGTTTTGATCAATACCTGAAGTAATGGTCTTGTCATTAGAATCGCTTTAACATAAAAGCTTTGCAGTATCAGAGAGAACTCTCATTGAAAAAGGAATTGACACTTGAAAGTGCATGTGCTTCTAAATGAATTTGTAAACTCATTCTGATTGATGATACACTGTACAACATTTTGCAATGTTGGAGGAAAAAACACACATAGGTTTCACACTGATAAAGGGTGAGAGTTCTTTTGTTTGCTCAGCATGATTTAAAATCTTGCTATATGTTAGAATAATTCATTTTTCTCTTCTTAAAAATTAACAGGTAGACAATAAATACCAGAGTTAAACAGAAGTGAATTTGCATACTGACTTAACTATTTAATATTATAAGACCCCCTTCCCCTTCCCCTCCTATAGATTAGGACCCTAATCTATAACTCAGGATGACAATGTCTACTCACAATAGTTGTGAGAATTATTAATGCATAGTTCCTAGAAGTTCTAAAATATTCAATAGATGTTAGTTGCCTTCAATAATTTTACTCAGCAGAGGCTAAAATATAATAAAATGTGTTTTATTAGGAAATAATGTATTTTATTGGAAAATGAAATTAAATAGAATATAAAATGTGTTATTTTGTATATTTTTAAAAGTATATAATAATGTTCTAAGGCTGCTGTAACAAAGTACCACAGACTGGGTTGCTTAAGACAATAGAAATTATTCTCCCATTATTTTAGATGTTAGAATTATAAATTCAAGGTGCTGGCAAGGTTGAGTTCTCCTGGAAGCTCTGAGGGAGAAAAAAAAAAAAAACTCTCTCATGCCTGTCTCCTAGCTTATGTGGATACTGGCCATCCCTTGTGTTACTTGGTTTCTAGACACACATCTCCTATCTCTGCCTCCCTGTTCACATGACTTTCTTATTTCCACCTCACCTTCCTTTCCTTTGCTCACCTTCTACCATGCAGAAGTGGAGAAAGGATCTCTTATTCCCTTTAAATGTATTGATTGCATTGGTTCTAAAGCAGTACTACCCAATATTCCAAAACCTTGCAGAGACTTTAGTGAAGGTCACATTCTGAGTTTCCAGGTGGGTATGAATTTGGGGGGAAACTGTTAACCCAGGGCAGGTAGATGTATGTTTCAAGTCAGAACCTGAGTCCACCTTTAGTGTAGTATCTATGATGAATGGAGACCACTTAATAGAATATTGAGTAGGACAGAATTTAGCAATAAGAATCGCTTTTCTAGCCCTTGCTGGCATAGCTCAGTGGATTGAGCACAGGCTGTGAACCAAAGTGTCGCAGGTTCGATTCCCAGTCAGGGTACATGCCTGGGTTGCAGGCCATGGTCCTTAGCAACCACACATTGATGTTTCTCTCTCTCTCTTTCTCCCTCTCTTCCCTCTCTAAAAAAATAAATAAAATCTTAAAAAAAAGAATTGCTTTTCTCTTCTGCTTCCTGCACAAAACAGTTTTTTAATACAATAAACTTTGATAGAAAATTTTAATCAAGTTAGTTCAAAAGGTTTTCAAGTTTTCACAGAAAACTGACACTTAAAATAGAGTCACAAATACATAGTAAGCAAATTCAAAACAATAAAAAATAAAAGTGTTTCCCTTCCTTTAATTTCAAAGA
The DNA here is from genome assembly GCF_004126475.2 of Phyllostomus discolor. NCBI lineage: Eukaryota > Metazoa > Chordata > Mammalia > Chiroptera > Phyllostomidae > Phyllostomus > Phyllostomus discolor. Next base: position 29,740,958 of record NC_040904.2, on the reverse strand, counting down.
TGTAAAGGTAATGAGTGCTAGAGGAATTTAGAGAAACAAAATTAACGACAGGATGAAATCACCACTCCATCTAATTTTTTCCATTGCACCTCAACCTCACTGTAATGCTTACATGATGGAAAATGAATTTCAAGCTGCTTATTGTTTGATTTTCCAAACTAATAATAATCCTCCCAGGGTGCTGGTCATTTTAAACCCTGATATTAGGCAGAATTGAGGTGTGAAGGGATGGTGAAGGCACTGGAGGGATGTTCCGCTTCCCATGGTGCTGGGCTGCTTGGAAAAGACACCTCCAGCTGCTTGGTCCTCAGGTGAGCAGCAGGCTGGGAAGAAGGGCTCCAGTGACTCAGACCAGAGCTGCACTCCCTGCAGCTCTCTTGGAAAATTGACTTTGAACAGGACTCAGAACAACAGTATGACCAAAGCAGAGAGTACTGGGTGATAGAACAGTTAAGGACAAAAGTAAAATGAGAATTCCGAATAAGCAGGCAGGAGTCCGGGAACAGGTGAAATATTCAAATGCCACCTGTTACCTGTCACTCCCACTGCTAGCCTTTCCTTTCTGGGTGAAGGAGAGTTATTCAGAAACAGTTGTTTGGAACTCAATCCACAGCATTTGGGCTAGAAGCAAGAATTGTCTGAAGTTTACTTGGTGTTTCTTTTGTCCATAAGGGTCATTTTTTAATTGTATTAAAATCCATCAATATCTGAGGACATGACATCAAGTATGAGCTCCTAGGTAAATTTGACATACATTTTTGTTATTAAAAGTAAAAACATGTATATATATTTTTTACTTTATCTATGCTACCATGATCCTCTAGCTCCTGATCACAGTAGCTCGAATAGCACAAACTACATTCTAATATTACATCCTAACTTGCTTTCGCAAAACCTCCATTTTTCTGCCAAGGCTTCCCAAATTTCAAGGGTTAGTGAGGGGTACAGTTGCAGAAAAAGTTCATGTATGTTCATAAACACATTGACAGCATCAAGGTGAATTTACCTTCTTATCATTCTTCTGTGGGAATTATCTTTTGCAGTATCTACTGATAAAATTTTCGCTGCCTGCCTGTAGCTACTTTGTTAGTGTTTCAGCATGAGTCCATCGGCCACTATCTGGCACTACTGCTGTTTGCTGTGGGACACCAACACCCTGCTGACAATGCACTGGATGGAAGGAGCTGCCCTTCTCTCCAGACTCAATGTGCCTGTGCACACTGTCTACCATGCAGAAGTGGAGAGAGGGCCTCATTCCCTTTAAGTGTATTAACTGCATTGATTTTAAAGCAGTACTACCCAATATTCCAAAGCCTTGCAGAGATTTAGTGAAACAAGATCTCCTTTTCAATTTCACTAGGGTTAAGAGAGAGTTAATACTAAGGAATACACACATTTGGACAAAAAAGTTCAAAAGAGCTTGCAGTGGAAAGTGCTACTCACCCTAAACAATTTAGTTAACGTCAGGGGCAACAGTTTTTGCATAGATCTTTTGAATGATATATCTATGTTTTCTCACCAGAGTCATAGCATAAGAATCACATTCTTGTGTAATATTTTTAAAACTTATAACTTATTATATTTAGTACATATTAGTATATTAGTACACATTTTATTATTTACAATAGCTGCCTTCAAAATGTCACTTTTAATTGCAGCATAAAAATGAGTATTTAAAATGTTTTAATCATGTGCTTTTTTCCTAGAAATAGCTACAATACATCGCCATTTGCATATATATTTTTACTCTTAATAGAAATCTATTTTTCCTTTTTTTGAATTCATGAGGTAACACTGGTTAATAAAATTATACAGGTTTCAGGTGCACAGTTCTACAGCACATTATCTGTACACCATACTGGGTGTTCACCACCTTCTGTCAAATTTCTGTCCATTGCCATTTATCCCCACACACCATCTTCCATTGTCAACCAAGCCCCTGTCCCGAGCAATCACCACACTCTCAATAATGTAAGTAAAAGAATGTGACCCCAAAGGAACACTGTAACTGCCATAGGGGCTTCCTTTTGTTATGGAAGATTATGTGCTGCATCTCTTTTGGTAACTTACATCTTTTATATATTATATTTAACAACACACATACCTACTATTTTTGCATATCATTAAAGACAAGGAGACAATGAGTTACATGAAGCTCTTGTCAGTGAAATGAGAATATTATATTCCAATTCCTCAAGGAAGGTGCATTTTATTCCTGGAAATTTGCTATGTAAGCAGCTTCTCCCTTGGAGATAGAGGGTTCTTGGAGTGCTCATGATAGTCACTGTTGAAGATTACATTCCATAACAAGATTTAAAGCTTGTTTCATAAAGCAAGTAAAAAATCTGAGTGAAGAAAGATATTATTAACAGTTAAGATCATGTGATCCACCCCTACTTAAATCAATGCTTCTAATCATTTTCTGCCTCTACATCATTAAGATTTATGAGAGAGTCATGTAAGTAAGATCTCTTGTTGGAACTTATGATTCTAAACTGGGAAGTGGATAAGGCTGTTGGTAGCATGGGATGGGGAGAGAAGGAGTTAAACAGAATTTCAGTAATCAGTATATTCATCTGCCTCCTTCAAGACTGTCTACATAAAACCCTTAATAACAGCGACTAACAGTATTTAGTGCTCACTATGTGCCAGGCACTGTTCTAAGTGTTTAAGTACTCAACTCATTTAAGCCTCAAACCTACACTTAATAAAAAACTGAGGCACAAAGAGGATAAGTGGCTCATCCTAAGCCATGCAGCTAGAAAGTAACAGATCTCTGATTCAGTCAGGCACAAATATAAGACACCGCGATCTTAACTGCTAAACTATTCTGCTAGCGATGCATGGAAATCCCCAATGATTAAAAATCATAAATACATAATGCTGGTTAAAACATATCATTATTCACTTGCTTGTTCATGAATGTTTTCAATGTTTGGTCCATTTCTTTCTGGCAAGATCAAAAGAATCCAAAAGTATATTCTTGTGAGGAGTCAACAAGTCCTTGAAACCTGAATGCCACTGACTCAGATGCCTTGAATTAGGACCACACTTCTGGGTTTACAGATCACTTTCAAGAAGTCTTGCGTCAGATTGGATTCTCATCCTTACAGTGGTAAGACATCAGCTTTTCACCTCAACCACTTTAATGACCGTACTTTACTGAACAGTATCCTTATTTAAGAGTTCACTAGATCTAGAAAACATCAACCAGAACCACAAAACCAACACTAGGAGTCACCCACTTCCTCCTTTGTTTCAAGACAGGCATTATTATGTATGGGGCTGCTGAGTGATTACATTCATAGGCCTTGTTCTGTGGCATTGCGAAGGCTTCTAAATCTCTCTGTGACAGTTTCCATATTGAAAAAAAAAATACCATAAGATTATAGTAAGAAATAAATCATGAAATATGAATGCATAAACACTCAGCACAGTACCTGACATATGTAAATAATCAATAAATGCCTTATGTTAGTTTTATTAACTTGTATGTTTATCAGAAACAGATTTTTCTAGCTAAGTAAATTTCTTGAGTACCTACTTTTTAAAAGGTTTTATTTATTTTTTAGAGAGAAGGGAAGGGAGGGAGAGAAGGAAACAGCAATGTGTGGTTGCCTCTTGCATGCCCCCTACTGGGGATATGGCCCCACAACCCAGCCATGTGCCCTGACTGGGAATCTAACCAGTGACCTTTGCATCACAGGGCAGCACTAAATTCACTGAGCTACATCAGCCAGGGCTGAGTACCCACTCTTAAGGTGCACCTTAATAGAAAATAGAAGATGCTTATATTAAGGTTGAATATAAGTATCCATTATTGAAAATAATTATTTACTAACATTTTATTATTTATTATTTTATATAATATTTTTCTATTTTCCAGTTCATTTATAGGTGATGATACTTTTATATAGCACACGCCAGTATACACGCACATATACACACGGGATATGTAGGTAGACATGTTTTAACACAGTTTGCTTTTCCATATGCTTAATTTCTTATGGTGTACCTTCCCAAGTCTGAGCAACTGATAATACACTTTTTTTCTTGTTACTGAAATTTCACTGCACTTTATCATTTTATTTCAGAACAAAAGTCTCTTTTCTGCTTATAGAGTTGTTAACAAATCTGATGAAAATGTCCTTGTTAATAGTGTGATGACAAAGTATTCCAACACCTGATCCAGATAATACATAACAGTTCCAAAAATAAAGAGTGTTCTTGGTAGCCTCCAGGAGACAATGATTTCACATCTGTTGTACTTTCCAAAAGAGTGATTTAAATGGTGGGAATTTAAAGCCAGAAAAAATAAAAAAGAAAATGGTAACAAGTTAGGATAAAAGAGGCAATTCAAGGGAGTTATTAGGATTTTCTAGGATTCTCCAATTTGATCTTTATAATTTTTTTTTACTTGAGCAACAATTGTTTCTTTATACTAATTCAACTACATTACTTGATAATTCAGACATTGCCAATAAAAAAAAAATTTGTATTTTTAGCATAAAATGGCAGAGGTATTTTTATTTATTTATTAATGCATTTATTTATTTATTATTAAATCATGTTTCATTGTTTTTCTATTACAGTTGTCCCAGTTTTTCCCCCTTTGCCCTCCTCCACCCATCCCACTGCCCCTGCTCCCACATTCAATTCCCACACCATTGTCCATGTCCATGGGTCATTTGTTGGGGTCCGCCCTGCTTGGTCTCACGAAACTGTAACCCCCCATGACTTAGGCTGAGTGAGAGACCTCTGAACTAGGAGACACTAAGGAGACAAACTTATTTCCTTGGCATGAACGCTGCCTGTTCCATGCCTGGCCTCCAGTGCTTCAGTTTGCCAATGACGGGTAAGATTTCCCATGGAGAGAATCGCCTAAAACAGGCATGATCATGTGAAGGCCTCAGGGAAGGACTTGGGGGGCTGTGGAAATGAAGGGGTGATCGACATTGACCCCTGGCCCCTTGGCTTTGTCAAAGCCTGAGTCCTTGTTCTCAGTTGTGAAAAATCCAAGTTTCCTGGCTGCCTTTGTCTCCTCTGCCTGACTCAGGCCTGCAGAAATAACAGTGGCGGTGCAGTCCAGACCAGAGTTGGCAGAACCCCGGGATAATCAGGCCTGGGACACAGAATATGCAAGATCCTGTGAGATCTGCTTGCTGGAGGATGCTATTGAATTAGAATATGAAGGCATGGGCAGGAAACGAAACTAGCCTTTTAGGTCCTGTAGTCTTTTTAAGTGATAAAACCCCAAATCTCAGCCCAGAATCCCATTGGGAGTTCTGTCAGCCTCTTTGAAAATTACCTATTTATTTGATCTTCCCTGCCAGACTATAATCCACAAACTGTATCTGTATTCTTAATAAAAGCCTGCTTGGGTGGGAAAACAGGGCGATCTCCACTAGAGAGTGGCCGTTTGGTACCTATTTCTCCACAGGACTTGGTTGTCCATGTGTATGTTTTTCTCATGTTTCAACAAGCATCTGCAGCAGCAATGGATACTGCTGGCTCAGTGTCCGTCTCAGTCATTCATACATGTTCTTTGTCTAGTCCCTTCCCCTTCTTAAACACACATATAAAAACAAACAAAAACAAACAAACAAAAAAACATGGCCAGCATCTATCACGCAGGTACTCATTCAAACGTTCAAAAAAGTAGCATGTGAGTGTTACGATGTTCAAAGCATCATACATTACTATATACTTCAGATACAATACAGGGTTGGGCAAAAGTAGATTTACAATGGTTCAAATTAAAAGTAATAAAATAATTAATAAATATTAACATAAGAATAAACCGCATGTTTTTTCATGCTCACAACTGTAAACCTACTTTTGCCCCACACTGTGTATGCCTTGTTGGAAAAGGCCTTAGAGCCCAGTTGAGAAAATAACAGCAAAAAATGAGAGTATTGATTTGTGTGGACAAATATTACATTATTTATCTCATATTACAAGGACTCTGGATAGCTTTCGATACCTTAAGTCTGACATCTAAATTCAAACCCCATTACACACTGTATAAAAGTTCATTTTGCCTGTGCCCTTCATTTCTGATCTTCTATTTGTATTCTTCACAAGTTTCTTGCCTTCTAACAGCAACTGTACCATCAAAACAATTATAAAATCTACTTCCACCATTCTGATTTTTCTTTTTTATTATCTCTATGATATTTGCAACTAAATATCAAAAATCCACAGGTACTGTTCCATGACTAGGCAGTTATTGTATCTATTAGTCTTGCTTCTTCAAATAGAATCAAGCACCTTGAAGGCAGGAACCATGTCTTTATTTTTGGGAAGATATAACTAAGAAAGCATTGCCAAGTGTATGCATACAATAAAATGTTGATAAATGCATTAATTGAAAAGATTGAAAAGTAGTATTTTTTAGCCTCCTCATTTTTCCTTGAGAGTGTGAAGCTTAACTTTAAAACACTGGTACTTCAATATTTTATTTTTTCTTGTTAGTAGATACTCAAAATTTACTCAAAATATTAAAACTATGTATTTTGGGTTCCTATGAATTATTTCTAAAGTAAAATTATATTTTCCTGTCATTTGACTAAATGATAGAAAATGTATATAGCCTGAAAAATATGAGCATAAATAAAAATTGCTCACACACACAAGAATAAACATGATTCAGTCAATAACCAAGTAGTGTCCTAGTACCCACAGATAATACCGATGGTCACGAAGCAACATTCACAACACTTCAATGAAAATGATTGCAATCAGAATAACATGTCATTTATTTGGCTCTGTTCAGATAATGACTACGCCTGACTAAATTTCAACGGATTTTAGTGGATGACCTTAGCCGAAGATTGCCACCACCCACATTTTCACATGTACTAGAACATATTCATGTTGTGTGATATTTTCATTCTATGGCTTTTATTCCATAAATGGTATTTTAATAGAGGACTATTCCATTAGTAAACAGACTGGTCTTGCTGACACATCTTTCCTTTAAAAATATACTTTGGCTGCAGCCTCACAAAACCATTTTGAATGCAAAAGGAATGCTTTCAAGCCAGATGGTTTATCTAATAGGAATGTTTTCTGATTAGAGAAACAGCAGTAGACTCATGATCACAGCAGGTGCCAAACTGATCCTGTAGTTTACATGAATTTGCAACTGAACAAGTCATGAACTAAAGGGAATCTATTTTATAATGTGCCACAGTCTATTCTGAGAGAAAAGGGAAATGTAAAAATGCTACTACATCAGAAGAAGCTCATATATCACATCAGGATATGAATGTGCCATTATTGCATTTGTGATACCGCTTATGCATATACTAAAGTTTCTAAGTATATTGTAAAGACTACCAATAAAATTGGAAAATAATAAAAAAACTTGCAGCATATCCTATGATAATAGTTTAAAGTTTCTTTTTTATCAAAGTAATTATTCAAAAATATATCATTTTTGAATAATTATATGACAAATTTTTATTTGTCATATTCCTTATTACTTGTACATGGGTCTTCCTTTTGTTTCAAGAAGCAATTTTTTTCATGTACTAGTAAAGAGGAAAATGGGATATTATTGGTATGATAGTCCCTGCTATGCCTAAGTGAGCATAAAAGTGAGCCTTCTAGGCCCTGCAGAGATGGTGTGGGAATGCAGATTCTGAAATGATGGAATCATTACCTTTTAAGATAATGCAAGTTTCTTTTGGGTGCTGACATGACTACTGGAGGCACGAAAGGTTGTGAGCTCACGGACCCACACTCTGACTCGGCCGCATCTCATTTCCGATGGTTTGTGTGCTAACACCATCACACCGGGGCACCTGGGTGATAAGAAAGAGACAAATTATGCCATTGTATGCACACAGCTATTTTTCTTATTTCATTACATTGACCACTCTGTTTATTGGCTTCTTTGGGAGAAAATCAAAGTAAAAACAACCTAGAATTGAGTCCAGGTCATCATTCTCAGTAATCCTCACCCCAGGCAAATTTCATGGTCTGTTCTAGAACAGTTGGTTAAACAGTAGAGATTGTTGGTACCTGGAACATGTTCAAATCAGAGATGAACTATCCAGAAGGATCATAATTTCTTAATTGGTTTAGTAATTCTATGATCATATATATACATATATATAACTATTTAAAAGAATTCTCTCTAAAAGTGGTAAACAGGCACTAAAATATAGCTAAGTGAAGTTAAAATTTGAGATCCTATTTTTTGATGAAATATAATGATTTGGCCAGTTTTATTTTTCCTACATGGATGTGGTATTACAGTAATCAGAATTTTACTGTGGTCCATGATTATATGAATCTTCACTACAGTAAATACCTGAACTTTATATCATACAATTTTCTCTAATAAATCAAACTCCTTCAGCATTTTTAAAGCACTTATTATTTTTTACCACTTGCTTTGGCAGCTATTTATAAACAGACTTGGAACCCTGTACTACATAACTGTTGGCTGTAGCAACTTTTGTTTTATTTTTGGCTGGCTACGAGCATTTGCCATGCAGAAAACACACCTTCCATATTATGATAAATTCCTTCATAAGTTTATATTATGTAGAATTGACTTTTGATGTGTTTATTTTATTAAATTTGTTAGGTTGTTTATAGGATGGTGGATTCTATTGAAATAGGGAGACCCGTTTTTGACTCTGTGCTCAAGTTTTAGATGTCTGTAATAAAACACGCTCCAATATTAAATACCACTGTGGCATCTCTCCTCCTTTCCTTACTGTTTGAACAAATTGATGAAAACCTGCACTTCCATTCTTTTAAAATGTTCTCACTGTTGCTGTGGGTTGATGTTTCTTCAACAAAATTAAGGTGTGCAAATATCTTATGGTAATTACAAGTTCTTAATGAAAACAGTTTAATTTTCTTCTTCATTTCAGTTATGTACTCCTATCGGGTTACCTGGAGGGCCATTATAAACAGGGACTGGCAGGGAATTCTGGTGCATGCATTGCACATCAGTTTGGAACTGAGTTGGTGTCGTGGGGGAATCCTTTAATAGTCCTGAGAAAATCAGAAGAGGCTCAAGGTAGTTTTAGAACATCAATTAAATGCTCTTTCTCTATCTATGATATGATCACTTAAGAAGTCAAGCCAAATGATGCTAACCTTTTCTTTTAAAAGACTTAAAATATGTTACTGATCTTACAGAGAGAGAGGAAAAGGGAGCGAGAAAGAGACATAAACATGGATGTGAGAGAGAAACATGGATTGGTTGCCCCGAGTGGGTATCAAACCCCCAGCCTTTTGGTATACGGGACAACAATAAAATCAACTGAGCTACAATGGCCAAAGCATGAAACTGTTTCTCTGCCCACAGAAACTTCATGGTAATGTGAATGGAGGAAATATAGGGAGAACTGAATCATCACATGGGGCTCAGCAGGGCCAATATTGCAAAGTCATTAAGCCCTGTGTTACATCAGGTAGTACCATTTTTATGATGCAAGCACTGATTTAGTTTTTGCTAACTAACATCATCACTAAGTGTTTCAAACATTTCAGCATAATCATGATTTTCCTTACAGATTCGCTCTTCTAGTTAAACTTTGGAAATTGCTAACCAATTTCCATGCTAAATTGTCTGTTGGCTGTGTTTCTCTGGAGAACACTGACACATACCACAGCGACAGTGGCAGCTTGACTGGGTCCAGACGACCTTTCTGTTTCATCCACACATTATCATTGAACGAGTCCTGATCAGTAAACAACCCTGAGGTTTTGGAGATAATGCCACGGTCACTCCTGATGTGTTCCCATCTATGGCCTCTTGTGATTTCTCTGCTAAATAAAACTTGCCCAGGGCCACGTGAGCCCCTCCTTTTCAAATCTCAGAGCCCATGAACTTAAGGCAATATTTGCTTTTCCAGAGTAGCCCTAGCATCTTTATGCAAGTTGTATACCTCCAGTGTATATACATGCACTGCCTTCCCCCTGTATTGCTTTCATGAATATTGTTGTAGAGAACGTTTACTGTCTGTCAGGGACACCCCACCACTTTGAGTAATTTATTTCCCACCTTTCAACATATTTATGGTTTTCTTTACAGTCAGTCTTCCAGATAAACTGAAAGTAGTTAAAAGGTTTTCATGCTAAACTGATTATGATTGTGAATAGAATTATATTCGATGTGCAGATTCATTTGGCACATATCAGTATATTACATGTTTGCATGTTTTATTTTAGTGCTTAAGCAATGGTTTGTATTTTTCACAAAAATCTGAAGTATTTTATGTTTAGAATATTTCTATGTATTTTGTAGTTTTTTATTAACTACATTTTTTCTCCTAACATTGTTTTATTATCACACACACACAAAAAGGCTATGTATATATTAGTACTGATATCAACTAATATATACATAGTTGTATGTTTTAATACTGGCTTATTTGTAAACTTTATACTTTCTGTGTAGAAATCATATATTCTGCCCTTTACTTATAGTAGTATTTTATTCCCTTTCATTTAAATCTCATTAGAGATCACATTGCCTTTGCAATAGACTTGATTAAGTTATGGTATTTTATTTATTTACTTATTTATTATTATTAATTTATTTTATTGTTGTTCAAGACAGTTATCTCTATTTTTACTCTGCCTTGCCTGCCTGCCTCACCCATCCCTCCTTCCACCCTTGAACTTACCCCCTTTGGATTTGTCCATGTGTCCTTTTTATATGCTCCTTGATGGCCCTTCCCCTCTTATTCCTCTCCCCTCTCCTCTCTGGTAATTGTCAATTTGTTCTTTATTGCGATGTCTCTAGTCTTATCTTGCTTGCTTGTTTGTTTTGTTGATTAGTTTCCACTTATAGGTGAGATCATATGGTGTTCCTCTTTCACTGCCTGGCTTATTTCACTTAGCATGCTTTCCAGTTCCATCCATGCTGTCACAAAAGGTAAAATTATGTTTTGGTATTTTAAATCTGCAACTTTTAAAGAAATTTTTCATTAAAAATTTCAAATATGCAGAGTAATATTTTTGATAGAGTCAATTTTAAATCAACTTTGAATCTTTAGCTATGTCCCTTTTTAAGTACTAATAATTTTTTTGCTTTGTTTTTAATCAGAATTATCAGTAGTGTTTTCCTTTTATTTATTAAGTTTTCTTTTGCTTTCAACTTCACTACTTTTTTTTGAACACTGCTATAATTAAACCCTAGACTTACTTGGATTTCATCAGTTTTCCTTTAGTGTCCTCATACTGTTCCAGGGTTCAGACCAGGCCACCCTTTCACATACAGTTTCTTACATTTACAGTGTGTCCTCCGATCTGTGATGGTTTTTTAGTCTTTACTGATTTTCAAGACCTTGAAAATCTTGAGGTGCACTGGCCACGTATCCTGTTGAATGTCCCCAGATATGGGTCTTTTTCTTCTCTCCTGACTAGATTGGTGCTATAGAATTTGGGGAAGAATATCGTTCTCATACCACATTAAGGAGTAACGATATTCTCAGGCATCATTGGTAATGTTGAACTTGAACTTCATCATTTGGCTAAGGTGGGTGTTTGCCATTTTTCTCCACTGCACACTCACCATTTTCACCTACCTTAGACAATTCTTTGGTGGATATCAGCAGGTCTGATTCATTCTCAAGGGGAAGATGTTGGGAAAGAATGAGAATTAGCTCCACTTTCTGGAGAATGAGTATCTCAATATATTGCTTTCAGATTTTCCTTGAAAAAGATTTGTCCCTCTCCCTCATTTAAATAATTTTTACATTTATTTTGTTATTTTCTTTCAGATGACTTCTTAAAATTCCTTCAGAAATATCATTTATCAAACAAAGCTAAGTTTATTAACCTGAAGGCAGTAAAGAGTACCACCTTGCTGTAGTACTATTTTAGTATCTTAGAAAGGAAAAGTCAGGAGGAGAAAGACACTTTTACTAGGTTTTAGTGCCTGGACAGAATGAGTTTACAGTGGGTTTTGCTAGAAATGAACTGGCTAAAAAATAATAGTTTTGAATTGCTGGTCACCATGAAGCAAGAGTCTTAAAATGAGCTTTGATTAATAAGCCATTAGCATAACTTCAAAAGCTACTTTAGTTAGTTAATAGTCTTACTTACATTTCCTAGATCAAGTAATTTATGTATTTTTGCTTTTTATCAATATTTTTAAATAAAGGGACAGGAAGTATGCTTAGATCCAGTTTTTTTTTTGACATAGTGGCCATTAAAGCACATAGATTTCAGTTCTCGACATTTTTAGGGTATGTTGTGTTGTTCTATTACCTTCTTAAGGTGAACAGAAGTTTCATTTATTGTCAGGCTTGTTAAAATGTATTTACTACTATAAAATTTCTGTTAAGGATGATTTTGATATACTGTTTGATATGTAGTGAATATTATTTACAAATCATCTATAATTTCAATTTGATTCCCTCTTTAACACAAATAATAAAGGTTTTTATTTTCATTTCTAAAAGATTATTTTTGTCTATTTTTGCTTTTAAACTCTAATTTTATTTTATTTTTCCACTAACATACATACATTTTTTTGCATTTTATTAATTTTTATTAATAATATTCTATGAGTATTTAGGAAAAAAATCATATTCTCTGTTTATTGGACTTTTAAAATCCATTATTTTCTGAAATACTATTTCTAGGAGTTCTGCTCTGTATAATTTGTGGCTGTAGGTTTTTCAGTACATACATAGTTGTGATGATGACATCTCCCTGGTGGATTGTACCTTTTGCCTTTTTCTTCCAGCTAGTGTTGCTTCAGTCCTATGGCTCACCTTGGTTGTCTAGCTCATCACTGCTTGTACTTGGGCTCCTTGAAGGACCCTCAGCAAAACATCTCCTTTGCCTTTTGACACTCAGCTTCAAATTTTCCACCAGCCGGTGCTCAGATTTCTCTGCAGGACAAGCTGTTGTTTTTAGAACAGTCAAGTCACATTCTTTCAATAAAAAATCAGGTGTCAGTCTGCAGAGATGTACCAGAGTGAATATATTTTTATTATTATACAAAACATTTTTACTGCTTATAATGAAGAATCTAGAATAGCTTTATTGATAGTGGAGTCGGCTTTTTATTTACCTAGTTATATGATTTATTCAAGTGATTTTTGAAGAATAAAAGGGTCTGTCTTAAAGATATATCTGTCATCTTGATTTCAAAACAGAATCTTATTTCCTTTGAAATAGCATAAGAGTGGTTGCAGATTTGACTTTTTCTTTCAAGATTTCAAAGGATCTAGTGCCCATATCAGAGTTCAGCTTCAATGTAGCCAGTCATACATTCCCAGAAATCTCTGTAAGAAAGAAGCTTTTAACAAGCTCCTTCTTAGCCCATGGGAACAATTTAATATAGCAAGTCAGGTCAGTCATTAGAAGCAGGTGGCTCTTGACCAAGTCTTTATAGTTCTGCCCTTACTATGGGACCTTAGCAATGTACTTAGGTAACTGTTCAACTGAATTTATTCAAATACAAGATAGGGATGATACTAGACCTTGCCTTATACCACTAGGGATGATACTAGACCGTGCCAGGATTAAATGAGATTAAAAACTGGAATGTGTGTTGCAAAATGTTGGCATGGAGTGAGGACACCAGTACAGGATAGCTATTATTAGTGATGGAAGTTCAATTCTGAGATGATAAATATATGCCCAGCTCACATATCTTATTCCAGGGACCATTACCTTTTCCCTGGGTAGAGATCGCTGTTAGACCTAGAAGCAAGGGCCAAGGACCCGTCAGTATCTAGGAAAGCACATGGAGTAACAGAAAACTGGGTACAGGAAGCAGGTGCTGAGTGATCCACTTAATTCTGATAGATGGCATGTGTCTGGCCTATGGCTATTTTTAACTGGTCCAGCAAAATTGCAGCAGATCTTAATCTGTAGCCTCTTACAGGCACTGCCAGCACCTGCCAGGCTCCAGGACTAGTGGAAGCTTTGTGTAAATGTGTTTGCTATCCTTTCTGGCCAAGTAGTGTTCTTTAATTATGACTTAAATCCCTTGTCACATTATTAAATGATATGCTTTGTTTTCAGTATGCATCTAGCATTATGATGCAAACAGTGAAGAATTTGTTTTGGAAGCCACATACAGGGTTTGTTTGCTTCCTTTTTTAATATACCTTCAGTTTCTGAGAGTTGGACACCCTCATACCAGCAAGGTGAGTCAGCAGATAAGTGACCACATGTATGCTTTTCAAACAAACCTCATCCCCTGCATTACGCTTCTGGGAATAAAAGGAATATGGCTGCTGCTTCACTTCTGCCTTCCAAACCTTGTGAAAAATTTCTCTATGACCCATCAAGAACTATTCAGGGAAGTGAATAGACCCGATATAAATCACAATGATCTCCAACTGGATATCTTCAGTCATCTCAACTCAACACTCCAAACATAATCTCTTGATTTCTATTATTTTCTGCCTCAACTTCTTTATTTTCCAATGTTTCTTATGAAAGAGAATGGCTTTACCACTTATGTAGTTGCTCAGGTTTAAACGTAACAGTCACATTTCATCCTTTTTTTTAAATCTCGTAAACCTCATATCTAATCTAATCATGCAGTGATTAGTAGACAGAGCAAGCAGAGCTGCCTTGAATATATGTTCTTATTTTTGCTCTTCTCACCACCTCCACCACCATCAACAACAATCTGATCAAAGTTATCATCACATCTAAGATGGGCAATTCCTGTAGCTTCCCACTTGCCTCATTACTTACCATCTTTCATCTCTCAATCTACCTTTTCCCCATAGCAGCAAGAAAGATGCTATTAAGTGGCAAATCAGATAATGTTACTTTTCTGCTTAAAACCTTTCCATACTTTCTTATCAGGCTTAGAATAAATTATTCAGTCTTATTTAGCTTATAAGTCACTACTTGGCCTTACCCTAGTTTTCTCCATGTCCCCATTTTCTATCATTTTATTAGTTGCCTATTTCATTCCAGCCACAGTGTTTTCCTTGCTATTCCTTGAGTAATCCAAGTACACACTTGTCTCAGGGCATTTGCATTTGCCATTCCCCCATCCTGAAATACTGTTCCACTACATGCTTGTACGGCAGCCTCACTTGTCCACTTTAACAGATGTGCATTCATAATCCTCTTACAGAGTAGCTTTTCCGCCTATATCTCCACTCCTAAGAGATGCTTATTTTTTCTTAAAACAACATCTATATGTGTCTATTTTATTACCTTTCTTTATTTTCCTTCATAGCACTTACTACTTTCAATGTTTCGTTCTATTTTTATTTTATTATTTGCTACTCCCCATACTAGAATGTCAGCTCCATGAAACGGGGGCTAGATGTGTACTATTCACTTTTGAGTTTCCAACAGTTAGAACACAGCTTGTCTCATTGTAGATACCTATCAAATATATCTTCTGTTTATCAGTAGATATAAATTCGTTTCTTTTTTTCCTTTTTAGAGTATGTTCTGCTGAGGGCACTAATAGAAACTCTGTTGTACGGAACTGATGCAGGGCCATTAGATAGATTTTTGCAGCTTGTGCACTTCAGAATGCCAGGGGCATCCCTTAAATTTTCATCATACACACACTCTGCAGCTGTTCACATCAGACCTGTAAACAAGAAAGAAGAAAAGATTGTACAGAGGCCTAACCTTGCGGCTGACAGAGAGGACTGGGAAAAGCTGATAAATTTCAAGAAGGTGTAGTAATAGCATCCCTTAAATCTACTGCTGACGATATTATCATGCAGGTACTAATACTAGAAACCATGATCTTTATTGAAGTCACTTTCCTTCCCACATAAGAAAGTATAATAAATGCATAACTTAGGCCAATAAAATATGCATGATTAATATTTAATAAGTGGAATGTGACGGGTGAACAATATCATGCTAGGTAATGAAATGTGAATATTTTGAGTTTATAAAGTATATTAGGAGGGATAAAGAGAAATGTCAATAACATGTAAAACTAAGACATTCATGATATTTTTTACTCAACATTTTAGGATTTTTGCAAACTTTTGAAGTTTCAAGAAGTGATAAATACTCTGTTTTTTTTAATCCATCCCCATGGAATGAGCTGATAGAGATGTCAAATTTATCTGTACTTTGAAGTTATCAGAAGAGAGGAATCATCAGTTTTAAGGTCTACCCCTCTTTTTATTTGTGCTGTGCCTTAGGTCATGTATGCCCTGGACCATTTAACTCCCTCTTCCTTAGGTCTCTATCACTCATCCCAGCTCTCTCTAACTTCTCCATTTTGGCATTTTACCTCTACTCTCTCCCCATTAAACCCACTATAAGCCTCACAAATCACAGCCTCTGGGGAGTCTTTTATCTTTACACTTCAGTTTCATCAACTATAAAATAAAAATACTACCAATTTGTTATATATTTTACAAATATAGTATGGCATAAGGCAAATAATATATGTGGAGAATGATGAAAGATACTACAAAATTGTCTGAAGGTGAGGAGTGTCAAGGAAGCTAGATCACCAAAGGAGCTGTCACTAATAGAGAAACAAGGCCAAGCAGAAATTGAAAGAAAAAGATAAGGAGGCAACATGGGAAGCAGGTGATGGGGAAAGTACATAATAGCTTGAGGGAACAGTATGGAAATTAAAGGGGTGTCTTGTGAAACAGAAAGATAAGCACAAGTAAATATAATATTTTTGCTCATCAGGGGACTTAGGCACTGCAATAAAATCAACATGTTGTTATGTATGTACGTTGGAATTTGTTAGTACAAGCATGAGCTGATTTATTTACTTTGAATTAGGAATTAGAATTAAGTAACAATTGTTTCTGGGTTTGTACTTAAGTAGAATTACATTATGATTTTGCTAATTGAATAAGACATAATTATAAAATCTATTGAAGGTTCAACCTCTCACTCTTATCAAAGAAGAAAATGAGCAAGAAGTAATAGCCAATTAGCATCTTCAACTACTAATCCCAAGAGATTCTTCTGCAAGAACCAGTAATAGACGTTGATTAGAACAGGGCTGTAGAGCAAAGTGGAAGGTTATCTGTGGGCCTAGGGCTGTAACTCCCTCTTCACGTTTCTCAAATCTGAAGGACTTGGTGTACATGTCTCATTAAGAATATACCTAAGAAAATCCTAAGGAACATTGAGGAAAGCTGCAAATATTAGGCTACGATATAAATAGATACTCTGATTCTTTCAGGATTAGATGCTAATGAGACTTCAGCTTACTGTTCCTCCCAAGGGAGAAAATCACTGGGGCAATTCTTCTTACTTATTTTAGAACTCTGAAAAGGTGGCAAATTCTAGGTAAGAAAGATTACTCTAACAATATCTGTGTACTCAGTGACCCAGGCTTTGGAGTGCAGAAAAGTAGAAACCAACTAAATAAATTAAAATCATTTGACTATTTTACACATTGACTAGATGAAAAGCTGTATCACTATTATAACAAGGATCCATACCCCAAATTCCTGGAAATTGAGTATTTGCTTTTATTGACTATTACCTGAACATGTTTCCTCTCCGGAAAATAATTTTTATATAGTTTAATACTAAACTCCAAACATGATATTAAAAAGGAAAATTTCAGAATTATGTTTTGTCTTCTAGAATGTAAAATATTTATATCAACAGATAAAAACAACTAATTAAATATGTCAAGCTTTATCTGAAAATGTGATCTTATTTTATGTTATTTTGGATACGGAAAAACTTATAGCAATTATTCAAAATGTGTATAAATCAACTTATTTTTCATGATATTACAAAATAGTAAACATTTTTCTGTGTCAACTTAATGGACCTAATAAAAACAGAAAACATTGCCCTTTTCTACAGAATGTATAAAATCTTAGATTCTAGTTTTCTTGATAGTGTATATTTATTACCATTTATTCATTAGATCAACAAATAATTGTGGAGTACCTACTATATGCCAAGGTAATGGAGACAGAGAAAAAAAAACAAAACAACAACAACAAAAACCAATGACTTTGTTCCCCTAGAGCTTGCTCTAGTAGTGGGAAGGATAAGACAGATGATGGATAATAGACAGAGAGATGATAGATAGATAAATGATAGATAGATAGATAGATAGATAGATAGATAGATAGATAGTAGATAGATATGCCATGATAATAATAAATAGGTACATGTGTTGGATTTCTTGGTAAATTCATACAATTTAACCTGAATTACAAAATCAAAAGATAATTTTCTATCCAGGGAGTGACAACAACAAAGTCTAAAACAGAAACTAGCTAGACTGTAGAAAACAGAAGAAAAGTCAGTATGATTGGAGCAAAGTGAGCACAGTGGAGAATAAATAGTATGACATGAGGCTGGGGAATCGGTAGAACTAGATCATATAGGGTTTCATTGGAAAGTTTGGATGTTTTATTTTATTCTATGTTCATTGTTGTATAAATTGTCTACTCTATGTAACAAATCATTTCAAAACTTAGTGGCTTAAATCACAAAATTGATTTATTTTGCTCACAACTCTGCAATATTCTCTGCAGCAGCAGCCGAAAGTTCAGCTGGGGGTGGAGAGATTTAAGATGGTTTACTCACATGACTGCCTTGTTGATGCTGACAATTAGATGGGAGCTCAGTGAAGACTGTAAGCCAGGGTCCTAAGTTCTTCACATGGCCCTCTTCACATCGGTCTCAGGATTATACACATGCAGGTTAGGTTTTAGGAGAAAACATTTTCAGTAAACTGGAAAGATGTATCACACTTCATAGCCTTATCTCAAAAGTCATGTAGCATGTATTGTCACTATCTGGCCAGATTCAAGGGAAGGCAATAGCTCCCAGTGGAGGAGTATCAACGTCATATTGTAAGAAGAAGCATTTGAGATAGAAGGTCTTGTTAAAGCCATCCTTGAAAAACACAATCTGCCACAGTCTTATCTTTAGGCTGCAGCATTTATGTGCCTCTCACATAGTTTCCAAAGACTAAAAAGTCTCATTTTATAATTGTATCAGCTCAAAGAATTCAATTATCTAAATCAGATCTCTGTGTAGATGACACTGCTTATGTGCAGCCACTCTTACACAGTTCTTTGAGCCCTCTTTCTATGATGTGATGACATGTGACACATCTGACCTGAAGAGATCATTTTTTTAGGTCTCCAAATACTCAAAACGAAATGGTGGAACAGGCATTGAATAACTGCTGTAGACACTCCCATTCAAAATGTCAGGAAAAGGGAAGGAGCAGAGTAGTCATTAATTCATCTCAATACCAACAGGCAGGCACACGTTGCCAGTTCCTTGACTGGAGTTTAGTCCTGTGCCCTCAAAGTTATTTTCCATGGCTCCAGGTTCAGGTTCAACCCATGAGCTCTTGGTCCTTCTGTCTGAGTCCACCTGCTTTTTCCTGAGCTTTTGTCAGTCTATTTCTTCCTTCTAAAGTTTAAAGGTCCAGGACCTTTTCTCATGTCATATTTCTTTTCCTTTTATTATAAGCAGATACAGTTCTTTCAGCATTTTGGTGGGCTTTTTGAGTGTTGATTTAGAATTCACTTCACCAGACAAAAGCTATAATCACAAATCTTTTCCAGATAAGTCATCCTCTTCCTTGACCTCACAGTGGAACGTCTGTGGGGTAAAACCCTTGAAAAGACTATAAGCCTTATAATGTAATGGAGAGTGCTGAAAATTACATCATTATGATCTTTAGAAGGGCTTTGTCTGTTTGAAAGGTTCTGTGAAGAGCCATCTCAGATCTGAGATCTTAATATAAGTTTCACGGTACATTTCATCTTCCCTCTCAAACCAGAACTTATTTTGAGCATCATTTGCCACCTAGAGAGGTTTGGGAAGAGAAACAGATTTTGTTTGGAACTAGGAAAATTCTGGATCCTTTATCTTTAAGAATTCATCTTGAGCTCATTTCTCTCTTCTCATATTATATTGTAGGAAATTTTTTAAAACCCAGGTGACATTTTAAATATTTTGCCTGAAAATACCCTTAGCTTAATCATTGAGTTCATTGGAAAATTTCCTACCTTCCATGTTACTTCATGGAAGTCGCCAAAATTTTCATCGTTACAAACATTTCCCAATCACATTTTTTTTATTTTTATTGAAGCTGTCAAAGACAGACTCCTCAAGGTATGTGAGCTTTTGCTAACATTTTGCCAAACCTTTTAGCTTCCTCATGTGGCCTGTCTTAAAGCCAATGTTACATGGCTTGGGGTCTTTACAATAGTACCCCACTTTCAGGTACTAAAACCTGTGTTAGTTTTCTATTGCTGTACTTAAAAATAAAACTTTCCCAAAACCTAGTGACTTAAAATCTCACAACAATTCCCTTTGCTCTTCATTCTGCAGTCTCAGCAGGGATTGGTGGAAATGGCCCATTCTGTTGCTGATATGAATATGGATGCCTCAGAGGGCGGGCAAAATAACACTGGTGATTGGTTGGGAACTTAGCTGAGGCTGGAGCCCTCAGTCTGTCTCTATACAGACTTCTCTGCAAGCTACTGTAGGCTTACTCAAACATGGGGATTGGGCAAAAGCAAGTGTCCAAGAGAACCAGGCATGGTTTTATCTGATTTTATCAGCTTTAGTGTCATTTCCACTAGAATCATAGTGCATTCAGATTTAAAGGGAGAGGACACAGGCTACCGCCTTCAAGAAGTAGAAATATCAAGTCACATTAGAAGTGCAGAATGTGAAAGTCATCTTTGCATAACAAAATTTGCTCATAAAAGATGACATTGAACTGCTTTGAAGCACATTGGTAATGTGATTTGATTTTTGTGGAAGAAAGAAGACTGTGGCTACCATGTGGAGTATAGATGAATGCGTGGTAAGACTGGAAGAAGAGGCTATTAAAGAGGTTATTTCCACAGTTAAAGAAAGATATGATGGCAGCTTCTGTGAGGGAGAAGTAGAGATGAAGAGAAGTTTAGAGACGCACTGCCATAGCCTTGATTAACGCCATAGGGAATCAGATAAGCTGAGACTCTGGGGAAAGCAGCTAATGGTCCGAAGTTAAAGTGATATAAAACCGAAGAATAATAATAATCTAATAATACAAGGATCTAGAAAGATCTAGTTCAGTAGATTCAAGATCAGCCCAGATCTAGAAATTCAAAGTAGGGACCACATAAACCCCAAATTCTGAGCACAGTGGCAAGAGGCAAATGCAGCCCCACAGCAATATCCTGTATTGACCTGTGCCTTCAGATCATTAGTTACTGGAAGGTAAAAGGGAAAACCCACATAATTTTAAAATCTGAATGACAAGGGTCTGTTTTCACATCTACCTAGTAACAGCAGAGCAAATCACCTTGAGAGCTCATGGGAGGGTGTGGAATTGCGCTGGGCTACTATGATTTGCTTATCTGTGAAGAACAGACAGTCCTGCTCGTCAATATGTGTACTGATACATAACTTATGACAAATAGTTGAAACAGGGTATAGGTCTGTTACATATTAACATATATGTACTAATGATTGTATATCACTTAAAAATAAAACAAAGGTGACCATCTGTGATCGCCAACTTGATTTTTTAAAACAAAATTCTCATGAGTGTAATGGAAGCCAGTGGAAAAGAAATATCAAATGTTGCCGAATGAATCCCATTATAACAAGTGCAGATACAACATAAAAAGATTCTATACCTACTTTCCCCCAAGCTGATGAAGTGCCTTGAAATGCACCTTTCTTCATCTGTTTTAACCCCACCCACACATAGGTCTCCTAAAAGCTTGAATTTTTTCTTAACTCCCTTTTCTTGCTTTAGCCCTGTTTGATTTTGTAGCCCATGTTTACTTTCATTAACTTTCATGTGTATAGTTAATGTCAGCCCTCTACCAAGCGCTTTCTAATGAGTCTTCCTCAGTCCCGACTCCTTGCCAGTTCAGGAGGAGAAGGAGACTGAGTATAATAGAATATACACATGCAAAAAAAAAAAAAAAAAAAAAAAAAAAACCAAGCCTAATACAAACACTGGAAACTAAACTGAAGATTAGCAAGTAAGGCAACTTTCTCCCTTTCAGTTAACTGCCAGAGAATCTGAGAAAGAAAATCAAAAGCACACAAACAAGATTATGCAATGAGGATAGCCAAAGAAATCATTCATGATGTCTTTTTATTTCAAAATAAGCTACATGAATAGAAATTGCCACTGAGCACCATTTATTGAAGTTCAGCTTTTAAAGAATTAATATGAGGCCATCACAGCACTTTCAGTAATGGCTAAAACATTTCCATTGGCATAGGAGTTGTATTCATTCTTAGTCTTTCTTGGACAATATTAAGGAAAAACAATGGGTCTACATACTTTTAATAGAACAAAGAGTGTGTCTTTCAGCTCTGCCCATGAATTTAGGTATTGGTGTCTCTGATCATCAATCTACTTCAGCTTTGCTCCTGACTCACAAGAAATGCTAAGTACTCAAGGGACTTAATTCCAGTCCCTTGGGGTTCTCTACACAAATAGGCTGATTTGGCCTAGTAATCAAGTGAGATTTGTTTTACATGTACATATGAGAAAAAAATCCTGAAACTAAGCAGAAACAGAAGAGAACATTACCAAGCCATAAAGGGTGTCAGTGTTTTAAAACAAGGAGATGAAAACTGTAATATAGCATCAAATATGAATGAGACAAATATCTGCCCAATTACAGAAGAAAGTCCTTGGCTAAAATCCTCCTCTTAAATACCAGACATTTTATGAACTGCAGTGATAAAACCTTATTTGAATTTCTACCTTTTATATTCTCCACAAACAAACATAGATATAGCTTAATTCAGCAGTATAGAGAATCTTTGAAGTGTTTAAAAGTAAAGACATAATAATACATCCAAAAATGTGGGGAGAATGTCAAAGAAATATAAACAATTCTTCATTCTAATATATTTCCCAATGTAGTTTATTTTTCTAAATTGTGCCCCTATCAAGGAACTGTTAGGGGGAAAGACATGAAGTATTATTTAATAATTTTGCACATAGATCTCAGAGGGAAGCTTGATAATTTAGTCCATATATTAGCCTAGCACTATGAATATTGGAGGATTTATAAAATAACATGCAAATATCTCAAAAAATGGTATTCAATTTTATAATAGTTTCATATAAAAATACAAACACAACAGAAACATATTTTTTATTGAATTGACTGGGGTGATTCCAAAAGCAAAGGCTATAAAAACAAAGTTAAATAAGTGGGGCTACATCAGACTAAAAAGCTTCTGTACAAAAAAGGAAACCACCACCAAAATGGAAAGGCAACCTATAGGCTGGGAAAAATATTTGTCAAATTTGTTTAATAAGGTGTTACTCATTCAAGTAACACATGCAACTCAATAATAGAACAAAACAACCCAATTAAAAATAGGCAAATGACCTGAATAGATATGTTTCCAAAGAAGACATACAAATAGCCAACAGGTACAAGAAAAATTGGTCAATATTACTAATTACCAAGGAAATGTAATTCAAAATCACAGTGAGGTACCCCTCACACCTGTGAGGATATCCATTATCAAAAAGATAATACATGCTGGGGAGGATGTGGAGAAAGGGGAACCCTTAAAGACTGTTGGTGGGAATGCAAATTGGTATAGCCACTATGGGGAAACAGTATGAAGGTTCCTCAAGAAATTAAACATGGAATTAACATATGGCCCAGTAACCCATTTCTGGGTATATAGGCAAAGAATATTAAATCATTAGCGTGAAAAGATATACGACGTCTGTCCAGAAAGTATCCATCCATGTACTATAAAAATAGAGACTGAAGAAGATAGAAATTACAAGATGATAAGAAACATTGTACATAGGACAATGATGCCTCATTCTCTTCAAAGTAGGCAACCTTGGGGCCTCAGGCAGTTCTCCCAGCATCTCTTGCACTGCTCAAAACACTCTGTAACAATGCTTTGTTGGAATCACCACCAGATGCCCCATCCTATTCTTCTGAATCTCATCAAGGGTCTTAAATCTCTTCTTTTCCAAACATGATTTTAGTTTTGGGAAAGCCAGAAATTTCAGGGCACAAAATCTTGGCTGTAAGGAGGCTGAGTCACCTGGGTGGTTTGATGTTTCACTGAAAAAGTATGCTCGAGACATGATGTATGAGTGGGTGCATTGTCCTGATGAAACTGCCAATCATCAGTTGCCCATAGCTGAGGATGTTTTCATCATATTGCATCTGTCAACCAACATAGAACATGAATATAGTACTCTTTATTAATTGTTTGGCTTGGAAGGGTGTACTTGTGATGGACAGCACATTTCCAATCAAAAAGCACAGGTCATATGGTCTTGATTTTATTGCGACTTTGCCATGCCTTCTTTGGGCATGGAGAGCCAGACAACTTCCATGGGTGTGGCTGGGATTTCATTTCCAGATCACAGCTGTATGCATAGACCCACCATTCATCAGCAGTTATGAACTTCTTGAGAAAATCTGGTTTATTTATAGTGGTTTGAATCAAGTCATTAGCAACTGCAACATGATGTTCCCTCTGTTCTTATAGCAGAAGCTGCAGAATGGATTTTGCCATGAAATGCTTCATGCCAAGCTCCTGCATCAAAATCTTGGACACAGTAATTTTCCCCAGATCAGCTTCTGCACAGTTCTCATACTGTCAGTCATTGATCTTTGTTGATTTTACCCCCATAAATATTCAACACTCTCAGGTGTTCTGCTTGTTACAGGCCTTTCAGTACATGGATTACTTTTAACAGGTTCTCAACCATCTTTGAAGTAAATGTGTCATGCTTTTATTTGCTCTGAACTCATTGCATAATCCCGGAAAGCCTTCTAAATTTTCTGAATATCATCCATGGAGGAACGTTTGAGCTTAAGGCAAAATTTGATGCAGATTTGTTACTCTACTCACTCATTTTGAATGTGACATCCACATAGTATACATGCTCATCAATGGCATTTACCACCCCAACTGACTAGTAGGGTCAGGTCATCATTGTTCATGCATGTGCATTCCAGTCCACTCTCTTTAGCTGCCTGGTTATACTGGTTATACTGATGTCGTGCAAACCGTTCTCATTATGTTAACAATGGCTGGACTTATTTGGACAGACCTCATACACTCCTATGCTCATTGTAACATTATTCATAATAGCCATGTTATGAAAACAACCTAAATGTCTACCAAAAGATGAACAGATAAAGAAAATGTGGTGTATATATGCAATGTATTCTAAATTAGCCTTAAAAAAAAGAGAAGAAGATCCTGCCATTGGCTATGACATAGGTGAAGCTAGAAGGCATTATGCAAAATAAAATAAGCCAGGTAAATACTGTATTATATCACTTATATGTGACTGATTGTAGAAGGTGAAGTCTGCTCAGAAAAAGTCTAGCCATTGTTAATATAACAACAATGGCTTGTATGAAAGATGTAACCTGGCAGCCAAGGAGAGTGGACTAGAATGTGCATGTGTGAATAATGACAACTTCACTGTATTACTCAGTGGGGGTGGAAGACACGGTTGATGAGCCTGTGTACTGTGTGGCCATTGCATTCAAAATGACTGAGTACAGCAACAAATCTGCATCAGATTTTTATCACATTATTCAGATGATTCAGAAGGCTTTTGGGGAATATGCAATGAGTTCAGAGCAAATAAAAGTGTGGCTCAAACACTTCAAAGATGGTTGAGAACCTGTTGAGAGTGATCCAAATTCTGGAAGACCTGCAACAAGCAGAACACCTGAGAATGCTGAACACTTAGGGGCTGCAATTAACGAAGACTGATGACTGACAGTGTGAGAACTGTGTAGAAGCTGATCTGGGGATTCCCAAAACTATTGTGTCCAAGATTGTAACGCAGGCTCTTGGCATGAAATGTGTCATGGCAAAATTTGTTCTGTGGCTTCTGCTATCAGAGCAGAAAGTACATTGTGCTGCAGTTGCTAAAGACTTGATTCAAACTGCTACCAAATAACCAGATTTTCTTAAAAAGTTGATAACTAGAGATGAATTGTCAATCTAAGCTTACAGCTATGATCTGGAAGCAAAGGCACAGTCACACCTGTGGAAGTTGCCTGGTTCTCCATGCCCGAAGAAGGCATGGCAAAGTCGCAATAAAATCAAGACCATATGACCTGTGCTTTTTGATTGGAAATGTGCTGTCCATCACAAGTACACCCTTCCAAGCCAAACAATTAATAAAGAGTACTATATTCATGTTCTATGTTGGTTGACAGATGCGATAGGAGAAAACATCCTCAGCTATGGGCAACTGATGATTGGCAGTTTCATCAGGACAATGCACCCACTCATACATCATGTCTCGAGCATACTTTTTCAGTGAAACATCAAACCACCCAGGTGACTCAGCCTCCTTACAGCCAAGATTTTGTGCCCTGCAATTTCTGGCTTTCCCAAAACTAAAATCATGTTTGGAAAGGAAGAGATTTAAGACCCTTGATGAGATTCAGAAGAATAGGATGGAGCATCTGGTGGTGATTCCAACAAAGCATTGTTACAGAGTGTTTTGAGCAGTGCAAGAGATGCTGGGAGAATTGCCTGAGGCCTCAGAGTGCCTATTTTCAATGGGACTGAGACGTCATTGTCCTATGTACAATGTTTCTTGTATCTTCAATAAATGTCTATTTTTTGTAGTACATGGCTGGATACGTTCTGGACAGACCTTGTGTGTACATGACTTAAGGAACCAACAACTATGTGGAAATAGTTGGAGAATGGAGTCACTTCGTGGTGGCGGGCAAAGGGGGAAAATGCGGACAACTTTTGTTGCATGAATAATAAGATACAATTAAAATTAAAATATTAAGAAAAAATTTGAAAAGGTAAACTCATGGAAGCAGAGCATAGGGGTCATTTTGCTGGGGGTGAAAGTCAGAGAAATAGTGAGAGAATGGTAAAGATTGAAAACTTTCAACATAAAGTAAATAACTTCTGAAGATCAGATGTATCACGTGGTGACTCCAGTTAATAAGTATACAGGAGTAAGCAAAAGTAGGTTTACAGTTGTAATACAAGTAAATAGTAAAATAATTAGTAACAATACAAGAATGTACTGTGTTTCACATACTCCCAGATATAAACTTACTTTTGGTAACCACTGCATAATTTAAATTTGCTAAGAAAGTAGAACTTAAATGTTTTCACCCAACGGAAAAAAGGTGATGAATGTGTTAATTAACTTGATATTGGGAAGGCTTTCACAATCACATTTCTATCAAATCATCATTGTACACTTTAAGTAAACATATTACAATTTTGTCAAATATACCTCAATGAAGCTGAAAGAAATATTAAGTTCTCTGTTCCCTAACTTTTACATATAAATGCAAATCTACTTTATCTTTTGATCTTAATGATGTGAAAAGAAGCTCTCATGCCTAAGAATTTAACAGGCTATATATTGCAAGACTTTATTAATGATAATACCCATAAAGATAAATTATTTCATAATCCAGGATACTCAATATTTTCCCAGTGGAAACTGTGAACAAATTTAGAGTGTATAATGATGCTTTCAAGCAAAAGGATTAAGATGAAATACGTTGAAGCAATGCTTTGTTGAACATGATTTCAAACTGACTTATGTTTATTTTTACTTTGTTATTTCTTGTTTCTGCAATAAAGTTTTCACAATGAAATAGGCATCTACAAATCTAACCCTATGCAAACACACAACCATACACATGCAGTAGCTAGGGTGTTATTGCTCTGAGAAATCATTACTGAGGTTACGTGAACAAATCCCTAAGGCTATTTGCAATGTACTACTGAGAATTGCCACTGTCAGTACCTGCAATTTTGAGTACCGATCTTTCTGACGTTGAATGGAGGTATGACTTTCAGCAAGATACACACACCATAAGTGGGTATGTAAGCAAATTTTTACATATTTATTCAGGTGGCCTTATTAAACATAGGCCACATTTCAGAATATTTCCAGCTTCCCAGCAGGCTTCCTCATATTCTTTCCTCATCAATAATATCATCTCATTCCTGTGACAATGGTCAGGACATTTTAATATACAGTGTTTCTCTACATTAAATAAAAAAGTTTTCCTACAGTGTCTCATGTTTGGCTGTTCAGCTGAATAACTGTCTTTTAGGTGTTTCTAGACTTTACCTTTCAATGAAATCTGTGTACTTCAGCTAGTACATAATTTCATTCATACCATTCTAAAAATATTCTCTAAGTTTAATGAGAATTTAGGTTAATTTTTCTGAAAGATGATTGTCTTTTTCTTTCAAAGATGTTCTTGAGCTTCTAATAAAAACAAAATTGGAGTATGCTAATTGCTAGCTTTGAAAATAACCCATCTGAAACATAGTCTCCAAACTTGCTAACGATATATTTAGCTGATTTCTAATGAGGTGCTAACAGATAATCTGGCTGAAATTTACAGACATGGTATATATTAATTTATATCGTCTGCAAAATAGAAGTCAATCTACAAAGAATAACAATTTTTCACAGAAAAGTTGAAGATGGTAATGAAATAATAAAATAATTTAAAACATAAGTGAAAAGACTGAGATGAAACTTAGTCATGATTTCATGAATATAGAACACTATTAGCTCTGGCTGGTGTGAATCAGTGGATTGAGGGCTGGCCTGGGAACCACAGGGTCCCAGGTTTGATTCACAGTCAGAGAACATGCTGGTTTGGGGGCCAGGTCCCCAGTAGAGGATGCATGAGAGGTAACCACACATTGATGCTCTTCTCCCTCTCTCCTCACCTTCCCATCTCTCTAAAAATAAAATAATAAAAAAAATGATCAGTGCAAGATTGAGAAAGTTTGTTCTTCAGGTCAACTGAGGCCAGAACCAAAGTGATAAGTACAATCAGCATCATCACCATCATCACTCTCATCTTCATCATTGGAAACTGAAACATAAGCATTTTAAGTTAGGAGTAATTAAATGTTTCTCACAGCAGGAATTGTTAAAGACGTAGGGCCTCCCTCTCTCTCTAGAGAAAACATGCCAATCTGTCTGAAATTACTCAGTTGCAGTACTTTTAGTAAACTGGATAATGACCTTTAAAGACTCCTTTTCTTCCTAGGATATTTTAGTCCATTTTTAATGATAGGCTTTAAAACACATATTATAAAGGAAGTTTACTTTAGCAAGTTGTTAAAAATACCAATTTATGTAAGATTAAACTTTCTTTACCTTGTTAATATCTAGTTCATAGCATGTTTGTACGGAGCTACAAATGAGTTGGAAATAAAAAGATAAATGCAGATTTTGCAAAACAAGGAAAACACTTCTATTTGACATAAACTTAAAATCAAGTTATTCTTCAAAGAGCTGTATTTCCTATTAAATCTAAGTGAAAGTGTAGATGATATTCTCTAGGAGACAATATGCATTATTATTGCTTTGTCCTACAAAGAAGTTTTATGCAAAATGCTTTAGTAACTGTTCATACTAATTGATGGTAGTAATTATGTAAGTTATTTCCTATAACTTTGTAAATGGCTCAGCATTCACAGAATTTTCAAGTGTTTTCCTTCTCCATTCAGATTTGTAGTCGTACAATTTAAACGGAAGAAACAAACTTCAGATACTATTTAGCAGTAAAAATTACCAGTAAGGTGCATCACGTTTTTTACTCAGACTTCAGATATTTTGTTTCTATTTGTATTTGTGTGTGGGTGTTTCTAGGAGTTATCTATTAACAATAGAACTAATACAAATATATCTATCAGCTGAAATGCTTTATAATATAATAGGATATATAATATTAAAGAACAAAATTTTATGATTTACATCTTTATTTGATTGTTATATATAATATAGAAGCACTTAATTAATTCTTGGTTTGTTAATTACAATTCTCAATTGTAATTAAAATATAATATTGAGAACACTGATCCAGGGATTTGCCTTTACAAATGCTCTTCTAAAAAAGTACTATACACATTTGATGAGAACCTTAAAAAAAAGACACATTTTTGGAAAGCTAAGTGGAAAAAAACAAAGGAGACAGTAGCCAGAAAATAAAAAGCAGAAAGAAGTATCTAGCTTGACATCACTCTGGGAGCTAATCCTGATCAGATAGCAAAGTATGATAATGTTAGTATTAATTTATGATTATTTGAATACTGATGACTTAACATTTTTGTAGTCACAGTATGAAATAATTACTATGATTCAAAATTGTTATAATTGCAATAATGATTTCAATTGTAACAGAAAATTTCTTTATGGAAACAGACTATGAAGAAAGAAAATGAATGAGTGAAAAAGTTTGTAAGACAAACACATCCAGAAAATTTCTGTCAAAAAATTTCAACAAAAGCTATTCTACAAGTGCATAATTTTTTTTTAATTTTATTTATTCTTTTTAGAGAGAGAGGAAGGAGGGAAAAAGAGTGGGTGAGAAACACTGATGTGTGAATTGAAACTGGTGTCTCTTGCATACCCCTGACTAGGGACCTGGCCTGCAACCCAGTGCATGTGCACTGACTGGGAATCGAAGCAGATACTCTTTGGTTCATAGGTTGATGTTCAATCCAATGGACCACACCAGCCAGGGCTGCAAGTATATTCTTATGCAAACAGACCCTTGGCTGCTGTCATGAGATGAGTGGTCAACAGCAAGATGTCCTGAATGTTAAGAGATAAAAACCAACTATGAAACTGCATCAAGGATTGGTATTACGTGATGGGAAAATATCAAGCAAATAAGTGCAACTTTCAGACCACACACAAAATAGAAATGATCGCCTTACACAGGTAGTCCTATACTCAGTAAAATGGTAAACATGGTAATTTCCTGGAAGTATTCTATCAAAATATAACCCAAGTTATCTTTAATAGATAGACTTCCTGATAAACTAATCAATCAAGGAGAATTTTGAAGTCAATATTTGTTTGTGGGGATAAAATTATGAGTAAGTTTTATTTAATGAACCTCTACAAATTGAGCCTCTGTCTCTTTTGCTGATTGCCCCCTTTTTTTAAATCAGTTGTTTAACTTAATAATAAATATGACCCCCAAATAATTATATGAGGAATTGATATTTGTGATTCTTCAATAGGAAAGAAAAAGAACACTACAGAATCCTGGTGGAGGCCTTAACCACTCTGTGACACAAAATTGAAGATAAGTAGCAAATTCTGACACCCATAGCATTTTTATAAATTATGTGTGAATGACTTGCTTTTCCTAAAGTGTACTCTTTAATGTTTTTTGTATTAAACATATTCAATAATTAGTGGCTTAGTCCAAAGTCATAAACTCCTAGAACTAAATGTTTGCCATTAAGACTTCTGGATTCAGCACAGGGTTGTAGAAAATTGTTACAAACAAATCTTCAGAGAAGATTAATTCACCTTCAAAATTAATGGCATTCAAATAGGACATAACATTTCACATACTCAAGAAGATGATACCAAAGAAACCTACGCTTTTAAATGCAATGTATTATTATTGTCATTATTTTATCAGATTAGGAACCTCTGTTAGTATGGTCTGACCCTCAATGAGTCCCACAATGTAGAAAAGTGGGCCCAAGAAACCAAGAAATGCACTATGCCCCTGGTACATAGTCTCATCAAATTCCATGTGTGACAGAGCAAATGATAGATGACTCCAAAGAAAATGCAAAAGCTCATAACTCACATAATTTAATAACACTAAACCACAGGGAAATTCCTTTCGACAAATATTTATGCAGTAATCTCTGGAAGCACAATTCTTACTTTATCCTAACTGTAGATATGATTTACTTTATATAACCTCTTAAAATCTTTTTTTAAAAATAATATTATAGTTTCAATGGCTCACAGTGCTGCTTTAATCTTTCTAAAGAACATTATATTCCCAAAGGGTGAATTTAATTCAGATATAAAGAAAAATATATCCCAGAAACAACAAAAATTATGACGAGTTAAATGCAAAAATATGTTTCAAAAAACAAAGACTTATAAACAAGATATCAACAGAGAAAAATTATATGAATATTATATTAAATTGCATTTTTATTCCCACTGGATACACTTACTGCAATTCATGATAGATTATAATGTTGTTAACTTCTAGATATACCCTAGTGCTGTAAATATATACAATTGTGATCATTATTCTCAAACAAAACTTTGGTATTATTAAGTATATGATGGGACTATATGAAAATTAATTATTTTATTTAACATTTCTAATTGTTAATCTTATGTGTTCTAAACATTAAAGTATTTGTATTAAGTAACTCATAATAACAAAATTGATATACTATGTGTCTTTCATGTTTACCCTAAGATTTTCACAATGGTAAATTACTGTCTTAAATTTATATCCTTAAGTATAAACTTCCTGGTCGCTAGTCATAAAGGGCAATTGGGTAGAAATATTTATTACATAGCACCAATTATGATATAACCCTTAACTGAGTAGATATGCTCTTCTACTATGAATGTTAGTTACCATGTGACATAATTCATAAAACTCACTAATACATTTTAGAATGATAGGTTATACAATTAAAAAAGTCAAGATACCTGTATGATCACCACTATAGACTGAATTTTTCAAAATAAAATTATATTAGATGTTTATGAGTTGTCCCTTTAAGAGCAGCTAAAATGAATTAATCTTAAAATCCTGTCAGTCCTCCCACCACCCCTGTCACCTATACCACCCAGTCCTCATTGTCATGACACCAGACAAGGAAGTTCCTTGAAGGTGATGTTATTTCTGTGCTTTCAAGTGATGTCACAGGCAAGTCCACGTGAATCAACATGAGAAGAGGTTTCCATTCTGTTGATTCAAGCTTCAGTTCAGTTCTAAGCGTCTGCCTTTTTCTCAGCTGTAAAAGTAGTCCTCATACTTTCAAACTGTTCGATATAAATGTTTAAATTTACAAACACAGATTTCCCACAAGGACGTTTACTCGTATATTAAACCATATATTGAAACTACAAATGTCAAAGTTATTTCTACTCTGCTGAATGAGCCCAGGAATAGAATTGCATTTTAAAGGCAAAAAATTAAAATTATATTTTTCTCTTCATATATTTGTAGTACCACAAAGATATGGTGAAAATATATAGTACGCTCAATGTGTTTTATAAAATTTAATTCACCCTTCAAATCTTCCTAGCATAATGAACAGACAAGTTATATAATTTTCACTTTCTAATTTAATGCTTTTGAAATATATACATATCAATACTTTCAGAAAGCTAACTTTTCAAATAGTAATCCTGGCAAAGGGTAATCAAACTGTTTACTTTTTCCTATATGAACAATGAAGGTATGTGAACATCTGAAGTCCAGTTGAAGTGTCTCAGCTATTCTGACTGGAAGTAAACAATCGAGTTTATTCCAGATCCATGATTGTATCTCTTTAAGAATCAGAATTATATATTATAACCTGAACCCTGATATAGAAAAACAACATTATACAAAATATACTTTCTTCTTAGGTTGTATTAAGGTATAATAATATTGTTAGTCTAGTAATTATTTTTCGTTTCTCCAAACTGATGCTCCAGTTTTAGTTTCCATGTCTCTCTATCATGCTTAAAACTAAGTAGGTGTCTGGGGAAAGAAAACCTGAGAAGGGGTGGAAACGAGGCAAATTTTAAAAGTAAATGAAACAGATATGTTGTGGGCAGCTTGGTTCTTCTTGCCAATGCAGTAAAGAACTACAGATCAGCAAGCCTATTCATATGTAAGCAAAGTATATTAGTGATACATTCTCATGAAAGGGAAAAGCCTTAGCCCAGGTGGATGGGAAAGTCTCTCTGTCCTGATAATTTATATAAAGTGTGTGTGTGGAGGGGGATTACACATTGATTTAGTGGGAAAAGGTGGTACACACTCTTCCAAGGAAGGGTGTGACTTCCTAAGCATAAGTATAGGTGAAGGTCTATTAACTCAGATTTTTATCTTGTTCCAAACCATCTCTTGTTATCCTGTTAAAGACGGATATGTGGTGGGAGGCAGTAAATCAGAGTTATTTATGAGCCTTTGCCCCAAGTACTATGGACCTCCTCCTATCCCTCCTCCTTCTCCTAAACTTCTACCTAGCAGTATGAAGGTCGTAGAGAGAAAAAAAAATGTAACAGTGATAAAATAAAATGACTAGCTAATAGGATGAGGGTCTAATTATTTTGATTATCAAGGAAAAGTTTATCTGAAGGAAGAATTTTTTAAAATGAGAACTGAATGGTAAGAGGAAACTAGCTTGATGCTCTCATTGAAACATTTCAAAAAATTTCAGACAAAGGAAGGACAAGGGAAAGGGTTTAAGGATAGAAAAACACCAGAAAGTTAGGAAAATTATGGGATATCCTTTAGATTTACATGAAGTTAAAGGAGCCAGATTATATAGAAATTTGTAGGATGTAGCATGGATTTAGACTTAATGAAAGATGAGAAACCACCTAGTCTTCTAAGTGGGTTGATAGCAATATATTTTTAAAAAATCTCATTCTAGTTACAGTGTGGAGAAAATATTAAGGGGAATCTGTGGCCACAGAAGGCATGGTAGCTATTTAGTCTTCCAAATGAGAGAATATGGTAGCTTGAATTAAGTTGATGCAGTAGAGCTAAAGGCACAGACCAATATAAGATACATGTTTAATGTAAGGCAGAAAGTCTTTCATAATGAATTAAATCTGGGGAGATGTGAACTTTTGTCACATTTTAGCCTCCAGAATATTTGAACATATTTATATATTTTTTACTTTGCCAATTATGAGTTCTTTTTGACTAAAGCCTGAAAATTCACTTTCTCACTCATCTTTAAAGATGCAAATCAGGTATGTGAAATCGTTTCTGCCAATCAGACATACAAAGGACAGACTGACATAGAAGAGCAAAATTTGAGATAAGAGGTAGAAATGTGTCATCCAAAAAGCCAAAAGAAGAATGCGTGTCCAAAAGGAAAAAATGTTCAACTGTGCTGAATGCCACTGAGAGGTCTGAATATTTTACAAAGAAGAAAAAGATGTGAATGTTATTTTGGTAACAAAAACCAAGAGAGGTCAGGAGATACAAAGCCTTATTGGAGCAACATATGGGACAGATGAGATGTTAGGAAGAGGGAATTCTAATTATGAAGAGATATGTCTTACATTAAGTTTTCCTATTAAAGTAGCAGAACAAGTAAATGGCAACAAGGGGAAGTTAGAGATTTAAGGGACATTTTTTTATTAGATGAGAAATATTAACATTTTATTTATATGCTGGTAGGGATGATCTAGAAAAGAGAAAATGCTGATAATACAGGAGAAACTGGTTAACTTCATTATTTAATTGTCAGCAACTATTTATTGAATCTTACACAACAAGCACCGTTCTAGAACCTGGAAGTATAAAATGTATGTTCTAGTTTGGGTATAAATAAATAAATGGAGTATTAAGTAAAGTACAGGATTTATCATTTACTAAATAAAAAAGTAAAGGAGGTAATTTTAGATATGGTAGCCAAGTGAGATCTTACTGAGAAAACGATATCTGAGTAAAGTTCTGAAAAGGAGCAGGAAAAGAGAGTAGCAGCTGCTAAGGTCCCAATTCAAGAGCATGCCTGATCCCTTTGGGGAATAGCAAGGTCAGTGGAGTTGAGTAGGAGTAAATGAGAGTAAGGAGAAAACATCAGAGACATAATAGGAAACCAGATCTTGTAGGCTTGGTAGATCATTTAAGGATGCTAGTTCCTATTCAGAATGGAAAGGAAAGCCATTGGAGAACATTGAGCAGAAAATAACATAATTTCAAAATGAACTGAAGGTAGAGTTGCTGATGTATCAAATATAGGATGTGAGGGAAAGAAGTAGAGTGTGTTGTATGGGTTTTTAATTGGGTACCAGAAGAATGGCATTGTCATTCACTAGGATGTGGAATACTAAGTGTGGATCTGTAAATAGAGAATAAAGAATATATAATTTTATACTAACCAAAATATATAATTTTATACAGCCTGTTGAAACAAAAGTAGGAAAAAGAAAGTTTTTGCTAACAACCTTATTTTAGCCTCTATTTTAGCACATTGCAAGGACCAGAAACTTAGATTGGGGCTGACCTACCACAGGAATTCAGCTGATGCAGATTGATTCAATATGCTGACGTGAAGATTCTTATCAAAACCAGGTAAAATACTGCTCCTACATCCCTGCTTCCTCTCCTTTTCTTTATAAAGGTTACTGGCTTGACCAGAGATGTTTAGATGGTTTTAGGACAGGAGCTGGTCATCTTCTCTGGTTGCTGGCACCAGAATAAACATTTTTCCTTTCACCAGCACCTGTCTCACAAGTATTGGCTTTTTTGCAGAAGGCAGCTGAATCTGTGTTCAGTACCAGATCTACTCGGGACAAACATCATGAGATCAGTTTTAAACAAACTAAGATGACAAGTAGACATTTAAATGGAGATATTGATTAGGCAATTCTATATTGAAGTCTATAGTTCAAAGAAAATGTCTAGAATAGAGGTATAAATGTCAGGGCCATTAACAGATAGAAATGTGAAACTGGATGATTATGTAGGAGGTGAGTGTAGACACTAAAAATAAGTATTTCAAGGTCTAAGCCATGAGGAATATATATTATATAATATATATTGTGTATACTATATACTATGTATATATTGTGTAGATAATGAGACTGAAAAAAGTCATCAGAGAGGTAGAAGGGAAATAAGAGAGAGAATAATGTCTAGGAAACCAAGGTTTTGGTCAGTTGTGCTGGGTGAGGGTGCACGGGGTAACAAGTAAAGCCAACATTTTAAAAAAGAGGAAGCTTATGTAATTATATCAAATGCTACCCATGGGCCAAATTAAATGAGAGCTGAGAACTGACAATTGCTTTTAGCAATGAGGATGCCATTAATAACCTTGAAAAGAGCATTGCTGGTGGCTTGTTGGAACAAACACCTGATTGAATTTGAGAGAGAATTATAAGAGAGAAATTGGAGACAGTAGGAAAACACTTCTCTATCAAGAAGTGTTGGCTAAAGAAAGAGATAGGAAACAACTTGTGGTGAGAGCTGAAGGAAAATACAGAATTGGTATGGAAGAACTATTAAAATACTTGTATGTCAATAGAAATAGCCCAGTAGATCAATGTTTTTGTTTTTGTTTTTACTTACCCCTTACATCTGATTGTGTCTTCTTAATCTCTTTTTCTGTCTCTTATTTCAACTTCATGACTTCTAAATATTGGAATCACACCAGTTTCAGTTATTGGACCTCTTTTCTTTCCCCTTTTCATTAACTTTCTAGGTGATTTGTTCAAACTCATGGTATCTAGATGATCAATTAAATTTATGTCTGCAGGCCAATCTCTGTCCTAAACTCTAAATTCATAAATATAATTTGTTTTTTAATACCACTATTTGGATATATTAACAAACACCTCAAACATAGCATGCCTAACACTGAGCACATGATATATTACCAGCCCAGACAACTCTTGGCCAAGTTGAACTTTCCACAGCCTTCTTCCCCATTATTTAAGTAATAATCATTAAATGGAATCATTATTTCGGCCTACATACTGTAGTCTGCCCTTATCCACAAGGAATATGTTCCAAGACCCTTGGTGGATGCATAAAACCATGGATAGTCCCAAAACTATATATACTGTTTTTCCTATATATATATATCTATGATAAAATTTAATTTATGAATTAGGCAAGGTAAGTGATTAACAATAACTAAAGATAGAACAATTTTAAAATACCCTGCAATAAAACTTATATACATGTGGCATTATTGAGTAAAATAAGGCTCGGTTGAACACACAATGGGATACTACAAGAGTCTGATACCTTAGGCAGCTACTAAGCAATTAATGGGCAGGGAGCGTGATCTGTGCAAACATGGATGTGCTGGGTGAAGGGGCGATTTACCTCGCTGGAAGGATGGGGTGGGACAACACAAGGTTTCATTATACCACTTAGAATAGGGCATGATTTAAAACTTGTGAAGTCTTTATTCCTGGGATTTTCCATTTTTATAGCAATTTTAATAACTTATTGGTAGTGTGTGTCCACTAATATTCATTCATCTGATACCATATACCATCTCATGAAAATATGATTTGTTTTTACTTTTTTTGTTGATGTTCAAATACAGCCGTCTCCATTTTCCCGCCACCACTTTCCCCCACCCTACACACACCCGTTTCCTCTATTTTATATTTTTGGATTACAGTTGAGGGTCAGTAACTCAAACTGTGGAAAATGAAACTGCGAATAAGAGGGGCCAATGTACATAGATATCCTTGAAGTTTTTCTTTTATGTCCTTTTTCCAAGTCAGCAGTCAAACCGTTCGCTGTTATCTTCAGTATATTAAACCTCTCCAATCATTTCTCACTACTTCCACTTCTGCTATTGGCCCAAACCAGCATTTCTAATAGTTGACATTAAGTCAGACTGATAAATTGGGTAGGGTTGGCTGAACTCCTGGAAGGCTTTCAGAATAAGTGTGAGTTTTCCCTAAAACAGAGAAGAAATTCTCCCATGGATGAGAGCCATGGAGTATCTTCCTGCCTGAGGTGTTTCACACTAGTTTTGTTTCTTCTGCTTGAACCCTAATGGGCATTCACGGGCTCTACATTTCTGTGTGTTGTGCATGTCCTGTGCAAAACCTAGTGCCCGACAAACAATATGTATGCACTGAGTGCACATTTATTTATTTATTAAAAGTTTTATTGAATTTTAGGGGCAATGCTGGTTAATAAAATTACATAGGTTTCAAGTGTACAATTGCAATAAATCATAATCTGTATATCATAATGTGTGTTCACTAACTCAAGTCAAGTATCCTTCAATCACCATTTAGCTCTCTCCCTTTATTCTCTTCTACCACTTGCCACCCCTTTACCCCCCAGTAATCACCATACTATTGTCTGTCTCTATGAGGTTTGTTTGTTTTTTTCCTTTGCTTAATCCCTTCACCTCACACCTGTCAGAAGGGCTATCCTCAATAACTAATAAACAACAGATGCTGGCTAGGAGGTGGTGAAAAGGGAACACTTGTTCGCTGTAGGTGAGAATACAGACTGGTGCAGCCACTGTGGAAAACAATATGGAGATACCTCAGAAAATTAAAAGTGAAACTACCTTATGACCTAGAGATTCTGCTGGAAATACATCCAAAGAAACCCAAAACATTAGTTTGAAAAAAATATATGCACTCAGTGTACTTTTAAATGCGTAAAAATGAAACAATAAATCAATTTAGAATAGCCTCCTGTCAGAAACTAACCGCAGAGAACCCTTGGAGAAAATGCACGAGTCAGAACACTGCAAATACATATGCTCTCTAACATCAATAGGGTCATACAATTTTTTTCAGAAGTTTTTTTAGCTGTCTCTTAACTATTCCCTCTCTAATTCTGCTCAGTGAAAATGTGCCTTATTTCTCTTATGTTCCTCAACATTTTTGACCCTTATTTCAAACAGAGAATTTAGACTTTTATTTCACAAAAAATATGGAAATTTTAGGCATGAAATCTTTTACCCGAGAACATATACTTATACCTCCAATCATACTTCTTTGTTCCAAGTTTCAAAGGAGGTTTTTCCCTTTCAGCCTGAGCCTAAATCCCAAGCCTTAATTTATCTGCTTAAGTCATCTATTCTTTCATCTTCTCTAAAATGTTCTTCTTCCATTATTCTCTCTCATATTCTGTCTTTTTCTGATAATCTGTCTACTAAAATCATAAATAACTTCCTCTTTTTACTTGTCTATCTCATACATTGCTCCATGAAGTTGCTTTTACTGAGGTTCAAAACAGCCTCTTAACATGGTGTACTTACCTCAAAGAATACACAATTAGTAAGATAAAATTATTTTCGAAAACAAAGACTATTGCCCTGCTCAGGTAGCTCAGATGGTTAGAATATCATCCCAATACACAAAGGTTGTGAGTTTGATCCCTGGTAAGGGCACATACAAAAATCAACCCATGAGTGGAAAGACAAGTTCATCTCTCTCCCCTCCCTCCATTTCTCTCTCTAAAATAAATAAATAAATAATTTAAAAAATAAACACATAGACTGTATACCCAGATTTATTTTAGCATTCGTCGAACTAGACAAGAAGTGGAAGCAAATAAATATCCATCAATGGATTAATGGAGAAAATGAATGTGGTATAAAGACACAACAGGATGTACCATTAGTGCCAGTTTTCTTCTGATTGTATCTTTTTTAGAAGGGATGAACCACTTTTATCACCTACTACAACTCTTGCTCCAAAAAAATAATACTGTGCATATTTAGAGGTTGGGATCTACCTCATTTAAATGCCAGAATATTCCATACTTTATCAGTCTTCTCAAGTATATTGATATCCCGAATCAAACCACTTCTTCTATTCCTATATCTGTGTCTGCCTCCAATCACAGTTAACTTCCTGGAGAGTTCCTCGAAATATCATCCTATCTTTGTAACCTTATTTTTCATTTTGGCAACCAGATGACCTAATTAAAGCAACACAGAGACCGAAAGTTGGGGTGGTGAAAGCGAATTTGTAAAGTGGTGGCAGTGTATCCATTAATGGACACGCTGTCTCCTTTACTTTCAGGCGAAGGTATTAATCAAAATTAGGTTCAGGTAATTAACTACCATTGAAGCTTAGATACATGTTAATACACCAAAAAAAAAAAAAAAATAGAAAGAGAAAAAGAAACAAAGCAATTGAAAGACATTCAAGTTTCAAAAGGCCCTGAACAATACAGATGTCTGCAAATGATAATGCTAGTTTTGTTTTTTCCTTTTGTATCTCATGTCTTGTACACATACACACACACACACACACACACACACACACTACTGCAGAAGGTTTGGATGTAGGCAAGGCAAATGTCGAAAGTTTTTTTTTTCTTTTCCTTTTATTCTTTGCTTCTTTTTATAGTCTGGAACCTTTATGGTCACCGCTTCAAATAATCAGTGAAAGAAATTTTTTATTCATTTTTACTTCTGCCTGTATCCTTCTTACTTAGACTTAGGTTATCATCTGTGTGTAGCTGCGATGGTTTAACTTCTCGACAACACTGGTATTGCTGCAAACTTCTTTTTTGTATATTTCAGACTTCTGAGAGCACAACAGATGGTCTTCCCCACTTTGATGAATGTTGCAATAAAAGCTTTAGAAAATCTATAGAATTCCATGAGTAATATATTTTATATGTAGGGCTTGTAGAAGGTATTTTGAACATTTACTAAATTATTGAATACCTAAAGTAATTATACAGCAAGGTATTTGGAATTCTGGCTTGAAATTTTATTTGTTCATGATCTCAGTCTCCACAAATTCTGAAGTAAAACTGTTTTGTAGTATACTAAATAATAAACCTCTAGTGGTGGCTTATGTTTACTCTGTGATTAAAAGAATAAATTCTCCCTAAAACAAGTTAGTGGTGAAATATTTTTTGAAATGAAAATCAATTTAGCCCACATTTCATTTTTAAATAATAAACAAATAAATAAAATCTCCAAAAAATGTCTGGGTGATTTGGTTGATTCTTATATTCTAAACGTGTAGATATTGTGATTATTTCAATTAGGAAATTAATTCTAATTGTAGATCCTTTTCTAATTGTAGATCTATGGTTACTCAACAAGATCATTGTCCAATCCTCTATTGTACTTCATTGAACAGTAAAGATATGACAGAAGGAATTTGTAGAAAGTTCATGGCGTCAGACACAGACTGCTAATTTTACTGGCAATAGAACAAGAAATCCACATAGCCTTTATATGTCTCAATATGTCTTCATACGTCTTCACCCAATTCCTGACAATGCAACACATTTTACATTTTTTGAGGAATGTATTTTCAATATAATATTCACATAGCTCTACTAGAATAAATGCTATCTGCCAGGAGGAGTTCATAAAAATAAAAAATTGGGGGAATTCACTCCAACCCATACACAATTTTTCTGAAGTACAAGTAATCATCATTGTGTTTGCTTGTTTTTGTTTTTTGTTTTTTTTTTTAAGGCACTGTTTTCCTTTCTTTGGCAGATGAAACTTAATTTTTCAAACAAGTCATCTGCCATTGTCTAATCCTAAATGTGGAGGCAGCTTTACCAGTTACACTTGGCATGATAGGTTATACGAATATATTTGGCTGATTTAATTCCCTAGAAAAAGTAATTTTCTAAATAACCTCCACTGGCTTGCAGGAGGTCGAGTGCTGCCAAGCGGGCATAGATGAGGTTGTTACGACGGGTTTCTGTGCACACAAACAAGTGCGAGACCTAAGTGAGCAAAGGTATTGTATGCTTTCTATATTGGTAGGCTTCCTTAATCTTTGTAACTGATTTATTTAAAAATGATTTCTAGCCCTGGCTGGCATAGCTCAGTGGAGTGAGTGTGGGCTGCAAACCAAAGTGTCACAGGTTCGATTCCCAGCCAGGGTACATTCCTGGGCTGCAGGCCATAACCCCCAGCAACCGTACATTGATGTTTCTCTCTCTCTCTCTCTCTCTCTCTCTCTCTCTCTCTCTCTCTCTCTCTATCTCCTTCCCTTCCCTCTCCAAAAATAAATAAATACAATTTTTAAAAAATAAAAATAAATACAAATGATGTCTATTATATTAAAATATGATTTGTGAATATTTATAGCATGAATTATAATGCATAGACAGAAGAATGTACAAAACATATCTGTAATGCAACAAATGATCACAGAGAACAATCACATAACAATCATCCAGGTCGAGAAATAGACCACATCCAGAGAAGCCCCTTATGTATCTAATACATCCTCACACTTTCCTCTTCCCCAAACACAATCACTCCCTTTATATCTGAATCTATAGTTCAAGTTTGTCAGTGCTAGATTTTTTTTGTAAATGGGATAATACAGTACATATACATTTGGTATCTAACATTTTATGTAACTATAGTTCATTCATTGTTATTGCTGCATAGGTTCTGTCGTATGAGGGTGGCTATTAACACTCTTATACAGTATTTCTGTGCATGCTTTTTGTTGATATACACCCAGAAGTGAAACTGCTGCATAATAAATTGTGCAGATCTAAAACATTATTAGGTGCTGTTGAATTGTTTACCAAAATGTCGGTACCACTCTACCTTCCCAACAGGAACATTTAATAATTCTTGATACTTCATTTCTTTTCCAATATTTTGTATCTGAGGTCATTTAATTTTGCCCATCCTGGTAGACTAAAATAATGGTAACTTATGAAAGACTTTGCTTGTACTTCCCTGAAAATTAATGAATTATGCATTTTTTAACTTAGTGAATTATGTGCCTGTATAGGACACGTTGATATTCTATTTTATAAAGTTTCTCATCATGTTCCTGCTCATATTTCCTATGAGGTGGTAACTATATACACAAAAACATGCCCTTGTCAATTATAAGTGAGAAAATATTTCTCATATTTTGTTTTACATTCTTTTAAAAAATTTATTGTCCTGACGTTAGGTAATAAAAGTATATAGATTTCTGTTGGGAGCTGCCCTGCTTGGTTTCAGAAGCTGTAAACCCCCATGGCTAAAGCTGAGTAAAAGACCTTGGGACCATAAGCCACTAAGAAGACAAAGCTTATCTC
Source organism: Phyllostomus discolor (assembly GCF_004126475.2). Classification (NCBI taxonomy): domain Eukaryota; kingdom Metazoa; phylum Chordata; class Mammalia; order Chiroptera; family Phyllostomidae; genus Phyllostomus; species Phyllostomus discolor. The sequence continues at coordinate 29,697,483 of NC_040904.2, read as the reverse complement.
CCTGGCAGGGGTGCAACCTCTGCCCCCTTTTACTTCACCCTGCTTGGCCCTGGGGCCAATGATTGGTTAATCAATGATGGGTAAGATTCCACAAGGAGGGACAACCCTAAGACCTGCATAGTTGTGAAAGGGCCTTCAGGGAAGGACTTGGAGGGGGCAGAGAAAAAGGGGGTGATGGACCCTCACCCTTAGGCTTTGACATAGTCTGAGTCCTCATTTTGTCTGCAAGAAGTCTCCTAATCGCCTGGCTGCCTGATTTAAGCCCGAAACAATGCCAGAGGGCGGTGTATCCCTGGGCGGGAACAGGAGGTGCTCCAGGGAGATCAGGCCTAAGAAATAATGCATAAAATCCCGTGAAACCTGTTTTGCTAAGAATACCTTCAATTTTCTAATAAGTATTCAAGCACAAAATGAATTTTTCCCCAAAATTTCATAGCCCTTTAGCTAACTGACCCTGACTCAGAATAAGCTCTCATAGTTTTTTGTATGTCATCTATTGTTTGATCATTACTGCAAGGATTAACGAGCCCTACCTGTATTCCTGTGCAAACTGAACCCAATAAAAGCCCATTGAAGAACAGGTTCATGACCCTTCTCCTCGGAGAGACTGGCCACCTCTTCTCTCCAAGCAGATCATGTCTTGGTAGCTTTATTCTCATCTGTGGCAGATGAGGGAGCTCTGTGGGCAGAGCCCCCCCCCCCCCCCCCCAGATTTCAAGTGTACAATTCCATAACACACCATTTGTACATTGCATTATCTCCAAAGACCAAATTCCTTCTGTCACCATATATGAGACATAATTGTTTAAACTCTTTAATGCAGCAAAAGATACTAGGATCTGTGATCGTCTCAATTTGTTTTCAAGTTTGATATAATTTGAAATTAGTCATTAACTCATAGAAGAGCAAAAATTACATGCTTACTCAAGTTTCCCTCCAGCCTTGAGAAATTTTCAACAGGACTGCTCAGATTTTCAGGAGCTTCCTCTGCCAGCATAAGCTAACACTCCCCAGGAGAAAGGGACATAAAATTCCAACAACCATCTTTAGATTTTCACCTTTCAGGTCTTGGCCTTATAACTTTTCCTAGCCCTGTTAGCTCAAAAATGCTTTCAAGAAATTTGTTTTTAACTTTATCCAGCATTTTAAAGTTGTTTTTGTTATGAAGATTAGTTCAAATTACCTATTCTGTTATTACAAATATTTTAAGTCTGAATTATCAGTGTAAAACTATGCAAATAATAATATCAACACAAAAGTCTTTTATCATTTTTAGGTGATATATCTCTAAAGTATGAAAAAGAAATATCACTTCAGAGTGGCAAAACACACATTAGTTTTTTTAAACATTATAACACGTGAGCACAGAAATATTCATTTCCATAGAATCTTTTATTCTAAATTTTATAAATATTCCTACAACAGCTAACACAGCACTTGTAAAAAACATATCTCTTTCATTGTTATCATTTTGGCACAATTGATAGTGCATGGTATGTTGTGAGTGTTCAATACATCTTATAAAATTGTACTTGATAAAATAATTTTCATAAAGAACTCAAGGACTACTTTTAGTGGCTACTTTTACTTTAGCTGTCTACACAGATACATAAAACAGCTAACCATCAATGTAAAATGGTATCTTTTTGTTTGGTTTGGTTCTGAAGCCTAAAATATCAAAATAACACAATAAAGAAACATATAATGTATATTTTATATGAAAAATAATTGTTATACATACATCCAAATATATCAGCAAAAAGAATATAATAACAGGGTAATTTACAAATAATACAAGCATTTTTCATATTATATAATATTTATTAATATTCCCTAGTTTATCAGTGATTGTGTGAAACACTGGTAGTCACTCAAATTTATGAACAAATTTAAGGTTTTTCATATCCTGGCATGAGGTTCATTGGAAATGAAGCCTCAATGGTTTTTTCTGGCCTGTGTCTGCTCTCTTTTGAAATAAGATCCAGACAGGAGTTATCCTCAGTGGCGTGTGCATACCTGCTATGGTTTGTAGTGAAATCACCTCCAGTTGTGTTTGGTTCCATTTTAGTCACCAGCATAACGTCTAACTCTTTTAACTTATATCCAGGATATACTTAAGAGTCCAGGACTGTTGGACAGAGTTGTGTGTCTTGCTGATGGATTGGTAAAGAATTTTAACATAGAGAAATATTGAAACTCAACTCCTTTCGTTTGTGGTTCTTGTCCTTGAAAAGAAGGGTAGTTTATTTTTTTTTTCTATCAATGTCTAGGGTCCCTTTTCTCCTTTTTTCAATCAGTTACCCCCTACCCTCCAGGCTCCCTTTTTCTTTATGCAGGTCTATGTTTGCAGATGGCTGAATCCTTCTGTCCTACACTTACATTCAAGTCTTTGTTTCTGCTTTTCCATGAACAATCTGAGAAAGGAAGACATGGCCTTAGTGAACAGTGTGAAGAGAGCAAAGAAGATGTGCAAATCCTATCGTGGTATGGGACTTATTTATGTACCTAAAATTCAGAAAAAACAGAAAACAATGGCCTATTTTATGCCTACCATGTACCAGACAGCATGGAATATGTGTTTACATTTAATAAGAGCCATAATCCCTTAAGACAGATGCTTATAGATGAGAACACAGAATTTCAGAGCAGTTAATATATTTGCCAAATGTCATATAGTAAGAAAAATAGAATTTAAACCCAAGTACTGCTTGATCTAGGCTAGGCCTCCATTTTTCTGCTTTATACTTATAATTCTACAGGAGCGATAAAAAGCCACATGTCTTAATCTATGTCTTTTCTCATTTTAGATGTTATCATGGCTTCCTTCTCACAGACTAAAGGACTTTTTCAAGATCTAAATATCTGAAACTGAAGAATTTTCACAGGTAATAAACTAATCAATATAAAAACTCAAATGTTAGGTATTTTAACAAGGTGTAATAAGAGCCTTCTTTCTTTTTATATTTCCTACTACTCCGGCAAAAATAAAAACAAAAAAGGGTTGATTTTCCTCCTGGTCTACTCTGGCTGCCATCTCAAACGATTAATCACACCTGACTACCCAAGTTATTGTATAGCTATTGTTTAAACAGGGTTGCTGGGCCTGCGGGAAGAGGAAGACTTGCATTGGGGAATGGGCTAATAAAGACTTCTGGTCACATTTGCATTTGATAAGCATTATTATTAGCCAACCCACTTATCAAAAGAAAGCTTTGTATATATTATCTAGTTATTAATGATATGGGTCATTAAATCTTTTAACCCAATGAAATAGGTACTATACTGTCCCCCATTTTATAAATGATGAAATAAAATGGAAAAGGCATAAGAATAATTTAATTGTAGTGACAACTTCAAATTGTTCAAAATTTAAATTTGGCTACCTCTACAATTTTTGCTGTTTGTGCTTTATATCCCTGCTTCCTAAACCTGAGGGTACTCCTGAACCACCTGCGTATGTTACTAAAACACAGATTCTGTTTTAATAGGTCTTAGGAGGTGTCCAAGATTTGGCATTCAAACACACTCCAAAGGCCATATATATACTTAAAAAAAAAAAAACTTAGTTCACTGTTTTTTTTTCTTTTTTTCAGACCTTAAGTTCTCATATCTTAAGGGCCTACATTAGTATGCAGGCACATACTAATTTTATGTTAGTCGAAAACTTACTGAGTATTAATATTTAGATTTATTAAATTACTGTTGACAAACATATATTTCAAAATCAAAAGAGTGTTTTCATAAAGACAGCAGTTCAACTTGGAGAAAAAATTTTAAGAAGATACAACTGCCTTTCTCCTCTGTTTTCTCTCTGCATACACAAAGTACACTAGCATGCACCCTACAGCAATCAAACAAGGTATCATTTATAATGCATTTACTTCCAGAGACTGTACTAAGAGCGATAGGGTATTATTTTATTCAATAGTATCAGAAATCTATGAATTGTTAATAGTATCTAAATTTTACACACAGAGAAGTAGAAGCATTAACTATTTCACTGTCCAGTGTCACTAGCACTGTCTAGGTTCAGTACCTTCCGATTCAACCCTTATTTTGCATTTCATGTTACCTCCTCTGAATTTTTGCCATATACCAATCTCACTGCTTATTTCTGCTTTCTACTTTGCCTCTTGATATTAAGCACAGAGATCTTTCTGACTTGGAATCTGGGTTCAGAGGTCAAAGCAGACAGTAAAACAGAGCAGTCTGCAGGAGAAGAGTCAAAATCATAGTCAAGCTGGGACTGGATTATGTCATAGCCAGGGTGACAGCTAGTAAAGCTCTGTCCAAGTCCAAGGCAGCAAACAAAAGAATGAGTGACAGGAACAGAATATGGCAGCTTCCAGAGCAAAGAAGGGTCAAGTGCATGAAGCTGGTTATCATGAGAATCAAGGCACAAATGATAGTTTTAGGGGCCCATGTGGACAGGATACCAGCTCTGTAATCCAACAGCACACCTGAGGATTGATAACAGACTGGGCAAGAATGAATGATTATAAACACTGTGACTAAGAATCTGGCTCTCCGTCCTATCAATGTCTCCAGAGATGGACTTAACTCTCCTGGTTTTATACAAATGCTGGACAATGTTCCCAATCAGACACTGCCCCATGAACTACTGAATTTGTTCTAGCCTTGCACTACTTTGCTATGACCATAGCCTAGTGGCTTCAAAAATTACAAATGTATTATTTTACAGTTTGTGTATCAGAACCTGGTAGGCACCACAATAAATTCTGTTTTCTCGGCCATTCATGTTATTAACAGAACTCAGTTTCATTCAGCAGTAGGACTAAGATCCCCATTCTCTTGTGGGTTGTCAGCCGAGGGTAATTTCCAGGCTTCTGGTAATTGCCTGAGTTTTTTTGGCTCAGGCCCCCTTTCCTCTATCGTTGAAGCCAACAGCAGTAGATGGATTCATTCTCATACATAACATCTTTCCTCTCTCTTCTTAGGTCACATTTCTCTCTCTTGCTCTCCGACTTAGCTAGGAAAAGTTCTCTGCTTTTAAGGATTTACATGATTCGACTGGATCCACCCAGAAAATCCAGGATAACTCCCTCATTCCAAGTCTGTAATCTAATAAAATCTGCAGAATCCCTTTCATATATTCACAGGAAGCAAGGATTAGGACACAAACATCTTTGGGGAATAATTATTCTGTCTCACACAAGCCTGGTATGTGGGATGGGATTATTTTAGGCTGGTTTATTAGTGGCAAGAAGAGAACAAAGTGAAACAGAGGACGACTTTATGAAACAATATAAATTAGCCCTCAGAAGTTCCAAGAGGGCCAGAAAATTTTGTTTAGCAATTATGCTGCTGGTAATAATACCCAAACTCAAGCACTAAACTATGCACAGACTTGATTACAGCACAGGCCTTATAACTGGGGACCTGGGACTCTATGCTCAGCAATTCTGCTATAATTACTTCTCAGACTCATTGCCTGCACCAAAGTCTGCCATCACCAGATCTGACTTTCTCAAAAAGCCTGCTTGTGCTGTTGTTTGTTTTTGTTGTTGTTTTGTTTTGCTTTTTTCCAGCTGAAGCATTGTGTAGGTTCATTTTACTTGGTTAGTGCCTGTCTTTTAGTTGCCAAGCATGCAACTAAAAGCAGGGAAATTCAATCTTGGATTCTTCTTTGGTATCAGTGTTGTCAAATATGGAGGGAAAAATATAAAAAAATTACTGGGCCACAAATGTGACCCTACATGCTTTATGATTCTCTTTCTCTGGTGAAGCTCTAAGAGGAGTATGATCCTGGTGTGACTAGTCTTCACCTCCGAGGTAGAATAAGAGTCCTTATCCAAGCCTCCCAAAATGCCCAGAGAGCTCCATTTTTTACTTGCAATATTCACAGTTATATTTTCAAAATATTATACCACTTAAAGAATAACATATTGTAGTCATAAAAGTTAAGTTCCAAATATTTGAGAGCTCCTACAATTCTGAAGCATACATAATTTTTATATTTTTAGAATTTCATATCAACTCTGTTGGGAACCACCCTGACTGGTATCAGAAGCTGAAACCCCCGCCTAGGCTAAGGCTAAGGGAACGCCCTTGGAACCATAAGCCAGCAAGGAGACAAGGGCTTGTCTCCCTGGCAGGAATGCTGCTTCTGCTGCTTTATTCATAACTGAACCCCAAAAAGCTTGGTCGGTTAGCCAAAGACGGGTAAGATTCCCCATGGGGGGAATGACCTAAGCCAGGCACGATCACTTTGGGAGGCCCCCCAAAAGAAGGACTTGGGGGGCTGCAGCAAAAGGGGGTGATGGACCCTCGCTCCTCGGCTTTGACTTAGCCTAAGTTGTCATCATCTGGGAGAAAATCTCCTTATTGCCTTAGTTCCCGGGCTAAGCCTGAAACAATGACAGGGTGGTGCAGCACTGTGCTGAAAAGGGGTGGATTCCCTGGGTGATCAGGCCTAAGAAAGAACATGTAAATTACCGTGAAACCTTCTTTGTTTAGAATGCTCTCACTTGAATGAGAGGGGTTCAAGGAGGAAGTTTGTTCCTCAAAGTCTTACAGCTCTTTGACCCCGACTCAATAGACCAGCAGAGTTCCTTGTTTTCTATAGTTCCTTACTTCCCCCTAATGAGTACTGTACTTTACCTGAATTATTATGCAAAATGAGCCCAATAAAAGCAGGTATGGACGGTAAATCAGGGCCCTCCCCACTAGGTGGGGGTAGCCATTTCGTCCCTACTTCCCCACAGAAACTAGTCTGTCTCTGTGCATGTGTGTGTTTTTTCTCGCGTGTTTTTCGGCGAGCTATCCACAGCGTTCCGTGGTCACTGCTGGCCGGTGACCCATGCGCAACAAACTCAGGAAGTTTTTCCCCAGTTGCAACACTCTGAAGTCTAGATTAAATGACACTAATAATAGTTTGTGCTGTGTACATTACTTCTTAGCAGACAAATCACATTAATCACAATATTTTCTATCATATTTTATGTTCATAAAAGACTGTGATCAATAGTATACTTCATGCCATCCTTATTTTTTTTGCAGAATAATTATTTAATTTTGTGCTGAATTGGGAAGCCATAGGTTTGACTTTCCTCTCTGTCTCATTCTCTTCATCTCAAATTGGGATGTCAGTACTAATTTAATTGAAATGTTTTAAGAATTTAAAGAGATAAAATGTGCAAACTTAAAGCTATTAATTTCATATAAATTTGAACCTGGAGAAGAAATTTAGATAGTATTTAAGAGAACTCCTTAACAGTGGCCCACCTGGTCAACCAATGATTCAGGGCTGGACATGGGAAATGGTCAATGTTTGTTCACATTTGATCCTGGAGTTTTCCTTTAGAATAAGACAGGCATTTTCAGCTCAAGTTGGGAGTGTGAACTCTATGGGGAAAAAAATGTCCCTGGAAAATCTAATTTCCCTGTGAGAATTGAATCAGTGGCCCTAGCCAAGAACTCTCTAGAATCATGATATGCAGCATAAACTGTAACTTAAAGGCATTTCCATAACTAGCAAACTATGAAACCGTGTCACAAAAACAAATCAAGTTATTGGGTCAAGCTACTCACTACACACATAGTTTATTCAATAATAATGCTTCCATTCACTGAGAAATATATCCATGATTTTAATGCTCATACCCTGTCACTTACAAATTCAGAACTGTCCCTAAAAGCACTGAGCAAGGAGTTAGCAGCTCAGAATTGAATTCCTTCCCCTCCCAGTTACTAGCTGTGGGCCCAGGCCGTCACTGAATCAAGGAAGAATTTCTTATGGAGTCATTGCCTATTGTGTTCAGGCCCTAGACAGGGTGTGAGGCTATGTTCACAAGGCAGACACTGCCCAAGCCTTCACAAAAATTATAATCTCAAGGATGCTAGTTGCTGAAAGACAGCCATTCAACAACTAATTACAGAATTATTTAATTACAGTTTGAATTAAGGCTACCAAAATTAATAATGTATTCTCTACAACAAATTTGTTTCTGAAGCATGTACTATGCCACTCTATAACGAGAAAAAGATAGAAAGTTATACTGCATTTAGAGGTGGTATAAAGATACCAAGTAGCAGTAAAACAAGTTACATTTTTCTTAAGTATTACTTTTAGTTTGAATGTGGCTTGCATCAATCTGTTATATCTGTCAGAATTTATTCCAAGGTATACCACCCTAACCTAAAGCTATTCCAAGACTTAAAACAATAGCTTCATTGGCAATGTGCAATAATAATTACTGTCTGGTTATCGGCAGTGATCTACAATTCTTGGATTAATAGTGTTGTTGCTAGTCTTTCCAAGTGAGTGGAATACACATACATTCCAAAAGAGCACAGGCAATTAAACTTTTGGTACATATTATTCTATTTTATGTGCTATGAATTCCATTACCTTAATACCTCAATTGTTAATAAATACAACCTATCTAAAACAGCATTGTAATTTGGCATGCTAGAATCCTTTAAATAAATAAGTTTCAGGATGGCCAACTCAATAGCTAAATATTAAATATTTTACAAAAATAAATATGAATATTTATACTGCAACTATTATGTTGTCTATGAACTTAATCACTATACCCTAAAATTTATTTTTATTAAAAATAAGTTACCCCAGATTTTTTGGCAGATTTTAATTCTTTTTAACTTTGTTATAAAATACTGGTTAAGTCCCTGAGTAAAAATGTCTCTTTTCAAATTAAGTAGCTCTTATAACATCAATTCATTCATGTCATCACTTGTAACTGATTCAACACATTAAAACTATAACTCTCTGACACTGACACCAAAAATCATATGCTTCTCTTCAGTGCTACAGTATCTCTTTTTGAAGCTGTTACAATATTACTGGAAATGGTTTAGCTTGTCTCTGTGACATATTTTCATTAAAAATATCTCATTTGGAATAAATCATAATCACTCAACTGATGTCTGCAAAAGACAATAATACACAGTGCCAATGAACATTAATATTATTTTTAATAGATGTTTCAGTTTGCTAAAAAAAGACCCTGTTTGTATTGAAGGAAAAGTACGTAATTGTTATTTAGTGTTATAAATACTTTGCATAATTCAAGATGTCAAACATACCTTCATTTTAAAGGAATTAAGCACTTGGATTTTGTGATTTTTCTTGAACATTCAATATAAAATGCTTCCAATTTTAGAAAAACGTGTTCCTATTACTTCTACTTGGCAGCATAGCAATGTTTGAAAGCCGATTTAATAGATTCAGCAAGTTACAAGAGAGCAGGTTTAGCTTTATAAAGACATGTGAGGAAAGTATTTTTCCTATCATGAAATCACATAAAACTAATGCACATACTTATTTAATCTGTGCAATAGGTATTAAAGAAGAAAAACAGTTAAAAGAGTTTTCTGCCATATTAATTATTAATGATGAAATTTTTATCTGCTTAGCAATGGTAGGCTGTCCAATTAGTTTCTATGGCCCTACAGCTCTGCATAAATATAATAAAATTTGCTTGTTTCCATCATGATTTTTCCAAGGCTCTCTTTCCTGGGCAAATCTCCAGATTAGCCAGCTCAAGCAGATTTTAAAATAATCTTTCCATATATCACCCGCACTTGTCCTGCTCACAGGTGGATTGATGCCTAAGCTCAGATGGTTGTAACTAGGATGCTCTTTTCAGCAGAAAAGTTCATTTTGCCTCAGCTGTTGCAGACATCTCTCTTACCTCCCACTAATTCAATATTTTCCAATTGTTCCATCCAGTGTCTAACTACCCAGGCACACTGTTCAAGGATCACAATGAAGAATGCCAAGTAAGGTTATCTTTTCCAGAGGGCAGGTCCAAAGTCATTCTTCTTTCTTGACACGTTGCATAACTTGTCTACATGGATAAGGTAGGGTAATGTGTTTTATTTGTCATTCCAATTCAGCAGGAAACAATTGTTAGGCTGGTTGACTTAAGGTTTATTTTGAAAATTTAGACATTTAACTTCTTGCATTCTTGTTTTCAGCTTGTTAAGTAATTTTTAAGAACTCAAAGAACTAATTTTATCCACTCCAAGCACTTTGGTTCTTGCCTAACAGCAAGGTTTCTGAAAGACCATAGAGCAGAGGAAAGAGAATCTCAAAATAGAAATTAACATGGAAATTTCAAAGCCAAAAGTATCTGCCACATATAAAAAGCAACCTCATATATTTCATTTTGACTCTTACCCACTAGTAATGAGGCTTAGATTCTGGGATCATAGAGTGTTAGAATATACCTGGAGGGAATCTTCACAATTATCTATGTCCAGACTCCAACCTCCTTATGTTAAGAAGAGGAAAATGATTGTTATAGTATTAGGTGACTTGGCAAAAGACAGATGGCTGCTTACAAAGCAGAAGTTAAAGCCAACCACCCCTCCCTGAGTTCTATGCATTGCACTTTCCTCTAAGAATGATTATTATAGCCTATCCAATCCCTCATTAGCTGCAAAACCAACCCACACATGGGCCTTTTGACAGTGGATCAGGACCATCGTCTTCACATTCAAATAGCAAATGGCATTACTCAAAAACTTATTGAGTCATGATGAAGTGCAGGATTTTTCACTTGATAGTGAAATTATGTAGAATAAATGTCCACTCTTTGGAGTTCATGGAAAAAAAAAAAAAAAACAGAGCAAAACAAGAAAAGCAGTGAGATAGTACTTAAGTTCATAAGTTTCTGGTAAATGTATATGAAACTGTTTTGAATAACTGTTAGGTATTCAGAGCATTTGTGTTCTAGAGAAGAATACAGCAGTTGAGAAGACACTTTTCTGAGCCACAGTGACTGGGGTCAGATTCTAGTTTGCTTACATGCAAAACAGGGGTAATAAATCAATGCACACATGGACCATTTAGGTATTAAATGTATCAGTATGACTATATTGTTGATATTTTTGCTATTGTTGCCTTTATCATCATCATTGCTTTCTTAAAAATTTCTAATGACAGACTACTTAAAAAAACATGGCTACATGGCTATATTTTTTCATAATATTCTATTCTCTATAAACAATACATCACTTTTAATAAAACATTTTGTAGAAAATTGCATCTGAGGCATTTTCTGAGTTGAATTTAGAGCCACAAGCAAAAAGATTTCAACATTAAAAATGTATTGTATATAAATGGCTTCATATTGAACACCAGGTAAAAATAATTGCTGATCAAGGTGTTAAAAATGTAAGTAAAAGTCATCTCACATTTATCGTCTGCTCCTCAATTGACTTTACATTCTCTTCCTCCGTTTACTTTTATGGAGAAAAAGTATATTGGACAAGATAATCCCTAAGAAATGTCCATTTCTAAAAGTTTTTTTTTATTATTTTATTGTTTTTCAATTACAGTTGTCTGCATTTCCCCCCCACCACTCTCCCTCATCTCAGCCAACACCCCCTTCCTCTCTTGATTCACCCTCACCCTTGATTTTGTCCATGTGCCTTTTATAATTCTTGAAAACCCTTCCCTCCATTATCCCCTCCCACCTCTCCTCTGGTTACTGTCAGATTGTTCTTACTTTCAGTGTCTCTGGCTATATTTTGTTTGTTTTTTTCTTTTATTGATTAGGTTCAAGTTAAAGGTGAAATTGTACAGTATTTGTCTCTCACCATCTGGTTTATTTCACTTAGCATAATGCTTTCCAGTTCCATCCATGCTGTTGCGAATGGTCTAAAAGTATTTTTATGATTGTATTATTTGATTATCACATTTCAATGGGAGATTTTGCATTCTCAATAATAAGTAAACAAGCATCACAATCTTCCTGACATTACCTCACATTGACTGACATTTCCTGGTGGATTTTGCTATTTTATGGAATCCATCTATCAGTGAATGATGCTGTTTTATAGAAATAGAACCAATAAGACAGGGTGTAAATAAGAACCAATTTACAGGGTGAGACACAAGTTAGCTTACAGTTGTTTGCATGGAAAATAATGCAACAATTAATAAATAATAATACAATAATAAACTCTGTGTTTTGCATGCTCACAATTGTAAACCTACTTTTACCCCAAGCCTGTATAGATAAATACCTATACCTATATCTATCTATCTATCTAGCTAATCTATAGAAATAGTTTCTATAAAGAATGGCTCACCTAATTACAAAGGCTCACAAGTCCCAAGATTTGCAGCTTCCTAGCTGAAGACTCAGACATGCTGATGGTTTAGTTTTAACATAAGTCTGGAGATCTGAGAACCAGGAAACCTGATAGTATATTTCCAGTCTCTGGCCCAGCAAGCTTGAGATCTAGGAAGAGTAAGTCTGGAAGCAGGAAAAAAAACAAATGCTTCTGGGAAAAGACAGTCATATAGAAGTTACTTCTTCCTCATTAGATGATAAGCTCTTGTGTTCTACTCTGGTCTTCAACTGATTTGTTGAGGTCCACCCAGGTTAGGAGGAGCAATCTGCTTTACTGTTTTGATTTAAATGTTCATATCATTTAGAAACACTCTCAGACACATCCAGTGTAATGTTTGACCAAATGTCTGGGCAACCAGTGGCCAGGTCAAGTTGACAGGTCAAATTAACCACACACACATATTCCTAAAAGTAACTAGGAGTAAAGTGGGCACCTTCTCCCTTTCTCTGTTCTGAAACTCATAATCAATTACAACTTGAGTGCTGGCAGTGTACAAAAGTCCTCTGCCCTGTTCCCAAGTCATGATGTACCAGATTGCCATTTATTCCCTAAAGCTCTTAGGGGAATATAAACTAATTTATCTAAAATGATGTCCCTGCATCTCTTTCCTCATCCGCACCCTGGTTCTCTCATACTCTTACTAATTTCTCCTGAAAACATACCCCTTAGTAAATCATAAACATAATATTTCCCATTGCAGTTGAACTTCTAGAGGATCAGATATAAGCAATAATGTTGCAGATTTTGGAGGAACCTTGGAGGTTACAGAGAAGGTTGATATGTTTATACTTTTTTCAACATCTTACCATCCAATCTTTATTTCCAATTTTTGTTTTCATGAACTCTACTTATATACAAGTATTACATATAAGCAAATTAATATTCATATAATTAGATAATAATTACTTATTCAAATTAATATCTAGTATTTATATACCAGTTTTTTATACTTTTTGTCTATGCTTTATGTTTTCTGTAAGTAGAAGACCATTAAATAGCACTTAAAATCTAAGGCCATATGAAGAAGTACTCAATATAAATAAAGTTGTAGGATTAGATCTACAGGAAAATAAACATATTCTGACATTCTTCAAACATTATTACTCAAAGAAGAATCTTCCAAGTCTAAAGGGAACAGATCTTCTTTATAGTCATGGTCTGGTTAACATTCCACAACTAAATCCCTTCGATAGCAGAAAAGAGGAACACTTTCTTCCTCATTTTATGAGGCTGCATTACCCTGAGATTAAAGGTAGACAAAGATAAAACAAGAAAACCATAGCCCCAGATAAGCCTAATGAACATAAAAATAAAAATCCCCAACAAAATACTAGCAAACCACATTCAATGGCATATTAAAAGGATCACGCACCATAATTATGTGAGATATATCCCTGGAATGCAAGGATGGCTCAACTTATGGAATGAATTAATATGAAACACCACATTAATTGAATGAAGGATAAAAATCACATAACCATCTCAAAAGATCTAGGAACAGCATTTGACAAAACTTAATAACCATTCATAATAACAAAAACCTTTCAATAAACTATAAATAGAAGGAAATTATTTAGCCATAATAAAGTCAATTATGAAAAGCTCACCTCCGATATCACCCTACAATGAAAAACTGAAAGTTTTTCCTCTAAGAATTATTGTGAAATATCCTCTGGCACAACTACCAGAAGGTGGACCACACTTCATAAGTTAAAGACACACTCAAGTCAGATACCAGCTTCAACTTCAGGGGACCCCAAATGCACACTTCTAATTAGCTGACTACTAATTCCATGTTTTCCGCTACTCCCTCAATAGAATGACTTATAGAACTCAAGAAAGTGCTATATTTATGATAATAGGTTTGTCATCACAAAAGAAAACAAACCTGAACCCGCTCCATGGGATTCAAATTAGGAAGCTTCCATTGCCCTCTCCTTGTGGTGTCAGGACACATCACCTTCCTGGCACATTTTGTGTGACAATATGCAGATTACTGTTATTAACCAGGAAAACACACTGGAGTTTGAATACCAGAGTTTTACTGGGGTTTTGTTAAAAGGCATGATTGACTTCAGCAGTGCCAATAAACTCAATCGCTAGCCACACTCTCCTACCTGAGATTAGGCTGATACCACATGGCTCAAAAGTCTCAACCTTACAGCTAATTGGTCTTCTTGGCTTGGCTGGCCCTTATCCTGAGTCATCCTGTTCACACAACTATCTAAGGGGCCCCCATCAGTCACCTCCTTAGTGTAAACTTATCAGGGATTACTGTGGTTAACAAAGGCACTCTTATCAATATGAAAATGTCAAGGATTTAGAAGCCGCCTCCCAGGAATTTATAAATAAAAGCCCTATACATCGTTTATTACATAGGAGTTTATTTTGATATTTTTTCTCTAATACACTCTAAAACCTGTTAAGTATTATCCAATACTGTTTATTATTATCTGTTGAGTATTGGCAAAATCAGAAATACTCATTTTATAAAAGTTATTTTTGGTGGAAAAGTTGTGGTTAGAACTTCCATAGTACCAAGTATAACCTTCAAGGTTGTGGAAAGATAGATTGTGATATTTAAGTCAGAGATGACTGTTCAGGTTCAAGCTCTAGTTGTGCTGTATACTACAGGATGATTTTGGATAAACCCTACCCTTTCTGGGTCTCAGTTGACTATTGTGGAATAATAATAACAATTCCTGTTCTATCTAAATAATAAATTTGTTGTGTAGTTTGTAGAAAATAGCTAAAGGATATAAAAATAAAATAGTAAAGTTTGTTATAAATGTTATTTTTTAATCCTAACTCAGCCACTTTTTACCTCCTAACCTGATGAAATTTGTAACAATAGAGGGTTGCACAGATGTTCTGTGACCACAATATCTGATTGTTACTCACTTAATCTTTTAAATAAACCTGACAGAAAGCTGTGGTGGTGAGCATTTTTACAGTTAAGGAAGATAAAGTCATAAAGATTGAGTATGTTGGCCAAGTTCACATGAGTGACTGCCAGAACTTATTTAGGTTATACTTTTCCATGTGACCTAGCTAAATGGTGGAGTTAAACAACATAACCCCTGAAATCTCTCTTAACTCTTCATTCACAACTTCCTCACAGAAAACTTGCAGACTGTGTGGTCAAATGTACTAGTTGCCATCTGGACTCACCACAATAGAGGGTCAAGGTGCTGGCATGGAGCGGGGTGGGGGGGGGCGGGGCTGAGAAATGGAATGGTCTATATCTCTGAAAGCAAAAAGTGCAGATGTTTTCCACAGAATCTGATAAGTACTACTCAAGAAGGTTATTTTAGCAGTTGATATAGCTGAGTTCAGGCTAGGTTATGTTACGGCAACCAAGTACATTGACATCTCAGTGGTGTAACATAAGAATTGACTTCTCACTCATGCTATACACATATAGCAGGTTCCACTCAGATAGTTATAGCAGGCCAGGTTACACAAAAACTTAATCTTGATTTAAGTTTTCATGGAAAGGGAAGATGAAAAACCATGGACTGGCTTATAAAGTTTCTTTCTTGGCCATTTGTTTAGCTCCAAGGGGCAATGAAGACCAATGCTATTGTGTGTCCAGAAGCAGGAGAGCCGCACGTACTCAGTAAACAGCTATAATGACTACCATTGTCACCTTTCTGTTTCTGATTGTTTAGTAAGTTACAAATCACTTTCTTCCACATTATTTCATTGCAGACGACAATAAAAAGCTACAATGGTAATGGTTCAGAACTAAGCAGACATCCGATACATAATTTTAATTCAGGGCTTTAAAACTTACCTATTTCCCCTTTTCATTTCACTAGTGTCCTCCTGGGAGACAAACTAGCTTATCTGATCACGTAGTTCAAACAAGACAGACAGGCATGGCTTGACTTAAATAAGTTAATTATATGTGTAAAAAAATAAGGTAATTACAAACAATTTTGACGTTAAAGTTTTTGTAACAAAAGTAGTATCTTGAAACAGAAACTGGTTATATGCACACAGAGTCTAGGAAGGAAATGACTATAGTGATGTGAGCTGCACATTTCTCTCTCCTTTCTCACGTATGTAATTAAATAAAAGTAGAAGAGCCATATAATCGAATCACCCACCCCAGGACATTGGCTACGTTAGGGGATGAAAGGATATATTATTAATAGATACAGCAGGAAAACGAATATAAAGCAGGGCTGTTCCACATAAAGAAATGTATTATCATCCTAAGAGAGTTCAAAGAGAAGCTATCATTTAGAAATCAGTTTATATAAACATAAAGTTCCAGTTAGGAATACATGTGTTCATCTTCTTTCTTATTTGATAAACATTTCTGTGTGCACATTAGGTCAGGGACTGCTCTACTACAGGGAAGTGTTACTTCAGTTTATATGAGAATTATAAAGTGGAATTCATAGTTAAGAAATGTTCATCTGATATGTTTGGTAATGCTTAATATAGATGATAATATAATTAATTTTATAGGTAGCTCTAAAAACATTTCAAATTCTTAGGGTTAACTTATTTCAGTTTAAAATTATAAACTATTTTTGGTATAAATTTGAATCCAAATATATATGCACATATGCTGATATTTTATGCTTAAAAGTAATATAAAATAAATAAGTTGAATATTCATGTATAATTTTTGTTCAGTAACCCAAGTTTTATTAAATGTATTTAGTTATTTTAAAAATATTGAATTTAAAAGCAAGAACCATACAATAGATAGAAACTCTTTAAAAAGTTCAATAATGATAGAAGTGTTTCATACTTAGACTTGAGAAGGTATAACACAAAGATTCTTTTTTAAGATTTTATTTATTTATTTTTAGGGAGAAGGGAAAGGAAGGAGAAAGAAAGGGAGAGAAACATCAATGTGTGGTTGCCTCTCAGGTACCCTCTACTGGAGGCACAACTTGCCTCACAGCCCAGGCATGTGCCCTGACTGGGAATCGAACCAGTGATCCTTTGTTTCACAGTCTGATGTTCAATCCACTGAGCTACACCAGCCAGGGCAGGAATAGCATAAAGATTTTTAAGGCAGAATTTCCCAGCTCTAATATTCTTAAGTATATGATATATTTTACTTGTCCTTTTTTATTTGAAAAAGTAACATTTTTGTCAAATTATCTTTATTTCTAGAAAAATTAATAAGACCTGGTAGTATTTGAGGTAGTGAATATTTGACAAAGAATATTACTGTTTTTTAAAACTAGGAAATTAATTTTGAAAAAAAATAATTGTGATATAAAAAAGTTATGTGATTTTAAGATGACAAGGAAATTTGGACTATATACAGGATTTAATGTAAATGTTTTAGTAAATAATATATTTTAATCATAAATAAGTTTTATTTGTGAAGAGAATTTAAAATTTATCTAAAAACATATAAAGATAAATCCAAACACATTAACCATAGTAAGTGATTCCCTGAAAGATAAGTAATATACATGAAATATTTAAAAAGTTAATCTAGTCCTGGCTGGTATGGCTCAATGAACTGAGCACCAGACTGCAAAGCAAAAGGTTACCAGTTCGATTTACAGTCAGGGCACATGCCTGGGTTGCAGGGCAGATCCCCAGTAGGGGTCATGTGAGGGGCAACCACACATTGATGTTTCCCTCCCTCTCTTTCTTTCTCCTTTCCCCTCTCTCTAAAAATAAATAAATAAAATCCTTTAAAAATAAAATTAAAATTAAAAAATAAATTGGTAGTGTGGAATGAAAAATAAATAATTAAAAGTTCATCTAAAATGCCTGTGACAACTTGGCTACACATTTAGGGTTTTCTACGGCTGAGGAAGAGGAAACTTTTTTCTATCCTCAAGGTTCTTTTGCTTGGTTTAATGACCAAATAGCCATGAGACAGATTAGCAAGAGAAAATGACCAAATTTAATTCCCCACATATGTATGAGAACCCAACATACAGAAGTAGTTCAGAGGCAGAAAGGGCAATTGAGGTATATAAGACACTCTGAGCCGAGGATGAGCTGAGGCATCTTGAGGCTTCAGCAGGTAACTGAAGGGAGAGTACATGTTCAGCAATCAGTAATATGCCCTTCAGACAGAGAGGTTATTTCTTATAATCTCATTATAACCAGGCCCCTAATTCAGATTGTTCTAGGTAGTTAAAAAGGAGCAAACATTTTCTTGAGACTCCAAACAATCTGTAGAACCCTTACACTGTACATAAGAAACTTGGAACCAAAGGACCCAGTGTGTAGACACAAAACCACCAGCATATGGGATTCCCACAAATTTACTTAAAACTAAATGCTAAATAGCACATGAAGAAATCCATCTCATGAGAGTTAGAAAATACATAGTATGTTTTACATTTATCTGAAATTATCTTCCAATATTACCTAAATAGGCATTACAAAAATATTTTCAAATAATCACTAAAGTGGTTGGTAGAAAAAGATAAACAATCAGGAGAACTGGTATTGTTTTTTTTCCCCCAACAACAAAATATCCATGAAGTATGATGAGAGAAGGACATCCCTAAATTGTAGGTATTTATGGCAGAGAATTGCAAAGAGGAAACAAAATGAAGCTACAGATTGAGAGACTAGATTTAAAAAAGAAATTACCAAGTACATCTGACAAGAAAGACAATAATGTGCCTGTCAATTACAACAAATGTTGCCCCTGTAAATTATAAAGACAGAGGGAAATTGAGTGAGTGATAAGGCCTAATTTCCCTTTAAAAATGCAAGACACCTTGAATTTATTTTTGTGTGTGGTGTAAATTGGTGAAATTAAGAACAATCTAACAATAGCCAGGGGGGGTGGGGAGGGGACAGTGGGGAGAAGGGTTCTCAGGAACTACTATAAAGGACACGTGGACAAAACCAAGGGGGAGGATGAAAGCAAGGGGGGGAGGTGGGTTTGGCTAGGGGAGGGGGAGGGGTGGGGAGAAAATGCAGACAACTGTAATTGAACAACAATAAGTAATTAAAAACAAAAACAAAAACAAAAACAAAAACGTGAGACAATGTAAATCTCACAGCAAACAACAGATGAAGATAAACAAAAGCAGAAGAATTTCACATTTCCGGTATTAAAATTCTTTCAGATTGCCCTAACCAAATATCTGCAATTCCTCCTTAGCTTTAATCCACTACTTTCCCTTTCACATGCCCCTGTGCAAAATGAGCCTTCATTTTCCCTGGCATCGCTCCATCTTCCTCCTCAGCCTTCTCACCTCTTTCTCCTTTCCTTCCAACTGTTACTCTTAAAGAAACTCAGTGCCAGTCAGCATTATGTTTTAATGCAGAAAAACTTCAGTTTTGTGAGTATAAGTCTAAAAAAAATAAAAAAGGAGTGCAAATTTCAGTATAATACATGAACAAGGAGGTTGTGTTCCATATTTTAACATTAACAAAACCACAAAAGAACCAGAAGCATATCATTACAATAGTGTCTTTATAAAAAAAAAACTGACTTTTGGAAAATAATAGTAAATTTTAACAAAGTGTAATTAAAGGAAAGAGATCACTAAATTTTAGTACATTATCGGGAAATTGTGCTTTTATCTATTTAAAAATGTGTAAAAAATTCATATATCATTCTATTTGAAATTCTTGCACTTTCATTTTCTTAATTTTGAAGCAAACTTCAAATAACTTCTCAACAACTGCTACAAGTCAAAATTACACTTTTAATCTCATGAAAACACATTCTATATTCATTAAGTATTTTCTATGATGGTTCATTTTATTTGTCAACTTTACTGGGACATGGGATATCCCAATTAAACATTATTTCTGTGTGTGTGTGTGTGTGTGAGTGTGGGTGTGAGTGTGGCGTGGGGCTTGTTTCTGGATGAGATTAGCATTGAACTAATGAGCTGAACACAGCAGATAGTTCTCTTTAATGTAACTGGACATCACCCAATCCACTGACTGCCTGAACAGAACAAAATGGCAGAGTGAGAACAAATTCACTCTCCCTGCCTGACTGAGGAGCTGGGCATTAGTCATCTTCTGCCTTCTACTGAAAATTATATCACTTTTCAAATCATAGATTCCATATTATAACAGTAATAATAAAAACAACTACAAGTCTATATATGTATATGTATGTGTGCAAGGCATACACACATATCTAGATATTCTCCCAAGTATAATATTCATAATAGAATATTGTAACTGAACAAAAATGTGGGTTCAGATGCCTGTTGCCACGAAAGCCAGACTCATGTGACATGAGCTCACTGGCCAGCAGTGACCACAGAACGCTGTGGATGGCTCATCAACACGTGAGAAAAACATACACAGAGACAACCAGGTCCTATAGGGAAGTAGAAACGGAATGGCCACTTTCTCTGGTGGGGAGAATCCCGTTCCCCCACTGGAGAGGCTTTTTATTGGTTTCATTTGCATAAAGTCCTTTCTTGGGGGCCTCCCACGTGATCGTGCCTGTCTTAGATCATTCCCCCCTTGGGGAATCTTACCCATCATTGGCTAACCAACCAAGCATTGGGGTTCAGTTATGAATGAAGCAGCAGAAGTAGTGCTACTGCCAGGGAGATAAGCTTTTGTCTCCATTATGGCTTATGGTCCAAGGCCACTCCCTCAGCCTTAGCCTTGGTGGGGGTTACAGCTTCTGATACCACGCAGGGCGGTTCCCAACACTCTTGAGGCAGATGTTGGAGCAAAAGGAAAGAGGCTTTATTCAGGTGCTGTGTGACATGGGAGACTGGCTGACTCTCGTCTTAAAGGCTGACTCTTCTTTCCCCCATGGAAAAACTCCAGTTGTATCCCCAGTAAGGCCAAGACAAAAGCCAGTGTCCAGAGTTCCTGCTCCATTTTGAAGTATAGTTCTTTGGTGCCCACACGTGGCTTCCAAGCAGTCTTAGCCCTGACCCAGGTAGCTCAGCTTACTCCGGCTGCTCTTCCTTGCACTCTCCTGGAGGCTGCAGGAAGAGCCTGAACTACCATGAGCTGTACAGCTGGTATGCTCCCAGATGAGAGAACACTTGAATACACAGGTGACTGCATTGCCAGGTGAGTAAGAGAACACTTCTTTTCTCCCTGGGATTATATTAGCTTGGGTGTAGGATGAACCAGGTGCTTTCTCACAAATGTCCAGTCAGCTTCCTCAACTTTGATGCTTTGAGTGGGTCCACCTCCATACCAATCCCTTCTTCCCAAGCTAGACTGCCAGGCCTCTTTGGTTGAGCAGGGTCCCTTGAACCATTTTGACTTTTTTGGTAATATGCCTGCTTTTCCCTGGTTCCACCCCCAAGATGTTCCTCTAATCTCCAGTTACTGGAATTTTAGTCTGCCATGTTACCCTCCAGGTCTTCTTAGGGCCTCAGGGACCCTCATAAAAACAGGGACAATTGGTAGCAAAATTTAGTCCACAGCCTGCACAAGACTGTATGTCATGACAAAAGAAAATGTTTAAAATGTCTCCGCAAATATTCATGGGAAGTTTTAGCTTCATATTGAGAAGGTAGCAATGTCTTCTATTTGCCAAAAACACAATTCAGATAAAAATATAGAGTCATCAAAGAAGAGAGTAAATTCTTCTGGGCCATGGCTGGCATAGCTCAGTGGATTGAGCGCGGGCGGGCTGCAAACCAAAGTGTCGCAGGTTCGATTTCCAGTCAGGGTACATGCCTGGGTTGCAGGCCATGACCCCCAGTAACCGCACATAGATGTTTCTCTCTCTTTCTCCCTCCCTTCCCTCTCTAAAAAATAAATAAATAAAATCTTTTAAAAAAATTAAAAAAGAGAGTGAATTCATATTTAAATTAGTAAATTTGTATTACTGTGTTTATAACTTACTACTAAAATTTTATAATGAAAGGCATAAGAACTCTATTTGATTTGTTGATCAATATTTATGTGTGTTATGTATAAATAATCCTTTTCTACCAAATTAATAAATGAGCTGCATTCTAATTGTCTTAGAGAAAAATAAGCCTTTATATAAATTATGTATTTCCAATACTCTCAGAAATGTAGGAACAAATCTGAATGCTTTTCAAATCCATGTGATTTGGATAAGCCTTTGGTAAATAAGAGTGGTTTAATATTGTTGGTTCAATACAGCAGGCATGCCCTCAAAGTTGATAGTGCTGCCTATAATACAAATATACATTTTCACTCTACCAAAGTCTGCTAGTCAAATAAGTTAATATTATATCTACTAGATGGATAAGATTATAAAGTTTATAGATCAAATTTTATTAAAATTGAGTTATTTCTCTGACAAATTTATTTCAACAATAATTTTGTTTTATTATATGTCTGCTTAAAAGTACTTCCCAAGATCTTTTCAGTAACTTGAAACGTTAGAGTTATTCTAAGTAATAGAATTCCATAAACATTTAGATTATTTCTAAATAAGTTAAAATGCTGAAGTATTAGTTACTAAATGTAACAAGTATATATATACACATATACATTTATACATATATATTGACTTCTTGCAGAGAGAGTAAGGAAATCTGGGTCAGTTAATAAACATGTTCTTCCTATTACACTGAAAAATCGCACTATAAAGAAGCATGTGTCTCTAGAACTTGTAAAGTTATAATATTCATAAAATTTCCTCATTTACTATAAACTGTTGGTATATGACTGGCAATTCATAATTGTCTATTTCCTAGGGATCTCTGTAAAATGAAAGTTACTAATGGTTAAAAGTTATAATCAAAACATACAAATAAAACCACTATAAAAAACAAGAGTAAAGGGAAAAATCTTTGTTTGAATGTATATTAGTAAAAGTTCCACAGACTTGTATATAATAAAAATATATACAATAAATACATATATACCTTATAAATGTGTTATGAGGAATTGCATTGTGCAATTATGAAGGCTGAGAAGTCTCATGATGGGCAGGTAGCAATCCGAGAAAAGCAAGTGGTGTTGTTCTGAGAACAAGGAGAGCCAATGATGTAAATTGCAGTAGAGGGAAGATGACTAATGTCCCAGCTCCTCAGTCAGGCAGGGAGAGTGAATTTCTTCTCAATCTGCCATTTTGTTCTATTCAGGCAGTCAGTGGATTGGGTGATGCCTGGTTACATTAAAGAAAACTATCCACTGTGTTCAGCTCACTAGTTCAAATGCTAGTCTCATCCAGAAACAAGCCCCACGCCACACCCACACCCATACACTCATGCACACACACACAGAGAAATAATGTTTAATTGGGATATCCCATGTCCCAGTAAAGTTGACAAAATGAACTGTCATAGAAAATATTAGTGAATATAGAATATGTTTTTATGAGATTAAAAGTTAATCTTGTCCTATAGTAGTTGTTGAGAAGTTATTTAAAGTTTATTCCAAAATGAAGAAAGTAAAAATGTAAGAAAAATGTCTACATCGCTATAGAGAGTGGTAAAGAGTCTACAATAAATAGAAGGGGAAAGTTAGGTAAGGGAAAAATATCTTATGTGATCAAGATCGCTTAGATTGACTGTGTTTTTAATAATTTTTAATATCAAAAGTATATGATGGAAAACTTGACTTTGGTTTTCTTTCTCTTAAAAAACAATTAATCTGCCCTTAATAAGAAAATAAAAGTATTCTCTTTAACTTTTGACTAACCTGTCTAGGAAAGAAAAATTATTTAACTTACCAGGATGATTTATTTTGCTTTTATTTTGTCTTTATCATGTTCTGTTATTTAAGAGAAATAAGTTTCCAGTTAAAGATTTGTTTTTGTTTCTTTGTTCTGTCATAGTCATGTTACCTCCTACTGACACTTTACAAATCTTTTATCATCAGTTTGGTTGAATAGGTAACTAAGGATTGTTTTTGAGTTACCTGTCATCCTATTTAATTGAGTGCTCAAAACATAGCATTTTGACAACTTTTGATATTTTCCATTCCCAAACTGGAATTCTAAATGAAATCTTAGTCTTAAACTGACTTCGAGATTTCACAGAATGTCCTTAAGAGTCTCAGATAGCTTGTTTTTTCACCTTATTAAAAAAAAAAAGAGAGATGCTTTTAAGTAATCATTTTGTTTGATATACTAACTGGCATGAAAAGCTTTGTCAAATATGAAGAGATGTTTAACTTTCTCTTGGTTAAGGGTAAATGTTATCTCTATAAATATTTCAGGAATTATAAAAAATTCCTAGAAAAATGCTAATATCCTTGCTGTCCATAATATGTCCTTATGATGTTTTGTCTCATAGTACAAAACAATGGTATAATGTTATCTTTCATAGTTCTACTTATTAGTTAAAATGTCATACATCATAGAAACAACCAAATTTCCTTGTCAATTACATTACTTTTATGAACTCTATTAAGATCTTTAACCACAGCTATTTTAAGTCTCTTGCCATTTGAGATAATTATGTTTACTCTGATGATTTTCCTGAAACGTTTTTGTTTTTTTAGATTTTATTTATTTATTTTCAGAGAGGGGGGAGGGAGAAAAAAAGAGAGGGAGAGAAATATCAATGTGTGGTTGCCTCCTGCACGCATGTTCCCCACTGGGGACCTGGCCTGCAACCCAGGCATGTGCCCTGACTGGGAATCAAACCAGTGACCCTTTGGTTCGCAGGCCTGCTCTCAATCCATTGAGCTACACTAGCCAGGGCTCCTGAAACTTTTTACAACCTGCTGCTAGCCAGAATGCTTCATCTTCAACAAAAGGGACTGTCTCAGAGTCATGGAAAGGTTTCTAACAGGTGCTCTGAAGTATATACTTCTGAGAGCATTAATAACTTTAAAATTATACCACTAGGCTGGGCAAGGGTTTATTTGTAGAACTTAGATGGAGAAGGTGATAAAACTACTAACTCAAGATCAGGGAAAATAAGAATTAACTACATAGGATGAAATAAAGTGATACATAATTATTATACATTTTATGAATTTCTTTTGGAACATTAGTTGTTCTTCCACATTCTATTTTTCATATTTAAGGAGTCTCTTTTCTCATTTCCTTAAGTTATTTATAACTTTTACAAATTTAGTAGATTATATTTTGCACACAGAAGTAAAACATTTATCTTTTCTCCTTGCCGGATCTTTCTAGAATTCATTAAGCATTCTCATTAAGTATTCTTACATGGCAATATAGTAATTTGCATAAATTCAATGAGAATGTGTTCTATGTAGAACATACTTGAGAAAATTAATCATGTTATCAAAGCTTTAACTGGAAAGTCATATTTGAGAATGATATATACAGAATCTGATGTGATTAGACAATTTTAAGGAACTAAGACAGGCTTTATGAGCCAATGTTTACAAAGCACTCTTTGTAAAAATTGTCATCTCACTTGGCACAGAAGAGTTCTGAGCCTTGCAGGTAAGTGAGGAAGGTCACATCCAGGCAGGTCCAGGAACCTTAGGATATTTTGGGGAAAATTGAGAAGAGAAGAGTTCACCCATATCTACAGGTACTGCAGGTGAAGTACAATGTTTAATTCTTGGCTCTCCAATCTGAAGCTCTGTATAGAAAGTTCCAGTAAAGCCGAATTTTAAAAAAGCTTATGTGATCAATTCATGTTGCAGTTATGTAAGTTAATAGGCCAAATTTAATAAAAGTAGACATAGTTTGTAAACAAAAACCATTTAACTTCATCTTTGGTCAAAATGGAAATTATTATAGAAGTAAATGTTATGTTTCAATGGAAAAATTATAATGCACCACGTGGCTTATCAGATTCTGCTCCTGTTCATTGTCTTTGAGCTATTTTTCACCTCTTTGCAAATTATATCCTGCTACTTTTAACATTTGTCAGTAATGAATTTGTAAAAATTAATGTTTCCAATTTTCTCCCACCCTCCTGGCTTGGTATCAATGAGAACTAAAACTGACTGACCACACTGACTCTCTAGGCTACTCAGGCCCCAAAGCTCTGGAAGCTGAAGCTGGAAAACTTGACATAAACTTGAAAGGAGCTGTCACAACAGGTAGGGTCCCTCAGGGAGTTCTCCAGAACACCTGTGTCTTCCATGCTCTGCTCCTGAAAACAACTGTGACTGTGACACTGTCATCCATGCCATCAGCAATGACATGGACTGCATCCTGGAAGGCCACCAGATTGCCAGTCCTGCCCTCGCTCCACTACAGAAAGGCATTTTGCGCCAGCTGTACATCTGGAATCCTTTCAACTATCTGAACTCTAGACTCAAAAATTAGATTTATAGTCAGCTCCAACCCTTGCTATTTTTGTCTGTTTGATCCCATGTAAACACCTCTCAGTGGTTGCTTGATTGGCCCATCAATATAGAAGATGAGCTCTGATGCGTGCCAGGCTCTCTCCTAAAACGTGACTCGTGACTGGTCTAACTATTTCCAGGACTAGGAGGCTGGTTCACTGAGATATGGGGCAGTGGCCTTACACTGCCTTTTTCTACTAGCTCATCTTTTTAAATCTGTGCTGTTTTTCCCCTTGCAAACCTTTTACTTTACAATTTCTAACCTAAATCTCCCTCCATACCAGCCAATATGGTCTCATTTTTGTTAAACTTACAAGGAAGTTTCAAATGGGGAACTCATTGAACTCTATGAGTTGGTATAAAGTTCATTGTAAAATGAAAACATTTAAGCTAGAGAAAATGCATTAAAAAACTTATCTGAATTTCTTCTATCTGACTAAAGTGGGGTCTTCCGAGTATGCAGCAATTAACTTTCCTCGGGAAAGTTTCCTGTGAATTCATTCAGCTTTTATGGAGACAGAATGCCCTTTCCAATTAGGATCAGAAAAGCCCACAGAACCTTCCAGACCTTCCCATTGAAGCCCTGTATACCCCCTCTTCCCTCTTCATTTTTGTTACTTTTCACATACAAACCTTAATTTCTGGCTCTTCATCACTGAGTAACTCTTGCATTCAAGTATAAATAAATTTTGTTCTTTTCTTTTTTTAGTCTGCTTATTGTCAATTTTCAGATCCTCAAACACTGGGCTCAAGGAGGAAGAAAGAAAAGTTTTTTCCCTCAACACATCTTACATATATTCCAAAGATTGTCATGTAGTGAAAATGATATATTATTACAAAATATGTGTTTCTATTATTCAAGTACATTTAAGAAGTTATTTCAATATAATTCATATATCTATAATTAAATTAAAAAATGTGTTAGGTTATAAGGATTAAATTCTGGTTAAAAAGGGCAGACTATGCACAAATGTATTCCAGCCCCCATTCTAAATTTTGAATTTAAATGACAGAAGGATATTATAAAAACATTAAGTTAAAATTAATGAAATCTCAATAGCACTGAAAAAAATAATTTTCATGAGAGGACCTGAATAGTAGAAGGCATATGTAATTGAATGGTGGAGATACCACAACTAATATAATATGATCACAACCAATGCAACAAAAAATACTGGCCTGAGAAAATCAAAGTAGATACTGTCCTTTCTAAGAGAGTTTTGGGGATATTACAACCTCAAAAGCCACAAATTTTCAGAATGGGTGACTGAAGAAATGTAGCATTCAGAGCAGTTTATCGATTGGGCCTTGGCCCTTTCCTTTTCCCATCTTAAACCAACCAGCGGGAAGAGTGGCTTTGCCTTAAGGACTGACGTCCATAGAAAAAGGGCTCTGTGTGCAGGAGGCTCTGGGTTAGAGCTCTGAGACTGGAGAGAAAAATAGAGCACAGCTAAGCAACCTCATCCATTTTCAATAAATCTGGAATAAAAGGAAAACAGAGACATTTAGGAGAGAACGACATCTCAGAACACCATCTCACACATCCCCTTTAACTTGGGAATGGTGGGTGTCACCAATTCAATTGCTCTTTTGACAGCCATGCATTCACAGAAACCCTGATTGTCAAATGTACAGTCCACTTATACAGAACATACAGTCACTGCCTCATGCAAAATTGAGGTCTTAAAGAGGTAGCCCCAATGTTACATTAAATGTCATTGCTAGTCCGTGCACAAATCAGCATATTTTACCCATCAATGTGAATAAAGAATCAAGGAACATTGGATACTGAAAAAAAATCAATAAAATAAATATAAAGAATAAAGGTTAAAAACAAAAAAGTAACCCTCAAACACATAGTAAAACTTTAGAGTCTAAAATATAACATTAAAATTCTAATTAATACATTAAATAATATTTAAGATAAAATCATACAATAAGAACATATAACGATAAAAAAGAACAATCTGAGATAGAAAGATCTTAGTGAAGAAAACAGCATTAAAAATGTGGAGATAAGACAAATAAAACACAAAGATTACTAAGTGTTCCTCAGTGCAGACCTGGGCTTGACTTTCTAGACTTCCAGTTTACTGGGCTCTTTTACACTTCTAAAGTGTCTGAGTTTAATATGTGAATTTTTGACTGGAAGGAATGGAGGTGATTTTTTTTTTTCTGTTGCAAAAGAACTTTCCAATGCTTACAGGTTGCAGACATTAACCGGTTTGAATCAAACCCAGCGATCCTATGTTATTGCCTTAAAATTACAGCTTCTTGAATACTTCTTGGTATGTATGGCCTTATTGTGGTGTCAGTCCCCTCATTAAGTTGAATAAAATCTTTGATACAGGTTTATTTTATATCTGCATGTGAATCATGTTTTTTTAACCTTTGATAGTTTGGGAGGTCATTTACTTTGATGCCTGAGTGAACCTAGCTGATGAAGTCAGAAAAGTCGCATTGCCAGAAAAGTGTACCTCAGCTCTGACTGGTGTGGCCTTGTTGGTGGGGCGTTGTCCCACAAAGGTCACCGGTTTGAATCCACATGTCTGGGGTGCAGGTTTAGTCCCCAGTTTGGGTGCTTGAGATCAGTATTTCTTTCCCTCTCTTTCTCCCTACTTTCCCCTCTCTCTAAAAATAAAATGCATAAAACCTTTTTAAAAAGTACATCTGCTGTGCTACTTAAGCCCAAGCAAGTCTTCTTGGCTCTCAAAGTGAAGCCCTGGACTACCTTTCCTGACTCTCCAGTTGTGCTTTTTAATTTTTTCTTCCCCAGCAATTTTGTGTTTTGGATTTGTGTTTGATTTGTGCATAGCTGATAAGTAGTTCCCATTGGTGGCTGCAGCAACTGGGGATCTGGTTTTATTGTTTGAGCATTTGAAGAGCTCTGTCAGGTGGATGACGGTGGTCTATCTTCAGTAGGGTGAGAAATGACTACGTTGTTACGCTAGTCTTCTTATGTGTTAGTTGTCTACTTACCGACTCAAACCTCTGAAGAACACTGTATCCACTGGGAAGAGAAATAGCTCTTTGATATCTGAACTGCACTGGTGGGCTTTGTGTTTATGGCTTACTTCTGACTTACTTTTACTCGTGTAAAATTAGAACTATTGGCTATGTGTCTGGAATTCAGAAAAGCTTTTTACCTTTCCTGGTGTTAGAGTTATGTCTTTTCCTGCCACCAGAGGGCATTAACGCAAATTAGATGATTAAGTTTCTTCCAGTAGCTCTGCTTTGATTGTTTTATAAGGACAAATACACTTACATATAAATCCAATGTTCCTAAAATTTATGTTCCTAAAATTTACAGAAAATAAGGAAAGTGAGCTTCTAGTATCTTAAGGATGCTAGACATCTTAAAAATAATTCTTATGGAAAATGCTCTCTTAGACACATTTAAAAAATCTAAATCACATAATTATAGTTGTTTTTGAACAAATCAGACTTAATCTAATACTGCTAGTTAAAAATGTGAGTAATTACTCTATGTCTTTGGCTTGGATTTGTCAGGATGGGTTTAATGTAAACATATGTTTTATCTTTAACATCATCGGCTTGTTATTATACGAAGAGACTAGTTAATTTAAGTAAGCTACTTAAACTTCTCATATTGGTTTATTAATCCAATAAGCTAATATTACTCTTACATGATGTTTAAAAAATTATAAAAATTTAAATTTATATTTGACTAAATTGAATCACAAAATACTTTTTAAAAAAGTGATTATATTTGTAGTATGTCACACTAACCATTAATTTCAAGATTCGAGGTAGCTCAAAACTATGGATAACTGTTGGAATCTTAATTTCAAAGTGTGTTAAATATTAAAATGGATACTAAACATCATTTTAAATTTATATAGTTTTTTTATTTTTATATAGTGGCTATCTCTTTGGGTTATAAAAACAAGTAAGTTCATGTTTACAATTTTAAAATGATATCAGTTGACTTGGAGAGCTCATCAAGTTAGCTTGGGTGGTCTGTTAAAATGTATACACACACACACATATAAGTTATCAATTATCTACTTCTCTGTTTGCTGTATAAATTAGAGTTTGTTGTTTTTGTTAAAAGTTATAATTAATATGGTTTGTTGGTTTGTTGTGGTTGGAAAAGTGATGGCAGCGACATAGGCATGTGGAGACAAAGTAATAGAATATGTTTTAGTTCATCAAGATAAAAAGGTAGTTTTTTTCTTAAATTGTCTGCAGTCTAGAATGTAAAAAATGTCTGTGAAACACAAACCTGAACACCTCTAAACTGTTGTAGGTTTGCAGAAAGATAATTTTTATTTGTCTTAGTTTAAAATATCTCCATATAGTAAAGTCTAAAAATGCAATGAAATAGGTTAAAATTTTCCTAAGGATTACTCTGTTTTGATGGTTTTATTCTTCAGAAACAAATTTATGTTCTTTACTATCAAATGTTACATTTGAAGTTATCTCTACCAAAATGATAAATTGGTCTTAGAGTTATTAATACAGAATGTTAAAAATTACTCTTTACTTTCTAGTTTACTCTGTAATTTGCTTAGATTTCAGGTCTCTAGAAAAGTTTTCTCTATTTTTTATATATATCATATGATTGGTTATTTACAGTCAAATATGTAAATATGTACGGTAGATATCAATAAGGAGTGAGACTCTTGAAATGCTGTATCTTATTTAATGTTTATACTCATCCAGTAAGGTAAATTGTATTTTCCCCAATGTGCTGAGGAACTAAGGCACAGGAAATTAAATAACTTTGCTAATGTTGTAGAAATAGATTAGTCAGTGTTCAAGTGCAGGTGTCACTGACTACGAAATCTATGCTCTCAGCCCCGATCTCTTCCCTATTTGAAAGGCACATGAATGACGAGTCAGAACGACACTGATGGAAAACACTCTGGGAGCCAAGCACTGGTGCTCCCTGCATCTCCTGGGCTTTTCCCTTCTCTCATCACTGAAGTGGACGATCTGGGCTAGTGACCCCCTGGACCTCCTCTAACCATAATACAAAACAAACTCTGTCACCTCTTTAAAAACAAATTCCTTGACACAAATCTCATATAGTGAACATTAAACACTAACCTACTTTGGAATATACAGGGTCCAACACAAATAATGCCCCTTTTTTATAACAAAATATTTATTACGAAATCATAAGCATGTAATTCTCTAACATAATAATATCATGCTCAAGCACACTATATGCCATTTTAGGTGAAATGTTCAAGTTAAAACTGTAAATTGTTAACAGCCATATATTACCCCACCAACCGCACTCAACAGGCCTTACTTCTGCCAGACCCTGAAAAATGTTACTGCTATTAAATATTAAGTACTTAATTTTAATGTCACATATTAACTATAACTGATTTCATCCCCAATTACTAGTGAATAATAAAATAATACATATTTCTAAATTATAAGAAAATATTGTTATATCATTTAAAGTATTAAGACATGTCAAATTAAATTATATAATTAAAATTCTACCTAATACTGCAAATTATCTGCTATCATTAACTGCAACATTTTTGACTATCTGGTAACTTAAACTAATGTAAGAATTTCTATGGAATATGGTTTTATTATGAAACACAGGCCAGCATTTCTCTCTTAAGAGGTGTTTTTTTAAATGTAGGTTTGGAGGCCCAACACTTGAAGTTTATCAGTAGGACTAAAGATGAAATTAAGTTTTTTTTTTAACAGGTGATTAATGCATATAGTCCTTAGAACAGCCTGAGAAAACACTATCACAAAATGCCTCAAAGGAGGAAGCAAAATTTTCACTCCAGCCCAACAGAACACCCTATTGGTGTGATTTCACATCAATACATCACACCAAAGGAAGGTTTTTGTTTGTGTGCCTCACTACATATTTGCTAATATTAAGATTTCACATCTAAAAATACAATATTAATACTGAAATGAACATCGGTAACTCCCAAACCAATAACCTACAGTATGATTTTCTCAGTCAGATAATATTTGTATAAAGTGTTTTCCATTTTTTTTCTTATTTGAGAAGGAGGACTACTTGAGTCATTTTCTTAAAAAAACAAAAAACAGAAAACAGTCATTGATTTTTATTTAGGCAGTTATTTTTAAATTGAGAGACAGATGAGAAATCATATTGGACTGAGTGCGATTTCTGTATTCAATGATGTTATAAATCAGATAAAAAGGACAAAGTAAAGATATCCATTTCTCAGCAAAGGTACATAAAACTGGGTATTCAAAACACTATAGTATATCATGTCAAATATAATCCACAAGGAATAGTGATTCCATTCATATTTTCTGTCTTCTCTATTTTTTGATAGAACTTGCAGATAGTAAAATATGTTTAATACTGCCATCAACAACTGAGAGAATAAAAAGAAAACTTTTTTGAAATTGAAATATTTCTAAACCCTTGTAGCTATCTGCTTTATTCCCTTAAGATTTGAGCCTTAATCTTTTCCAGGGCTTGTTGAATTCTGCTGTGTATTGCTTTTAAAACTTTGAATTGCATTCTTAGAAAGAAAAAAATGACTCATATTTAAAAATGTGCTTTCAGCAAGTGAATTAAGCTTTTTTAAATTTATTCCTGTGCTATATTTAGGTTTACTGATATCCTAAATCTCCCCTTTTGCCAGTAACATCAAAACATGAATTGAGACCCAAAGGTGGATTAAAGAGCAATACTAAATGTTACATAGTATTCAAAAAAAGTAACTACATAAGATTGCAACACTTCTAATTTTCAGTTTGTTGTTAACTCATCCATTTGTAGCTAAGTCCTGGTGTATAGTATTCTCAAAATAATAATAATTGTAGTATTATTATTATCATTGCTACTACTACTAATATAACAGTGAAACAACAGCATGATAATTTGGTTACCAAGATATGATTGAAAGCAATTTATATCTTCTAAAGATTTCTGAAGAAACAGCAGTAGAGTTATTTATTTTAATGTAGAGCAACATGTCATAAAATTCTTTTCTTTTTTTATAACCCTCATAGGGAGGATAGAGCTTCATTTAAAATATTCTCTTCCTCTCAACCTACCGAGCACATTTTCCTAATCCACCTTGGGGAGACTCTTGTCTCTCTAGCCTCTTTCCCTTTTCCCTATCCAATTATGAAGTTGGTGGTAATGGTTTTCTAGCACTAGTACCTTCGGCGAAAGTTCAGCTACCACTCTGAGGTAGACATGGCCTGGAGCTGGTCAAGCTGCCCCCTAGAACAGTCCTTGTGTGATGGGGCAGGCCAACAGTTTCTGGTGGTAGATTAAAGAAACGAAAGACAACAGAAAAGACAGTGAATAAAGGCAAAATTCTCCTTAGTAGCCACAGGAAGTATTAAGTGTTGAATACACATATGTAACCCTTTTTCTATCTCTTCTTTTTACAGAGTCAAATCACTTCAGTGTTCTGCAAAGAGGGATAAAATGCCAGTCAGTGACAGCTATTTACCCGTTACGTCCATGGCCTGGTACCAACTTTTTTCATTCTTGTTATTATGTGTTAGATAGGATTCCTTTCTGATAATCCAGGGCATAAGGTGCAGCTTTCCTTGGCTGCATGGGTCCATCATGAACCCTCCTGGCTAACCTAACCCATCCAGGGGAGAACAACTTGGTGTTGGGATTCAGTAACTGTCATTCTCTGGTGACTGTGCTTCTGCCCGGAGGAGGAAGATGGGATATCTACCAAGCCCTGTTCTCCACATGTGAACCAAACCAAAAGATGCCCCTCAGTGCCTCCCTTGCAGTTAATCCCTAAATGTCCAGGCAGACAGAATATTATGTTAGCTTTGTCTATCCATTCTGGGGTCTGTAAAATACCAAAGAACAGCAACTATGTGTGTGACTGACCCTAACACAGTCTCTGATTTGAACAGGCAAAGCTTTGTGATCTAGAGTTGTAAACAAACAGAGAAACAAAGAGTTAACTGAATTCTGTTTCGCGTATGTTTTAATAATGTTGAAAAAAGAGGAAATATCAGAGTGCATCCATGTATCAAGTGTAAAATTGTTTAGGGAATGTTTTCATCCAGCTGTGTGTGCAGATGTTTGAGGTACACCTGTGTCTGATAGGTTACAATGTAAATGTTGTGTTTTTTTATGTGGGTTATAATCTAAAAAAATTGAAAGACCCTAAGGGGGTTCATAATTAGGTTTGAATAATGTATCTGTCCTAATCCAATTGGAATGTGTTTATATCCAACCTAAAAAAACATGGCAAAATTTGTATTACTTTTGGTTCCTTGGTCTATTCCAATTTTCTATTTAATTTTTCTGGGCTTCATGGGTTGCCTTTACCTTCCAAAAGCCTTTACCTCTTCCACCTTTCTTCCCTATTTCCCTCCTTTCCTTCCCCTGCAGTCCTCCATGGACTTCAATTTTTGCAGGGTTTTATGTTCACAGCAAAACTGATTGGAAAGTACAGAGTTCTCATACAGCCCCCTCTCACCTGTGCACAGTCCCCCTCACTGCCCAGCACTATCTATACAGTGTACAGTTTTGTCATTGTTATAATCAATGAACCTACACTCACACCTGATTTTCACCAGTTTTCATGTGGTGTTATCCATTCTGTGGGATTTGACAAATGCATAATGACGTGTATCCACTGTTTTCAATTTTATTTATTTATTTTTAGAGAGGGGAAGGGACCGGGAGAGGGAGAGAAACATCAATGTGTAGTTGCCTCTCACACCCCCACACTGGGGACCTGGCCTGCAATCCAGTCAGATGGGGAATTGAACTGGTGACCTTTCAGTTCACAGGCTGGCGCTCAATCCACTGAGCCACACCAGCCAGGGCAACATGTATCCACTATTATATTATCATCATGCAGATTAGTTCTACTACCTTAAACACCCTCTGTGTTCTGCCTATTCATCCTTTCCTCCCCTCAGCCTCTGGCAAACACTGATCTTTTTAGTGCCTCCATAGTTTTGCCTTTTGCAGAATGTCATATAGTAGTAATCACATGTGTGTATCTTTTCAAATTGATTTCCTTCATTTAGTAATATGCATTGAAGTTGGCTCAATGTCTTTTCATTGTTGAGAGTACTGTGTCAAAACTGTGATAAAACAATGAAATATTTTATCCATCCACTTACTGAAGGATATCTTGTTTACTTGCAAGTTTTGGAAATCATGAATAAAACTTCTATAAACATAGATCTGCAGGGTTTTGTGTGGGAATAAGTTATTAACTCTTTTGGGTAAATACCAAGTAACACAACTGCTGAACTGTACGGTAAGCATATAATAAGTTTTATAAGAAGCTACAAATTCTTTTCCAGCATGGCTGTACTATTTTGCATTCCCACAAGCAATGGATTTGAGCTCCTGTTGCTCCTTATCCTCACTAGCCTTTGGTGTTGCCAGTGTTCGAGATCCTGGCTCCTTATCCTCACTAGCCTTTGGTGTTGCCAGTGTTCGAGATGTAGACATCTCATCACTGTTTTTATTTATAACTCCATGATGAGATACGATATTGAGTATCTTTTCATCTGATTGTTTGCTAAATGTTTTCCTTCTTTGGTAAGGTATCTGTTTAGATATTTTGTCCATTTCTAAAATTGGGTTGTTTATTTTCTTGTCGAGTTTTATGACTTCTTTGGATATTTTGGGGAGCAGTCCTTTACTGGATATGGGTTTTGCAAATGTATCCCCCAAGTCCATGGCATGTCTTCTCTTGATAAACATCCTTTTTAGTTCCTGGTACAAATTAATTTTTCCAAAAGCAAAGATTCCAGAAACTGTTTAGTTGTAGAAAGAAACTAATCTGTGTTTCCTTTTTTAAACTTGTAACTATAGGTTGTCCAGCAGTGATGTCATTGATGTTCAAATGTTTGCTATTCTTCTAGCTTTGCTCTAATCATTAGTGTGATGCCCTTGCCAGGTCCCTGACATGAACAGGCTACTGTAGAAGGCAGTCCCTTCATGCTGAATACATGTCTGAACATTGTCGCCATTTCTCGTGATATACTATATAGTTATGAATTCCACATACATACTTGAGATGCACTTCACTCTGTTGAGTAATCTCTCTAAGTGTAGAATCTATAATAAGCCTATTCAATTTCATCTTCTGATCACTGAACTCCTAGTGAAAGAAATAAGCAGTAAAAATGTGCACTAAAGAATTTATATCAAAAAATTATATGTCTTAAAGTAGAGACTTCATATTTCCCTATGAATTTAATGACCTATATTTATCATAACCTATAGGAATAGATTTGAATACATTATCTTATCTGTTCTCAAATTACCCTTAGTATACTAAGGATTTAAGTAATATATCTAAGGTATCTATTATATTATTTCTCCAAAAACTTACACAATTTTTTCAGGTCATATATTTAGGTCTTCTGACCATTTTGAGCTAACTTTTATGTGTAGTGACAAATAGCAGTTTAGTTTCAATCATTTGCATGTACCTTTCCAATTTCCCCAGCACCATTTATTAAAGGGGATTTCTTTTTCCCATTAAAGTGTTTGACTCCTTTGTCAAAAAGTACTTGTCCATACATATGTTATTTATTTCTGGATTCTCAGATATATCATATTAATCTGTGCATCCCTTTTCTGCCAATACCATGCTGATTTAATTACTATAGCTTTGTTCTCTTTTTTTTTTTAAACAATTGCTTGGGTTATTTTGGGACTTCTTTGGTTCCACACAAATTTGATAATTTTTCATTCTACTCTTCAAACAGTACCATAAAGGAAAATGTAGGTATGAAATTCATGGACCTTCGTCTCAGAGAAAACTTTATGTATTTGACCCCAATGATAAGGGAAGTAAAAGCAAAAATCAATCAGTAGGATTATATCAAACTAAAAAGCTACACAACAAAATAAACCATTAACATAACAAAAAGGCAACTGTTCAAATGGGAGAATATATTTACAAACAATACCTCTGACAAAGGGCTAAAATACAAAATATATGAAGAACTCATTCAACTCAACAAAATAAATGCATACATATATACATACACATATACATGTATAAACAAACAAACAATCCAATTAATAAATGGGCAGAGGACCTGAACAGACACTTCTCCCAAAAAGACCTGTAAAATGGCCAACACATGTGTGAAAAGATGCTCAACTTTACTAGCTATAGGAGAAATGCAAATCAAAACAACAGTCTGATACCATCTAGCACCTGTTAGAATGACTGTTATGGACAAGTCAATAAATAGCAAGCATTGTCAAAGTTGTAGGAAAAAAAGGGAATTAGCATTCACTACTGGTAGGAGTGTAAGCTAATACAGCCATCATGGAAAGCAACGCAGCACCTCCTCAAAAAATTAATAATAGAGTTACCTTATGATCCAGAAATTCCTATTCTGGTATCTACCCCCAAGGCTTGCAAACATTTATTCATAGAGACATATGTAGCCCTATGTCCACTGCATCATTTTTCTTGGTGGACAAAACATGGGCATAAGTTCAGCGTCCTTCAGTGCATGATTAGATAAAGATGTGTTACATAAATCCAATGCATTACTACTCAGCCATGAGAAAAAATGAAGTAGTGTCATTTGTGACAACATGTGGATATGATGAATATCATGCTACATGAAATAGTTGACAGACAAGCTCAAGAACCATGTGATTTCACTCATGTGGGATATAAAGCAAAAAGTGAAAAATGAACCAATAAGACAAACAAGTAAGCAAAAAACTCATAAACACAGACAACAGTATGGTGGATACAATAGGAGGAAGAGTGGGAAAAAGGTAGGAGAGTGTAAAGGAGGTCAAATATATGATGAAAGGAACTTCATTTTGGGTGGTGAACACACAATGTGATATACATTAGATATATTACAGAATTGCACACTAAAAACTCACATAATCTTACTAAGCAATGTTGCCCTTATATATGTAATAAAATTTTAAAAGAAATAAACTTAAAACTGACTCAATTTTAAAACATACATACACAAGATAATTTTATGTTTCCAAAAAACTTTTCAATAGAAGGCATGGAACAAATACAAAATATAAAATAATATATAAATAATATAATGTATCATATACTGAAGTAGTATTTTTCAGTTCTCTATTTTTCATTTTTTGATCATTTTAATTTATAATAAAATGTATTCCAAATAAAGTTATTAAAATCACTAACTGACTTGGCTTTTTGCAAACTACTAATAAAATTATTTATGAATTATATGTAATGGAGGTTTGAGGAAAATTAAACAGAAAAATAAGTTATGTCAAGTGAGTTTAAATAATGATATGATAGGATGACATCCATTCACCAATGAATTATATTTAACTTTTGGTGATTGTTTAAATATAAATGTATCACGATAAAAATAAAATGTATTAATAAACAATATAGCTATTGGATGTCTATTGGATTGTATAATATTTTTAACAATATAGCTATTGGATAGCTATTGGATTGTATAATATTTTTAAATAATGTATCTATAATCAGTAATAAAGAGGATATAATTAACTTTTGGTGATTGTTTAAATATAAATGTATCACGATAAAAATAAAATGTATTAATAAACAATATAGCTATTGGATGTCTATTGGATTGTATAATATTTTTAACAATATAGCTATTGTATAGCTATTGGATTGTATAATATTTTTAAATAATGTATCTATAATCAGTAATAAAGAGGATATAATAAACTTAGGACACATTTCATTTCTGAAATGTGTTTTCTACCATAGTTGTTTAAAATAATAACATAAAAGGAACCCCCAAGTCACAGGAGTATACTGAAATTGTTTTTATTTCACATAAAACTAGCAGTCTTTAACTGTGATCAGGGAAAGAATATCTCAGACTTAAAATACTTTATCTTGATTAAAACTGTTCCACATTTTACTTTTGCCCAGTTTAAGCATTTGGAAAAGAAAAACTCCAATTCACTTTATATATTGTGAAGAAATAAAGTTTAATACTTGCTACCACAGAAATAAAAAAAGAAGAGATTTATCATGTACTGCAAAAGGAGCAAGACAACTTTCATATGTATACAATAGTTTAGAGTAGTTTCTATTAATACTATACTGAAATGTGCATTCTAGAGAACCAAATCTTAAACCCAGGGTGTGAAATACTTCAAGGCTTGTCTAGAATTTATCTCACAGATTTTAATCCTTTATCTGGAAATTGATTTTATAAGTCAAAGAGTGATAAGAGCCATTATATCAGCCAATCAGAAAGGAGAATTTAAACAAAATAATTGCATCTACTTTAAAACTCTTATATAGTGATTCCCTTGCTTTATTTCAAATTTAAGCTTATAAAAGGAATTTAATGTCACAATCAAATGTAATTGATAAAAAATGGCATCACTCATGTACAACACTTTTATTAGTGAAAAATTTATCCAGAGTTATATTTTCAGCCGTTA
This sequence comes from Phyllostomus discolor, assembly GCF_004126475.2. Lineage (NCBI taxonomy): Eukaryota > Metazoa > Chordata > Mammalia > Chiroptera > Phyllostomidae > Phyllostomus > Phyllostomus discolor. Next base: position 29,657,807 of record NC_040904.2, on the reverse strand, counting down.
GCTTTCTGATAATAGACAATATACAATAGAAAAACAATGGAAAATATAATTCTGAATAGTTACATAGGCAAACTCCACCAGGTCTGTAAATGCCACATTCACAAGCATTACTGAAACTGGAATGACAATATGCCAGCTATATATTTCATTTCATCTTCACTGTTGGGCTGGGAGGAGTACTCTAACCTTGATTGTGAGCCCCATGCAAATTTTTCCTAAATAAAGGTCATAAAGGGAAAACAACAACAACGACAAAAACCTACTGAAACAAAACAAAAGTATTCATAGCTCTAGGGAGCTCTTGATTCAATACAGATATCTCCTGGGGATTGGTTCACCCAGTACTGAACAATTTGACATATGTTCTAAGCATATTGGTATACAATTTAAAAAATCATTGTTATATGATCATTGATAAATAGAAGAAATTTAAATAAGTGGTAATTGAGTGTAAATGTGGAGGATAAACTGCATGAGTAGTAATGACACTGAATGACAAAGGAGGTTTTTGCTGTTCCACATCCTTTCTCTGTCCTTAGCAGTGTGCATAATGAGATGGTTAGCTAGGGTGTAATAAAAGATCTGGAAGAGAGAAAGAATCTGCTCCAGGAATAAAAGTCATTTTACCCAAGCAGTTTCTTCCCCTGGACAGTATATGGGAAGGAAAAAGGTGCTGTATAAAACAGAAGAGCAATTAAATAACTTATCCAAGGTCATGTATCCAATGGGTGACAGATCTGACATCTGTGTCCAAGTTTTCCTTCAATAAGTTTTCTCTTTCAGAGAAAGTGGCTACAGTATATGTTGATGATTCTTGAGCCTGTTAAATTGTGTGCTTGCACACATACACCATACATCAACTTAACAGTGAAAACATACTTGCATAAGTAATAAACAATAGACTGTAAATTAACTCATACAAATTTTCACCCTACCATTAAATCTTTCTGAGACTTAAGGATATTAATTAGCTTTCCCAATGTCACTAAATTAAAAAGTAGCAAACACAAACTTGAATACAAGCATTTCTAACTTCCCATCCTTTCCTTCAGAATTCACTATATGTACAAACAATTGAAGGTCTCGATATAAAATTATGTTCCCTTATTCTAAACAACCATTTCAACATACAAAATTGGAGGCCTATGTTAGGGCAAGCCAAGGGAGTTGTCCTGTTATTCTAAATTAAGTTGAAATGTGCTTTCCCACTGTTAGAGTGTCCTTGGAAAGTACTGAAATTTGACAAAGAAAAAAGCTGAAAGTGAAGCTGAAAGTCAGAGGGCAAAGGTCATCAGAGGATAGAGAATAGCCTCACTCTGCTGCTGCTCTAGGACATTCCTTCACTTCTCTAGGTGAAGGCATTAACAACTTTAGACATGCTTAAATATATTTCCCTTCCCTTATTTATATAATAAAGTAAAAACATGACATTATAGAAAATATTAGATTTCAAAGTTTATAACTCAGTGCCAAATTACTTCAACTGTTTCTTCTTGAGTAGCACCCAAATCTCCATGGAAATTCACTATTTTCATTATCTCCTCATTTTTCTCTTCATTTTGAGAATTCTAAAACTAAATATCTTTGACAATCCTTCAATAAATATTATAAGCTGGAAAAAAGGAATTGTAGGGTCACCTAGTCCCATTTATATTTTTAATAAGTAATACCTAGAAAAAGATAAAATATTATCTAAATCTATTTCCATATGCTTCAGAAGTAAATTTATGAATGTATACAAGTGGATATTCTACAAACTTTGATTTGCCAATGCTTAACAAAGCTGGCAATAGAGAGAGAAATTATTTAGTCTAGTAATTTTCTTACAGGAATTTATCCTCAGGAAATAAAGAAATCCACAAGGAAGTGTTCAAAATGATATTTATCACAATGTTATTTATAACAGAAAAAATATAAATAGCATACATAATTCAAACTAAGCAACAAAATGATGGCACATCCATACAAATATATATTAAGAATTATATTAAAAATAGTAATATAATATGAACTGCATTTTGTGTAGAAATAATAAAATAATGGTATAGGTTAAGGAACTATATAAAAACATAAAAATAGAACTGGTAAATATATTCAAAAGTAGGGTAATTAAAATAAAGACAATAAGTACAAAAAAAGACAATTATATTTAGAAGAAAATCAAATAAAATTAAGATATAATCATGAGAAGCAGGAAGAATATTTTCAAGTATAAAAGAATACAATTCTGCAGGTAATTTTGAAAATTCAGGTGCTACTTAAATTCTCTATGGTATAGAAAAGCATGGAAACCAACTCAATACATTACCAAGTGTTAGAAGTGTCATAGGTGGGCACAGGTAACCAGGTTCTTGGTGATTGGGACAAAGAATTGAACCAAACACCCAGAGTTTATAGCAGAGAACATGGGAGCAGGCCAACTCCAAGCAGAGATTGACCTCATGAGCTGGAGGGACTCTATTCTTACAGGGCAGATCCTTCCTGGCTAGTTTTGGTGGGCTTTTACTGAGCATGTGCAAGTAATTGCATTGCTTTAAAGCTACTGCACATGTGGTCTCCCGTGATTTTCCCTGATTGACCACCAGGGAAGAGGGTCCCACAATGCTACCGAATTGACCTCTGTTTCTCCTGGGGTCCCCCTGTACTAGGTTCGCCTTTCCCTTCACCAGAGAATTATAGCTCTCCATGTTAGAGATTGGTGAAAAGGAAAAGAATTGTTTATTCAAGTTATACAGACTTAAGAGTAATGACTTAATGTCTTCATCAAAATCCCAAAGTCCCTTAAAACACCTACAAACACACACAGTCCTTCCTTCCCCCCTTTGCCCAGTCTGGGGTACCGTATCTCAGGAAAAGAAATAGAAGTCCGTGGCTCAGGCAGTCCCCGGTTCTTCCCAATAATCTGTGCTCAGCTGGGAGGCCTCCCTCGGTTCCCAGCACCATCAGCTGTGTCACCTGGTTCTCTGCTAAAGCCGCATGGTGATTCTTTGCTAAAGCCCCATGGTAATTCTTCTCATGGCTGCTTGGGGGGGGAGGGGGCTCCCCACTCTTCCAAAGTCATGTGGTTCTCCTTACATGGCTGCAGCCATGTGGTTTTCTCTCCACTAGCTGTGCTTCTCTTTCCACTGCCACAGCTGCGTGGCTCCCTCTCTTCAATGGCTGCCAAGGCTGGGTTTAAATATCCTTGCAGCTTTACTGGGCTGCCATAATGAGTCTGCCAGGGGTGGCCCCATGTGGTAGAGCCAATCATCTCCAAGCTCTCACACAGGTGCTGTAACTAGGGGGAGTTGCCTCCCAGTTACTTCTTGGGGGGAAGTTCCTTCCATCCCCCTGGCTCAGAGCAGGGCCACAGCTATTTAACATATCTATGCAACCAGTTAAAGGTTATGGATATGTTAAATGACCACACCAGATGTTAGCTGCAAAACTGTTGCTATGCAAAACAGCTCTCAATGCTCCCGCTCCCCGTGTCCCTTCCCTCAACTCACACTGTAGTGGAGGGTGAGGACATCTTATATATCTTTCTAATATTTCCTGGACACCTTGAGTTCTGGACCCCCATTACAAATCCTTCTTTTGGGGGCCCCCTGGCTGCACCCTCCTATAGAAGTATAGTATAAAAAAGGAAATCACTTACTACCCCCAAGTAAAAGAGATTTTAAAAAATATAAGGAGATACCAACTGAACAATGTAATGTCTCAAAATGCTTGGATGATTTTAAAATTATAAAATAAAATTAAAAAAAACTAAGTGTCAGTAAATAAGTGGATCAAAAAACTGTGGTACATTTACACAGTGGAATCCTACACAGCAGAAAGAAAAGAACTCCCACCTTTCATGACAGCATGGGTGGAACTAGAGAGTAGGATGCTAAGTAATGTAAGCCAGTAGACAAAAGAAAAATACCATATGATCTCACCTATTAGAGGAATCAAATGGACAATAATAAACTGACAAGCAAAATAAAACCTGAAGCATAGAAACCTGGAACAGAATGATGGCAACCAGAGGGAGGAAGGAGGTGGAAAGAAGGGGAATGGATTAGTCAAATAACAAGTGAGAACGACCCAGGGACAGGGACAACAGTGTAGGGGATTGATGGTGGGAGCAGAGGGTTGGACGGAGGAAGGCAAAGGGGGAAAATTTGGACAACTATAATAGAATAAAAAAATTAAAAACAATTTAAAAAATTATAAAAATAGAAAATGACATTTTATAAATAGTAATGTCATAATCTCAATGTTAAAAAAGCATTTAATGAATTCAATACTCACTTCAAGTGTAGTTTTTGGAAGTGGTAGAAATGATAAGTGAATGCATAATTATATAACTGGAAAATAAAGATTAATTGTACTTTTTACAAAGCTTACTTAAGGCCCTACATTTAAAATAAATGGAATAATATTAAGTTTTTTTTACATTTTTAATGTATTATATAAATGGGTGATCATTTTTGCTAAAATAACAAGATAATATGGTCATAATAAATATATTTGTGTAGAACTTTTAGGTTGTTTCTGGCTCAGTATATTTTTAAAAACTTAAATGAGCTTTCTTTTGCGCTTTACAATTCATTATTCTATGATTTGTGGCAATAATCCATTAATTAAATAAATGTCTGGAAATCCTGAAAAAAATGAAGAATAAAAAGTGTATTATGTGTATCTTGTGCCTCCCCAAATCAAATGGGCTTAACCGATGGGAAAATGCATTAGCCCATATACACAGCATAGGAACAAGAGCTACTTCTGAGCCAGTTGATTCAGCTCTGAGTGAGGGGCCACTTGTTCCTGACTCTGTCACCTCTTGTGCTGACTTGATATTCTCTTATCTGTTACGGTAATTGTATGCTTGGAAAATTCAATATAGTATAAAACAATGACTGAATGCAATCCTTGGTGCATGTAAAAGAAAGTTAGGTTCTTGGTTCAGTCAGATAGCATCTTGTTTATTGGTGGACACTCTCTTAGGCATTGCAGTAATGTTTAGTGTCCCCGACCAAAAGACAATAGCACCCCCACCATAACTGTAACCACTAAAATACATATTTATCTTACATATTATTTTTTTAACCACTAAGCTATTTTTATTTTTCATTTTCTTAAATTATTTTATTGCCATTCAATTACAGTGTCCTCATTCACCTCTGTCACTGCCCGCGCCCACCCCAGCCAAACCCATGGTTGTGACACAAATACATGGACAATTAGAATTTGAATACCAAAATTAACAAACTTGATCTAAAGGGTATACTTAAGCACAGCATGTATACAACAGGCAGAAAATACATGTTTTCTGGGCAAATACCACTCCCAAAACACATTTGTGAAGAAATAGTTCAAGCTACAGTGCAACACTTTCCAGGTTGTTTCAAAAATTTGAGGGATCTTTTCATTTTCTTGCATGGTTATGCCTGAGTACTTACATTAATATACTTTTTCTTAGCATGTTTGGCACAAAAAAGAGAGCATAAACAGAGACTTTCATGGAGTAGTTTTACTTTGGAAAGTGTTTGGGAAAAGTAGGGAAGTGGGAAGAATAAAACAAAGAGGGAAACCCAATGCTAGGGTGGTGATTGCGGTAGATCCCTGGGCTTGATTCCACTGGAGACTCTCTGAAGAACTATGTGGAATGTGTATATGAGTTATTTACCTGAGGAATGGACAAGAGAAGTATTTATTTCTAGCAGTTTTTCCTATTGATCAAGACCCCTTTCTATTCTATAGCGTGTTAACTCTCTTGTACTTCCAAGTTTGTGTGTGTGTGTTAGAATGGCTAAATTTTGGCAACTGTCAACCCCAAAATGCATTCTGCATGCTTACATTTATACAACATGTTATAATAGTGAAAAATTTTATAATAGTGAAAAGTCAATCAGTGGTTACCTAGGGCTGGGGAAAGTACTGAATATAGAGGAACATAAGGGAACTGTTTGGGGTGATAGAAACACTCTCTACCTTGATTGGATGATGGCTATATGGGTGTATACATTTGTCAAAACATATGTGCATACTATGGTTGTGAGAAGGTTCCCTAAATTTTGGTAATGTGCCTTTCAAAATTTTGTCATTGGAGTTTTTTTTTAAATTGTCAAAAATGTCAACTTTGACACTTTTAGAAATTTAAAATTATTGAACTCAAAATTTGTAAATAGATAGAATTTTTTTCCCTACAGAAACACAATAAAACACTTGGAAAATCAGATGATGAGAGCTCTAACAGAGTTCATAATTTATATTTTGAAAATCTATAGTGTAGCTACAGAATATATTGTGTGGATAAGTTGTACTCAGAAAAAATTTTGAAGCTTCTCTTTCTTTAATTGAATAAATTAATGTTCACTACTAGAATAAAATAAGACGGAGAAAGCATTTTTTCAGTTATCTAAGTTTGGTAAGACATTGAAAAGAATCATATTTGTTATATAAAAATATTTGTTGAAAAATTACTTGAAATAACAGTATAAGGGCAGACCATAAAAATCTCACATTTTAATAAAAGTGATAGAATAAAAATGTTATTCTTTTAGCAGAATTAACTCTGAGCTTACATGTACTATAGAATAATAAAGAAGAGAGTTCTCAATTACAAGTATTGATCTACAGATACACATTTGTATTTGTACAAATAATTATACTTTTTAAAAAATCATTTTTGAATTTTTGTATTTCATGTATTAACTGATATAAAACCCAAAAATTCATTGAGAAATAAATGTTAACATTATAAAAGCTTGAGTATTTCAAAATCCCCTTTCACTTTCAGAAGGTTTCTGATTTGGATAAAAAATAGTATATGGGCTAGTATTCAACCTGAAATCCTAGAGCTACCTGGTAGTTTTCTTTCTCCTGCACTGGCCTGACTTCATATGCAGTAAATTAGTGCTATGTCCTACCACATTTTCACTACATTTTCTTGTTTATATTTAAATGTCTTATTTAGGTCTTCATCATATTTTGTAAAACTATGTGGCAACCTCCAAGTTCATGTCTCTGCCTCTACTCTACACACTTCAGTTCATTAGACTTATTGCTTTCATATGAGTTTCCAAAACTGAAAGTCTGATTTCATTATTCAAATGCTATATTAGCATCAAGGGTGCTATATGAGCCACAGTCTCAACTCCAGAATCCTTAAATGGAATTACAAAGTATTCCATGATTTAGTTTCTCCCTTTGTCTTCCTCATATATCTTATCCCACCTCATTCATCTCAGGCCACATGCTCCTCCTCTCTGCTTTTCCACATCACTTTTAATTCCTTCTGGAATAAACAATTGTATCTTAAATGATTGGAAATCCTCTTGTGAGGCTTCAAAACCTAATTCAAGAAACTTAGGGCAGGTGATTTTTTCCTTTCTAAAGACTTCTTTGTCTGTATCTCAAAGTTGAAATCACAGTTTTCTTTTTCTGACATTGTATTGTATGTGGTGCGTACATGTGTCTGTGTGTGAGACACCACTCTGTAACATTTACTTTTGTATTTACAAGACTAATTGGAAATAGATACTCTGACATCTTTGTTTTCTCAGACAATGAATGGGTGAATAAATAACCAGACTATTCACAGACTATCCAAGCCTAGTTATTCATATTGTAGCATATTATGTGTTTCTTATGGATGTACAAAAAACATTAAAAAAGTGAAAAATTCAGAAAACATACAACACAAACTAAACTGGTTTAGTTTGAAAATGACAAAAAATTCAGTTCTATTTGCCAAATGTGTTCCTTTTTTATTTGTTTTGCTTCCTAGATTTGGAGGTTTGCCCTCAACAATGTTGATTATTGAAACTATTAGGAACACTTGCATTTGTCTATTTTAATAGAGAATTTCTAGATTATTTAATAATCTAATTTTATATTACATTATTACTTTATAGTAATATTACATTGTTATTATTATCCAGCACAAATGGCATAAAGTATACTACCTATCAAAACAAAATTTTGTGTTATAATTTATTTTGTATCAGTATTATTTTAATATAATAACAGTAACAAATGTAATTTCTTTGTCCTGTTCTATAACTGACATAATCATATCTTTTAAGACATAAACTGGGGGTTAAATTTCCATAGAAAGCATTTTTGAGATTGCCAAAAGCTTTTTTTTTTGTGATTTAAAATTGGTCATAAAACACCTAGAAGCAAGCAATAATTTATTTTACTTGAATCAAATATTTGCATCTTTCAAATTTTATACTTTTTATATCTCCTTTTATTTGTCCAAGGTAGCTTTTTAAAAATTTGATAGGTGCAAATATAGAATAGATAAAAAAACTAGTCAAAATTATATTTGCTACTTAGTGGTATTACAATTCGAAATACTGCCTTCTAAACCCATAAATAATGGGCTAAGATTTGTCTATGTTTGTGAGTATGGGAGTTTTGGAATCTTCCATGGACTACATCAAATTTGCTGATAATCATAACGGTAAATTAGTGATGGTGAAAATGACATTGATGTTAGTAATAAATCCTTGTTTATTTTTTACAATTAACACTCTTCCATATTTAAGTGTTACTAGACTCACACTGTTCATTAAAGAATGAAATCTGAGATAAGTGACTTGACCAAATACACTCTACATGGAAGAGGCAGGGCAGAAACACAGGTCAAATTTAATGTTTTGCCCACTACAAAAATAAAATGAATATCCTGATATGGCATTTTAAGATACTACATCTGCAATGTGAAGTGTATCTTTTGTATCAAGTTTTTCCTTAAATGATGAAATAGAAAAATCCCAGCAATTGCAAAATAGCCCATTTTCCCACTTTAAAATACAGTGCAGTCCATTGAGCAGTATCAGTTAGGAGGAGAATAATGTATATCCAGAGGAGACTATTTACACATATTGTTATCTTTCCTAAATTTAAGAACACATCCTGCATTTCTAGGCATTTAACCAACTTTAGCCAACTTGGGATTTTAAGAATCAGGAGAGCAGAGTTGTTTATAAACTACAACATTGACCATAAGACCAGCATGCAGATGAGAAAGGAGAGATCCAGGAACTGTGAACATATACAGAAAACTGTTTAAAACAATAATCATCTTATTAGAGTTCTTACATAATAAACATCTAAAATTGAAATGTTTTTTCAGATAACACTGAGATCAACCCAAAATGTTTCATACTAAAATATATATATATATATATATATATATATGTATTGAAGAATATAAACACCATTCTGCATATTAAAATATATAGCCAAAATATTCTCTAAATTGATATTCTCCCATTTTTGTTTCTGAGTTATAACTGGTAATTTTTTTTTTCAAATAGTTTTCCGAGAAAGCCTATTTTGTGATTGGGTTCAATTCACAACCAGCTACTACTGACATCAAAACAGAAAGTTTCTGCCTAAATCATGGGCTTTATTTCACTGCATAAATAGCCAATAGTTTTTCAGTAGAAAGACCAGTAATGATCTTACAGTTAAATAGTAGCTACACACCTGCCAGGTTATTGTGATTTTTGGCATCCTTGGCATATGCTCTCATTTTGGCCAAATTCTATTTCAGTTGCAGTCATGGCATTCTCAGAGCTACCCGATGGCTTTCTAAATTGATCTGACATCTGCAGTGCTTCCAGGAATGAGGTTTAAAAATAAAACAGTGCTTGGGACATGCATATAGAGATGCAGAAATTCAGAATAACTTTTTTTATTTGGGAGTTAAAATACATCCCCCACCTATGTCACACTTTTTTTAATATACATGTTTGTTGCTTATCTAAGCCTTAAAGCAAAATATAAATACATAATGAAAGTTCAAAGCACTACCATGTTGGCAGTGCTTTATGTAGCCAAAAATTTTATGTAGCCAAAAATCCAGATTTTTTAATGACCAGCTTCTCAAAACTATCCCTTCACATTGTATTCAAATATAGATTTTATAGATTTGTTCCTCTCAGTTTAATCTTCTTAATCTCTCCTTTGACTTAACTATGAATTTCTGGTTTTACAACATTGCCCCTAACTATAACCAGGATATTCATGTTGATGATATCCCATCTGTTTTACATTTTCTACAGAGCAAGTTTGATAGTTTTACTTTTTTGTCTGACTACACTATTTTCTGTTCAACCTTTCCCAGTCACATTCTTCTAAATCTGGAACTATTTGAAAGTATCCATTCTTTTACTTTTTAATTTTTTTGCTAGTTTTCTGTAGATTTCTACTGTTGGTAACTTAGTTGTATATATATTTTTTCCTCAATGAAAAATAGTTATTTTTAATTCCCTATCAGATTCTCAAATTAATTTTTCATATTTATTTAGGTTTTATTTTTAAAAACTTTGAAAAAAGATATTGGCCTGTTCATACCTTATGTTCCAGGAAAATACTGTGTGGATGCTGACCAGAGTTTTCAAAGGTTAATATGTTAAATGGGGAAAGTAACCTTTTCCAGGCTAACTAACTTTGGGGTTTATTTCCTTAAATATGATTAAATAAAGTTCATTGCTGAAAAACTTTACAAAATAATAAAGTAAAACATTTTATAATTTTGTAATAGCATGATACAAACTCAATTACCTAAAGAATCTTTTTGTGTCTAAGAGTCCTTTAGATTAGCATTTACCTAAACCAGATTAGGGGTAATGTGGATTGAATGTCGATTACTTCAATATCATATTGTCATTAAACTATATCTTTCCCTGTCTTATGTGTCAATATCCTCCCAGGATAAATACCAAGTATGTTCTAAATATTCTTCTAGAGTTGAAAATAGAGTGATGAAAGGTCAGAAAAGGAAATTATACAAATGGCATTCATATTTTAAAGATAAAAATAAAATACAAGTAAGATAAATTTAAATACTGAAGAGTGCTAGGTACTAAATAAAAGTGGATAAAATGGAGAGAACTGGGAGGCTTTTAGAGGGACTTTCAGGAAAGTTGTCTTTGAGAAGATGACATTTGGGCTGAGCTCTGAATAAAAAGAGGAAACCGTGCATATGATGATCAGCAGTCACAGAACTCAGAGTAGAGGGAAGAACAGCAAAACGTCAAGGGTAGAAATAAGTTTGGTGTTTTCTAATAATTTAAAGTGTCCTAGCCTGGTTCAAGTAAAGGCAATGAGAAGGTGAGAGAGATAAGCAATGAGAATGAAGAGGGAGGCAGTGACTACATCATTTAGATGTTTGTATGGAGCTTGGGTTTTATTCTAAGAACACTGAGAAAGTGTTGGGGAGTTTAGAACAGAGGGATTCCATGAATTTAAAACATCATTCTGTTTGCTGTGTGCTGAATTGCTAATTAAGGAGTAAAAGTGGAAACAAACTATTAAATAAACTATTGCATTAATCCAGATGAGTGAAATTTTCTTGACTAATGTAGTAATGCTGCAACATGTATTTTGAGAAGACGTAATAGGATTTGATGCTGGGCAAGATATGGGAGCTGAGAGAAAAATAAATTAATGGTAATTTGTAGGTTAGTTTAATCAATAAAGTGGACATGTGATTTACTGAAATTGGGAGGACAACAGGAAGAGAAGAGTATAATTACACTTTGAGACCCAAGTGGAGAAATCAAATAGACATTAGATGTATATATTTGAAAATGAGAAGAAAGAAAGGCTGTGAAGTGTTTGGTATAAGTATTAGAAATTATGGGACTGTATAGGTCACCTAGAGAGATAAAGTTGATTGGAAAAACTGGATAACCTGACACCAAACCCTGAGAAATAGCATATATTTTGAAAAATTTAAGTTTATGCATTTTTTAATTACCTTGTGTCTTGAGAAGTGGGAATAATCAAGAAGCTTCAGTATCTTCTGAGAACATATAGATCCAGTCCTACAGAAACCAGAGGAAAAGAACTAGATGAGACCAAAACTCGATGTTGGAATTCTGTTCTTAAAGTAGATAACTCTGTGAAGACAGACATCTGAATTCATGTCATTCAGAAGTTAAATTGGTAGATTTCCTATCCCCGATTATTTTCTGTAAAGAATTAGCATTTATTTCTGGTATACAGTCAAATCCCAGTTCTCAAATGTCACCTCTCTCAAACAATTGAGTTCTTGACCAAGTTGTTCATGGAAAAAAAAATGTCTCAGTTGTCAAACAAAGCTTCGGTTTTTGACCCAACAACCCGTTTATACTCAGACCTACATGGTCAGTCATGTGTTTCTCAAGTGAAAAAGAAGATTCTTTTTTTTGAACAAAATCACTGCTGGAACAGATTTCTGGAACAAATTAATTGTGAGAACTGAGGACCCACTGTATTAATGCAAAATACCCAATTTTCTGAGAACAGAACTGAAACATAAGTACTGATCCAGACAAGGAAATTCAGCAAAGTTATTCAGGTCATGCACTAAGCAAAACTTTACATTAAGAGATCTATTAGAATATATGCTTCTTTGTCATAAGAAATTTAAAGACTTCTAAAATGCTACTGTTAGCATATATAGCTAGTTAGTTATCAAAGCTAATGAAATCAAACATTAATTCTGCTTAAATAGGCATAAACAAGAGTGGGACATTCTTCTGTTGAGGCATGCACAGTGGAAGCCAGGTGATGATGTAGAAATCGACGGCATACACAGTAGGAGAAAAAATGACAGTCGTAAGGGGAGGGTCCAGAACAAGCCCGCAAAGAATTAGAAAGAAGACAGGTTAGCTTGAAAGAAAGCTTACCCCATCCCAAGCTCAAGGTAATATAATCATATTTTAACAAAGGCCCAAGGTTCATCCATTCACATACTCTCCTTAGCAGTTGTGTGGGCACGGCAGGTGAGTGGGCCCAAGCGCAGGCCCATGCTGTGTCAGTCGCAGCCTGGATGCCATTGGGTATTGGCTGCAGATGTACGGATGAAGAAATGAGACACAGAGAAGTTCTGCAAGTCAAGTCTTGTGCCTGAAAAGCACAGATGCAGGTCTGAAGCCCCAGAGGTTAGATTTCTTCTGCAGGTAGACAGAGCTGAGCCACCTGGTGGCAGATGAGACTTTAGGCACCTGGGGGCAGTCTTTTGTTTTTACTCCAATAAATCTTACCACTGTGCCTCAAGTCCTCTATGTATAGGTCCTTAAATTGCATTTCTTGTGACTGTGGAAGAATCCTACTACCACTGGCAATGCCACTACTCCTATTGCAATGAATGCAATATTTAATAAGTTTCAACCTAAAAATCTTTCAGCAGTTAACACAAGTGAATAGAAACCCAGTGGACCCACGATTCTGAAATTCACCAGCATCTATCTATCTGTCTGTCTATCTATCTATCTATCTATCTACCTATCATCTATCTATCATCATCTATCATTTTATTGCTTAGTGCACTGCTATATTATCCATAATCAATTAGCCTGTTTATATTGTCCTTGAAATTCGATCTTTAAACAGCTTAAACATCTTCAAGGTGTTTTATTTTTCATTTCTGAATGAAAGCATCTTACTAATGTTATTATATTATTTCCAAGACAACTGGGAAAAAAAGCAAAATTAAGTGATTATATTTTAAAAATCTTCCTAAACTAGGTTTTCACTTGGATATAACTGGTGGGCTGGGTTGTCCATGGTTCCCACATCCCAAAATGTGTGTAATCACATTCTGGCCTTTTGCTCAACAGAGATGATGATAGACTATGTAGGCATAGTCGTGGGGATTACAAATGAAACTGGAATTCTGGAACCAGGCAGTGTTTATACATTTTAGCAGGGTATTATTTATAGTCTAAATCTGCTTCAGATTAGATAAACTCAGTTGTGATTGTTCTTTTGAACAATGGCCTAGCATTGCGGTGGTGAAGAGTAGGGGAGCGGAGGCAAACAGTAATAACACTGAGACTGGAAATGCCAGAAGCGCTGCAGCGGGATGAGGGAAAGGGGAGTCAGTACTGCCAAGAACTGGTCTGAAGGCACAGCTCATTCGAAATTGGTTGCCATGATTAAAAAAAAGATTTTCCTACACAGAAAGTTATAAAGAAACACTTTTATTTAATTTAATGAACATTTTCTTTTCTTTTTTTAAAGATTTTATTTACTTATTTGTTTGTTTATTTGTTTGTTTGTTTATAGAGAAGGAAGGGAGGGAGAGAGAGAGAGAAACATCAATGTGCGGTTGCTGGAGGTCATGGGCTGAAACCCAGGCATGTACCCTGACTGGGAATCGAACTGGCGACACTTTGGTTTGCAGCCTGCGCTCAATCCACTGAGCTACGCCAGCCAGGGCTAATTTTATGAACATTTTCAAATAACACAACACTGTACCATCTCCACCTTTTTTCTGCTTCTTTCCTCCTTAATGAAATGCATGATTATTCACTATTAGACATTTTGATAGCTCAATTATTATATAAAACTACTTAAGTGCTGTATTATGCCATTATCTATTTAAAAACATAAATTTAACTCTTGTGCTCATATTTTTAATTCTATTGACACTTACTTCAGCGCTTATAGATCAAATCAGATCAATGCATTTGAAGACCTTAAGAGGCATAGCAACATGGGACAACATTTAGGATTATGAGGAATAAACAATGATCTTGTCCTGAAGCATTTTGAAATTTGGTTTGGAAGAAAAATTAACATCATATCGAAATGTAACTTTTGGAGAACAAACATCATGTCGAGGTTAAATAAATACTTTCCCTACTCATTAATAAATAAATAAAATATGAAAGGCACAGAAATGCTCAGAGCGACATTACAGAACAGTGGATGAGGAAGTGCCAGCCCTCAACTCCCCCCAGAAAAAATTGTTTGCAGAAGAACTCACAGACAAACACAACCATATGGGAGCCAAAGAGTTCAGTTGCAAGGTTCAAGTAACTCAGTAGAGCAGAACATTCAAGAATAGGTGCAGAAAGAATACCAACAATTTCACTTTACCTGTGTCACCCTTCTTCCAGGGTGGCACTGCTCAGAGCAGTGGGAGAGCCCTCAGCCAGTTATTTCTCCCACTGAGAAGGGTAAAAGCTGAGAGAGTGCCTGGCTCCCCCAGCGTTGCGGGGCACTGCTGGAGAGATCCCATTGTCTCTCCCCTCCTGGCACACTGAAGAAATCAACATGGTTTAGTGGGTGTGGGCAGCTAGGATCTGGGAAAGAGAAGGTGCTTGCAGTAAGGGAAAAGAAGGGAACACTTTCAGACTCATTTTATGACACCAGCATTTTCCTGGTACAAATATTAAACAAGGGCACTGCAAGAGAAGAAAATTATAGACCAGTATCCCAGATAAACATGCATGCAACAATACTCAACAAATTACAAGCAAAATGAATTCATTGGTGTATTGAAAGGATCATACACCTGATCAAGTGGGATTTATCCCTGAAAAGCAAGGATGGTTCATCATTCACAAATTAATAAATATAATATACCACATTAATATATTGTAGGGTAAAAATAGTAAATTATGTAATTATCTCAAAAGAAAGCAAATGAAAAAATTCAATTTTTCAATTTAAAGAATTATTTTAATATTTTCCTTTTTATTGAATTTATTGGGGTGACAGCTAACAAAATTCTACAGGTTTCAGGTGCACAATCCCACAACACATCATTTTTGATTAATCTTTCAACAAAGTATGTATAGAAGGAATAAATCTCAACATGACAAAGGCCATTTGTGATGAACCAACAGCTCACATTGCAATTAATTGGGAAAACAGGAAACCTTTGCATTAAGGTCATGAACAAGGAAAGAATGCCCATTCTCATCATGCTCATTCAGCATAGTACTGGAAGTCCTAGGTGGAGCAGTTAAAACACAAATAAATGAATAAAAATCATCCAAATTGGAATAAAAATTCAAAGCTGTTCACAGATTATGTTATTTGATATATACTTAAAAATTCTCTAAAAATCTGTTGCAATACGTAAGTAAATCGGTAAATGTTAGGATACAAAAAAATCAGTCATGTTTCTGCATACACTAACAACACATGTCCAAAGAAGAAATTAAGAAGATAATCCCCTTTGTAATAACACCAAAATAATGAACTATTTAAGAATAAATTATCTGAGGATGTTAAAGCTCTGCATGTTGAAAACTATAAATCATTGATGAAAGAATTTGAAGACAAATATATGGAAAGATATCTCATGTTCAAGTATTGGAATGACTAATGTTTCTACAGTGTCCACAGTACTTAAAGTGATCTATATATTCAGTTCAATCCTTATCAAGATTCTAAGAGCATTTTTCACAGAAACAGAAAAATCAGTCCTATAATTCATATGGAACCACAAAAGACTCCAAATAGCCAAAATAATTTTGAGAATGAAGAATAAGCTGAACATATCATACCAACTGATTTCAAATTCTCTTACAAAGCTTTGGTAATTCAAAGAGTATTGTGCTGGCACAAAAACAAAGTGGGATAAAATAGAGACCTTGGGGAGGGGGACATGCACATAGAGTTGACTAATCTGCCAAAGCTGCTCCTTGATTACAAAATGGGGAAAGTGCAGTCTTCTCAATAAACAACATTGGCAAAACTGGATATCCACATGCAAAAGTTTGAAATTTAACCCATATCTTACCAAACATAAAAATTAACTCAAAATGGATTAAGAACCTGAAGTGTGAAACATTTAGAGGAAAGCACAGAAAAAGTTTCTTGACATTTGTTTTAGCAACGATTTATTTTTTTAGCCATGACACTGACAGCACTGCAAAAAGCAAAAATAATTAGATGGTATTATATCAAACTATAAAAAAAAACTTCACTGTAAAGACAACCCACAGAATAGGATAAAACACATGCAAAGCACATATATAACGATGGATTAATTTCAAAAATATATAAGGAACTCATATAGCTCAGGGTCTGTGGGGAGGAGGAAATAGGGAGGTGATGGTCAAAGGGTACGCTGTTTCAATTATTCAACATGAATTCTGGAGATCTACTATACAACATGATATCTATAACTAACAATACCATATTGTGTACTTTAAAGAGGGTAGAACTTATGTTTTCTTCTCATTGCACACATACATGCACACATAAAAATAATAAAAATAATAAATGGACAGAAGGAAAGTTTGGGAGATAATGGAATGTCTATTCCTTATTGATGGTGGTAATGGTTTCATGAGGGTATACTTACTCCTAAATACACTGAGTTATAGATATTAAATATGAATAACTTTTTAAAATGTAATCATATCTCAATAAAGTAATAAAAAATGAAAGGCAATAATCCTGGCAAAAAAGTTTAGGTGGAAAATGGTTATATGCAAGAATACTGTATTCACTTCTAGAAGCCAAAAGTTGTAACACTTTTGTAATTTAAGTCTCTGCCTTTCCTTCTTTATGAACATTATATTAAAATAGATTAATAAAAAACAATTCTTAACCAAGACAAATGTTTTAACAAACCCACCTGCAATTCAACTGATAGAGGTGAAAAATCAATTAAATTGAAAAAGTATGCATTTTTGTCATATGTGTAAAGCATAATGCTAGATATTTTTTCTAAGTCTCTGAAAATATTTCCTTACTTTATTTACTTATGGAATAAACCAAATATAATTTGTCAAAACTGTGAAAAATAGTAGGATGCCAAACTGACCTAATCCAGAAAGGTCATTTTTTTGTTACTCTCTATGAAAATGTTCAGGCTATTTTGCATACCAAATAGCTCTGAGTTGGCAAGGCTTATTAATTCCATACTAACAGAGTTAACATGTGGATGTAATACAAATTAAAGCTCATCATCACCTTCTAGTAAGGCATATAGACATAATGGCTGTAGTAGGCACTTGTTTAAAGACTTAAAACTTTTTTAAAAAAATATTTTATTTATTTATTTTTTAGAGAGGGAAGGGAGGGAGAAAGAGAGAGACACACACACATCAATGTGCAGTTGCTGGGGGCCGTGGCCTGCAACCCAGGCATGTGCCCTGATTGGGAATCAAACTGGCGACACTTTGGTTCCTAGCCCACGCTCAATCCACTGAGCTACACCAGCCAGGGCGACTTAAAACTTTTTTATTGAATAAACAATGAAAATAGGAGAATATTTGTGTACAAAGAGTTATTCTGTCATTCTCCTCCTTTCACTATTTTGTTCACTAATCCATAAATGAGGAGTTCGTCTTAATAGTTGAAATAGTGTTTATGTTGTTAAAAATATTTATGTTTCTCTTAAATATACAGTGATAATCTCCCCTCTCCAAAATGATAGTAGCTTGTCTTTTGAGATTGGAAAAGTGGTTAGTCAACATTGGAATGTGTTGTAAGTGGAAAATATGCACAAGATTTCAAAAACTTAGTAAAAAAATATATTTTCTACTGATAAGTTATTTATATTAATTAAAAGTTGAAATAAAATATTCTGGATTCTTGCTTACATAAAATATGTTGCTAAAATTAATTTTATCTCTTTCATGGTGTGGTTACTAGAAAAATTTAAATGAGACATTTGGCTCACATAATATTTTACTTAAACAGAGCTGGACTATGTACTATCCATGTATTAATTTTAATGCTCAAATATTTTTATATATTTACTCATGGCAGTATTATTTATTAAGTAATTCTAATGTGGGGCATTCTGGCTGATTCGATCAAGTTTTTCCAATTCTTGGTAATTCTACAATGAGTAGCTTCATGTTTACAGCCTTCTATTTCCATTAAATTATTTAATAAGAAAAAAGTGGTAGAAATATATCAAGCATAGATATCATTTTAAGTCTTGTTACATATAAATAATTTGCATATTATAACAAGGTTATATACCTTTATATTGCAAACAGCAATATATTAGTATACCAGGTTCATCAAAACCATTCCAGAATTAGAAGTCTTATGTTTAAAAATATTTCATTTTTATGAAGATGAAAAGCTCTCTCAAGGTTACTTTAATTTACATTTTAAGCTTTTATAGAAAATGAATATCATTTTCTTATATTTATTAATGCATTTTTTCAAATTGTCTCTTCTTATCCTTTGTTTATTTGAATTTTTATGTTTTTTTTAATAAATCTGAAGTAAATGTTTCCATTTTGGTAAAAGTGGTGAAGAAATAGATGAGATTTGACAATTGTCAAATGCTTATTCTATTCCATGTACCATTTGGTAATTTTACAAATTTACTTTACTTGTAATCTTTACATTAACATTAGACATAGGTATTATTAATCTCATTCAAGTAACTTAACTTTAAAAAGTTTCAGTAAGCTTACCAACAATCACAAGTCTATTGGGTTGGACAGAAAGGTCATTTGTTTTTTCCATACAATGGTCGTAGTAGCACTTAGTTGTCTTTAACTTCATTTGAAACAATTTCATTAGATTGCATTGTGACGGCTGTCATACCAGTGTGCGTTAAAAAAAATCAAAATCGGTGAATTTTTGTGTAGCCATTTTAATATTGAAGATGGAATAAAATATGCATTCTTGGCATAGAATGTTTTATTATTTCTAGAAAAGTAAAAGCACAATTGAAATGTAAAAAAAAAAAAGTGCAGTGTATGGAGAA
This sequence comes from Phyllostomus discolor, assembly GCF_004126475.2. Lineage (NCBI taxonomy): Eukaryota > Metazoa > Chordata > Mammalia > Chiroptera > Phyllostomidae > Phyllostomus > Phyllostomus discolor. Next base: position 29,638,354 of record NC_040904.2, on the reverse strand, counting down.
AGTGCTGTGATTGATCAAACATTTCAAAAGAGGTTTGCAAATTTTCCTGCTGGATGATGCTCCATAGCTGGGTAGACCAGTTGAAGTTGATAGCAATCAAATTGAGACATAAATTAAGAACAATCAACTTTATACCAGGAGATAGCTGACTCATGTGATATATCCAAATCAACAAAGTTGTTGGTGAAAATGAAAAATGTGTCCTTTATTTTATGAAAAAAAATAAATGGGCTTTTTGGCCAACCCAATATTATAAAACATGGCTTAAGCAGATTGTCTTATAAGCCTACATTATTTTTTCACCATAACATTTTATCTCTGTATAAAAATCATTTTTTGTCTATTATATTTGATGTAACTATTTTCCATATTTTTGCTGCCATTTAAATATATATTTTCCCATTTAAAAATAACAAAAGCAAGCAAATAAAACCCTCTTATACTCATGGCATTTTTTTTTTCTGGAACTGTTTAATGCAGTAAAATGGGAAAAATTCTTGAAGAATTAAAAAAAGCTAATAATGCTAGATTTCAGAAAATGACTAGGATGAAAAATGAAAGTTACAAGTGAATTTGGACAAAATTCTATAATGTAGGCATTTTGGGAAAGATCATACTGCATTCAGTTAGCAAATATTCACTGAATATATGAATATTCTATGTGCCAGAAAGGTGAGACGAAGTACCTCCTCACCTGCTCAAAGTCAAGTAACAAAGAACTACACGGGCAAAACAAATGCTTCCTAAATATCACACAATGATTCACCAAGAGAAAGTGATATATAATCTCCAGAGATGAGGAGAAATTTATTTAGTAACCAGTATAGAAGAAGATATTCTGGGAAAAGAAAATAGCTTGAACAAGTAGATAAGAAAGAACCATACACTGAAAAAAAAGGCTGAAAATCTCAGTTTTATTGATGCTTAGATTACTGGCAGAGATGGACAGCCATGTGTTAGGGAAAAAAAAAAAACATAGTTACCATTTATTAAATACCTCAGGTGTTCCAACACTGTGTGGTGTTTTACATATACTTACTCTGTCAAAATATTTTATTATGATCTCATTTACAGATGGAGATTCTCTTCTTTAAAGAAATAATAATCTGTTTAAACTTACACACAAATAGTTAACTGTCACATCAGTTGCCAAACTGTCTTTCCGACTAAAAAGTTCTACTTTTAAGTATCATATCGCTACTTTTGTGAGAGGGAAGTTTTAGATATTGTGATGTATTTGGGGAATCGGTTATATTTAAACTAATATTTATATTTTAAGAATGCAAGCCAAATTAATGATGCTGCTTGTGGCCTGAAGGCTTGGGAAGTAAATAGCCATTTAAAAGGCTGCTGTGATAGATCTGACAAGAATCAATGGCAATGCCAACCTAGGCAGTGCCTAGGACAAGGTTTCAAATCTGCATAATGGTTGGAACTAATAATATTGGAAAACTACCTACATTTAAACAAGGAAGGAGAGAGAAAAAATATGAGCGACTATTATTTTTCTACATTGGAAGATTGGTTAATGACAATTTTGCAATTTATATGAGAAGAGAAATGGAAAAGGAAAATCAAATGAGGAAGACAGCAAAAAGTCAGTTAAAAATATAGATCTGGCATTTAAGTGAAAGGTTATAGCTAAAAGCATACATGTTAGTTATTGACCTGAGACTTTCATTAAAGCCACTGGAAGAGAACAAACATTCCATTGAATGTGATCCTACTAAGAGAGAACAAGAGAAAAACATTGGAGGTAACAACCAAGGCCCCAGAAGGCAGGGGTGTGAAAAAAATGCACAGAGTAAGAAGGAATAGTAGGAGTGGAGGCTACACAAGAGAGCAAAAGAAGAAGGGACGTGAAGAAGCCACTACAGAAGAGTTTTAAGAAGTAAATGAACTCCCAGCTCCAAGATAAATAAGATTTGGTGGCCTAAGGCATAGTATGGTGACTATAACAAACATGCTGTATTATATACATGAAAGTAGATACATGAAAGTTGTCAAGAAAGTAGATCTTAAATCACCACACAAATCATAATTACTTGAGGGAATGGAGGTACACTATTGAGTGCTTAGCAATAACAGCATTTTATTTCAAACCTAAATTTATTATTGTAATATTACTTATAATAGCCAAAATTTGGAAGCAACCCAAGTGCCCATCAATAGATGAGTAGAAATGTTATGGTATATCTAATCATATTGTATACTTCATACTTAAAAATGTTATATGTTGATATCTTGATAAAGCTTGGAAAAATTTTAGAAAGAAGTAAAGGTTAACAGTGTGGGGACTGACTGTGGGAGTGAGGGATGGGCTGGGTGGAGGAGAACAAAAGGGGAAAATTGGGATGACTGTAATAGAATAACAATAAAAACATTTAAAAAAAAGTAAAGGTCAAATGACACAGAGAAATTAAGTAGACTATGACAATAAAGAAGCTCCAGGATTTACTAATTAAGAGGTAAAGTTGATAATCTTAAGGTAAATAAATTATGTTTAACATCTGTATGGGGAATATTCATATACAAATTATATTTCTATTTTAAATAATACATTTAATAGTAGAATAACATTACTGGGTGGCAATTTCTAAATATAGCTACTCATATACTTTGTTCTACTCAACAAAAGAATAATCATTCTCTTTGTTGGAAAATTTCAGCAGCTTTGAGGGTAATGAGAGCAAATTTAAGCTTCAAAATGAGATCTTCTAATCCCAGACTGTGTGCTCTTTTGGATTAATAACAGAATGCCTCCTTTACTCCATCAGGCCCTAATGATTGTTAGCAATTCAAGAGAAGCTGGTGTTCAGAAGAATTTTGCATTTGGGCTTAAATAAGTCCTGGACCCAATATACACAAGCTGTGTGAGTTCATTCTCTTGTTTGAACCAGAGGTTAATAATACCCTTCTCTGAGCTTGACTGTGAAAATTAAACTTGAAAGCAAGTGAGAAACATGTCATAAGGAGCTATCACTAAATGTCTTCCTCTGTAAGTTCTGTAAAAAGTAATGCACTATACTTATTTTAAAATATGACAAGTTTTTTTGGTAACAATTATTTTATTCCCTAAGCAAATACACTGAATACTGCTGAAACAACTGAATTTAAAAAAATAATGATTCAAAATAATGGGGCTATGTTCACAATCAGAAAAATATCTTGTTATCCAGGCTCTGCAATTGCTTTACAAGCCACCCTGTACAGAATTGGGTATTTCAGATTTTAAATCTCATTTTCCTTTATTTTCAGTGACATTGGTTACTACAATTATATAGATTTCAGGTATACAGTTCTATAAAACATTATCTGTATATTGCACTGTTTGTTCACCTTCCCAGTCAAATGTGCTTGCATCACCATTTTAACCCCTGCTTACTCTGTTCTACAATACCTCCTCCATCTCATTTTCCTTCTGGTAAACACCATAGCATTGTCAGTGTCTACAAGGTTTTGCTTGTTAGTTTGCTTTTGCATAATCCCATCACTTTCTTTCACCCAGGCCTCAACCTCCTCCCCTCTGACAACTGTCATCTGTTCTCTCTCTCTGAGTCTGTTTCTATTTTGTTTGTTCATGTATTTTTTTCATTACATTTTACATAAAAGTGAAATCATATGGTATTTGTCTTTCTCTGACTGACTTATTTCACTTAGCATAATATACTCCAGGTCTATCCATGATGTCAAAAAAGGTAAGATTTTCATTTTTGTGTGCGTGTGTGGCTGAGTAGTATTCCATTGTGTAAATATCCCATAAATTTTTTATCCACTGATCTACTGATGGGCTGCTCCCTAATCTTGGCTATTATGAATAATACTATAATAAATAAATTTAGGTCTGAAATAAGATATTGCTATTGTTAAGCATTCAATAATATTTTCTTTCAGAAGCTCTCAATATTTTTCCCATATTAATAGGTGAATAGATATTTTGCAAGAAATCTTGGAAATATTTTCCTATAAATGGGGATGATTACATTTTCACTTTAAATCCCATTCATAGAAAAAATAATTTCAAAACAATGATTTTATAAAAATATTTAGAATTTTTTAGTAATAATGCTGCCTAGTAGAAATAGAACTAAAATCAAGAAATTACCTTCCAGTTTTGCTCCCAAGTAACTGTTACTGCTGACAAGCTACCAAGCTTTATTTCAGTACTTTTTTAGATAAAGATATTAACAAAAAGCTATTAGATATTGTATTCCAGGTATGTGAATTTTCAGGTACTAAGTCATTTAATATTCTCAAGAATCATATGAGGCAACATTTTGTGAATGATAGTACTGAAGTACATGAAAAATTTAATTCACAATGCTAATAAATGCTAAGCCGGAATTAAAATCAAGGAATTCTGACACCAGAGTTTATGCCTTTGACCTTTGCTGTCCTGCCTTCTGGGGAAGCAAAACTCATAGAATTCTAAGGATGGAAAAGCGTCTGAAGAACACTTGAGCAGCCCTTCTCACTTTGCATATGAAGACAAGGAGACCTGGAGAGGTTCCGTGTTGTGTTAGGTTAGATCACATGTAGGTCTGGACCTACAGCTCAGCTCCCCAATTTTCCACCACCTATTTCACTACACTACCTTGATCCCACTCTTCTGTGCATAACATCATGATTTTGTAAACCATTTTAATAAAGGTTAATCTTGTTACTAGCTTCTAAGTGGCCTAGAAGAACAGAACTGTGATTGTGTACTTTGACATACACAACAAAGTGTTGTGAAATGAGTCTCATGAATTTTCTGGTCCCAAACTGTTCCACTTATTCCTGACAACATAGTTCTTTTCTGAGTTCCATCAGATTTGGGAGTTCAAAAAGATCATTCAGTAAGAAACTGTGGCAGAGGCTTGTCTTATCTGCCCCTCTAGATTTCCTAGACACTCTTGCTACTAAGGCAGTTACATGGCCGCCAGTGTGTTACAGATGACAGAAGAGATGGAAGGAACTCATGGCTTTAGCCATTTCAAACATCCCATTGGACCTTCTGCCCTCTTTCCTGCCACGGTGACTTGGAAGCATGTTCTTCTGAGAGGATGGCTAAAAGCTGCAAACAGTTTAAATGCATGAGTCAATGCTTGATGGAGAAATACCCAGTGGAGACACCTGGTGTGAATCACATGACGCCTCTGTGAAAAACAAACATTTAAAATATTAACCCATGGGTATTTGGATTTTATTTTATTCTTACTCTAACCTGTCCTGAGTAATGCCTACATGGTGGGGCAAAAATAGGTTTAGGTTTAAAGCTTTTCATATGGAAAACAATACAGTAATTAATAAATAAGAATACAACAATAAACTCTGTGTTTTGCATATTCACAACTGTGAACTTACTTTTGCCAAACCCTGCATATTGGTTTTGGAAAGGGAGTGTGACTGTAATAAAATGTCTACAATTTCTGGTAATCAGTTTAGTAAATAAATGACAACTAGTAAGAAAATTGATATCAGAGGATGAAGAGCTAGAAATAGCATACATTTTGCAATAGCAAAACCTTTACTAATGCAAATCTTCAAAGTTTGAAATGCTGTCCATATCTTACCAAATTCTTTTTAAGGCACAGGAAGTTATGATGGAGTTTTCATTTAGATGCTTAGTTAAATTCTGAAAAGTATTTACAATCCCTATAAAACAGGGTATTTAAAGGTACTTAGTACTAGCTAATTTAGGTGGTTCTGAGCAACTGAATGAAAATAGAGAATAAAGAATAAGAAGTAAAATGTTTATTCCTCTCATATGCATAGCACAGTATACTGTCACAGAATTTTTAGTGCAAAAGATCTAAATTTAAATTAGTTTACTGGCTAAATTACACTCAGTAATTTAACCTTTTTTATTGATTTTACACTGAGACAAAAGTGGAGAGGGGCAGCAAGGAGAGAGAGAGAACCACCGATTTGTTGTTCCACTTACTTATGAATTCATTGGTTGATTCTTTATGTGTCTGGACCAGGACCATTCCAGAAACCTTGGTGTATCAGGATGATGCTCTAACCAACTGAGCTACTGGGCAGGGAGGAACTATACCTTTTTAAGCTTCTGTTTTATCTAGAAACTGCAGAAAATAAAATTACATCAATTGTTTAAATTAATTGAGAATATATGTTAATTACTTAGCATATTTTCTGGATTTTAAAATGTGCTAAAATATCGGGAGCTATTTTGTTATTGCAGCAAGCATGGCCATGATCATCACCAACATCTTTATATGCCCAAAGATAACTGATGAGCACAGTCCTCAGATAGGGACCAAACAGGACCCTTATATTTAAAACAATGGAGCTATCAAAAACACTCATGTTATACAGAAACATTTTCCTCCATAATTATACAATGAACCCATCTTTCAGTGGGATGTTTGGTTTATCTGAAAAGGATTGTCAGGAATTTAAAAGAATTCAAAAGCACTTAAAATTATTTTAAAATCTGGTTATTGCAAAAAATCAGCTATGTCATTTTTGCCATTCAACAGTAATATGAAGAGTAAACAGACTGCTAATGAGAAATAATGAATATAAATTTCACAACTAAACAAAATAACATCACCTTTAGTACCTAACAGAATCTCAGATAGCATTAACCATCACCTACATTATTCTCTCTATTCTTCAATTAAAATTTTAGATTTTTAAATAATTTTTATATTTATATTTTTCAATGAGGTTTCAGTTTAGTTCTGTATTTAACCTGGGAAGATTGTCTCCCATTATTCTGGATGAGCTTTTATTCATTTGAATCACGAGGCTGGCTTGATTTGTGACAGTTTTCACTGGATTTTTCACCTAGAAGCCTCTCAAAATTCTTAACTGGCCTCATTATTTCATTTAAAAGTTTTGTGGAGGATTTTTTAAAGCACTCCAAAGCCCCATGGGGTGAAGGAGAGCAATCTAAGGCACTTGAACAGTGCTGGACATCCCGGAGGGAGTGCTGGGCAGTAAGCACTTTGCAACAGGCTGTGTACCGAGATCTTGGACAATTTAAAGGACCGATGAACTGAAAATCTCGATGAATCAAGACCATTCTACTCTTCACTTAATTCTATTCACGAATAAATTTTCAAGTTGTTGGCAAATAGTAGTTACTTAATAAATGTTTGATTCAATAAGTCAACCAATATGTATATAAATAAGTAATATGTAACTCCAAGTGCTCACAAATGGAAAGTATAAAGAAGCTCAATAGATAGTCTCATGAATGTGGTGATTGTTATTTTTCTACAGTCTTGAGTTGTGTTCAGTGGAAGGCAGTGAAAGACAAGCTATGATACTGTCAACAGGAGCAATGGGTAGACTGGGGGTAAAGTCTTTCAGCCTATTGGGCCTGCAGAAGAGAGAGAAGCAAGGAATTTGTAGCACAGCCATTAAAAACACAGGCTTTGTAGGTAAACCTAGAATCAGTTTGAATCTAGGTTCCGTTTGCAACTCCATGCGTTTGATCATGCAACCTGGTCATGGACATAGAGACACACTGCCCAGATGTTGCTTCTTATTGCCCCAGTTAATTGGCAGAAAGTCTACAGCCATCACACCTGGTAAGGGACTGAGTTTCAGATTGTCCTCTTCAAGGTTACACTTTCCAGAAGTTCTCATCCATCGACTGTTGGAGGCAGGGTTATAAAAGCCAAGCCACCCCAATTTTAGCCCAACCTGGGATGATTCTGATAGGTCAATTTTAGCTCCAGAGCTCCTTGTAGAGTCCTCTCTAGCTGTCCAGTCAGCATCAAACCTGGACCTCTCCCTCTGACTGATCTTGATTCCTTCCCTCCCCTTCCAGACATGTCCATTTCAAATGCCATTCCTAATAAATATGTTATACCCTAAATTTAAAAAAAGCAAAAACAACTTTGTCCCAGTTTCTGCTTTTGGAAGAACCCAACCTGCAACATTGCTCAATCAAGGAACCCACTATTCTCCTTTGAAAAAACAGAGGCTTTGTTAACCAGTCCAAGCAAGAGATATTGCTCTGATACTATTTTACTCATGTTTTGCTGTTGTACTGTCAAAGCAGTGTAGCACATCAGCAAACTGCTCAATGTTTAATTTTACATAGATGACATCATGATATAATATCAAATGCACATGTTTTACTTTAATAATTTTAAACAAATATTAACACCTCCGTTTATCTTTGCATTATAACCATGAATTTTGCCAAGATAACACTAAATTTATTACTAATGTTTTTTCCAGAATTTATTTTTTAGATTTTTAAAAATTGTGTCATATAACTAGATTATAATTGTTTATGAAATCCTTTAATAAGGACATATACTCATTTTTAGACATTCTATGAACTACTTTTAGATATTTGTGATTTATTAAATATTTATATTTGTTAGAGGAGAGACAGTCTTTGAAATCATTTAAGTGAATAGGTCTTCAGGCCCTGGAAAACAAACTACAATTAACACCATTGTTATTGCAATTCTTTTTACCAAATATCACCATAGTCCAGAGAAAAATTTAAAGGTGAATTTCCATTGAGTTAATATAACTATATCATCAAGAACAAAGATTATATTAATTGCATTTAAAATATTCCTTGAGCTATGGAGACATATAAAGAAAGTTAATGACACTATACTAATACTTTGTAGAATATATAGTATAATCTAAAATAAGATATAACTGAATTAATGAAAAAGATATAATAACGAATGAAAAACTATAGACACTATAATAGCAAACAAATTTGGGAGCTTATGATCTATAAAACTCCATGTAAAATCCTTCAGGGTATACAGAGATGAATGCATTCACAATTTAGTATGCAAGGAATAAAAGTGAACAAAAATCAGGGTAGAGTATGTATAAAAATACTGACAAATGTTAGCGTGGATCAAGAGTAAGAGACATCACATGTATTTGGTTGGAAAATTGAGAAAAGAGTGGTGAAAACAGCTTTCATAAATTGTATCTATAATTTCAACATTTAGGATGGGGGAGAGACAGGGTGTGAAAAGCCTAAGAAAAGAGAAAAGGCAAGAACAGATTGCTCATACTCAGGATTACACAAAGGAAAATGTTTAGCGCACAGGAAATAGAATTGAAAATTTATGGTATGTTTAAGAAGTAGATGAAGATGAAGGTACAAGAGATGATAGCAATCTGGTAACCAACAAAATGCTCTCCATTTGTAAGACTGTCTCTGTTCTTGTTCGCTTAGTTTGTATGATATTCTTGACATAAGTCATCCAAGTGCAATCACTAACCTAAGAGCAACCTCTGCTGGCAACCAGAGGTGGAGCTGCAAGTATTTGTACTGCAGTTTTACAATGTGATTTGACCATGTCAGATATAAATATAAAAAGTATACTTTAGGGGAAGGTTTTAACATTTTTATTGTATACGGCAGGTGATAAATTATATGTTTTCATATAAAGTGAAGGTAATTATGGCATATTTGTTTTAGGACTAAACAAAGATCAAAAGGTCTATGATAAAGGCCTGATTCTCAGTTCTCAGCCTTGTACCCTGAGAGCCATTTAGAAGGGACAAATAAACAAAGATAAGAGCCAGATTTCACAGGATTCTTAAGAATATTGAGTGAGAGAATGATATATTCAAACTATTTACTGTCAATAAAAAGTTCTGTACAAATAAGTTAATTCTAAATTTGAGAGATAGTTTCAGTGAAGCTGAATACTATAATGCATGCCCTTTTTGATATAAGTATAATTATAAATAAGAGCTCATATAGAAGGGACAAGGTAATACTTTTTTTCAGAAGCATATAAAAGAAATGCTACCCAGATACACCTTTCAAAAATTATATTTATTAAGAACAAAATCACTCTTCTTTGGTCTGTGTTACTGAAGTGCACATGTAGTTTGACTATAAAATATGTCTCAGGTAGGAATAAATAATTGTTCCTTAATAATATACAAATAACTTGTCCTTTGGGCTGCCATAAAGGATATGTACCATACAAAGACACGTATGCCCACCTACTCTGACAAATCTAGATACACAAAAGCAGTACACTTGACCAACAGTGAACATCTCAAACTCACAAACACTGTGTGGACTATTTAGTTATATGGTCTATATCCATTTGAATGCTGTATATTTTGTGGGTAGAATTATTCCTCTGTGCTTCATGGGGACATCCTGATAGAGCCTGAAAAAGAAGTAAAATGTTAGGTCTTGTTTTGTTGGTTTAGTTTTTTAAAAGATTTTTATTTATTTATTCATTTATAGACAGAGGGGAAGGGAGGGAGAAAGAGAAGTAGAGAAACATCAGTATGTGGTTGCCTTTCCCGTGCACCCTACTGGGGATGTCGCCCGCAAATGAGGCATGTGCCTTGACTGTTAATTGAACCAGCAACCCTTTGGTTCATAAGCCAAGGTTCAATCCACTGAGCCACATCAGCCAGGGCTGTTGGTTTAAATTTTTTAATAAGTAGGGCCCCTTATAAAACAGAACTCTACAATCTGACTCTTACTTCTCCAAGTGTATTTCCTGCCATTCACATCTATATTTGCACAAACCTTGAATCTTTCTTCTTAATAGTAGTAATAACAAATGAATGCTTACCCTACTATTTATTACTTCCAGTGTATTATTTCTTTCAGATATTGTATTCTTTACTGCTGACTGGTCCTTTTTATGGTTTCGAAGTCTTTTTTTTATGCTGTTGAGTATCTTTATAATCATTACTTTAAATTCTACATCTGACAAATTTCTTGCCTCTACTTCATTTCATTCTTCTGCTAGAATATTCTCTTTGTTTTGTTATTTTTTTTGGGGGGGGCTGTTTCTTTGTCTTCCCATTTCAGCTGTGTCTTTGTATTTGTTCCTATGTATTAGGTAGATCTGCAAAGACTCTGGTGTAGGCATATGTCAGATAGTGCCTGTGATGGGCCCTGGGCAACCTGTGTGGAGCTCTCAGCGACCCCCACCTTGTGGCTCCCACTCCTGGGCCTGGGTGTGTGAAGAAAGAATGAGGCTGCACAACAAGGCCAGCTTTTACCAGCACTGGGCATGGGAAAGAGTTCTCAAAGTGGTCCTGAAAGTGTGGTAAAAAAAATCTTGAGCATAGATATTGTCATGGGTTTCATGAGGTCAAAGATATTTTTTGTAATACTAAAGTGTTGTTTACCATTTTCACCACTTTGACATTTGCACCGAAAGTGAAAAGTCAATGGTGGAGAAAACTCATAGTGTTTTAGCACAAATTAGGCTATGAGAGAAAACTGTATTATTTTTTACTCTATCCCGTACCAGCACACAGTTAAAAAAGTAAAAAAAAAAAAAAAGTTAGATTCATTTAAGAGTATCCACATAATAGTAAAAGTTCATTTTATTGAATCACAGTCCTTGAATATGTCTTTTCTACTTTTCTATGTGATCAAATGGAAAGTTTATGGTCATCTGGTCAGCTCTAGAAAATTCAGTTGTGCAATGATCTGAATTAAGAGGGGTACTATTGTTTTTTACTTGGAAAATAATGTTTACCTGAAAAAACTGACAGAAAAACTATAATTGCCCCAGTGGTTATTTGTCAATTTTTTCAAAAATAGACAAAGAACATTTATACTTCAAAGAAACATGGAGGAGTAAGTGGAATCAACACTAATCTCCTCCCAGGACCAACCTGGAATTACAACTAAATTGTAGAGAAACCATCTTGAATAACCAAGTAAACACTAGCTGGAGAGAAGCCTTATAACCATGGACAGACAGAAGAAATCATTTCACCACAACAAGACTGGTAGGCAGTGTGGAGGAGGTGAGAGAGGGCTAGCTGGGCTCCCATGGGCTCCAACTGAACTTCCAGTAGGATATTTCGGAGGCTGGGGGGATCCCCCTAAGATCTAAACCCCAAGCTGGACTCCCTAGCCAACAGCACCAGAGCCAGAAAGAGAACCAGATAACTTCGAGATCTGAAAAGCAGCAGGAATTCTGCCTGCCTGGGAGAGATGGTTGGAGATGCAGAGAGCCTCTTAAAGGGTCAACATACAAAATTTTGTTTGCAGCCACTACCCTGGGCTTCATCAGAGAAAGGGCAGAGTGGATCAGAGATACCTGAGGAGAGTCTAGGGCTGGTGGCTCTGGGGAGGAAACAACTGACACCATTTGTTAGCAATGACATTCAAAATTTCAAGTAAAAACAAAAATTAAAAAACTTTAATTTATCTCATAAGCTTAAGATCTTCCCCATAACTAACGTCATTTCTCATATGATTAGTGGTGGGTTATATCACTGAATGTGACCTCTGATGTTTATAGCCAAATGTGTTAACATGTAGAAGATCAGCATAATTAAGTTAACCAGTATTTTTCAATGAACCAACATTGTGTGTTGGTAAAAGATTTACCCAGAGTACATGATAGGTCAATGAACTTTAATGAGGTAATGTTCAAAAATTTCATTTATTCATGGTTTCAGATTCCACATTTCAATTAACCTTCAAGAAAATTTCACTTCATACAGATCAGAGTAACAAATCAACAAACAACAAGTGCAAGCGAGGCCGTGGAGAAAAGGGAACCTTAGTACACTGTTGGTGGGAATGCAGACTGGTGTAGCCAGTGTGGAAAATAGTATGGAATTGCAGAATGGAATTGCCTTTTGACCCAGCAATTTCGCAGCTGGGATTAAACCCTAAGAATCCTGAAACACAAACTCAAAAGAACCTCTGCACCCCAATGTTCATAGCAGAGCAGTATATAATAGCCAAGTGCTGGAAACAACCTAGGTGCCCATCAGTAAATGAGTAGATGAAAAACTTGTGGCTCAATTAAACAGTTTAATACTACACAGCAGAACAAAAGAAGGAGCTCCTACCACTGGTGATGGCATGGATGGAACTAGAGAACATTATGCTAAGTGAAATAAACCTGGTAGTGAAAGACAAATACCATATGATCTCACCTAAAAGTGGAACCTAATCAACAAAACTAACAAGCAAGCAAAATATAACCAGAGATATGGAAATAAATAATAAACTGACAGTGACTAGAGGGGAGGCAGGAGGCGGATAACAGAGGAAAGAAGTTTAAGGCTCAAGTCAAGGAACATGTAAAATGACCCATGGACAAAGACAACAGGGGGGAAGGATTGAATGTGGGAGGTGGGGGTGTGTAGGGCAGGGCAGAGTATCAAAGAAGAAATTCACTATTAAAATATATGAAAAGATTTTGAAAACATTCCTCCATTTATTAACTACACATCTGTGTAAGACCAGATTTTCTCCACATATGTCTACAAAAACAACATATCACAGCAGATGGCAAGTAGAAGAAATGATAATATAGATCTATTTTATGAAGGCAAATAGTAGAGGCTTGCAAAACTCTAACAATGCCACTCTTTTCACTTTTTGTCTGAGAAGTATAGCTATATTTTTTAAAACTTATGTATTTTAGCTTTTAATTGTTTTATTATTAAATGTATAATTAACTGAGAAATATTTTGAACTTTTTGTATGGTAAATATTGATAGCTATAAACTTCATAAGAAGTTTCTTAGAGTGTACATAATTTTTTAGAGTGTACATAATTTTTTAAGTTTAAAGGCCTAAAAGCCCAAACTTGAGAACAATTAGCCTAATACAGGGTAAATAGTAGTCTAAGTACTTTGCAGATACTGTTTCATTGAATCCTCCAAACCATCCTAGAATGAATCACATTTTTTTTATCATTTGTAAACAAAGTGGAGGTGTGGTGTTTGTCAGAAGTCATGGAGCTAACATGGAATAGTGCCAGGATATGAATGCTAGGTCCCATACTCTTTACCACTATACTACATCCATAGTTTTGGTAATGAAGTTGCCATACAGGGCCTATCTAAGGGTCTAAGTCCTCAAATGAATAGCAATTGTGTCGCAAATAAAATAAGTAACAAAATAGCATGCCTGAATTTGACCCTCAACTTTATCATTAAATTCCTTGAGTTTTAGCAGCTTAAAAATGAGTGAACTAATAATGTTCATGGTTCTTATAAAAAACAAATTAAATAAGATATGTAAAACTTTGTACAACTATAAAACATGCTAATTATCACTGCTTTTGCTCTATGTCCCAACTGAAGGCATTCCTCTCCACAAAGCCTTCTTAGCTATCACATACCTCTATGTCTGTGACTGTCCTAAAGAATTATGGCATTTTTAATGCACTCATTTATAACTCACTTTTCTTTTTATGTGTGTCTCCCATCTCCCAGATTAAAGTATAGGTTCTGCAGTACAGGCAATCTCCATATCTAAGTGTGTCCCAAGCCCCTGATCTAAAGCCCTAGCCCTAATAAGCACCCTATAACATTTTCTGATAAAATCAATGATGATTACTCTTATCATTCATTGAGATTAGTCAACTCCAAGGCTTCCGGGTCTGACCAAGCTTTTGTTAGGGAAGAGCACATTAGAGTAATGACCTTATTGAGTTATATAGAAGTCACAGGTAGGAGAGGTTTTAGAAAGATGTTCATCTGCCTTGGCACATTAAGGTAGTCAAATTGAAATTACAGTCAAAAGGAAAGAGGATTTATGAGTTATCTGTATAATAATGTCAAAATATCTATCTATATACTGTTTGTTTGTTTGTTTTGACTCTATAAAGTCCCTGTACACATAGGCTGCATTTATTTTTTGGACTATAAGATGCACATTTTTCCCCAAATTTGGGAGGAATAATGGTTGTTAATGCTGCTGTTGAGTTTTGTTTACATTTACATTGGTGAAATACTATGTTATTTGTTATTAAATATTTTACCACATTTTATGCTTCAAAAATTTTGTTCCTATTTTCCTCCTCTAAAACCTAGGTGCATCTTATGGTCTGAAAAAATACGGTATCTCCCTATCTGTTTATTCTGTGCACAGAATATGTCACACAAAAAACTGGACTAGATACAGGGAAAGGAAAGTGAAAATTGGTGGAAGAAATATCAATAATTAAAGATATGCAAAAGACAACATCATACTGCTAGAAAGTAGCAATACTTTGAAGTGACATGGTTAAAGTGAAAGAAGAAAATGTCAAAACAGAACTGCATTGAAAAACAAAAATCATCACTACAGAACAAATGCACAGCTTTAATATAGACAATGAAGACCCTGAAACTGTTAAAGATTTTGTTTACCTTGGCTCAGTTACCAATTCAAATATTGACCGCAGTCAAGAAATCAAGAAAAGGATGAGAGTTGAAAGGGCAGCAGTGGATAAATTAGGAAAGATCACCAAGAGCAAAGATCTGTCATTGAAGACAGAGACCAAGATCATTCACACCCTCATGTTCCTTTAGTATATATGGATGTGAAAGCTGGACAGGGAAAAATGCTGGAAGGGAAAAATTTGATTAATTTGATATGGAGGAGAAGAGCTCTACAGATTCCCTGGATCACCAGAAACATGAACAGGTGGATCTCAGAGCAAATTAAGCTTGAAACATTGCTGGAGGCAAAAACGACAGACTAAAGCTGTCCTACATCAGGAACATCATGAGAAGACAGAGTTCTTTGGAAAGGAAAATAATTCTGGAAAAAATAGAAAGCAGCAGGAAATGAAGAAGACCAAATATGAGATGGATTGACTTTATAAAATAGCCATAGGCTTAAGTCTGTAGGACCTGAGCAGGCCTGGTAGGACAATACATTCCTATGGTCACCAAGCATCAATGCTGACTCAAGGCACCTAACACATATACATGCATGCACAGGCTGTACATATTGCCTGTATTGCCTTTGAGGTGTTCCCACATTGAGGACTTAGTATCTAATACATGCTCCTCTATATCACAAAAATTGTACTGGGTCTCTGGACACCACAGACATGAAACTGAAGGATTGAAGGGTACACATTTAATGAGCTGGTGTCTGTATAACCTCTATAATACTGCCAATGTCAGTGCTTAGTAAGCCACAGGGGCTCCCTTCTCCCTAATCAGCTAGAGATGTTTTCCATTCCAATAGTCTATTTTTCCCTCCTCTTGATAGAGTGTGCTGTGGTATCTGCCAACATCACCACCCTCTATTTCCTACTAGAATAATTATACAGTTTATTTTTTTTTTTGCACTGCCCAAATTGAGCTAAACTCATATATTCTTCTTTCTCTTTGTCCATGTCCTTTTCTTACAGGGCAGCACAGCAAATTCCAAATGTAATGGCCACAATTATATGACTGTCCCTGTGTCTTTACTAGTAAGACTTGTTTATCTCTTGAGTATCCTGTAAACAATGTTTGGGTGTATATTAAAGAACACCACATACTTGTTATATAGTAAAATGTTTGAATGTACCTCTTTTTATACATTTAGGGAGCCATTACTGATATGTTTTATAATATTCATGAATTTTCAAAAGTTAAAAACATTCAATTAATTCCAAATAATTACTCTTTGTTTTTAACTCTATGTTCCTTTGTAAGTTTTAACTACTTCCAAATAACATCAGACCTCTTTCATTGGAACATTTAATTGTTCATCTTCAGTTCATCAATGCATCAGGGTGTCGTTTTTGATAAAATATCGGCTCACTTACTGTACCAAAACAAAATTATTGTGCAGTAATTTAATGACATAGCTCTTCCCTTTTATGAGCTCTGAAAATATCTCATTAGCAGTTTCACAAATTACCACAATAACTTATGATGACATGCTCATTTATTCTCATTTATGAATAGATTTGGTTGACAAGGCTAATGAAATATTGCAGGGAATTCCCAGCCTCTGGTGTGGACAAGGCACCATGAGAAAAATCTCAAAATGGGAATTATCTGAACACAAACACTTCATTATAGAAGTGGAATGTTAAGTTCTATCAAGTATTCCACTAAAAATGTGTCAGCTGATGCTTGTCCATGGTACAGCATGGAAATGTTATTGCTTCCCACTCACAAGAACCACTGTGATCTCAACCATCTGCCTAATGCTTAATGGGAGAAAATGATCTTGTAATGTTGAATTTTTCAGTCTTTAGAATATTATTTTGAGATATTGTTGCTTGTTAAATATGATAGATCATCCTCAATGATTATTTTCTATTAAAATAATGTACAAGACGGTCTTGGAGTTGATTCAAATTTATTTTATAAAAATAGAAAGTATTATTTAACATTTGTTATGATAAGAATAGACAAAAAGTTCTACTTCAAGCTTTGAGATTTTAAAAAATAATTTTAATTGTTGAAGTAAACAAAGGTGAAATTTTAAAACATAACTTAGTATAGATATTTATTTAATTAAATATTTGGGTAGAAGATATTTAAATATTGTATAAAGTAGGTATAGTTTTAACCTTTAGAAGATTATAGCCTAATATATTTTATGTCCATACAAAGATTTATATTCTCAAATTACGAATTTTGTTTTCACATCTTAGTGTATGTCTTTCTTTGACATCAAAGGACCTTTTGTGCATGACAAACCTGTCTAAAGTAACATTTTGCATAGCCTCAGAGATATTTTAAAAAATTATGGTGTAGAAAGCACACTGTTTCTAAAATGGATGCTATGTACATACATTATCCCTGATCTGGACACTATACTATAACATACTGTATTATACTATACATAATAGCACTTGGCTATTAGGTTGATATAAAAGGGTTGCTAAAAGTAGGTTTACAATTGTTCATATGGAAAATAATAAAATAATTAATAAATGATATTTCAATAATAAATTTTGTATTTTGCATACTCACAATTGTAAAACTACTTGTATTTAAATATTATGAATATGGCTTTTTTTTCAATTTTCTTTCTATTCAATATCCTCCTTTATGCAGCTAAAAGATAGTAAATATTAATTCCAATTACTACTGACTTCAAAGTTAAAGAAGAACTTCTATAATTACATAATTTGTATGGTTCTTGACTGCTTCTCCCTTGTTATTTCTGAGTATGTTCATCCACATTTGCTGTGTTCTAGTCACATGCACTCTTTCAATTTCTTAAACCACCAAGTCCATTGTTAGTTTTTGTGCCTGTGTATATGCTGTCTGTCCTCTTTGCCTATAACTGTCTTCTCACAGGTCTTTATATATCTAACACATTCTTATTACTCAGGTCCCACTTTAAAGATCATATACTTAGATATGATTTTGCTAAACATTTTTCTTAATTTAGACCAAATCTGAAATGCCTTTTATTATATTATTCTGTTTTATTTTCTATCACAACCTGAAATAAACTTATTTAACCCTGGCAGGTGCGGCTCAGTGGATTGAGTTCCGGCCTGCAAATCAAAGGGTCACTGGTTCGATTCCCAGTCAGAGCATATACCTGGGTTACAGGCCAGGTCACCAGTGGGGTGCATGCAAGAAGCAACCACATGTTGATTTTTTTCTCCTTCTCTTCCCCACTCTAAACATAAATACATAAATAAATCTTTATACTTATTTAATTGTTTACTATGTGTTAGCTCCTCTCAAAAATAAAACAAAAAGGCACCAAAAAACATGGTTCTCATCCGTTTTCTTCATCAGTGTTACATTAAACACAGTACCTGACTTCTAGCCTGTCTTAAAATACTGATTGAACAAATGAGTAGGTGATTATATAGTCTTAACATGTAAAGGCATATTTTCCAGAGCAAAGATAGGTTGCTAATCTAAAAAATGTTAATAAAAATGTTAAATTGTTTAGCAAACATATTTTAACTGCCATAAGAACATAAAGAATGAAATAAATTTCTGCTAATGAAAAACTAAGAGCTACTTCACAAATTCATTAAATGTATGAGCTTCACATTAATAGAGGGATGATATATAATTTTTACCCATGTCTGAATACATTTATGAGAACAAGGATCCAATGGCATAAACTGGAAAATAAAATATTGAGTTGAAGGTGTATGGAAGACGGCAGAGAAACTGAAAAGCAGAATATTTTGACATTGTATGATCTCAAATTATAAAGTACATACAAAAAAGTGTAAATTTTATCTTTGAGGCAATTTATTGTATTAAACGCATGAGAAGAGTAAGATGACTTTTGTGTTTTAAGAAAATGCTTTGCAAACATGCAATGTCTTCATAGAACTCCCCTAAGCTCCCATATGCCAATTTGAGAGTGAAAAGAATGTAGCTGAGTAGAGAACTGGGAAAGAATTAAAGAATGAGATGATACGGATGTGCTATTTGGGTCACTTTGACAACAAACAAAATAATGAAAACAATATTAAGTCATCTGCATTTAGTTAAATTGATGAAACAATTATAAATCTGATTTATACCTTTGACCATTTCATCTTCTATTTTAAACATCACTTACTTAAAATTTCACTGCTTTTGGTGGATGAAAGCTATTCTCAAGTTAAAACTCTCTGTTAGAATTTAGGATAGCTAAGCAAGATAAGGATATAAAAGAAAAATATAAAGAGAATGTTGGGTCTTGTGCATTAAGAAACTTGGGAAAACAGAATTCTGTTTTACTGTATTTCATATCCTTAAGGAATTCTAGCTTCTTTACAGGATGAATATAAAGTGGTCCTTTCTCTCTTTGTTAAAATGAAGAGCTGCTTTTTTCTTCTCTGACAACTTTTTTGCAATAATGGCTTCACCAATAGAAATGGAAAATAACTAATCTAATTGAAACTTAGAATGCTATGGGTAGGCAGGAAGAGATTGCATATGATACAAACAACTTCGGGAAGAACATCCATAACATTATGGAACATGCTGTGAAAGTATTCAAGACCATAACCATCAGGACACACATTTACATCTTACCTGCTCCTCTCAGAGTTCTACATGATGTATAAATAAAAGTAGAGTAAATAAGAAAAGCAAGGTAACCCTCCTACTATAGTCAGCACTGATGTGATCCTACGGTATTTAATTTTACACCTTAGAACTTAAGAAGTATAAAGAGAATTCAGGATAGAGGAAGATAAATGACTAAAATATTAGAAAATGAAAATTGAAAGAAGGGTTAAAAAGATTTATATTATTCAGAATAGAAAAGAGCTGGAAGGTCAATTTTTAATCTTCAATGGAAGGGTTATTCCACAGATTGTGCTGAGCAACTATTTTTATTTTGTTGAAAATATAACAGACAAAAATAAATTTTAATAGCAAAACAAAGGAAGAAAGAACTTTTTGATAACAAAAAAGGCTGCCCAACACCAAATAGGTTCCCAAGGGATTTCAGAATATTGTAATTGTAGAAGTCTTTTAAAAATAGAATTTCAAATGTATGAGGCTTGGAGGTCATGGGAAGGACAAGATGACCTTTTTAAGATGATTTCCATGACTGTCATTCAGAGACGTTTACAAAAGAAGACAGGACTTCCATTATTCACTAAGATGGATTGTGTAGACAGGGGAAGCAAAAATAAGTAGAAAATGTAGACAAATGTAGTATCTATTCTAGAAGTCATTTTTGTAATTCGATTGTACAAAAGTTTTCTTTATGTGAGGTCAAGAGAAGCACTTTGGCTTTTTCTTCTTAAGACACATTCTTCAAAAAGAAAAAAGACAATAATTGCTTCCAACAATGAGAATTTTTTTCTCCCAACACAATTTCCTTTCTGATTCACATGCGATGGAATCTCTCACATTATATTATAGCAGAAATAAACAAGGGAAAAACGTTCACAGCTACTAATGTAACCCCTGTCTGACAATGTGAAAAGTTTTGGACAGAGAATACAGAACAAATCTTATAAATTAGGGTGCATAGAAATTATCCAGGTTTTGTTAAAAATGAAGCTCCATGGGTCAATCCATCAAAGATTCTGATTTAGTTGGTCTGAGGTGGACCCAGGAATCTGAAATTTTAGTAACAGCTCAGGTAAATATGATACAGATTAAGTACTGCACTGTCAGAAACAATGGTCTGGAAACATCAGTTCTGGTTTAAGTATACATTTATTAAATATTTTGTTTGTACATATATACATATATTTAAGTTGGTTCATCTATGGAAATTAAGACACAAAAATCACTGTGGAAAAGTCATGTGTAATTAGAATTATCAAATATCTCCCCAGGAAATGAAAACAAAAGAAAAAAATAAATAAATGGGACTATATCAAACTAAAAATTTTTGCACACCAAAAGAAGTCATCAACAAAATTAAAAGACAACAAAGAATGGGAGTACATAATTTTTGATTTATCTGGTAAGGGATTAATATGAAAAATTTACAAAAAACTTACAAAACTCAACATACATACACACACACACACACACAAAAAAAAATAAAACCAATTAAAAAATGGGCAAAGGACCTGAATAAATACTTCTCCAAAAAGAACATACAGATGGCCAATAGACATGTAAGAAGATGCCAAACATCACTAATCATCAGAAAAGTGAAAATTATAACCACAATGAGATATCATCTCAAACCTGTCAGAATGGCCATCAAGAATATATCAACAAAGAACAAGTGCTGGCAAGGATGTGGAGAGAGGGGACCCTTTTGCAATATTTCTGGGAATGCAGATGGGTGCAGACACTGTGGAAAGCAGTATGGAGATACCTCAAAAATTAAAAATGGATCTACCTTATGATCTAGTGATCCCACTTCTGGCAATATATCTGAAGAAACACAAAACACTAATTCAAAAGTACATAAGAACACCAATATTCCTTGTAGTGTTATTTATAATTGCCAAGATACAGAAGCAGCCCAAGTGTCCATCAGTAGATGAGTGGATAAAACAACTATCAGACATTTAAACAATGGAATAAAATTGAATAAAAACCATAAAAAAGAAGAAATTTTTACCCTTTATAACAGCATGGATGGAACCAGGGAACATTATTCTATGTGAAACAAGCCAGTCAGAGAAAGACAAATACCATATGACTTCACTCACATGTGAACTCTAATGAACATACTGAACTAACAAGGAAAATGGGCACAGACTCATAAATGCAGAGCAGGATGACAGTTAGTCAGGGGATGGAGGTGAGTGGGTAGAGGGGTGGAACAAAAAAGGAAAGGGACTCATGGACATGGACAACAGTGTGATGATTGCAGGGGAGAGGAGGTATAAGAGGACTAAAAGGAAATAGAAAAAATACAATAAAAATAAGTAAAAAGATTTATCTAGGATTTGGTGTTTTGCCAAGTTAAAATAGCAGAAGGAAAGAAAGACAGGAGTTGAGGAGTTAGGAAGTGGGGATGGAAAGACTAATTCATTTCTCCACATTAAATGTTATTTCCTTTGGTACAATGACTTAAGGCTTAGATATCTAACTTAGAAGAGTTGGGAGTTCTGAACTCCAATACCTGTTTTTAGGCCTTTTACATTTCTTTTCAGTTGTTTCTCTTCTAAGTTAATTCAGTACAAGTGATCATTTTAACTCAAATTACTGGCTTAAATTTCTTTTAAAGGTCTTTTAAAAACGATATACAAACCATTATACAAGATCTGTGCCTATAATGAATCAGATGTAATTGTCACAAGGGCAAAGAAAAAAATGCCAAAATTGTTCTCCTTTGCCAACATCTCATAGACATTTACCTTAGCTACCCAAAATGTACCAGTGCAGGTCATGTACTCTATATCAGCCTATGTCTCTCCTCTAAACGTATTTCACTTGTTCATCTAAACATGATATGGAGTGCCTGTAATGTGCAGGCCCTCTGATTGGTGGGCACCCAATATAACAAATAAGACAAATTTCTTCCCTCATCTTATATTAAAAGCAACATGGTATATCTTTTTTAGCATTACACTCTGAGCTCCAAGCATTGCTGTCTTATCTTGGATGTTTTAATGAAGACTGTTAAGTAGTAATTAAGTAAAATAATACTTGAAGATATAGAAATAAATTCATTAAAATATTTTACAAAAATTTGCCCTGGCTGTTGTGGCTCAGTAAATTGAGTGCTGGCCTGTGAACCAAAGGGTCTCTGGTTTAATTCCCAGTCAAGGCACATGCCTGGGTTGTGGGCCAGGTCCCCAGCAGGGGCTGTGCAAGAGGCAACCACACATTGATGTTTCTGTCCCTCTCTTTCTCCCTCCCTTCCCCTATTTTTAAAAATAAATACATAAAATCTTAAAAATATATATTTTACAAAAATTTTAAAAACTGATCTTTGAAGCTCTCATAAATCACCAATAAATTACAGTATTATGTTGTGAGATATAAAAACTTGTACAGTAATAAAAACATACCCTATGGTTTAAGAAGTACTTAGATATACCAAAGCATATTTAACCAAAGGCAATTCTGATTGCCAAAGCATTCATATTTATGCCAGACTGATTAATATCTAATAATTAATTATTAACTTTGAATGTGGAATTGTGCGATAATTTTGAAATTAATATGCCTGTCAATAAGTTTTAATCTTAATTCTACATAACTGTATATCTTAATAGCTCCAAAAGTGATTGTGGGAATTAAATGAGAATAAATATAGAAGTATGTAATACTGAGTCTGGTGCATCGAAAGTACTCAATAATATTTTTCTGAATTTAAATTAAATGCTGCCTAATTATTACCACAGTTCTTCCTTTTCTTTTAATTTGAAATCAACATGTGGATGAGAACTTGGCGACTAGATACATAATTTGACAACATTGCACTCCTTAACACAATCTCACCTCCTCTACTTTCTCTCTCATGTGGTAAAGAACTGGCCTCATGATATTTCAGGCTCGAAATGAGTTATATTGTAAATGGGTCTGATGGATTAAAAACTGTTCAATATGAATTACTGTGCTATGTGTCCACTTGGTACCTGTGTTTTCTCAGTTAGATGGATTATACCATATGAACTGAAAATTTTGTTCTCAGCTTTAAATTTCTGAAGTTCTAAACACTTTTTATATTTTTATGCTCTTATTTGTTTCATTTTTTTCCAGGTTACAAACACCAGATAATTGCTTATAGTGCCTTCTCAGGTAATTAATTTCTTCATTCTGAGCCAGATACAAAAAGACAGTACAGAAAAGTGGTTGAGTTCATGGTTATGAAAATCATTCATATCTGGACCTGAAAACTGGCTCTGACATGTGACCTAGAGGCACTTATTAAACCTTCCCAACATTATTTTTCTGAGTTTAAATTGGTAAAATATTATATGCCTCTCACGAGTGTTGAAAAAGTCAAATCCTGTGTGTAAATAACTTACCATGGGGCTTAGTGTAAAGCATGTGCTAAGTGATAAGTGTTAGTTAAGTTACCCTTGCCCTGCAATGAGCACCATCACCTCTCCTAAACCTGTTTTCTTTCTACCTATGGTTTATCTAAGAATAAAAATCATATCATATAAGAAATCATAAATGCAGAAATGGAAAGTCATACATTCGTTAATTAGGATCTGATTTATTTTTATTAACACAAAGTTCATCTAATTAAATAGAGGCTTCTGAACTATTAAGATAAATTATACTTGTATATGATAAATATTTGAAATGCATATACCACATATTTTCTATACAAGGTATGTTTTAGAGTAATCTTCATTTTCTGTTATAAATGATTATTACTTAAATTAATTTCACATAAGAATAGCCTGACCTTGACCTTATATTAACCCTTTCCTAAGAAAATATATTTGGTTGTTTACATTAATAATAATATAGCCCTAATAACATGTTATGTTGTAACTCAAACAAACAACAAAAATCTGTGGCATTCTAAATATTCTTTTCAGTTTCATCAAATAGTGATTCTTTCTTTAAAAAATTTTTGAAGTTTATTGCAAAAGAATAAGATGTCCTCCCAAGTCTGTAGGGCAACATAATTTAATAAATAGTTTAAATGTCAAAGATTGCTTCTCTAATGAAAGGAATTAAACTCTTAAGAATCATATTGGGAGAGATCCAAGATGTTGGAGGAGTAAGTGGAAGCTATACTAACCTCCTCCCAGGACCAATCTGGAATTACAGCTAAATTGTAGAAAAATCATATTGAAATACCAACTGAACACTAACTGGAGAAAAACCTTATAACCATGGACAGACTGAAGAAACCACTTCACCACACAAGACTGGTAGAAAGTGTGGAGGACATATGGCAGGACTGGTTGGGGTCCTATAGGAGGCAACTGAAGTTCTGGAGGGATATTTCAGAGGCCAGAGGGTTTTCCTGAGAAGTGTGGGGTCTATACCCCAGGCTAGCCTCCTAGCCTACAGCACCAGAGCCAGAAAAACAAAAACACAAACAAACAAAAAAAACACACACAAAACATTTAGCTGTGAAAATCAGCAGAGTTTCTATCTGGCAGAAAGAGATGGCTGGAGAATCAAAGAACCTCTTAAAGGGTCAATGCACAAATTTTGTTTGAAACACTTACCCTGGGCTCCAGCAGAGTGAGGACAGAGTGGATGAGAGACACTTGAGGAGAGTATGGGTTGGTGGCTCTGGGGAGGGTATTAAAGGAACAGCCATCAACATCCCTGTGCTGAGTTATCCCCCGTATTGCAGAAGCCATCTTTCTCAGGTAAGCACTCCTCTCTAAATGTGAAAGCAATACCACCACCCACAGAAATTACTCTGCCCCACCCTGAAGAGCTTAAGCCAGACTGCTGATTACAGCTTGAGGCTACAACTGATCAATTTAACAGCTGAGGCAAGTATCTGGAAGATCTATGAGGCTTCAGCTGACTTTCCCCCGGGGTCTGGTGGTGAAGAAGCTGGCCTTGGTATAAAACCTGGTTCTTTCTGCACACAAACAAGCTGAGCAGAGGAGCCAAAAACTGTGGATCACTGATAGCCTCAAACAGGTTGATCAGGGCCAGTCACAAGCATTGTCTGATAAGGGCCTGTACCAGAGTCTTTGCAGATCTACCTAATACATGGGGAAAAACAAACAAACCGCAAAGCAGTAGCCAAAATGGGAAGACAAAGGAACAGACTACAAATGAAAGAACAAGAGAATTCTCCAGAAGGAGAGATAGATGAAATGTGGCAAACAATTTAACAGAGAGAGTTAATTGCAAAAGAATAAGATGTCCTCCCAAGTCTGTAGAACAACATAATTTAAAAAATAGTTTAAATGTCAAACATTGCTTCTCTAAGGAAAGGAATTAAACTCTTATGAATCATATTGTGAGAGATCCAAGATGTTGGAGAAGTAAGTGGAAGGATAGTCAACAGCATGAAAAAGGACATAGAAATCATGAAAAAGGGCCAGTCAGAAAGAAAGAATGCAATATCTGAAATAAAGAACACTCTGTAGGAAATAAACAGTAGGTTAGATGAGGCAGAAGACTGAATCAGTGATTTGGAAGATGTGGTAGAAAAGAACGCCTTGGCAAAGCAGCAAAAAGACAAAAAAAGAATTTTTAAAAATGAGGAGAGCTTAAGAAACATTTTGGACAACATAAAGCATAAAAACGTCCATATCATGGGAATACCAGAAGGATCAGAGAGCAAGCAATAGATTGAGAGCTTATTTGAAGAAATAAAGACTAAAAATGTCCCCAGTCTGGTGAAGGAAAAAGGCACGCAAGGTCAGGAAACTCAGAGAGTCCCAAACAAGTTGGACCCAAAGAAGCCTACACTGAGACACACCATAATAAAAATGTAAAGGCTTAAAGACCAGGAGAGAATCTTAAAAGCCACAAGTGGAATGCAGGTAATTACCTACAAGGGTGCATCAATTCAACAATCATCTGTTGTTTCTACAGAAACATTTCAGGTCAGAAGGGAGTGCCATGAGATGTCCAAGTTGTTGAGAAGCAAGAAACTACAACCAAGGTTACTTTACCCAGCAAGGCTATCATTTAAAATCAAAGCAGAAATAAGGAGTTGCCCAGACAAGAAAAAGCTGGAGGTTTTTAACATCAAACTAGCACTGCAATAAATGGTAAAGGGCTTGCATTAAGAAGAAGAAGAGGAATAATAATAAGAAGAAGGAGGAGGGGGAGGAGGACAGGGAGGAAAATAGTCTAACAATAAAATGGCACTAAATATGTATCTATCAATAATCATTTTAAATGCAAGTGGCTTAAATGTTCAAACCAAAAGGCATAGGGTGGTTGAATGGATAAAAAAAAACAAGACTGCTCCAAGAGACCCACCATCAGATGGAAAGATACACACAAGCTAAAAGTAAAGGGATAAAGAAAGACATTTCATATAAATGGTAAGGGAAAAAAGGGGCTAGGATAGCAGTGCTTATATCTGACAAAATAGACTTTAAAACCAAGGCTATAGTAAGAGGCAAAGAAAGACACTACCTAATGATAAAGGGAAAGATCCAAGAAAAGGATATAACCCTAGTAAATATTTAGGTACTCAACATAGGAGCAACTAAATATGTGAAGCAAATCTTGATGAACATAAAAGGAGAGATTGACAGAAATACAGTCCTAGTCATGAATTTTAATAACTGATTGACTCAAATGGATAGATCTTCCAGACAAAAATCAACAAGGAGACGGCAGCCTTAAATGACACACCATTAAATGCATTTAGAGCATTTCATCCCAATGCAAAAATATACATATTTTTCATATACATATGGAATGTTCTCTAGGATAAATAACATGTTGGAACACAAAACAAGTCTCAATAAATTTATGAAAATTGAAATCATATCCAGCATCTTCCCCAACCACAATGCTATGAAATTAGAAATCAACCACAAGAAGAACACTGAAAAATACACAAAGCCGTGGAAGTTAAATAATATGTTTTTAAACAATGAGTGGGTTAACAATGGGGTCAAAGAAGAAATCAAAGATACCTTCAAACAAATGAAAATGAGGACACAACAGTCCAAAATCTGTGGGACACTGGGAAAGCAATCCTAAGAGGGAAATTCATAGCATTGCAGGCCTATGAGGAAGGAAGGAAGGAAGGGTTCAAATAATCTAACTTCATGCTTAAAAAAACAACAAACAGCCCAAAGTGAGTAGAAGGAAGGAGATAATAAAGATCAGACGTAAATGAAATAGAGTCTAAAAAAATGGTACAAAAGATCAGTGAATGTAAAAGCTGTTTCTTTGAAAAGATAAGAAACATTGACAAAACTTTAACCAGATTCATCAAGAAAAAAAGAGAAAGGTCTCAAATAAAGTCAGGAATGAAAGAAGGGAAATAACAACTGACACCAAAGAAATACAAAAGAACATAAGAAAATATTATGAACTATACACCAACAAGCTGAACAACCCGGACAAATGTATAAATTCCTAGAAACATAAAACCTTCTCAAAGTAAATTAGGAAGAATCAGAGAATCTGAATAGACAAATTACACCTAGGGAAATTGAAACAGTTATCCCAAAACTCCCAACAAACAAAAGACCAGGACCAGATGGCTTCACAGGCAAATTTTACCAAAATGCCAGGACGAACTAATAGTTCTCCTTTTCAAGCTATTTCATAAAATTCAAGAGAAGAGAAGGCTCCCATACTCATTATACAAGGCCAGCATTATCCTATTTTCAAAACCAGATCAAGACACTACAAAGAAAAAAAATGTAGGCCACTAAGCTGCTGAACATAGACTCTAAAATCCTCAGAAAATATTAGCAAACAAAATACAGCAATGCATCAAAAAGGTCATACTCCATGATCAAGTGGATGTATTCTGGGAATACAAGATTGGTACAACATTAGCAAATCAATAAATATGATTCACCATATAAACAAGATAAAGGAAGACACCACATGATTATATAAATAGATACAGAAAAAGTAGTTGATAAAGTCCAGCACCCATTTATGATAAAAACTCTCATAAAGTGGATTAAAGGAAAAATACCTAACTATAATAAAGGCCATATGTGACAAACCCACTGCCAATATCATACTCAACAGGCAAATCTAGAAGCATTCCTTTTTTTTCATTAAAGATTTTTATTTATTTATTTTTAGAGAGGGGGAAGGGAAGGAGAAAGAGAGGGAGAGAAACATCGATGTGTGGTTGCATCTAACATGGCCCCCACTGGGGACTGGGCCTGCAACCCAGGCATGTGCCCTGACTGGAAACCAGTGACCCTTTGGTTCACAGGACTGTGAACCAGGACTGAGCTACACGAGCCAGGGCTAGAAGCATTCCTCTTAAGAGGGGAACAAGACATGGATGTCTGCTTTCACCTCTCTTATTCAATGTAGTACTGGAAGTCCTAGCCATAGCAATAAGACAAAAAAAGGGAAATGAAAAGGCATCCAAATTGGAAAGGAAGAAGTAAACTGTCATATCTGCAGATGATATGATGCTGTACATAGAGAACCCCAAAGATCCCATCAAGAAATTACTAGAACTGATAAGTGAATTCAGCAAAGTAGCAGGATACAAATCAATATCCATAAATCAGTTACATTTCTATATGTCAAGAATGAACTAACAGAGAGGGAAATTAAGAAAATGATCCCATTCACATTTGTTTCAGAAAGAATAAAATGCCTAATAATGAGCCTAACCAAGGATTTGAAAGACCTGTACTTGGATGAAAGAAATTGAAGAAGATAGAAATAAGTGGAAACACATGCCATGCTCATGGATAGGAAGAATTAGCATCTTTAAAATGACCATACTGCCCAAAGCAATCTAGAGATCTGAAGCATCCAATGATGTATTTCACAGAACTAGAACAAATAATTCAAAAAAACTTTATGGAACCACAATGTCCCCACATAGCAACTGCAATCCTGAGAAAGAAGAACAAAACTGGAAGAGTCACACTACCTAATATGAAACTATAATGTATGGCCACAGTAATCAAAACAGCATGGTACTGTCATAAAACCTGATGCGTAGAACAGAATAGAAAGCCCAGAAGAAAACCACACCTTTATAGTCAATTAATATTCACCATGGAAGCAAGCACATACAATGGATTAAAGATAGTTTATTCAATAAATGGTGTTGGGAAAATTAGACTTATACATGCAGAAAAATGAAACTAGACTACCTTCTTACACCACTTACAAGAATAAATTATAAGTGGATCAAAGACTTAAATGTTAGGCCTAAAACCATAAAAATCATAGAAAAGATAGGCAGCAAAATTTTGGACATTGCTCATAGCAATATTTTATCAGATCTATGTTACAAAGAAAAAGGATTCATGGACATGGACAACAGTGTGGTGATTGCTGCAGGGAGGGAGGTATAAGGGGACTAAATGGTAATGGAAAAATTCAATAAAAATTAAATTAAGAGGAATAATATTGAATAAATTAAATTATTTCTGATGCTTATAAACAATGATAAAGAAGCTCTATTGTCCATTCTCAGTAGGAAAAGGGTTTTTTAATTTTCATATATACTGGTTGCTGTAAAAAGTGTTCATGTATGTATATGTGACATACACTTTCATATAATTAGCATACATTGGTATCCGCTAAAACTAATTTAAGCACATCATGATTACTGTAGAAGATTAAGAAAGCAATTCAAGATGATCTTTTGTTCTGGGTTATCATTTAAAAATCAGTAATGATTATAACTAAGAATTTATTTTAAAGTCTTCTAGACCACCCTTCCTAAATCTATTTTCTTATTTTTACTTAGTTCTCTTTCTTTCCTACAATATTCTAAACTCATTAATTCCCACTGTCTCTGGAAACCCAGCCCTGATTCTTCCCAGTCTCTCTTTACATTTTCAACAGGTTTTCTTCAAGCTCTCCTTTCATTCCTACTGTAAGCACATCAAGGAATCCTTAAAACTTAAATAAATCAAAGGAAAGGGGAAAATGATTTTCATTTTCCTTCTTTTCCACTGCTCAATAGTTTTCTGGCAGTGGTAGAATCCTTCAATACATGTTATGCACCTATTATTTCCCTAAGCTATCAACCCATTCATTATCTTTTTAATACATGAAATCTGGTTTTCTTTCCAGAATCTGCTTTCTCAAAAGTTTCTGTTCTTATCACTGGTTGAATCTCCCAAAATCATTGCTATATTTCCTTTTCAATTAATATGTAACAGCATCTTGTCTGCTACATCAGGTTTCTGTCTAGATTTCAGGACTTGCCATGATCTGGTTTAACCTATCCTATCCAAGGTTGGATAAGCAATTATTCTCTAATATACACACACAGTTATAGTCAAGACAGTATTTTTACTATTCCCTGCAGATTATGTTTCTTTCTTACCTGATTTTGCTCTTTATAAAATATTTTATTTATTTATTTTTAGAGGAGACAGGAAGAGAGGGAAAAAGAGAGGGAAAGAAACACCGATGTGTGTTTGCCTCTCAAGAGCCCCCAACTGGAGTCCCAGCCCGCAACCCAGGCATGTACCCTGACTGGGAATCAAACCAGTGAACCTTTGGTTCGCAGGCTGGTATTCAATCCACTGAGCCACACCAGCAAGGGAACATTGTCTCCCTCTTAATGTCGCTTACCAATCCATACTTAGACATCCTTCCTGGCCAGTCTGATACATCATCCTTTTAAAGGATCCCATCATTTACTTAAGTTCTAACATTTTAATGTCTTCCGTGTTTAGTTGCTTTCTACTTGTTTTAAATTATAGCAATAAATTATTAACTAGTTACATTTTTATAGCCAAGGATGGAAATCATATTTTTTCAATTTATTTCATTCTCTTCTATTATTTTATTTCATCTACAAAAACTGGGCTCTGTGTGGTGGGAGAGATAAACTTTGTTACTTCCACAGACCAGACACAAAGGGGGCATCATTCATACAGATAAAGATGTGCATGTCAGTCATTAGATTTTTTAGGAGAAAAGCCCATACTGTCATAGAAATGGCCTTATTTATAATCAAAGAATATTTCTTTAAATAAATGTTTCTTTCTTAAAAATTTATTGTACTTGAAGATTGAAGGTGGAAGGTGGGGGGTAGGTAGGACAGGGTAGAGTAATGGGGGGAAACAGGGACAGGTGTTTGAACAACAATTTGAAAAATTAAAAAATTATTGTATTTGTATTGAAATCAAATTACAGATGAAATATTGCCATATAACTACAAATATTCAAATAAATAAAGAGATTTATATGCACATCTACATGCATTTGCGTGCATGTATGTTTCTGTTCCAGTATCCATGGATTCTCTATTCAGAAACAGAAGTGGCATACTACATTAAAGGTCCATCAGCAATACATGTAATGAATTCGTTCATTTTGAACCTAGGTCAGCAGCTACTGCAACACTCTGTCTCCAACATAGAAATGTTGAAGATACAAAAGAAGCGCGGAACAAAATTAACCTCAGATTCCTTCTCTGCACATTGCAGTCATTTCCAATGAAGAGGAGCATAGTGGGAGACCCTCAACTTACCATTCACTCACCACCCCCCAGTCTCCTTTTAAGAAGCATTACAATTACAATGAGCATTTGTTCAATATCAGTGATTTAGAAGAAAACAAAAAATGGCCCTAAACTAAGTATGGGGAGCCTTGAACTATAAGAGATTCTGACCACCTGATAGAATTGATGATTTCCTAGATGAGTAATTGCCTACCACAATGTAACTCCAGCATTGAGATACAAAGTTTCCCTGTTTAAACAATAAATCCCCACATAATTTTAAAGTACTCATCTCCTTAACAAAATATATATGTTCTTTCTCTATTTTTGACAATAATTTAGAAATATAAATTACAAATATCTATAGTCTTAGGTTCATTTTCTTAAAACGGATTTTGGCAACCTTTTTACATTTTCTGATAAAGCAGTGCAGATTTGAATTAGCAATTCTAACTCTAATAATATGAATACATTATATTGATGGTGCTGTTAGAATACAGGCATGAAATGGTATACTCATTCTAACTATTCATAAAGATAATGTATATCGTTTTTCAATATATGGGGGAGTATCACAGGTGCCTACATTGGAATTCAAAGAGAATTGAATCCTTACACCTATTTAAGAATTATTTTAGAACCTTTATCATATTTTATTTATTATATTAATTTTGTCTAAGAGATTATTTTGATGGGATACAATTCTTTTCATAGTGTATAAACATTTCAAATAAGGAAGTCATTGTGACCTTTTGTGGAACTCAGCCAATTTCTTCACAGGAAAAAAAAATAGAATGAAGGAAAATTCTCTATCTTTTCTCAATCCAGAAATGTCAAGTGTAAAACTGAATCCCTAACTTGTTCTCCAGGAGGAGGTTCTGCTTCCAGCAGAGTATGGTTCAGGGATAAATAAGAATATTCCTGTTCTAGGAGACAGGCTGTTCTCTGTCCGATACAAATGATCCAATGAGGATGAAGAAAGAGATGATGAAAGGAAAAATGGAGGACCTGTGGTGAGGCTAGAGTAATGTCTCAGACTTCTGCTGTTTAGAGCTTCGATTTATGCTCTGAAGCTGAGTAGCCGTGAGGAGTATCTCACTGTAGGGTTTGGGCAATAGGGGAAGTAGGAGAGTTAATCTGAGAACAGTGCAAAAAAGGATCTGCCTTCTATATAGACACAAAGAGGGAAGATTTCATTCAAATTAATATAGTTTTTTTCCCCATGTGGCAAGATTTTTCCCCCATTCACAAGCTTTTATCTGCTTATTTTTTTAACTTTGCCTACTGTGGTTTCTTTGTTGTTTTGTACAGAATAAAAACAATAAGCATGAAAATAAACTAGGTGTTCCTGTAGTAGTCATCCCTTGAAAAAAATGAGTATTACCTTTCTATGTTCTTTCTAATGAACTCATCAATTTAGCTTACATTTATATTGGAAATTACAGCATGCCAACTATGAAAAATGCTGTTTATTTACAAAGCAAATTGTTCACATTACAGACTGAGAAAGGGAAGTCATTCCACAATTTGGAGTTCAATAAGCTGATAGATGCCACCATACCTGGGTAGCCTGAAAGCAAACTGCAAACAGTTTTGCAGAAATTTTATATTCAAATATAGTAATAGTAAAGTGTCAGACCTCACCTTTAGGCCAGCGTCAATGTAACATTTATTAGTAATACTAAAAACAGCAATAACCTGAAAGAGTAAAATGTCTTTTCTTCCTGGGATCCCAAAGTGCTTTTCCTAAATTATCTCATTTATTGTCATGACACATTCCTATAAGGAGAAGAAAGCAAATATTGTAGGTAATCTTAGTCTACACTTTACTAAACAACTTTGAGAGGATTCAGTGACATTCTGGCACTAAACCTTGCAGGTTTATAGCCAACTGGCTGCATGCCTGGTAGGACAGCAGCCGGGCTCTCTAATGCACATGTTGGAGTTGGGGACAGGTTGGCTTTATAGAGAGGGTGGAATAGGTGATTGGCCAACACAGTGTGCTTGAGGGATGCTTCGAATTTTTGCTAATATGTGAAAGCACACCCTACCAAATCACAATATGTGCTGACATATGAAATTCCACTGTTAGGGTTTAGACAATACCTTTCTTACATGCAAGTACTTCTTGACAGGTTACACATGATTTTAGGAGTAACTATAATGATCTTAGCATGAATTATTTTATCAATATTTTTATTGCTACTTTACAATGGAAGAGAAAACACCAATTCAATTTGGGTAGAAAAGTTAATACTTTCATGAGAATTTCATAAGTAAGCTGTCATTTATGATCCTAACATTGTCATATGTCTGAGTGAGAAAGAACAAAGGGAACCAAGGACAGACATGGACAGGACTTCAGAACTCGAGAGTTGGCAGGAAAGCCTAAGAGGGAGTACATTAAGTAAAGGGATCGGTTATGAAAAGGGAAGGTGATGAAGACAAATTGTGAGAGCTTTAATAATTTGTATATCATTAAAGCTAGAAATTGAATGTCCACAACTCTGGGTTTTGTAGATTGTTCTAGACTTCACACTTCAGTACGAACCTTCAGATCTAGAGTTATTAGAGACAGTTGTTCTCTGATGAGAAAAACAAACATGAAAGTCAATTTACAGTCATTTTACAAATGAGGACGTGATCTATCAAGGAGAAAGAAATAATTTGTCACCTGTCTGTCAGAAGATAGTTTACTTCTTAGCCCACTATATACACTGTAAAGTTTTCCTCACACTTAATTCCCCTCATCTCTCTCTGTCTCTTGCTCATTCTTTCTCTCTCATTCTCGCTCTCTCTTTCATTTTCCTCTTCTACAGTTATCTTATTTTTAATGGGAAAAGAAATTTACATTATTCAGCTATGAATATCTTTACACAGGATTTCCAGAAACAAACTATATTCCTATTTAAAGTGTTCAGTGATATGATATATTTTTATTTTCAATATTCTTACTCTGAACCCCATAATAGTACGATAAACTTTTATTTACCTGCAGGCTTGCATTCTGGCTCACCTCCTTGTCAGTAATGTCATGCAGAGGAAAGCATTTAGGGCTTCTGAGCATCAGTCAGCACACCTGCTGAAATGGGGAAAAACCAGGGTGATACGATGGCTCAAGCTTTAAGTTTAAAGACAGAAGGATGAGATTTAAGTACTAGCTCTATCTTTGAGGAGCTGCTGACTTCAAACAAGTCATTTAAAATCTGTAAACTTCAGCTGTTTCCTACATAAAACATGGATGTTATCTGTTTTGTTTTCATAACGAGACCATTATAAGAAAAGAATAAAGGGATATAAATGTGTTTGAGAGCATTTCTAAATATAAAGCGTTATTACTCTGGGCCTATCATGTACTAGTTACTCTGCCAAGCCTTTTCTGGGCTACAAAACAGATAGAAAGATTAGATCATTCATCTCTGTCCTCCATGTGCTTACAAACAAGCATCCAAAAAGGAGATACAATAATAAAAACTGGTAATACAATGAGGTTAAACTGAGAAAGTTAACAAATTTATAAACTGTTCATATCAGGGCCATGTTTAGCGAAGGTCATCTTTTCTGGTATATAAATAGCAGTGCATTAATAATTATTACAAAATCACAATCCCTATAGCCTTTGAAAACGACTTCCTCATGCCATGCTGCTTATATACATCTGTAGTTCCTGTTTAAAGACTTTCCCCCCTAGTTATGTAAAAACCTAGAAGTGATCTTTCTCACTTTGATACTGGCTGTGAGTTTCTGGGACTCACTGTGCTGGAATGCTATCTCAGACTATCAACATCTACATTTCCAGGTTTTTAGCACCATTTCCAACTCCTTTTGTAGCTATCACCTCTACTTGCTTTCAGTCCTGTGTATTAAGCTACTCTAACATTCATTTATGAGTAGTTAAAGCAGAGGTGGTGAAATTCTGCAGATATCACAAGACCAGCATCCATTTGTGTTGAGATTTTG
This sequence comes from Phyllostomus discolor, assembly GCF_004126475.2. Classification (NCBI taxonomy): domain Eukaryota; kingdom Metazoa; phylum Chordata; class Mammalia; order Chiroptera; family Phyllostomidae; genus Phyllostomus; species Phyllostomus discolor. The sequence goes on along the minus strand of NC_040904.2, from coordinate 29,602,290 downwards.
CCAGAGTCTTGCATTGATTATTAGCTGGGATAGATTCCAAAATATTGTGTTCTCTGAAGAGAACCAGAACATGGCTTTGAACCCAGAGTAGATGAGATAGAAGAGCAGTTACAAAATTATAATTTATCTGCTACACGAATGTACTCATTTTTGGAAAGAAGACCATTATTCGTTTTTTTTTGGGGGGGGTGCAGCTTTAAGAAGCAGTAAGCATAAACTCATTCGCTTGCTTTAGGTTGCTTAGCAAAATTTCCTGATTTTTTTTCACAATATATTTGTCTATTCCATTTACATTGTAGGATTCTTAGAATTATAACACTTAAAAGCTGCCTAGTCCATTGCCTCTTATTTTTACAAAAGAAAGTAAAGCTTATAATGAAGTAACATGCAAAACTACATTCCTGGTTAATAGAAACTGTTTCCTAATATCTAGTGAACATTATTTTTATTGCAAAAATGTTGCCTTCATAAGGACAGAGATTTTTTTATCATTTCCTCTTTTCTCTACATTCCTCACTCTATATTATGCTAATGAGGAAAATAAGTATATTTTGGGGATATATATTCAAAGTATGCCTGAAGGGATGGTAGAATAAAATCAAAATGTGGGATTAATGAACAAAAATGTACATATAATTTTATTTTTAATATATTTTATTGATTATACTATTGCAGTTGTCCCAATTTTTCCCCTTTGCCCCCTCCCACTTGGTACCCTCATTCCCTCCAGCTATCTCCCCTCCCCTTAGTTCATGTCCATGGGTCAGGAATATAAGCTCTTTTGCTACTCCATTACCTATACTCCTCTTAATATCGCCCTATTTTGTATCTACCACTTTGTGCTTCTTAATGCCTGCATCTTTTTCCTTATTCTTCCCCTGCCCCCTCCAAACTGATAACCCTCCAAATGATCTCCATATCTATGATTTTGTTCCTGTTCTGGTTTTTGGCTTAGTTTGTAATTTGTATTCAATTATTGATAGTGAGAAATTCATTGTCCTTTTAATGTTCATCATTTTGATCTTCTTTTTCTTATATAATTCCCTTAGCATTTCACATAATAGTGGTTTGGTGATGATGAACTCCTTTAGTTTTACCTTGGCTGGGAAGCACTTTATCTACCTTTCTATTCTAAATGATAGCTTTGCTAGATAGAGAAATCTAGGTTGTAGGTCCTTGCTTTTCATCCTTTAAATACTTCTTGCCAGTCCCTCCTTGCTGGCAGAGTTTCTTTTCAGAAATCAGCTCATAGTCTTATGGGAACTCCTTTGTAGGTAACTCTGCATCTCTCTTGCTTCTTTTAAGATTCTCTCTTTATCTTTAACCTTTGACATTTTAATTGCGATGTCCTGGTATGGTCCTCTTTGGTTCATCTTGTTTGGGACTCTCTGTGCTTCCTGGACTTGTATGTCTATTTCCTTCACCAGATTACGGAATTTTTCTTTCATTGTTTTTTCAAGTAAAATTTCAGTTTCTTGCTCTTCTTCTTCTGCTCCCCTTATGATTCAGATGTTGATATGTTTAAAAATGTCACAGAGGTTCCTAAGCCTCTCCTCATTTTTATTAATCCTTTTTTCTTTCTGCTGTTCTGATTGAATGCTTTTCCTCCTTGTGTTCCAAATTTTGATTCTCACTTTCATCCTCTCCACTGTTGATTCCCTGTAGATTATTCTTAATGCAACCTTCATTTCTGCTTGGGCCTTTTTTATGGCATTAAGGTACCCAATGGGTTCCTGGAGCATTCTGATAACCAGTGTTTTGAACTGTGTATCTGATAGATTTCTTACCTTCATTTCATTTACCCATGTTTTATTGTTTATAATGCTTACCCATGTTTTCGGCTCACACTTTTAGGTAACAAAACTTTCATTTTAATTTGATCTTTTATTCATTTATATTTAGATTCTTGTGGGGGTTTTTTTTTTGTATTATAAAGAAAGGTTAGCATTTATTTTTGAATATGTAATGGTACAAAAAATTTTATGTAACAAGTAATTGTAAGACACAAAGACAGATACAACGTATTTCAGGTACCACCCATGTATTATGCACATACTTACTTTCCTTAAAAAAACTGGGCAAAAAATGTGTGCATTATACATGGTAAAATATGGTAGTTCTTTTTTTCTGGAGTGTTGTTCTGTTCTTTCTTTTGAGCCATATTTCTTTGTTTCCTCATCTTGGCAGCCTCCTTATGTTTGTTATGTAGAGATGCCTTGACCCATGTCTTAGAGTACTTGTTAAGTTATATGGGCTAGAGTCTTAGATAATTACCAGGACAGGGCAACCCATGTCTCTGCTTTGTTATTCTGTGTGGTGGAGGGCTTACAGAGGGGACAATGCTGCTGCCTAGGCTCTGGAGTTTTGCCCAGGAGGAAGCTGTCTCCCGGCACTTGGGATTCATTTTCTCCCCATACGCCACTGGTGCCCTTCCAGCTATTTCTCTGGTGCTGAATCCCAGAAGGGGTTAGCCCTAAGTCCATTGTGGGCCCTTTAAGAGAACACAGCTTCTTCCACTGCTCCAACCCCCGGGGGGTTTTTACAGCCAGAAGTTATGGGGACTTATCCTCCTTTTGTTGGGTCCCTGACCATGGTGGTATGGACTGGGGTTGTGATCCCTCACTCCCAAATATCCCTCCCATTGCTTACCCATCAAACATGGATGTGGGGCTGTTGCTGTCTCCACACCTCTCCGCCCTCTCTGCATCTCCACCCTTCCTGCCCATCTGGATGAATATGGCTTCTTTAAATCCTTGGTTTATAGAATTCCACACAGCTCAATTTTCTGACAATTCTGGGTGATATTAATTTTGCAATGTAGCTGTATTTTTCACTATATTTGAGGAGGTGAGGCATGTTTGCCTATGCCTCCATGTTGACGGGAAGCTTACATATAATTTTAATTAAAATCTATAAAAGTTATAGAACTGAGAACTACACTTAGAAACTAATATATTAGAGCCCTGGCTTCCATAGCTCAGTGGATTGAGCACAGGCTGTGAACCAAAGTGTCCCAGGTTCGATTCCCAGTCAGGGTACATGCCTGGGTTGCAGGCCATGACCCCCAGCAACCGCACATTGATGTTTCTCTCTCTCTCTCTATCTCCCTCCCTTCCTTCTCTTAAAAATAAATAAATAAAATCTTTTAAAAAAGAAACTAATATATTAGAAATACTCAATAATTATTGATAGTTATTGAACAAGTCTGTGCTACAACTATTTTTAATCTCATTTTAATCTCTGGATAATTCTGTTAGGCCTTATTTTTACTCTACATTTTGCAGAAGACAAAAGTGAGGTGCTATGTGATTTCATAGTTAAAGTGTACATAGCATTTTAATATTGTAAACATTAAAACATTTATTGCAGTATGTTTATTTGTTTAAAATATTTAAAATGCATAGCACATGCATACCATATATGTGCAATTATCACATATTGCTATTACCATAACTTTTCTGTTTATGTAGTCCCTATTTTTCTGTGTTCTAAGCTTTTGGAGTGAAATAACTGGATATCTCAGAAGATAAATACCACAATAACTACTAAAATAATACATAAATCAATGCTTTAAATAGCCATTATTTGTTGTAATTGGGGTAAATGGTAAATTGAAAGGAACAGTGTTGAAGACAACTAATATTCTTCTTTACCTGTAACTCATCTTCACAAGACTTAGAAATATTGATTTACAGATTTTCCATCTCCTAAAAATATGATTTATAATAGTTTCATGCTTTTATTACTATTTGTGTTTTATTTCATCAGGAAATTGAGGTCAATCTGATTACTTTTATATAAATTAATTGCCATCTAACTACCTCAGAGACCAATGACTTCAAGCAGAATACAAATTACTGAACTAGTGAAATTATGAGTAAATAGTTTTATAAATGACTATTTTTTTTACAGGTACATAGTCTGTGTACAGAAATAAATGGGTATGTGCCATCATACACAAACAAAACTATTTTTTAAACTTTTTATTGGAATGATAAATTAGCAACTAGTATTCTTCCTGTAGCTTTTTGAAGGGGCAGATATGAGTGCTCAGTAAATGCAGAACCAAAGGACTTAAAAGCATGCCTCTCTCATAATAGATGGAAGACGTAGTACTGATGTTACACAATAAATCTTAATAGTTATAAGTTAGGGCAAGAAGTGGAGTGAGAAGTTACTCAGTCATTCTATCAAAATGAAAGATATCATCTATTGTTTATATTGTTAGATATTTTATATCCAAGAAACCCATTTGATTTACCTTGTTAATACAACAGGATATAAGCAGAACTGATGACTTCCAAAGACTAGAATTTAAGTTATATTTTTTCTCTGGAGTACAAAATTAATTTTGTAGGTCTTTGACTCCAGCACTTCTGACACATTTCAATACTATATTTTGCTAATGGAGTTGTCAACATTTCAAGAAAAAATTGAGAACTCATGAAGTAGTGAGTTTTTCTTTACTCGAGTTAATCAAAAAAGGTTCTCCTAACATTCATCTTTTCTTCCTACCAGACCAGAGACTATGATTAGTAGGGATATGATATAGGAGGATTGTATCCCTAGGGCCTATTTTAAAGAAAACACCACAAATCACCGCATTACTACATTGTTCTTATTTTCACATACCACCATCCTCATTTTCATTTAATAGCACTGGATTTACCACCTGTTTTGCTGATATTGGATAAGAAAAAGCCCAGGTATTAATAGCATTGATTAGCAATGATTATATATATATATATATATATATATATATATATATATATTTAAAATTACTGTGTTAAAATGAAGATGCTAATAAATAAATTTCTGTGATATTTCTTAATGCTTATAAGAAAACACTTGCTTTCATAAAGCATAATTCTTAATACAAAAATATAAAATTTCTTTTTAAAAGAGTGCATAAATTACACCCCGGCTGGTGTGGCTTAGTGGATTGAGAGCTGGCCTGAGAACCAAAAGGTCACTGGTTTGATTCCTGGTCAGGGCTTATGCCTGGGTTGAGGGCCGGGACCCCAGTTAGCAGCATGCGAGAGGCAACCAATGGTTTCTCTCACACATTGATGTTTCTCTCCCTCTCTTTCTCCCTCCCTTCCCCTCTTCCTAAAAATAAATAAATAGAATCTTTTAAAAAAGAAAACATACATTAAATTCACCGAAATAAAGAATGTTTCATTACTTTCAGACACTTGTGAAAGACATAGCACCATAAGCCACCCCATGAGGCCCCAACGTCAGACCCTGTGAGTAAATCAGTTACACACTTAACACTATAGAAATGGGATGCTGGTCAATGGTGCTTTCATGAGTCAGTAGCAGAGCTCCCAAGTATATTTAAAAACTTCCCCTAGGAAACATAATTTACTAGGAAATACATACGTGAAAACAAGTTCTTCAAACTGCATTACTTTTAAAGAAAAAAAAATGTGCTAAAACAGTTCATTAAAAAAAAGTGTTACAAAGGGACAGAAACCTGTAAGCCAGCAACCTCCACCTGTGAACTCTATTCATAACTCAATATTCTGACTTAAACTGGAAATAAGTGTTCAGGACACACAAGTGAATAGATTTTTTCCCCTATGTATTTTCTGTCACATTACATTATGGTATTTTGGCTGCCACAAAAATCATATGCATAGCATGTAAAGGACAAGGTATCTCAGAAGTGACAGCCCAGCAAAACTAAACAGAATTATTGCATATACAGTGGCAATACTTGCTTTTAGCAGGGTTACCAAAAGGCTGGATTTTCTGTTCACCCAATACAGATACATTGCTTTTTATTTTAACATATGCAAAACTCTGTTATACTTGTGTATTTTATACTAGTATTGTAAAAATTCTAATTGTGAAAATATACTCTATTATTATAATATAATTAAATTTAATTTTGGATTCTGATACTGTAATAAACATAAGCACGACTTAATCAATACTCTCTCAGAGTTCACATTCTAGAATTTCATTAGTTGAATAGAATCACAACACATAACATTATTTTAAGATTTTTCTAGTCCTCAGTTAAGAAATGAATTAATGCTTATATAATATTATAACTGCTAATTAAAATCAAAATGCTCTAGATTTTAAAATTATTTGTAAAAGTACATATTTGTCCTAAGAAATACACATGCAAAAGCACATGTTAATCAGTACTCTGGAGAATTAGAGTTTAGAATTAAAATTTAATTTGGGAACTATAGGTTTCCAGAATTATTCCTAGGGTACAATCTGTCTGTAACCCAGGTATGTACAGTGGAACTTGGGAATTTTCCAAGTCTCTTAGTTGTTTTGCTTTAGACTCAGCCAGGAAATGTCTTAAGCTACTGGTAATAACTCCAGTGGGAGATGCGGGGGAAGTATGTATCAGGTCTGGGTAGATCTAGGCAAATGGTAATAATGATAATGCTTTAATTTAAATATAATGCTAGATAGCGTGTCATACACAAGTTGCTTCTATAATGAATGCCCTTCAAACACAACCAGGTAAGTAGTAGAAGATAAATGTTAAGTAAGTAAATAAATAATTAAATAAATAGCTAGCTGGGGGTATCAGCTCATCAACCCTTTCTAACAGATTTAAGGTTCTGTAGGAAATGGCTTTCTTCTGACAATTCCAAAAATACTGTTGGAGCTCAGATTTCTATTTCAGCCCTCTACATTTAGTGATCTATAAAATCTCCCCAAGCAACCAATTAATCCACATTCACTCTAGATCCATGCACTTATTTTTTCTCAGACACCAAATATGGCAGAATCTATTAGTGTCAGTTACCTCTGTGGAAACTGATGCCTTGGTGAGTTAATACCTCTTTACTAAGTTAGTCCATAAACTCTTAAGAATATCATCCAGTGCTTCTACCAAAAGTGGTTTGAAACTCTGAAATCAGTAGGTAATTGTTTCAAGCTGGCTGTGTACTCTTATTTGTAGGATTCTAGTCTGCGTAAGCCTGCTGTAAAATTTTTGTTTCAATAATTTAATATTTAATTTGGTTTGCATATTTTATACCATTGCTTAAGAGAGAATTCTTCCAAAAAGGCTAAAATATTATTTTTCTTAATTTTGTAAGTGGCTGGGCTCTCAAGAAAATTTGTTCATTCAACAAAATCTGATGAGGATCAGCAAAGAAGCAAGGTTTAGAAAGAAAAGTAGTTGCTAGTGAAAATTTACTGAGTTATCAGATTAGTGGTGAAGACTGGCATATAAACAAACGTGTTACAGTACAAGTGAGGCTTACTATGACGGAGGTATAAATCGAATGCTTCCAAGTATTCATCTCTGTATGAGTCAGAAGAACCTCACAGTAGATATCACATTTAAGACAGCACTATAAAACAGAGTTTGCCAAGTGAGGAGAGGGAAAGTAACTGAAAAAAAATAGTATGGCAAAGTCTCAGTATAAGAAATAAGTCTCATGTTTGTAAATCAGTGAAAAATGTATAAACAGCATAATATTTACAGGAAAGCAGACAAGGGGTAAGGCAAAGGAGAAGAGACTAGAGAAAGGTAAAGATCGATCAACATAGGGAGAGGCCTGTTTGCCAGCCTAAGGGCTTCTGATTTACCTTTGTAAGTTAATGGGGAGTGTAAATTACCTTTTAAAAAAAGTAAGTAATGTGGGAGACCATTAACATGCAGATTGACCAGGGAGAGGTAGACCAAAAGGTAAGCAGTTACAAAAGCCACAGGAAGGGATTATGAGACATTAACTCTGGCAAGGGTTCAAAAGGTATATAGAAGCCAGACTCATACAGTTCTCCAAAGCTCAGTCAAGGACAGGGTGAGCACAAGTGTTAGCTTTTTTGTGTATTTCTATGGCTGAAATCTTTCAAGAGCCACCTGCTGTGCCTTAGGAAGCACTTTATTTGCATAATATAAAATCCCCATTTGCCTTTGCTATCCTACACCTATTATCCTTATTTTTTTCATTTTCTGCTGGGTACTCTATACAACTACCACCTGTTTTAGCTATCAGAGGCCACCTCCCATCTTTGGAGAAACTCCAGTTAATGATGAAATTGTTTCAATTATATTATTCTTGGTAATTAGGAGGTACTCTTCTTTTTCTCTAAGGAAAATTAGACTAGGTCTCTTTATCTTATTGTCTCCTCTCAAAATTTCAATGAGGATAGAAATGTAGGATCCCTCAATTTATGAATTTTTACATTACTGAGACATCTGTAGCATGAATTCAGACTTGCAAGCAAAATTTCCCAAGCAAAGTATCTAAGTGTCAAATGATTTTTAGGCAATTAGTTTTCAGCAGTTCCAGAGTGGTGGTTGCAAATGCTAGTAGTGTTACAGGGTGCAACCAAGAGGGGGCCCCAAATACAGATTTGGAATGGGGCCCAGAACTCAGGGTGTCCAGGAAATATTGGAAAGGCATATAAAGTGTTCCCACCCCTTCCCCCAGATGTGTGAGCTGGGGGAAGGGGCAAATGGAGCAGGACCATTGAGAGCTGTTTTGCATAGCAACAGCTTTGTAGCTAACCTCTAGTGTGGTCATTTAACATATCTATAGCTTTTGGCTGATCGCTTAGATATGCTGAATAGCTGTGGCCATGCTCTGAGCCAGGGAGATGGAAGTAACGTCCCCCCAAGATGTAACTGGGGGGCAGGTCCCCCGAGTTACAGTGCCTGCGTGAGATCTTGGAGGTGATTGGCTCCATGACATGGTGCCATGCCTGCCCAAACTCACTATGGCAGCCCAGTAAAGCTGGAAGGATATGAGAGTGCTGGCAAGCGTAGCCAATTGTGGAAGGAGTCAGAAATGGGGCTGTGGAGGAGGATTGGTGTGGGGATTTAAATCCAGACATGGCAACCATTGGAGAAAGAACCACTTGGTCTTTAAAAGAGTGGGGACTCCTGCAGCCATTGTGCTGAGAGGACCATGGGCCTGTGGCACTGCGGAGAACCATGTGGCTGTGGCAATAGAAAGGAGAGCCACATGGCTTTGTCAGAGTGGGGACCCCTACAGCTTTAGAAAAGGGAACCACCACCCAGCGTTAGCAGAGATCCCGGTGACATAGCTGATGGTGCCGGGAACCAAGGGAGGCCTACCAGCTGAGACAGATTACTGGGAAGAACTGGGGGCTGCCTGAGCCACGGACTTCTATTTCTTTTCCTGAGATATGGTACCCCAGACTGGCCAAAGTGGGGGAGGAAGGACTGTGTGTGTTTGTGGGTGTTTTAAGGGATTTTTGGGATTTTGATGAAGATGTTTGGCCACTACTTTAAGTCTGTATAGCATTAAATAAACATTTCCTTTCCTTTTCACGAATCTCTGTCATTGAGAGATGTCTTTCCTATAAAGCAGAATAGATAGTGAACCTGGGGGGTTCCTTTTGGTAATAGTATGTCACCCCAGGCCCCCCTTGTGTTCTGTAACAGTAGCACTGCATATTTAGTTAAATAATTAACCTATTAAACAAATACTCTGGTTTTGTTGAGGGTAGTTTTCAAGGAAAATACACTGAAGAATTTATGGCCATTATGAGTTCATGGCAACTTTGGTGCACAGATCAGACACATGCACCAGGAAAGAAAAAGATTTTACAACATAGAATCACTTTCCTTTATCTAGTATAATCAAAGTACACCTATGCAAAGCCAATCATTGTATCACATATTTTTAAATTTTATTTTAATTGTTGTTCAAGTACAATTTTCTTTTACTCCCATCCAGCCCACCCACCCTCTATCACATATTTTAACTAGCTGTTCTTCACATTCACCAGGCTAAAATTCTGAACAAAGTAGACATGACCCTTAGCTCACCTGGAGGGTATATCCAAGCAGACATGGCAGACACAAAATAAGCAAAGTAATAAACAAAACTACTATAACTTCTGAAAAAAAGGTTGTGATGGGAAAAGGAAAATTCATTTGATCAGATTCTAGCAGAGGGGAGAGGGATAAAGGAAGCAGAGAGCAACGCTCAAGTGATTCTATTCTCTGCCTGTCTGACAATTCCTCTCTCCCATGACATTAAGCTCATTTGGGGAAAGCATATTTATTCATTCTAATCATATGTATTATTTCTATAATCATTTATTAAATTCTTACTAATCACTAAGTTCTGAAAATTGGAAAAGCTGACACCAATCAATCTCCCATCCTAAGTAGTTCCTACAGTTGTGTTAATTCCTTCTTTTTGATGCAGTTCTTAACATAAACACAACAATTACACATTCTTTTAAACTTTCTTTTCCTTGTGAAGCCAAGTAAAACAAAGAAAAATGGTAAAACATGGGAAAAAATCACTTGCTTAAGTGCCTAGTCAAAAGTGTAACTTGAGAACAAATTAAACAAAACGAGATCCAGAATCACACAGTTTCTACCTTACTTAGAAAGAGGCTTACTCATTCAAAGCATTCATTATTATGGGAGAACAGTGAATGGCCATAGTTTAACATCCAGAATTATAAAATCTCATATTTCAATAAAGTAGAGTTTCATCAACATTAAAAATAAAATTAAAATTCAAAGTAATGACTAAAGCAATTGGTAGTATTTTTCAAATGTACTAAAATGGTTTTAGAAATACATATAATAACTTGGGATAACATCATGCAAAGTAGTTGCATGAGATTAATATCGAGTCAAAAAAAGACAAATCTGCAGGAATACAGAAAATACAGTGTTACAGAGGAGCCAATACACATTGCTATTTTTGAAATACAGAAATTCATTAATCTACTGAAACAACAGAGAGCCAACACCCTCTTTTCTATATGTACTGTTTATTCAAATTTATCTTACTATGTATTCTAACAAGAACATGTTTTCCTTAAATAAATTAATGTCCTATTTTCTTCTGCCAAGATTAAGAGTAACAGAGTGTGAAAATTTTTATTACAAACTTTATTTTCCAATTTACATAATTTTCTGCTTACTCCAGAGTATCAGTGAATGACTCTGTACAAACTACTACCAACATGAAAATTAGAAAGCTAGTGCTTTTATTTAATGTAACAAGATATGTGTTACATAAATATTTCAAAAGGAAAATTCATGAGAATAAAATAATAAATACACACTCTAAGAAAGATGTAAAACATATGTTCTCAGCATATACTTGAAAAGCAGGGAGGAAAAAGTTGAACTAAAAGATCTCGGAGCATTCTTAGTCAAAAATTAGGAAAAGACAAAATGGAAAGAACTCAAAGGAAGTCATATTTTTAAATAGATTGATGACTATGAAGAGGCAAACATCTGAGAAGGATGAGAAGGAAAAGAAGGAAAAAGAGGAGAGCAGAAAAAGAAGGAAAATAAATATAACATTCAAGTATCGAAATGATTGCCAATACTTTATACCTGTATTTAATTACATTGTTAAAGGAAAGCAATCTCCATAACACTAGTTAAAAATAACAAAGCAGACTTTTATTCGGGACCACTGCTGTAGGTATAGGGACAACTGCAACGGGGTCTCACAATGGTTGGGGAAAGATTGGACTCAATTCTGAATACCAGGTAGGGAAGTGGGAATTTATAGCCATGATAGTGTAAGTGAAAAGCAGTGCATGGAAAATTACTTAAAAGAAACCTAAAGGATTAAAAAGATGTTGGCTAAACTGACCTAGCAGGATTCTTGCTGAAAATGACCCAGGGTGGTGCACTATGCCTAGGAGGTGGAGGAGAGTGAGGAACCCGGTCAAATATTGAGAGCGATGGGGTATTAAGGCTATGGGCATCCCAACTTAGTTGGGTTATTGTTAAAACCAAATTTTATAAGGAAGTACACAGATAGGCCTAGGAGAAGATTCAGGAGGCTGAACAAAGTTTAGTCAAGCAAAGAATCTTTTTGAAACAATGAGAACTAGAACATTTTTTTCATCTAAGAACTATGTTTGACATATAAAAATGTTGTATGTTGTAGTAAAAAATGAAAGGATATGATAAAATAACTTTAGCTATAATGAGTTATAAACAATTTTGTGATGAATAGTTTTTTGTTATGACTCCAGCATCCTAAAATTATTAGGTATAAAAATGAAGAGCTAGAAGAAGTCAAAGAGTGGACAGAAGTGTGACTAATTGAAACTGACTGAGGGAGAAAGAATTTATGCTCAGCTGGTCCTAAGCCAACACATTTTTTCATCATAAAATGCTCCTTGGGATGGATTCTGGTCGTGACTCCCACACTATATAGGAGGTAACACTAATGATCAGTTTCAGGAGATGATTTTCTGGTTCTTACTATCAATGGGACTTAGGTGTAAATTTTAAACTCTGATATTTTAAAGCTTTGACCAAGTTATTTAAACTTTGGTATTTAGTCTCAGAATATGCAAATGGGGCTAATAACACACGCTTTGCAGAGTTTTATGAAGATTAAAATTGATAACACATGTAAAAATAAAGGTCTCAGTAAAGTTATAACATATCAGTTAACATTAAATAAATATTAGCTAATATTATTTTAAAGTTCTTAGTATGATATCAGCCCCACATAGTAAATATTCAAAAATAGTAGCATATTCTTACAGTACATTAATCATTTATACAAAGAAAAAGAAAGGGATTTCATGTCATGATAAGAATGTGTTGCTTTAAAGCAAAAGGCCAAATAAAAAGACCCAGCAAGAAACCAATGACAACAGGAGCAGAAGCTTCTCCATGTTAACCAACCACAGGCTTCAAACTGGGCCAGGGGAATGCCAGAAAACAGTATCAGTCAGCAGCAGTAACATCAAATGCCTAGATTCCTGCTCTTGTAGGCTATTCCTGTCCAACATATTATGGAATAACTGAGTGTGTGTAGTAGGCAGATACCTTATAAGAATATATTCTAAAATTTAGTGATTCTAGAGTTTCATGAGTGGGGTAAAGATACAATGGATACACAAAGTGTTCAAAAATGTACACAACACTGTGACTTCAAAACATTGTGTGGCTTCTCTCTCCTATTTTAGGACATGCTGTTGTGCTCAGAAAGTAAACAAAAGCTAACCTGTTACTCCTTTTAAAATGCCTCACTCTTGGGACACCAATAAGGCTATTGCTACCTGGAGATGTATTACCAAAATATTAACAGTAAGCTGTACTGGAGTCTCAAATTTCCCCAAAAGCAGCCTTCACCAACTGTCAAAAGAATGTCAAATGCTCTCTTGACAATATTAAGGAAGTTTTGTGAAAAGTAATTCTGGTCCCTAGTGAAATTTCTCTAAAAAGCAGCCGGATAAGTTAGAATATCTGGGCTCAGGCAAAATAAACTTATTACCCATGCATTACTGGCCAAACATGAGATTATATTTAAAATTCCATTATGGGGTATCCAAGTGCACCACAGAAGTGTTCTTTGAACAACTAAGGGCGATCCTACGCCGCAATATAAGTTGTCCACTCAACTGACATAAGATATTTCCTCTACTTACAGTAGTTATTCAACTACTTGAAATTAAGTGGTGGTATGCACTGGTTACTCAACTTATAGTCTTATAGTAGGTAATAAAGGTCTCTAACACCCAGGGAAATTTTTTAAAATGGTACAATCTACTCTGTTGTGCTAGGAAATAATAACAACATGCAGTGGGGCTGTGAAACCAAGTCCCAAGGTTCAGGATGATAAGAATAAAGGCAGCGGAGAGTTACATCATCAGAATGGAAATAAAGGCTAGAAACTACAACTTGGAGCACACATGAAAGGATAGATGGAAATTATGAATTTGTATTGTGACTTTACTGGAGATTTAAACTTACAGTTAAAGTTGTAAATGCTGTGCCCTGTCCTTGACAGAAGAGAAGGAGATGAATGATGTTAGATTGATTTGTCGGAGGGCTTACTATCTCCAGGATACAGATAACTTACTATTTATACATTTTGCAAACATATGCTGATTCTCTGCTTTATCTCTTAATGTGAGCAGTTGTTATGGGGTCCTTTGTCAATCATATGTTTTAAATCTGATTAGTTCAACTTTAAATCATTAAGAGTTTTTTGTCCTCTATTTTGCTTTGTCCATCTCCATTTACTCTGGTCTTTATGACTACCAGTAAATAAATTATAATTTTTTCATAGAGATCTTTAGTATTTGGATAAAGTTTAAGAATTTTACAGTTCCTTGTGTTATTCATTTGTTTCTTCCATTAACAGTTTTTAAATTTGACCTGTTTTCTCTATTAGTTTTGGAATATTTTTTGTTGTTGAATTAGTAAGTCTCTTATTGAGAAAGTAATGAAAAAATATAAATGTTAGTGGCAAAAGAAAACAAAACATTAAAAAGTTCTATTTTTGGAGTAAAGACAGAAATTATCATTTTTTATAAAATACCTTTCTTAAACAAAAAAAAACACACAATTTGCAGTAATTTTTAGAATAAGATCCCAAGATCAATATCTTTCTTTCCTATAATTATTACTACCATAAATTAAATATGTGAGGCTTCTATTTGTAATACGAGTTATTTTAAATCTTAGAATAATGTTCCTTTATGGTTGAGGTGAAGGCAATTTCAATTTGTTTACAGGAATATTTGGTATTTTTAAGACACCCAGTGCTTTACAGCCACACTGCTGTGTTGTTTGATTGAACTGGCATCAGCAGTCATGAGGACCTGGATATTCTGAAACCAACACCAAGGTTCTCCATTTCAAATATATGCCAGGAGTGTTCCGTGAATTTGCTATTTCCTCTGTCTTGGTGGTTTCATGCAACCAATGTTTGCTTCTCTCATGTCAAGGCTGAATAAACAAATTATTTGTTCTGGGATAATTTGGTGGATTTCAACATAGAGAAAATGAGTTTCACACCAAAAGAAACAGAAAATGTATCATCCAGAAGCCAAAAGGTTATGTTTTCTAAATCTCTTCTAGTTGAGAGAAAAAGTGAAGATTTGTAAACAGATATTTATATCCGAAAATAAATCTCATCTGATTTTTATTTTTTAAATTTTTTTAATGTTTATTTTTAGAGAGAGAGAGAGAGAGAGAGAGAGACATCAATGTGAGGTTGCTGGGGGCCATGGCCTTCAACCCATGCATGTGCCCTGACTTGGAACCAAATCTGCGATGCTTTGGTTCACAGCCCGTGCTCAATCATCTGATTTTAAAAAGACTAAACCAGAAATAAATGGCCATGATCACAAACTAGATCAGAAACTATATACACCACACTACAATATAAAACCATAAAATTTAGCTGCTGGTGGTCAAACTTAACATGCATGCCTAGATTCTAACCCCTAAACCACACTCTTTCATTTATGCATAGAAGAACAGTGCTGTGTAAGAATATAATGTGAGCTTAGTTGGCACAATGGTTAGTAGGGTGAGATCAAAAATGGCTTCATCTGCAATAAAATGTAAGCTTCTATGTCATCTCTCCAAAAGGTTGGATACTTGTGTCTTACTTAGTAAGTCATATAACATGCTTTATGTATTAAAATATACTTTTAAAATTAGTATAAATAATTTAAAAAATTTCAAAACAGCCAGTACTTTAATACAAGCATTAGATTTTTGTGGGAGGAGCTGAAGAGATAGAAGGGAGTAAGACCAGACCCTTGGATATTAAAACCTCAGCATTTGTGACTCCTATACTCTGTTTTATATCTGAGCATTTTTATATCCTCTGGAGACTGTAAATTCATCTATTAGAGACAATATTGTTATTATTACAGCTATTACTGTTTATACTATTTTACCTTATACAGAATCTTATATACAGGGTCTGGCACCAAGTAATACTCATTTTAACTTCAAAATCTTTTATTACAAAATGATAAGCATTTAATTCTGTAACACAACAATATCATACTCAAGCATGCCATATGACATTTTAGGTGAAATGTTCAAATTAAAACTATAAGTTATTATACCCATATTATTACCCTACCAACTACACTCAAGCAGGTGTTACTTTTACCAGGCCCTGTATATAGAACACATTGTAACTATTTATAAATAAGTGTATGTAATAATGCATTAATGATATTTTAACATAATAGTTCAGTATAATACACACTGGAGATTATATTTTATCTTATTAAAACATGACTAAAAACTCAAATGTTTTTATTCAAAAGAGAAAAATAATTATGAGAGTTTTTAATAAAGCACACAAATTAATTTGCATTACTATCAAACTCATGCAAGAAGCTGTTTCATGTTACTTAATCCAAGACTTAAACACTACTGACAAGCTATTAGGAACAAAGAGCCCAAGTACTTGAAAATCTAAAGCAATGACTGTTTGTGAAATAGCTTATGTTTGTTACATTCTACATATTGCAAGTCCGCTACAGGGAAATAGTTCAGCTATACCTAGTACTTGAAGAATCAAGCAGGCTAACATAACTGTAAAAGTGAGGGTTCTAATATTATTGCTCGGCAAAGTGGAGCATTATGGTGAAAAGAGGAATCATTTTGCTGGGAAAGGTAATGTCAAGTCAGCATTCACTTTCTGGAATCAGTCAGGAATGCCAATGAATAGAATTAGGCAAAGAACTAAAGTTTCGGGCAAACCAATTGAAAAGGAAAGGAAAATCCACTCATTCATTCTTTCCTTTAATCACTGGATAGGCATATGATAAATATCTATTATAGTAGATGCCAAGGACTGTGCTATGTGGTAAAATTTTATAAACATGGTCCTTGCCTTGATGGAGTGTGCAGTCAATTTAATCAAATAAGATATAGGTGAATTGAAAGGACTATACAATGGCATAATTCTGAGGTAATGATGATATTGGAAGAAAATTTTGAACTGGCCCTAGCAATAGTCTGTTCATTATGTTGTGCCTCTACTGCAGACTGTATAAAATTTAGGTTTGGGGGTTTTAGTTAAAAATTGGTGGAAACATATATATGTTCTTAAAAATGAAGAGCATCATTTTACTTTATTTTTTATTAAATTTGTTGAGGTAACATTGGTTAATAAAATTACGTAGGTTCCAGGTGTAAAATGTATCATCTGTGTATAGTATTTTATGCTCACCACCCCAAGTCAAGTCCCCTTCCATCGCCATTTATCCCCCACATCCTCTCTTCTACTGACTCCACCCCCTTTTCCCTCTGATAATCACCATCCTGATGTTATTCTATAATCTATGAAGGGTTGTTGGTTCTTTGATTACAAATAATTTATATAATTAAATTAAAATGCTTTCTTTTCTAAGGTATTATCAGATTTGCCAGATTATGAGAAAATTATACTCATAATTAATGCAACCAATACTAGATGGGTATATATTGCAATAATTAGTATTTGTCTTTTTACTTTTGACATGACAAACTGCCTTACTAATACTCAGGAAAGATTATTTGACAATGTCACTGTTATAATTTTATTAATAATACCAGGAAAATTATATTATATAACTATATTACATATTAGAATTATTTTTAGAGGTGCTTCAGAAGTGTTTGTGAACAGACTAAAACATTTTAAAACTTCAATTGTACAGCATTTTATTCAAAAATAGTCTGCAATGTACTCAGAAGTATGGGCCTCAGAAGGAACTTTTCACCTCACCCCAGCCCCTGTGTACATTTAGTCAGCATGCATATACACCAGCTATCCTGTGAATGTCCCCCCCAAAATTTTCAGGTGTCTACAGCTACCTTGGAAATTTGTCAGACATTTTCCCCATTAACTCTCTCTGGTACTGCTAATTAATCCTGCTGGTTCCATTGCCCATGTTTAGTTCCATTCCTTGGTTACCAGGCTTTATCTAGCTATTATTTATACTTGTCTGTATAATCAACACTCAAGGAAAATACTTCTGTACCTATAGTTCATTTATGTGCAATTTCACATAAAAGTGCTCCTGCCCATTTTTGGCCCCCCTGGTCTCTTCCTAGTTCTCCCATATGAGGAGAAGAGGATTTAAAAAGAGCTTTCAATTATTTCAATATTATTTTTCTCATTTATAATATATACAAATATGTAAAATAATTAAACTTTTTTGTAACACATCATTCCTAATTTTCCTATAGACATTACTTGTCCTATGGCTAGCTATCACCAATGGATTACAAACCTATAGTATCTATAATCTAGCAAGAGGTTACAAATAGCAGGGATTAAGAAAAAACAGTCCTTTCAATAACAATGCAAACACCATCCAAAAAATATTCTCAACATTTTATCCTCTCTAACTAAAGAATTTAAAATATAAAACCAAGATTTTAAGCCAACATTAGTTGATTCTATGGAAAATAGTAGATGGTGTTTTCACTGAAAGGAGAATAAAGGAAAGATACTTCAAAAGCACTATTAGCTTTATTTGTATTCATTACAATAAAATGAACGAGTTTTACAAGAGTGTAATTTTTAGACAACTGAAATATAACCATTTAATAGCTAAAGCTGTGGTTCTTCAATAATCTTTGATAAAACCTTTATACAAATATTATTAACTTCACTCATTTTTAAAATAACATCATTATGAACCTCAAGTATGATACTGAGACTTCATATGAAGACTTTTCATTTGGTATTAAGGTAGGTATACGAGAATGATTCTCTTGGCTTATCTGGCCTCAAATTGTAAGTTTTAGCTCTTGTATTTTTATCATTATCTCTCCCCTCTCTCACTATCAGCCTGCCACCTACTTTTTTCCTACCATTTTACTGTGACTTTAAGCTTTCATTTTAGTGTGACATGCATTTTAAGTGGCTTTGGGGCAATCTCCCACATTTTTCTGTGTTTTAAATAGGCTAGTCAGCCTGAAAAGTAGCTTCTTAATAAATGATATGCGATTAATTAATGTTATCAAGCACCAACTGTTTGACCCTAATAAATGCTATAGAGATATAAAGTATACAAGAATAAAATGTTTTGTGTCAGCACTAAGTAGATTTAAAAATAATTACATAAATGAAATAAAAATGTATACTTATATTTCACAAATATAAATTTACAATATTATGTTAAAACTGAAATACTGAAACCTTTGGTTTTATATATTGACATTATTTTAGCATCATTATTTCAGCTCAGATGCAGTTTTACTTTGTTGACCTTTGTTATTCTGAAAAATAATAAAGCATAAGCCATCCCTAGTCTCCTTCAATCTGCTGATTAATAGGAGTTTTGAATATTTCCTATTGGTAAAGCTCTCTGGCCTGATTCAATGCAACATTATCCTGCCTTAAGGAGTCGGATTTCATGCTATCAGAGAACACCAGAGTCGGAAGGGAACTCAGAGTTCATTTGCCTGTTCCTTTTATTTTAGAGATTAAAAAGGGATTTCAGAAAGATACTGCCTTTTGAAAAATCTCTTTTGTTCTGAAAGTTTATCCTTTTTTTGGTATACTTAATTAAGTTTCTTATGTCTTTTTTACATAAACAATCTATTATATCTGGCCAGCTAACTAGTGTTGTACTCAATCAGACATCATCATGTGGGGCAAAGTGTTTTTTTAATTGTTTGTGTAAAATTTTACACATGGCAATGTTCATAAATTATATCTATGTTACAGTTTTATGTTACACAACTTCTCAACTATGACATAATAATCCATATCATGTCTTCCCTATCATTGGTTTTGTTTTCTATTCCATGGTATTTAAGTGGGGTGGGTGAGATAAATTTCAGGGAAAAGTCATTATTAGTGATATTTCTAGAAATAATGAGATATTTTACATTTTTTCTGATTGGTAATGTAAAGCAAATTGTGGGAAATAAAGGAAATAATAGTGAAATGACAGTGACACATTATGTCACTATCCAGAGGTTGCAGATCTTGAGACATTTCTATTTTGTCTCTCCCTTTTTTTACAAGCATTTGTATAGATACATATTGAATTTACTTTGCAAGCCTGACTACTGTCTTAAAAAACACTTTACCAAATTTTGTTTTATGTGAGACACCAGGAACGGGGCTGCAGAGTCATTGTCAAAAATGTCTCCTTCTGGTTCTGCCATTGTCTTAGGTCAACTCAGAAAGAGGGGGAATATGACTTAGAAGAACCAAGAGAAAATTTCACCTCGTTTTAATCCTGAAAAAAAAAGTAGAAATAAATGTTTTACTGGAAAAAAGTAACAAGAGCAGGAAAATTTCTCCTGACTACTTACTTCAACCAGTCAGGAGGTGACTTTGTAGGTTATTTCATAAATAATGTAAAGTATGATCAAGGAGAGAGGAACTGAAGTGTATCTTCCTCAGGCTGATTTTACTTCCTGATTAAATTGGAAGTAAATGGAGAACCCGAGAACCCACTGTAACACCAGGATGCTGTAAGTGGACATCTATCAGATAACAGTGGTTGGAAGGTCCAGAGTGCTAAGGGGCAGGTGAGTCCTTAATAGGAGGATGACTGAGGTCTGCGGTACCCACCCAAAGAAACAAATGCAGTTTCACCTGCAGGATGTGCCCAGAGCAAGAAGACTAGAGTTCTTGCCCTGGAGACCAGTAGATACTTGACACACCCAAAGACCAACTCAAAGTCCCTTTACCCTCAGATTTACAAAGATACAAAAAAACTCACCCCATTATTTATATGGATGTGAGTGGTTTGAAGGGTAAAGAGATTATTTGAGAAATTGAAAAGTTGTGTGCCAAAAGAAGCAAACTACTAAAGGATACTTTAAACAATGGGGTTGTATTTGACAGAAGCATTCAGGTAGTCACTCCTCTTCCCCTCCACTGCACACACAGAGGCACTGCTTAAAGGCTGGGATCCAGGAGAAGTATTCACAGATTAGTACAGCAAAAACAAAGCAGTCCCATTTTCTCTGTTCATACACACTATGGAATGAGTTAAAATTCACAGATTTGCTTCATATGTATTTGCTTTCCTTAAATTTATTAAAGCAAACTTGTTAAATTTGTATTTGTTTCCTTAAATAATAGAGCATTTCACTATTAGTGATAGGAGCAGGGACTTAATTCCAACATCAACAAATTTTCCATTTGCTTATGTAGACTTGAACTGTTCCTAAAAGTCATCGGGCAAAACATGCCATTGTACAGAATATAATAGAGAGACACTGTGAGGAAGGATCTTCTCTACTCTTTACCAACATGAGGAATTCAGTGAAAGACAATCTGATTGGGTGAGGTGACTAAAACAAATAGTTCTTTTTATATGAAACCTTTATATGAAAGTTAGTGAAGCCACAGAGTTATTTTTCTCATTGCTTAAATTATGTTTATTTTTAGTTAAAACTTAAGTCCTATTTGATGTATGTGCAAAATAGTTACAGTACAAAAGATATGCCCAAAGCAATGATCTCTACCACGGAAAATGTAATGTATTTTTTGATGCTCCATCTCCTCTTTCTTCAAAGGACTTCTTCTGAATTATGTAGTTAAGATTCCTGGTTCTGAACAGAGCCCATCTTCTAATCACTTTGTTAACTGCAATTAGTTGATACAGTAGGTACTCCCAGACTCACCTCCTCTTTAAAGTGAGATTACGAGAAGTGACAACCATTACAGAAAGTAAGAACCAACTGAGACTTTATAATCTGGAATCCTGAAAGAACATTAAAAAAGGAAGTCTCTAAAGAAAGGATGGGACATTTTCTTAAATATCTTATGCAAAGAAATACTATCATATTTCACTACTTCGTTTACTTGAGTGGTTCTGTGACTAAACTGATATTTCATGTTATAAATATTTTTTTAGAATGCTGGGAGATGTATAGTTTTCCATAACTCTATATCCAAATTTAGAAAATTGAGAGCTGCAAGGTAAAATAATGCTATTCTGAAGCATAGAAACAGTGGACAATTTTACATGGCACCTGCAATGCTAATTCTGGAAATCATTGAATTCAGTTTGGGGCATCTATAGATGGAATTGTAATGACAATCAGCTAAAATATTTTTATAAGATTACTATTTACAAAATGCTTACACAATTTCTGAAAGAAAAGGCAGCATAAATATCCTGAATCCTACTTATTAATAATAACTAGCATTTTTCATGTTGTTGGTACTACTTTTAAAAAATAAGAATACCAGTAAGCTTAGCATGGCTAATTAACTTGCCCTAACTTGTATGCTTGAAAATTTTAAAGTAAGAAATTAAAGTGGGTGATAATTTCTACCCTGTTAGAAGTTAAAACTGAGAATTAAAAAAATGTGTTTATTAACTTACTTTAAAATAACAAAAACTCATTACATGTTAATAGGAAAACATAAGGACAGAACTTATGCTTTCCATAACAAAAATATGGAGAAGTATGATAGTATTTTATTTTTCTGTAAATATGGTCATTGATATAGTAAAAGGTTAGACAAATCTTTGGTGTTCAATTGGCAGCTTTTGGAACACCCCACTATATAATCATGTGAGAATAAAATTTTAAAAAGAAATAACAACATTACATCATTAAGAAATAAGTCTTAAGCCATGGCTGGCATAGCTCAGTGGATTGAGCACGGGCTGCGAACCAAAGTGTCGCAGGTTCAATTCCCAGTACATTCCTGGGTTGCAGGCCATGACCCCCAGCAACCGCACATTGATGTTTCTCTCTATCTCCCTCCCTTCCCTCTCTAAAAATAAATAAATAAAATCTTTAAAAAGAAAAAAGAAATAAGTCTTGATCTCATAATATCCTTGAAAGAATCTCAGGGATACCCAGATTCTGATTAGAAGAACTCTGCTGCTCTGGATTGGAAAACATTTATAGTTCCTTTTAATTTTGTAATCCTAAATCTTAATTGGTGATTTAAACCTTCTAAACCAGGCTTTTTCTTTGTGTTTATGATAAGGTTTTTTTAAAGACATTTTGAATCAGCATTGAATGAGAGAGCCTGAAAAGAAGACAAGGAGAATTCCGAAAACTACAATAATAAGTCATACATAATAGTGATAGCAGGAGCGCAGAGTAGAATAGTTTCAAAACAATCTAAATAGAATCAGCCCCATGGTTGAAGCCGAACTGAATACAGATGATGTAAATGCATGATTGGATATTGATTAGTTCAAAGTCACCAACAAGAGGCCGACAGATGATTAAATATTTGCCAATGTTAGTCCAGTCCTATGACATCCAGCTAAATGAGGACCACTGATGGTTGCCACTGCCTTGCTGTTAGAAAACTCTACCCAGTTTTCTTAGAAGATGTGCTAAAACAGTTGGAAATTGAGAGAAAGCAAAGACTCTAAAAATGATTCACCTGCCAAATATTTCTTATCCAGAGTGAGATAATGTTTTAGTATGAAAGTCCTTGAGGAGGGCACAGAAGCTCCATATCTACTAACTACCTGTGAGGCAGAGGTAAGCAGCTTAATCTCTCCCAGCTTTCATTTAGTAATTTTATAAGAAGGAGATGAACAGAATGATAGCTAACATTTTTAAAGTCCAATACAGAATGTAACACATATTAGAGAAAAAGACATTATGAAACGTCTGATTAGCATTACCAGTATTAAACAACAAAACACCCTCGTTTTGTATGAAGAGACTCTGGTTATTCTATTTATTTTGAGGATAGCTTTAAAATCCTTTCAAAATACATATTGAAGAATGTTTTAACTACAGTAAGAACAGTCTGGTTTCAGCCCTGGCTGGCGCAGCTCAGTGGATTGAGCGTGGGCTGTGAACCAAAGTGTTGCAGGTTTGATTCCCAGTCTGGGTACATGCCTGGGTTGCAGGCCATGACCCCCAGCAATCGCGCACTGATGTTTCTCTCTCTCTCTCTCTGTCTCCTTCCATTCCCTCTCTAAAAATAAAATAAATAAAATCTTAAAAAAAAAAACAGAACAGTTTGGTTTCCTTTTAAGAACCGAAAGTGAGACTCAGGTGACCATTTTAGAAATATATCATTGGGAATGAGGAGAGTATAGAATGAGACATGTGTCCTAGGTAAGGAAAAGGATGGAAAAGTATCACACGGACTGCAAACCAATCCCTGCAGTGAGACAGCAAGCACACGTAGCCAAAGGAAGATGAAGTAGATTCCATGAGAAATTGAGAAGTTAAGTAGAGAGCAGACCACATAAGGACTTGCATTTCCTGCAGCCTAGAGAAAGGAAAAGGAACCAGGAACATGGAGGTGTTTCCAAGAAAATGTTTCCAAAAAGGAGATACAATTAACTGAAGCAGGATGAAAAGTCTACATCATAAATTATTCATAAAAATTCTTCGGATTAAAGAGAAGCAAGAATGCAGGTCCAAATTATTACTACCTTCTAAGAAAAGTAAAACACAGTAAAAAAGAGATTTACACCATATGTAGCTTTAAAAAATTATTTATAAAGATAATTAAATTTAAGCCTCCCATATAGAAGGAAAAAATAACAGATTAGTTTCAGGTCTCTCCTGTGCAGAAAACAATGGAGTAATGTGATCAGATTTTTAAATGTTAAAAGTCAGAAATTTTATGCCCCTTCAAGTTATTTTCCATTCATGGATACAACTAAAAGACATCCTTAAATATGTATGATCTCAGAAACAATGACACTAATAAATCTTCTTAAATTAAAAACAAAATTCATTGAATCTAACTCCAAAAAGTCAGGAAGTAGATAAAAATGTACAATTTAAAAACACAAACATGTCATATTAATAGATTAGCAGAACATTTTATTCTGCTTGGACCCTATCGTCATAAATCAATTCCACAGCCTGAAGTGTGAAGCTTTAAAGTGTGAAGGTAGGTACTACTTATTACCTTCAGCTGTATTTTTTTTCCTGCACTGGGACATTTCTCTTGAGAATACATCCTTCATGGAGAGAGAGTCCAGATGGAATCTTTTTTCCTGAGCTGATAGAAGGGTAAACCATGAAATAACTGTTTCTTCTGCAAGCACATGCTAATATCTACAATATTATTTAGTAGCTTAGTAGCTTAGCTACTAAGCTCAGTGACTTATTAAAACAAAGTTTATCTTGTTCTGTTTGCCTATCTCAAAGTTATTAGTTTGCTTAGAGCAACATAGAAGCCATTTTAATAGCCAAGAAACAATGATTTTTGATAATTAAAATGTGTATCAGAATAATTGATCCACTGTGTTGCTTTGATTTTAATTGAGAAAACATTAATGTATAACTTAGGGTGTTATATGATCTGTCATTTATGTATCCTTTCATACCCTGTTGATTCTCAGACTAGTGATGATGTTCCTCCAGTGACTATGTGTATATTCAATATATAAATACACACACATATACAAGAATAGCATATGAAAAAGCATGCCAAAAATATTGTTATTTGGGCTCTAGGCAGTTTGTAGGGTTTTTTAAAAGATTTTATTTTTAGAGAGGGGAAGGGAAAGAGAAAGAGAAGGAGAGAAACACCAATGTGTGGTTGCCTCTCATGCCCCTCTACTGGGGATCTGGCCCACAACTCAGGAAAGTGCCCTGACTGGGAATAGAAACTGTGACACTTTGGTTCACAGGACCCCCACTCAATCCACTGAACTATGCCAGCTAGGGCAATTTTTAGTATTTTTTACTGTATATACTTTTTCAAAATATAATGTGGTTTCCTACACCAAAAACAAGACTTAAAAGGTCAATATTTTGTATACAGGAAATACAAGTAAATAATATTGAAGCACTGCAGTTAAAATATTAACACTAGCATTCTCAATATGTTGGCATTGCATGTATTTTTATTTGTAGAATTTTATACCTTCCTATATTTGTCAGATTTTCCACAATGAACATTCTTTATTGTAAAATACAAGAAATGCACTAATGAATATAGCAATAGTGTATTTTGTCATATTAGTTGACCTTTTGCCATGACTTGGCATAGCTGGCATTTTGGAACATGCCATTAGAGCTCTCCACAAAGTACTTGTCTGGGTGGTTGTGTATGTCTTTCTCCTCAATTAAACTGTTGTTTCCTAAAAGAGCAGATCTGGTCTGCTCCTGACATTGATAGGGTCCAGGACATGGGTACCAGTCATATATCTTCATACATAAAACTATAAATTAAACTAACAAATTGTAAAATATATCCTATCCTCTTACCTCAGCAAATTTACCTTCCTAATGAAATATTTTTTAAAATGTGCCAAGCTATCATTTTAAAAGATTGAGTTAGAAACATGTCAAAGATAAATAATATAGCTATCATTATGCATGTCTGAATGCTCTGTATCAGACAAGCTGCTGCTGTTAGGGTGTATAAGTACCTATGCATATTCTCTCTTTCTCATTCCATATATGAGACCTGTCCAGATTTAATAGTTGTGTCCAACCCATAGTCCAAGGGCTGCATGCTGCCCAGGATGGCTATGAATGTGGCCCAATGTGAAATCATAAATTTACTTAAAACATCTTCTTTGCTCATCAGTTTTTCTAGTGTTTATGGCCCAAGACAACTCTGCTTCTTCCAGTGTGGCCCAGAGATGCCAAAAGGCTGTACTTCCCTGGTGCAGAAGGTATCTAGCTATATAATATGTATAATATAGGCATTTATTGAAGATACAAAGTACAAGAAACATTGTACATAGTACAATGACTCCTCAGTCCCCTTCAAAGTGGGCACCTTAAGACATCACACAGTTCTCCCAGTATCTCTTCCCATTGTTCAAAAAATTCTGCAAAATCCTTCATTAGAATTGCTATCACCTGCCCAATTGTATTTTCCTGAATCTCACTGATGGTCTGAAATCTCCTGCCTTTCAAAGGTGATTTTAGTTTGGGGAAAAGCCAGAAGTCTCAGGACACCAATTCTGGGCTATAGCAGGGCTGAGTTATGTGGGCAATTTGATGTTTCACCAAGAACTCTGCACTAGATGTGATGCATGAGCAGACACGTTGTTGTGACGAAGCAGCCAATCACCAGTTGCCCATAGCTACGACCTTCTAAATCATCTGAATAGTTTCCATGGAGGAGTGTTCAAGCTTAACGCAAAATCTGATGTAGATTCATTGCTCTGCTCACTCAGTCATTTGGAATGCAATGGCCACATAGTACACATGCTCACTCTATGGCATCTACTGCTCCCACTGACTAGTACAGTGAAGTTGTCATTGTGCATGTGTGCACATTCCAGTCCTCTCTCCTTGGCTGCCAGGTTGCATCAATGTCATGCAAAGCAGTCTCATATTAACAATGGCTGGACTTTTTCTGGACAGGCCCCATAAAAATGCACAAATATACATATGCAGATATAAATATATATATTAATATTTCATAGATGATTACCTATTTCATAAAATATTTTATCTTTATTTTAACAAGGTTACTAATCATGGTGATAATCAAGATTTTTGTATAATGATCAAAAAGTAAGTAAAATATAATTATTCCAAAATATGTGAAAATTTAATATATTTTAATCAAATATGTAATTCTAACTGAAAGCCAAAAATGAAAAATGCTTTCCTATGTATTTATTTTCTAAAATATTCAAAACAATCTAGTAAAACAAAAATATGTATATACATTTTCACTGATGAATATCAAATTTAAAAAATGATAAGAATTAATGTAAATTTTTAATTTCATTTTTTATATTAGTAGAACTATTCACAAGTCTATCATCAGTGTCCTTCTCCTTACCCAGGTAGAAAATTGGTTTCATGTTTTATGCATATTACATCTAGAACTACATTTGTTTAAAATGAACAGTATATGAATTATTAATTACTAGAAAAGTTCCTCAGCCAGTTTTAAAACAAAATAGGTGCTTATGTTTTAGTACCTTAAGGATCATAAATTGAGGAAAGAAGAAATGAAAGAAAATGAAGACTTGACATTCCTGGAAAACAGTACTTTCTCTTTTTAAAAAAAAATAGTTTATGTATTTTTAGAGAGAAGGAAAGGGAGAGAGAGAAACACCAATGTGCAAGAGAAGGAAACATCATCACACAGACACCCAGTTGGGGACCTGGTCTGCAACCTCAGGCACGTGCCATGACTGGGAATTGAACCAGTGACCTTTCAGTTTTGGGGATAATGCAGGACATGGTACTTTCACTATGTAAGAATCTAAAGCATTCCCATTAATGAAAGAAAGGACTTTTAAAAACTATTCATTTGTCTTTTTTAAGTACTTCTACTCCTTAAATTTTTCTTGCACTCCAAAGCAGAAAGTCAGTTTTTGACATTGGCAATGGTGCAGTCCACAAATCTTCAAAACTTTGGTTAGAGTCACCGTTTGCTTCTAGAAGAAGTGCCAAGATATGTAGTAAAGTTTTCCCTGAGATCTCAATGGTGTCCATCATGAGAGTAAGTGTTTAAGGTTATGTATTGTGCTGAGCAGAAGTGTATGTGTGTTCTTTGATAACACATGTATTTATTTTTATTCAAGCCTTTCTTATCTGCAGAGCTCTTTTGCACTGACCTAACTGTGGTATCGGTGGTAACCATGTCCTATCCACTTTGCCCCCATGATTATTAAGAGAGCATCATAAAAAACATTAAGTGTGCAATAACAATAAGATTTATTGAATGAATTTGAAATATAATAGCTAAGAAATGGTTAAAGATGTATATGGGAGAGGGTCTTAAATATGTATTATAATTCTTTTTGGATCCACCAAGTCAATATGTAAGCTGATATAAAAAATGTAATTAAGTACTTCAGATTAAGAAAAGAGCAAAACAAAAAAGGATACACAGTAGAGACTGATATATTCCCTCAATATTTCTTCATTTTTATTTTTATAGATTTTTAAATTTTTAAAGATTTTATTTATTTTTAGAGAGCTTGGAAGGGAGGGAGAAAGAGAAGAGGAGAAATATAAATGTGTGTTTGCCTCTCACACAGCCCTGACTGGGGACTGGCCCTCAACCCAGGCATGTGCCCTGACTGGGAATGAAACCCGTGACCTTCTGGTTTGCAGACTGGCACTCAATCCACTGAGCCACACCAGCCAGGGCATCCTTCTTTTTTTAAAATATAGGATATGCATCTGAAAGTTTGTAGTCTTAAAAAATAATAAAATATATTATTAAAATAATGTTAATATAATAAAATAAATATTGATAGTCCTTTTCAAAAGCAAGTCCAACTTCTGAAAGTGGAACTACACTATATATGCAATGCATGCATCCTTTTGTGAATTCAAAGATTTCGTCTTTTTTTTCGTGCTGGACATGTCTTAAATTTTATAAGTATGGAACATTGTTTAACATGATTGTGCCCCAAAGAGAAATTAGGAAATGTAGCTTAATGGTTATTGATTCAGGAAAAAAGCACATTTTACTGTCAATGTTGAAGCAAGTATCAGGCAATGTCATTGTACTGTGCTCATACCTCAAAGTATCTCTATTTTTAGTTTCAAATAAGAAACACTCTGTAAAGTATTTGTGTATCTCAAGATGATCTCACTGAAACTAGTGCAGGTTTTCAATAAGGCAATCACATCCTTCAGAGGCACTTCTAAATATAATTCTTGACCTATAAGGTATTTTATATTATCTTAAAAAATACCTGACAGAAATAAAATATGAAAGGATTCCCTTCGTTCCCAGAGACATGTGGTGGGTCTCAGTGTGTTTCAGCCAGCACCAAGAAAAGGTATGAGGGGAGACACCACAATTCAGTATGCTCTACTTTACTCAAGTTTACAAAAATAGTCTGATGGCAAAACACCAAGCTGGCAAAGTTTAAATTTTAGTAGCTTGTAGTGAACCTTGAAAATTAAAGACATTGTATTTTGAAAATACAGACTTGTATTTTGATAATACTTTCTTTAAAATATATATTTTATAAGTAAACATTTATTTTAAGTGAACCATTCTCAAGATATTTCTGTTTTAAAACACTACTTAAATGGTACCCAAAACTACTTTCCTTTTTAAAAAATTATTTTTATTTATTTATTTCTGGAGGTTAAGGGAGAGAGAAAGTGAGGGAGAGAAACATCGATAACGTGGTTGCCTCTTATGTGTTCCCCACTTGGGAGCTCGCTCACAACCCAGGCATGTGCCCTGTCCAGGAATCAAACCAGTGACCCCTTGCGTCCTAGGCCAGCATGACACTCAATCCACTGAGCCACACCAGCCAGGGATTTAGGAATAATTTCTATTTTAAACTTACATTTTTTATGCCATATGACACAATACCAGTTTTCCCATGCTGTGTGCATTACATTCACCACAAATTCTGGTTAAGTGATTTGTAAACTGCTATTCTGTCAGTCTTTCTCAATAACAAGAACATAATTTTCTTTCTAAAAATCTGCAGACTGGTAGTAATTTAAAATTTTAGACCTACAGCATCTATTTCTGCTAATATATATTTGAGCCATTGCTTGCTCTGAAAGATAGAGACTTTCTGCTACAACGTTTATAAAGAATTAGTCAAATATTACTGACAAGCAGTAATGATACCAATATGATATGAAATTGCATTGGTTCATACATGATATTCCCTAGCATGTTAGTGCTTTGTGCCAAGTAACTGCTGACTGCAGCAAGCCATGGGAAACTTTTATGTGGTGCCCACTGATCCCACAATCAACTTCTTGGATCACGTGGCAAAACTTCTCACTTGAAAATGATCATCACACAGTTTGCTATGATACTTGTGTGCTGGGTAAAGAGGTAGCCCCCAAAATGTATGTTACATCCTAATTTCTGGAACCTGTAAATAGTGCTTTATTTGGAAAAAGGGTCTTTGCAAACGTAATTAAAGATTTGAGATGAAGATACCATTCTGGATTATGTGGATGGGCCCTAACTCCAGCGACAAGCACCCTTACAATAGGAAAGCAGAGGGAGATTTCAGACAGACAGTAGAAGAAAAGAAGTGCAGAATACGATGCTGTGTGAAAATAAAGGCAGCGACTGGAGTCGTGCAAACACAGGCCAAGGAATGCTGGCAGCCACCAGAAGTTGAGAGAGGGAAGAAACTGAGTTTCTCTTAGAGGGAGCATTGCCTTGATTTTCACCTTAAGGCCTCCAATACTGCGAGAAAACCAATGGTGGAGTCTGAAGCCTCCCAGTTGAAATAATCTCTTTTGCCATCCCTAAAAACTGATACATCTGATCATTTTTGTTTTTGTCTCCTTAACAGAGAAACCTAACACAAACCCTTCTTATCTCTCTTTCCACAGCTAACTTTATATCTTTTTTAGTTTGGTAAGTAAAGTCCTATATGTATGGTAATATACGTACTTATTAGGAATTTTATACATCTTTTTAACTACTTACGTATTTATAAAGATTGTCATTATATGTTTATTTGTTTCTACTGCAAAGTTTTACAGATTTTGAGTGGCCTTGTCTATCCTTAATTTTACTACTAAGCCCTGTCATTTTTAACTTGAGATTTTACAAAGGAGTTCAAAATATTTTTTAGGAATGGCTACTTAGATAATAGAAATACCTACATTTTCTGTAAATAAATTTCCCATAAAAACTCAATTCTATATTAAAAATGATAAGAAGAAAAGAAAAGAAATCATTTCAGAAATAGGAATTAGCCCTGGCTGGTGTGGCTCAGTGGATTGAATGCTGGCCTGTGAACCAAGATTCACTGGTTCAGGTCCTGGCTGGCGTAGCTCAGTGGATTGAGCTCGGGCTGCGAACCAAAGTGTCCCAGGTTCGATTCCCAGCCAGGGTACATTCCTGGGTTGCAGGCCATAACCCCCAGCAACCGCACATTGATGTTTCTCTCTCTCTCTCTCTATCTCCCTCCCTTCCCTCTCTAAAAATAAATAAATAAATAAATAAAATCTTAAAAAAAAAAAAAAAAGATCCACTGGTTCAATTCCCAGTCAGAGTACATGCCTGGGTTGCGGGCCAGGTCCCCATTTGGGGGCACAGGAGACACAACCTCATATTATTGTATTTCTCCCTCTCTTTCTCTTCCCTTCCCCTCTCTCTAAAAATAAATTAATTAAATAATGTATTAAAAAAGAAATAGGAATTGAACTAGAAGTATTCTATTTCCTCTTAAAAGAAGTAGAAGAGGAAAAGGAGTAAAATTTTAATAAAAAGAGAAATAGATGCAAAGTACTTAAAAGATATTGAGAGATACATGCTAATAAAATCAGAGCAATAGAATGTAATAAACATTAAAAACTCTAACTTCATAAACATTTCTCTGAAACAAAAGAAGACTTGAAATGACATATTGAAATGGTAGAATACATACCTGGAAAAAATGACCTAGAAGAACTAAAACAAGACACATTGGTAAAGCCATTAGATGTGAAAAGCAAGAGACTTTTTTCTTGTAGGCAAAAAGAACAAGTGACTGAACAAGGAAAAAAATTAGATTACTATTAGGTTATTTAACCCTAACATATCAGAAAATAATAGAATGATATATTTATTGAACTCCAGGGAAGAAAATGTGAGCCAAAGATTTTATTTACAACTACACTATTTTCAACTCTATCAGCTACAAAGTATTATGAGCAAAGAATATTGTTCTTAGTGACATCTGCCCTGAGTATCATAAGTATGTCGTACCTAAAATTAAATGATACTTTCAAGGAAGTTAAATAGTGCACCATGTCTATATAATCTGAAAACATACAATGATCGGAACTAACATGAGAGAGAGGAAGTGAAAAGTAAATAAGCTCACAGAATGTCTCACTGGTATTAACTTGAAGTAAAATAATATTTTAAATTAGGTATGGTGGGAATTCATTGTAAGGTGCTTTTATCTCTGCTTTCACGAATGTTTGAAATTATTCATAGTAAAAGTGTTGCTAAAAGAGATATCTTTGAAGTTTGCAGTTAGAGGGTCTTGCAATAAGTCAGAAAACTGACCATGAAGACCTGAAACACAGCAACAATGAGGGGAATTGAAAGGCAAACATGGATATATTACTAGATGTGACTGCAGGAGTCTGTGGTGTGTGGAATTAAAAATAATAGGGATGCTGAAGATGAACGTGAAGTCTGCCTGAGATGACTTGGTGGACTGTCCTTGTTGGACAGTCCTGTGGATGTCCTTGTTGAGGCATGAGACACATGAGGAGCACACCAATGCAGTTAACTTAGGAGCACAGAAAAATTAATAAATAAACAAACAAATAAATAATTTGGCACAGGGGTGATGAGATATATCTGGAGAGATTAAATTTTACCAAAACAGCAAGATAAAATGAAATAATTAACTATACTAATATTTTAAATTCTAAGCTCACATTGATAATAGAATCTATCAAATACTTTCAGAAATGACACGCTCATCTGTTTTGGTTGTGAAAAGCTTTCCTCTCTTAATCTCTCATGCTTTCTTCTCTATTTTTTTTAATTGTTGTTGCAGTACAATTTTCTATCTTTTACTCCCATCCCAACCCACCTACCCAGGCCTCCCCTCCTCCCTCCCATTTCCACCCGCCCCCAGTTTTTATACATGTGTCCTTTATATTTGTTCCTGTTCTTCTCTATTCTTATATTTAAAAAATATTGCTTTTAAAAATGGTATGTCTCCTTGTTTTAAGAATTCATAGTATAATGGAATAAAGTTAAAACTTGTTTAAAAGTAAAACAGCTACTTCTTTTAAGTCTACTCCCCACAATTAAGGAGCTTGAAAATCTTTTAATTATTTATCATGGCATTTAACTTTATATGTCAAAATTCCGTTCAAATTCTACCAACTCTGAATTTATCAATTAATAGATTTTCTTGTTTTCCCATTGGGATAAATAAAGGCTTAGTTCTTATACATACTTGTTGTATAATCCTAATACCATATGTCACATTAACATAAAATCAGAAATGGTGCTTTTATTATTATAGTTAAATATTTTTACTCTTGAGCCAATTAGTTTACTCTAGTTACATTTAGTTTTCTTTTTGGACAAAGTTTGTTTTTGTAATGACTACATTTTTTTTACTTTTTCTTAGTTTACTTTGCTAATTTATAATGTGGATTCTTGCATCATCCAATAGTCCCTGGATTATATTTTTCTTTTTATAGTTTTCTTTAGTTGAAGTAGATTAGTGAATTCAATTTTCCATGAGATTAAACATAACATTTTATCAGTTTCTCCTCTATCCCTCAAAAGACATAGCTTTCAAAGGCTTCTACACAGCTGTGGCCTTGACCATCCCACCACTATAATTTTCATGATTTCCTCCCTAGCTCTGCACATGGAGAGGAAACATATTTTAGGGTTTATAAGTCAGAATTTTGAAGCCAATTCTAACTCGGTTCAAATTCTTCTTCTAAGGGGTGTTATGAATATAAATTAATTCATATGTATAACGTGTTTATAGCAGTTAATTTACTAAGTTAAATATCATATAGCATTTTTAAGTAAAACTTTTCTCCTTGCATCATATACATGACTTCCTTTTCTTCTTGGCTTTCTCTACTGTTTTGGTGGAACAGATGTTCCAGGAGCTTTTTCAGGAAGGATGGGAGATACATTGTTGAGATGTTGCATGTTGAAACTATTTCTTCTTCCCTTGTACTTATTCAAAATTCTAGATCAAGATGTTTCAATCATATGATTAACATTGCAATCATGCTTAAAGTGCTTTTTTAAAACCTTAGAGAAGTAAGCATTCACTCCATCACAAAGCTAAAGCCAACTTCTTAAGATTTTTAGTGATTAATGCAAACAGAGATGCAGGAAAGTGGTCCCAAGTAATGAACTATATTATTGTAAGGAATGTGGAACCATATACAGAGGAAATGAGCCTAAAGATTTCCTGTCATTTAGGAATCCCTCACCCACTGAAACTAAGTCTTTAGGAATCATAACCTACATTCATTATTAAGGATTCTTCCTGCTCATAATAGTTTATAAATTACATACTCAAAAGCCAGTTTGGTCGTAAATAACTTTTTGGCTCTTACTTTGCTGAGAAAATACACTCAACTGATCCCTGATGCTGGTTGCCAAAGGGTCCAGATAAAGACAAGTTCTTCCTAGGCCTCCCTTATTGTTAGGGCATGAGCAAGTGACCCAACTATAAGACACAGATGCTCGTATCCATTACAGTGGCAAGAGGTGGCAGTGCTTTTGAGGAACAGAAGCTGCAGTGACACCCGGACTACGATGAGTCTAGATTTCCTCCTAGCAGTAGAGCAAGCTGTGGCATTCAATGATCAGCAGCACTGGCAATGAGAAACTTTTTGCTGAAATAATTTGGCTGGGTACTGCCTATGTTGCTGGTAAAAATAGGATTCTTTCATGGGGGTTGTGAGAAAAGAATTTTGGGGATGCATGCATAGGAGGATATGAGCAATTGTAGCAAGATCTATTGGAGAGAAAACAAAGAGTAGTCCCTGGGTGCCTGATGTCTCAAAACATGACCCAGTGGTTCAGCTCCATCTGGCTGCAGAAGAAGTCTAGCCTCTGGGGCCTCAGATCTGCACTTTTCCTCACCATACCTAGGAGGACCACACAAAGAGATGTAGAACTTCTCTGTGTCTCATCTCCCTATCTGCATGTCCACCTCCAGGGCTGTGCTTGGGCTGTGACTGGCACTGCTCTGGTACCTGTGCTTGGACCAGTGTGGCTGCCACATCCAGGCCTCCCAGCAGCTGCTACTGAGAGACAGTGCATGAACCCTAGGCCTTTGTTAAGCTTTGATTATATCTCCTTGTGTTTAGAGGACAGTGGACTTTCTTTCAAATCACCAATGTTCTTCCTAATTCTTCCCCAGTTTGTGCTGGGCCCTCCCCCATCTAACCCATTTGCTGGATCATCCAGGATTTTGTGCCCTTACGCAAGCCAGTCTTTTTCCCAGGCTAGACACCTTCTGCTGGGTCATCTTGGCTTATACTGAGCATGTGCCCAGCAAAGAAATCCCCCCACCCCAGTCACTGGTTCTTCCTTCCCTTGACAATCTTGGTTAATGGGATTGGAAAACTGGTTCTGCCTGCCTGCTTGAGGATTAGCTTTTGTTTGTCAGGGGAGGAAGCTGTCCCCTAGGACATCTGTCTAGAAGCTTTAGTTTCCAAAGTTAATCAGGCTTAGCCATTTTTCCCTTCTCTTTCGTGAATAACTTACTAACTGCCTATACTAATGGCTAACTTCTCATTCCTCATTTTCTGTTTGGAAAAATATTTTGAACTACTGAATATTCATTCAGTAAATTTCTTTATAATTTATAACACCTACTCTCTGTTTTTTTATGCTTCCATTTAAGATTTATTCTATTTGTCGTTACTGTTACAAAACATTCTTAAAATAGCTTCAGTAAATTCTTAGAATCTAATTCTGGGAAATATGCTTATAGAAATTATGATTCCACAATTGTTAAAAATAATGATGCCAAATTAGTTATTTTTAGTGAAGATATATGTGATTAACATTCATCAAGAGATAAATTATTAAGAGTAGATTGTGAACTTTTGCAGGCAAAAATCTTCAACATTTCCAATAGTTGGTGTGTGTATATGTGTACATATATGTAATAGAAACCAAATTTGTTAAACTTAAAAAAAATAAAGAACAGTGACTAAATTGTTAAAAATTACTAGGAGACCACTACAGGTATTTAAGATAGAATGGTAAAAAGATTAAAAATAAAAGGAGGCACAAAAATATTAAGAAAATGGAATCCCAAGCAAAAACATTCAATATAAAAATAGTTTAAATTAATAAAATGTAGATACCACCAAATATAGCTCACAGTAACAATAATAAACTTGTGCCATGTAGTATTAAATACATTTTCAATATTTATAATTTCAAGAAAGAATATTAGCCATAAGTCAAAAATTTTTTTGTAAATTAGATTGGAGGTTAATACATGGATGACTTTCAGAAAAAATAATAATTATATAAAATTTAAATATTAAAACTAACAAACTTGGTATGTGTAAACATGACATTTTGTACCTAATATAGAGAAATACACTTCCTTTTCAGATAGTCATGCTAACTGTACAAAAAGAGGAACATTTATTAGGCTATGAAAATAATCTAAAATTATTCCACAAAGAAAAAAATGAAAATGATAGTAAAAATATGATTTGACCAAAATAAAAATGCAACTAAAATTAATAAATTTATACAATAATTTAGTTAATTTAAATTAACAAAATAAGCTCAAACAACTATTAATTTGCAAAATATTAGAAAATTCTTAAAGGTTTAAATAAAAAAATCTACATGAATTACAGACCATTTGGAAATCACAGACTTCAAGTAGAATCTATCTTACAGAAATAATTCAATACCTCAATGAAAGACAATGAAAATAACCCATCTTAAAAATTTATGATTCCAGTAAAAATGATTCTCAACTAAAATATTTTAGTCTTAAATATCTGTCATGAAAATAAAGGTTAAATAAGTGAAATAAAAATTTTATCTCAATAAACTGGCAGAATAAACAAGAGCCTAAAGACAGTGAACAGAAAAGAAAAAATAAAAATAAAGCAACAGTAGTCATCAAAGGCAACAATAACAAATTCAAGCAATGAAATCTAAGGTGGACTTTAAAATATATCAACAAAAGAGAAAACTTTTTACTATTCTCAAAAAAATACCATAAAAAACTACAGTAGGGATAGGAAAAAGTATAAGTATTTTTAAATGTTAGAAAAATCTATGCAAAACTTTAAGCTAATAACCTTGAAATTTTACATTATCATATGACTTCTTATAATATTCTAACTACCAAAGTTGATGAAAATATAAGAATAACTGAATAAAATTTTGAAAGTTTAGATAAAGCTGAAAAGTAGTCAAAGGCCTCCAACCTCTAAATAAAACTTAAATTCAGACCTATTCCTAATATTATATGTGTATTATATTGTTATATTTTCCACAAATTATAAATACATAAAAATAATGTAAGATTCTAGGATAATGGCCAAGTTCAAAAAAAGTGTCTTTCAACAAGCATATTGAAATACTAGAGAAATGGGACTAGAATACAATGTAAGTTTTAGTGCATATTGGTATACATTTTTGAAGGACAATTTTAGATGTGTGTATTCTTTGTCCTCCTACAATACTATCTTATAGAAATACCTTTATACTTCAATATATACATATAAAGTATGCTGTTCATAGAATTTTTGGTAAGAGTGAAAAACTAAAAGATACTAAATGCCCAATAATAATGAATGGCTAAATAAAATGTGGTATGTTTGTCTTAGGGAATACTTCAGATTTTAAAAAATAAGATCCCATTTATATAAAATCAAAACTGTAAAATATATTTTAAATACAAATTTATGTGGCATTAAATTTTGGTGCTGGGATTCATCTACATAGTGCATAGAACCTTTTTTTTCCTTTAATTCAAATTATGTTTGGCCCTGGCTGGTGTGCCTCAGTGGATTGAGTACCCGCCTACAAATCACAGATTCACTTCCCAGTCAGGCACATGCCTGGGTTGTGGGCAGGTCCCCAGCAGGGGGCACACCAGAAGCAAACAATCATTGATGTTTTTCTCCCTCTTTTTCTCTCTTCCTTCTTCTCTCTCTAAAAATAAATAAATAAAATATTTTTTAAAAATTACATTTGGCCCTGAGCCCACACAGAAAAAAATTGGAAAGGAATTAAAAAAAAAAAAAAAGACTACTTAAAGTAAGAATGGGAGAGATACGTGAAAAGGGCATTTATACTTATCATTCTGTCATCCCTCATTTATGCTCTCATTTATTTTTTAATGCTAAGCATATATTTTCCTTTTACTTTAGTCTTAAAATATTTTTAAAATGTGTAAAGAAATATGGTAAATGTAGTTTTCAATTGTTTTCCATCTCTGATGTCTTTGCTTGTAATAGTGTTATTATCCTGTTTTAGTGCCTATTAGCTGCTCTAGTTTCAATTATGTTGGCACTGCCTTAGTAGGTATACAAAATGAAATAAAGTTCAGTAATGGTTAGTAAAATGATGCAAACAGTTTAGGAGAAGTGATGAAATGAGCAATATCACTAAGCTGCTGAAAATGTGCTGAGATTCACCAAGTCCTATACAAAAGAAAGCAAACAAACAAGACTTCATTACACAGTTGACTAAGCTCTGCAAATGACGGGTGATCCTCATTGCCTTGTGACATCCAGACTCTCATTAGTGATTTCGGGCCAGCAGAGGAGACAGTGAAATTGAAAGCATGCTGCCAAGGTGAAGTGTTAAGAGTTATGATTCTGAATTCATTAAGAATCATGTAAGATTAATAGATGACAATCAGATTTAAAGCTGTCTCTAAGTAAGAAGTTAGGGGGCTCTAGTTCGAAATTCAAATAACTGAAACATTTTTTAATGAGACAGAAAACACAGAAGAAAGAAGTTGTCAAATAAATCCAGTTTATATTTTCAGACAGTACTTTGTATAAAAAATGATAATAATGAATAATAACTATATCCATAGTTCTCTATCACTTTGTCCTAAATTTGATTTAAAGAATAATATTGTTTCCTGGGTTTGAGCTATACAAACAAAAACTATGTATTTACCAGCACATAAAATATAATATGTTTAGTAACATCTCTGATTACCTGAAATGTAATTCAAAATCCAAATCTGTATATTATCATTAGGTAATAACCCCCCTAGCAAGAGAGGGGGTTAGACCTATGATAGGTCTATCATAGACCAAGTCAGAAGTCTTATTTCTAATATTTTAGTAGGAAAAGAGAGCCTTGAAAAATCACAGTTTGTTCTGTAAAGGTTTCTGAAGTAATTTTTTTAATCAAAGAGAACCATTGCTTATCAATAGTAAATCACAACCAAAGAATGCATAGAGCTTGATCTACTAGGTTAAAGGGGCGAGCAGTTTGCAAAGCTCTCTTTGTCTAAACAGAAGTGGTGCAGTAATGGTTTACAGGCCTTACTAGGGTTTCTAAAACCTGTTGTCAGCTTTCTAAAACTGTGCTTAATGTTATCGCTTCCATCAACAATTGTATCATGATCACATTTAGAGCTTTCTGAAAAATAAGTTTTTAATATTTTTCACTATGTGATACATAATATAAAGTTCTTTGACATTATCCTCCTTTATATACTCTAGACTGACTTTTCATTGTTTACTTTAAAAATTCTAACTAGTTCATAATTTTTTCTTGGATATTTTAAGGGGTTATTTGTGAAGTAAGAATACAAAAGTACATTATGTAAATAATGAAGAAATAGTAATTTTAATAACTAAGCAACATTAAAATTATACTATTAATAATCTTAACAAAGTGATCAAAAGTCAGAATATAAAATATATGTATTTCTTAGTCATTTAACTTGAAATTCAGAATACTTTAACATGTAAACTTATTTTTTCAACAATATATTTTTTAAAATATGTGCAGTTTTATGTATTACTTTGGTATACCAGGTAACCTAGCTCTGAGCAAGAATCATTTGAAAAAAAAATAAAATAAAAAATAAAAAAATAAAAAGGCCTTGAAGTTGAACCTTATAATTTTAAATCAGAGTGAAGTCCAATAAAATTAAACAATTTGTCCAAAATCTCAAACAGGGAAAGCCAGCTTTAGAACCTAGGATCTCCTGATTATCAGTCTATTTTTTCTTCATTCTTTTGAGTTATCATTTTCAATTAAATGTTAGCAAACCATTGAATATCTTATAAGCTAAGGTTTAGCTTATAAGGTCTGTTTATCATTGTTAGTAATCTCATAAGTATTTGGTGAAGAAAAAATTATAAATTACAGGTTAATCAGATATTCTGAACTTCATAAAACATATCACATCACAGAAAAGCATAAATAAGATAGATCAATATAGCATAACTTTAAAATTGAGTTTAAAGGTAAATTTTATATTATGAAAGTCTCATATTTTTTATCAGCCATCATTAAATATTCATTTTTATTCACACACCTGGTCTTCTTCAGATCAGTGGCATGACTAACCAGTCCCAAAATACTATTGTATATTTAATCAACTTATTTACTCATTCTGTTAAAATAAATGCTTAACTCTGGAACTCCCCCCCAAAAAATGTAACCCTGAACTAAAGATAAATATTCACTAAGACAGAAAGACTCTTTTTCCACTTTTCTTATGGAACATAAGATTTACCATAGACGAGTTAGGACCCAGAACCCTCAAACTTACTCACCTAATAAGGAACCACTACGTTCAGCAAATCGTGTGTCTCTCACCCCATTTCACAGGTCGCCCCTTTCAAGCCCAGCTCCCACCAAACTTCTGCCTAGTCGCAAAGGCCTATTGTAGGTACAATCCTTTGAGTCATTGATATAAGGTGACTTTTCTCCCCAATTTCAAAGCAAAATAAGTATGTCAGCTTAGTGAAAGTGCTGACTCAGAGCAGTAAATGTTTTATCACTAGGCTCTTCAGTAGGCATGAAAAGTGTGTTTCTTCTGTATGGTGTATACTAAAAAAATCAGTGATTCTCAAGTAAATAGCTCCCTCCACTGGCCCAGCCATCATTATATACTCTGAAATCTAAAGATACTTGAGTTACCCTACTAGTGAGGTTGCATACAGACCACAGAAAGCTAGAGTTGCTTGAGAATCTGGAAACACTGTATTAGAAGGTGAGTCAGCCAGCAGCTAAGATGTGGCAACCCCTGTGGTGTACTGAGATCTCAACGGAAATTCAATGAGATGAAGAAATACATATTAATACCTATAAATACCATAACTTTCAGGGAGAACAAGACTGGAGGTTGGAAAACACACTCTAGAAGGTAGCTTGTAGTTCTGTGAGGTTATGATGATAACAAAGGGGGGATCAATGATCATTCAACTGCCATCAGAAGATAATGGGTCTGGCTGGGGTTTTGTTTTGCTGATTGGGTATTAAAGTTTAAGGATTGAACTGAATGGCTTGGGTCAGAGTAGAGATTGATTATTCCATTTCACTTGCTTGCCCTTTTCCCATAAAACTCATTCTTTCACAAAAAAATATTTTCAATTTGGAAGGATGCTCATTATTGGTTTATGTGGGGGACCTCTATTCCTGCTATTTTACTTTATTTTATTTTATTTTATTTTTACAAATGAGTAAGTTCAAAAAGGTGAGCTGTTTGACTAAAAATGTCCTTACCTAAGCCCTGGCCAGATTACTTAATCTGGCATTTGTTATAAGTGAACAGTGTTTCACGTACAGTGTACTCTCTGGACCATCATCAGCAGCAGCACTTAGAACTTGTTAAACATGCAAACATTAGGTCCAACCTCCCACCTATAAGTTGGAAACCAGGATGAAGAACAGCCATTTGTGTTTCAATGAGCCCTCCAGATGATTATGATGCACTTTAAAGCTTGAAAGCTTTACTCTCGTAAGCGTAATAAACATTTTAGAGATAATTACATATTAACATTGATGAAAACAAGAAATTTCCACAATCGTTTATAAACTAAATATTAGAGAGTAAAATAAACTTTTGAGTGATATTCAAGTGGTCTTCCATTGATCAAAAATGGAAAAAAAAAATGTCTTCACCCATGCTGACTGTATACCTCCCAATATCCTATTCTATTTTGGCCAAAAATAACTATTCATTGTTCAAGTTCACTAGTGACAATGCCTGTGGTTTTGTTGTTGTTGTTGTTGTTTATTTTTTCCCTCTTAGAACTCAACTAAATTCCAAATCAAATTGGCTTTCCCCTCCTAGTGACGTGGACACCAGCCCACAGTGTCTGCGGCATTATGGATGAGATGAAATGAATTCAGAAGGGCTACTGAGTCCTGTGGAGGAAAAGGGACAGCGAGGCTTCTCTCTCAAGGGGAGAGCAAGCCTTAGAGTGTTTTGGCCACCCTATCAAGAGGAGAGAACCTGGACCCTTGCCATGACCAGCTTTTATTGGGTTCAATTTTCATAGGATTACAGGATGTATACATAAAGCTCATTAATCATTATCAGACAGTTAAGATCAAACAATAGATAACATACAAATAACTCTGAGGGCCTATTTTGAGTCAGAGTCAGATAGCTAAAGGGCCATAAAACTTTGGGGAACAAACTCACTTCCTGCTTGGACCCTTATCATTTAATTGAGAGCATTCTAAACAAATCAAGTTTCACAGGATTTTACATATTCTTTCTTAGGCCTGATCAACCTAGGGAACCTGTCTTTTTTAGCACAGGGCTGCACCCACCACCAGCATTGTTTCAGGCTTAAGTCAGGCAGGGGAAGTAAGGCAGCCAGGAGATTAGGAGACTTCTCGAAGACAGAATGAGGACTCAGGCTATGTCAAAACCAAGGGGTGAGGATCCATCACCCTTTTTCTGTAGCCCCCAAGTCCTTCCCTGGGGGCCCAGTGATTGTATTTGTCTGAGGTCATCCTTCCCTTGAGGAATCTTACCATCATTGGATAACCGATCATGCATTGGGGGCCAGGCAGGGTGAAGTACAGGAGGCAGAGGCAGTGCCCCTGACAGGGAGATAATCTTTGTCTCCTTAGTGGCTTATGATTGGAAGGTCACTCAGCCATAGCCATGGGGAGGGGGGGCGGTGGTTACAGCTCCTGAAACCAGGAAGGGCAGTTCCCAATATACTATTACAGGCATATTTCCACCAAAGCAACTTTAAGACTTCACTTACTCAGTTATAATAACTGACTTTCATTATTAGGTTTTATATATTCAAGAGGCCAAAATAGTTTTATTAATCTTTGCAATATATCTGCCCTGCACAAGCAAAGTACTATCTAGTAGAGAGTTAGCATTTGATACATGTTTGTTAAATGAATTATTATGTTTATGAAGCCTGTCTGGTCCCCATGGTATTAAGAGTCTTATAACTACCTGCCTTAAGGAGAATTCTAGTCACTATCATTTAGATAATTCTCCGATCCACTCAAAAAGCTAAAATATTACTATGTCTTGATCCTTCTTATACCTCACTGAATGGCTCTGATTTAATTGATTTGGAATGTAAGTCAGGACATCAGATTTTTTTTAATTTCTCAAGTGGTTCTAATGTGAAGTCAAAGCTGAGCATCACCAACCTAGAATGATCTCCAAGTAAGTATCAAGAGTTGTACTAAAAAAACAGAAGTCAAACTGTATCACCAACTCTGTGGTAAATGTGTTCTGTAGACCTGGTTTAGGTCTACTGACATGGCTCACTGGGTTTATCTATCAATTCCAGGTGATTAAAAAAAAAGATGTTTAGAAAATTAGAGATGTAAGTGTTTAGAAAACATTAATGAAGGGCAGACATTTCTAAAACTGGTAATACACACTAATCGCTCCAAATGTCTTACCTGAATCCTTCTCCAAGTCTGCAGCTGACAGATTGAAGAATGATCCTCATAGATAAAAAATCTCACAACCCTCTGCCTTAGTCAACAATAGCATTTTGGGATTCTATGCAAGATTTATTTGCTTGGCTAGACAGTTTCTCAGAGCCACAATCTGGGTCTTTAATGAAAATGCTATTATTGGCATATCAATCCTAGTGCCAACTATTTGAAGAGATTTCTAATATAAGGTTAATACATTCTTACTTAGTACCCTTTTTGAAAAACATCAAACTAGTGCTCCCAATTATATATGATGTACTATATTCTGAATAAAACAGAAAAATGAAAAGAGAAAAGACAAACAGGAGAGGAGAGAGAGACAGAGAAAGAGAAGAGAGAAGGCTTTTTATAAATTTGGGAGATTTCATTTAAAATGAAAATTTTGGCTATTCCTAAAATAAAAACTGCAACGATTAGCAAAACTGGACAGCAGCCCTTCATGACAAACGAGAAGAAAGCCAGAAGCTATGTCACCAGTGCCTACTCTTTATAGGCCTCACATCCTTGAGTTTGCAACAGTCCCCATGAAGGCTTCTTAACTCATTTAGTAACTGCCTGTCTCTTGTTACCGTAGGCTTAAGTGGACCCCAGGTTTCACTAATAAGAGTATAAATTCTAAGGGTGTGGTAAAGCAAAGACATTTCTCCCTGTCAGGTCCCCCTGAGGATATTTCCTTTGTTACAACCAGTTCTACAAAATGAGCAAAGGCAACCTTACAGAAATTGTACACAGTCCAAGTATTTCAGAAAATAGCTAAGGACAACATGGCTGGGAGG
This sequence comes from Phyllostomus discolor, assembly GCF_004126475.2. Classification (NCBI taxonomy): domain Eukaryota; kingdom Metazoa; phylum Chordata; class Mammalia; order Chiroptera; family Phyllostomidae; genus Phyllostomus; species Phyllostomus discolor. Next base: position 29,557,523 of record NC_040904.2, on the reverse strand, counting down.
GGAAAAAGAAAACAATATGTGGAGAAAGAAAGTTTTAATTTAGAAAAAAACTGTCTGAGTCAGAGATGGTTTATGAATTTTAACTGTCAAGAAACTGAACAAATCAGTTTATAAGTGTCTGTGTGCACACATAGTAGAAATTAGTTTCTCCTAGTGTCATTTTTTCTCTTTTTCTTATTTAAATTTCAGATAATTGAAACTTTCCAGTGGCTTCATTTTGTGTATTTTGTCTTTACAAGTGCTCTGGTGTGGGTGACTACAACTTTTGAAACATCTTTTTGATAAAATCCAAAAATGTCAGATACAGGAATCCAGCCATTCTGATTTCATTTTGAACTTCAACTTTAGCCTCCAACTTCACTAACTACATTTTCTTTGATTGAATTTCTTTGATCACTTCCTGTTATAGATATTCACCCCTCACTACTATTTCAGTTGAAATATTTTCTTCAGGTGTTTACATGTCTATGTACATGAATTTCTAATTTAGAAAAGAAAAGCAAAAGCTCTCAGCCAAGTATGACAAGAGGAAAATTATTTCTGAGAAGTATTTTAATGACATATGTTTCAAAGTCTTTCTTTTTTCATTGCTTCCCTCAATACTGACAAAGGCTCAACCATAATAATGGTCTAGAACTTTAAGATTTAACTTTGTACAGTGTCAGCTTTATTCAGGAAGCTGAGACCGTATTTTCTTCATTGTATCACTAAAAATAATCAGAACATAGCGTGTGCTCTGTATATGTTTAGTTAAGTACCTGAACTGAATGAAAAAGACAACAGAATATTTGTTCATTTATTTATGCGACAAATAATTATGAAGGACTTACTTCCACTGCAAACACGGGAGTCAGAGTTGAGCAAGTGATAAAAAGTTCTTACTCACAATCAGTGATTTCACATCATGATGTATACTTTTCAGTAATATCAACTCTGAAGTGATAAAGTAGGTATTTAAAAGTATGCATCTGATTTCCATGCAAGGCCCCTAACAGGACCGGGGAACAGCTGAGACAGGTGAAGTATATCAGACAGGGCTGATACATGTACATGGAGAGGCAGGTGACAGTGCATTATAAGCAGAGGCAAGAAAAAGGTACCAAGTCTCAGAGACAAGGAAGAATTTGGTGTTTTCAACTGACAAGAAGGATGCCAGTGTGGCTGGACCATGATGAACAATGAGATGAGCAATATGAACTGAGAATGGAGAGATTTACATTTTAGACATCTCTGTTACTGCTCTGTAGAAAAGGGGTGGGGAGCAAGTGTAAAAACAGAAAAATATAACATGAAATAGATGCCAGCGATGATAAACTTGGCATAATTTGAAATTTGCATGAATTAGTGCTTAAAAGGATAAAATGACATTCCAAAAACAGAAGAAATCCACCGGACAGGGGTAGAAACAGTGGAAGTTGCAAGAAAATGTCCCATCCTACATGAGGGAGACTAAAGATGAGATCTTTTAGACCAGTACTTCTCACACTTTAATACACACAGAAGTCTAAGGCTGAACTTGTGAAAATGCAGCCTGCAATTCAGGACAACTGAGATAGTGCCCCAGATTCTGCATTTTTAACACGCTCCTGGATGACACGAATGCCCTTGGTCTGTAGACATATTTTGAATAGCAAGGTTTTGGATGGTGGCCTAACCAAGGTAAAAATGTAGCATGTTAAGAAACAGAGCAAAACAATGGAGGCATTCGGAAAACACAATTGAATGCTGCCATAGCTGGTTTTAAGAATTCTCTACTGCAATTTCAAGTAGTTAGGAACAAGGGCATGGATAAACTCGACTCCGATTTACTTAGGTTCCTGTTAGAAACTGGTCAATTTTTTACCCCTTACTATTGTTATGATCCCTTAAGTCTGAAAGCTTTAAAAGAGAGAGGAGTATCAAAACTATGTGGGATACCTACTGGTACCTCAGTTCCTTCAGGTGGTCTTGTTTGAGGAAATCATCTCATGAAACATTACTGTTGGCATTTCTTTGGACCTCTGGGGTGGATCGAAGATGCACTAATTCTGTTCTTGAGCATGCTGTGGAGGGGTCTGCAAATCCGTGAGATCACTTCCTTTTTTAAAAAATATTTATTTACTAATACTGTTGCTGCTGTTAAGACATTAACAGGGTTAGGAAAGTACTCTGAAATAAGTAAAGATAAACACATTTACTAAAATGTCTTTTAAAACAGTTTTACTTTACATATTTTTGGAATGAGTAAGGTGACAATGAACCTCAGAAAAAATTAAACATGGAAATTCCAATTTTACAATTTAACTTACTGATATAGAACTATGTAAGTTATCTTGATATTAAACTATGGACAGTCAGGCCAAGGAATTAGTCATATTAAATTTTAACATTGACTTTTTATTACTTGAAGATGATGGTCAGGTTAATGATTTTCAGTTTCTCTTATGGTATTTTGAGTTTTATAATATGTATTTCAAAGATAATTCTAAAATAGATGTAATTTTTATGATTAACTTAGTTTCATGTGACATTATTTGGATGTTTTAAACATTATGGACTTCTGGGTTTCTCTGGGTAAAAATTTCAAAATGGTATGTTGGAGACACACAGATTTTCTATGCTTCTCTAACATATTTAGTAGAGAACTCAATAAAGAACAACAAATCCCTATTTTGAGTATTACCCAGGCACACTATTACAGATTTAAATTCAGAACAAATTTCAATGAATACCATAATGATTTAGGGATTTGCAACTCTAATAAAAGTGCAACATGATTTCTTTTGTCTTCAGAAAGTTAATACACAAGATCAATGTCTTGTACTTCATACATTTTACATTCTTGTTACTTTTTAAAAACTCTCACAAAACATCAAAATATTATTTTTGATAGAAAAATCATAAGGCATTGGATTTGGAAGTTGCAGTTTTTTCTATACTACTTATTATTTCTCCCCTGGAATACTCCCAACTTTCTTCCCCTTTTCATGTCTTTACAAAGTATCCAGTGTTTCCCTTTCATCCACATGAATAATGTGCACAAAGCTCAGAACAGTAAGTTTCAACTCAGAACTTTCTTTCAATTTAATATGTAGGCCAACAAAAAATGACCTTTAGCCCTGGCTGGTGTAGCTCAGTGGATTGAGTGCAGGCTTCAAATCAAAGGGTCTCCAGTTCGATTCCCAGTCAGAGCACATGCCTGGGTTCTGGGCCAGGTTCCCAGTAGCGGGCGTGTGAGAGGCAGCCACACACTGATGTTTCTCTCCCTCTATTTGTCCCTCCCTTCCCCTATCTCTAGAAATAAATGAATAAAGTCTTTAAAAAATGATCTCTAGTTCATCTGAAAACTTTTCAGAGACTATTAAATAGTAAAAAGGTAATCAATTTTAGTACAGCAACATGGACCATCCCTGGATCTCAGTGACCAACACAGACATTCTCTCAGCAAATTCACCTCATGCCTGTGAACAAACAGGGTTTCGTCTCTCAGTTTTCTCATAACGTAGTGACAAGTTGAATGAATAAACAAGAGGTTAATCTTCTTACTGTCAGAGAAAAAAAGAATTTCTTGTAAAGATGATTTTCATACAGACTTTTAGAAAAAGATGTAAATCCGTAATTTAAATATGGGAGAAATTTAAAAAGTGGAACTGTGTCAACAAAAGAAAGGAAATGGCTTGAGAAGGAGAAAATAGGCAGTTCTGTGACATTTCACAATGGCATTTGAAGTCAGAATTTGCATTTTCTTTAATATTATATACTTTTAAAGAAGTAAATGTCAATTTTGATTGTATTGGATTATGTTTAGAAGTTGTTTCTAGTCCCCTCAATGCTGGCATCATTGGCTGGAAGAATTCTTGAGACTTCCCAGATGCACGAAAGATTGGAAAGACCATTATCAACGTGAATCATATGGGAAACATCTCCTCATTTTCAAACTTTAATTAATGCCTCAAATCTCAACTTCTTTTAAACATGAGTAAATCAGTGTTCTGCTATGGAGGTAATGTAACTCCTCCATGTAAAATGGGGGGCTCGGCAGATAATTCATGTTTGTCTCTCACTGTGCTGTGAGGGGAGGCAAAGTTTGCCACCTCAAAATATGCCTTTTTGGATATTGATTTTAATCTGGTTGTTAAGGAGTAAAAGACTCAGAGAAAAACCTGTGACCTTCCCCCTAACCACCTAAAAGAAATTGAGATAGAGAGCCTCCTCCAGGAAGGGAAATATCATCACAGAAAACTATAGTGTAATGTAAACTATGTATGACACACAGAGAGAACCCCAGTAAGGATCCTCTAATCAAAGTCCTTCTTGTGCCCCATGTCAAAGACGGCCCAGCAAACACTTGTTCACTAAACGTTTGCTTTTCCATCTCTATGTAAATTACCTTCCAGCCCCTTTAAACCCCAAACCACAGCCCCCATTTTTCTTAGCTCCAGAAGAGCATATAAACCTCAGCAGACCAATGGCTCTTTGGGTGTCATATCCTACAGCACCTCCAAATACAGAACTGCACAACAAACTTGGGTGTTTTCTCCTGCGCATCTATCCCACATTAAATTGGATTATAGCCTAGTTCAAATTTAGGAGGTAGGAGGAAAATTATGTCTTTGGTGTCCCACTCCTGTTAAATTTCATTAATGGGCTATCCCTTCTTCTATCTTTGAATACAAACTTATGCAGTTTCTCACAGTTTTTATTTAGCTCACTCTCAAATAATAGGAAGTTTTTTACATCACAAAATCCAGTTTATTTTCGGTAATTAAAAGCGAACTTCATGATAGCTGCTTTGGCCAAGATCAAGTAATACTGAATTCACTTTTCCATCTGCTACAAACAACTCAGACAAAAATACAGGTTTATAAGACACTACACATCAGTCAGTTAAGGAAAGTAATATTTGAGAAACAGAAAAAAGAAAAAGAAAAAACTTTAATTCATAATAATGCCACATACAAAGATTAATTCAACTTCATTCAAGATTTAAATATGAAAATTAAAATAATAAAATTTCTTAAAAGATCATAGACAAAAATCTTTGTACCCTTGAATTAGGCAGAGGTATCTTAGATATAATACTAAAATTAGGGTCAATAAAATATCAAGTTAATAATTTAGCTTTATCACAATTAAAACCTTCTGCTGTTTTAGGCACTATTTGAAAAATGAAAAGAGAAGTCACTGACAGGGGGATACATGTGTATAACATGTATCTAACAAAGGATTTGTGTCCAGAGTACAAAGAGAACACCCAATACTCGGTGATAAGAAGACAAGCAACCTAACTTACAAAGAAGCAGACAGCCATGACTGGTGTGGCTCAGTGGATTCGGTGTCATTCTGCAAACCAAAAGGTCTCCACTTAGATTTCCAGTCAGAGCACAGGCCTGGGTCCCCAGCCAGGCACCCACCTGGGGGTATGCAAGAGGCAACTGATGGATGTTTCTCTCTTGCATAGATGTTTCTCTCCTCTCTTTCTCCCTCACTTACCTTTTCTCTAAAAATGAATAAATAAAATATTTATAAAAAAAAGTGGTCCAAAGATTTGAACAGACACTTTACCATGAAAGATATACAGATGGCAAAGTCTTGGGAAAATGCTATTAAAAAGAGATATATGGGTAAAGTCTAGACTCATGAAAAGATGCTCAACAACAATTGTCATTAAGAAAATACAAATTAATACCACAATGAGATATCACTGTAACATATCAGAATAGACATTTAAAAGACTGACAACACCAAGTACTATGAATGAGATGGAACAACTAGAATTCTCATACTCCACTGGTAGGAAAATAAAGTTGCACAAGTAATTTAGAAAACAGCTTTGCAGTTTCCTAAAATGTTGAGCATATACTTTCCATATGGTCCAGCCATTCTGTTCTTATTTGCCCCTAGAAATGTTAGAATATGTCAATACAATAAATTGTATGTGGATGTTCAGAGCAACTTCATTATAACAGCCATCGCCTCGTCAACAGAAACATACAAATAACAATCAACAGGCAAATGGATACACAAAGTGCAGTATATCCATACGAAGAAACACTGCTTAGCAAGAAGAAGTAAACTGTTGGTACATGAAACAATGTGGACAAGCTTCAAAATAATCATATTGAATGAAAAATATTAGACAAAAATGGAGTTTATACTGTATGATTCCATTTACACAAATTCTGGAAAATGAAAATAAATCTAAAGTAACAAAAACTGAACAATGGTTTCAAAGAAGTGAGTCATTTTTGAAACATGCTAGTGAGGCCAATGATAAAGATGCAATGAGAACCTTGGAAACCATATTTGCATTTTTATTATGTTACTAGTAGTAATGTTATTTTTACTATTTGCTGTACAACTAGACCAAGGAACTGCCTAGTTCCTTAATCTAGTCTATTTCTTTTTTTAATTTAATAAATCTTTCCTGGGCTATTGTACAAAACCCCATGAAAGAATTAATTAATATAAACCCTGTTCTCCAAAATCTTACTGTTCCATTATTAAGCAATATTTGCACATAAATAAATTCAAGTAGTCTTGTAAAATAGTTTTTTTTTGTTTAAAATATGTTTAAACTCCAAGTCTATTCATCTATTTCATTGGCTACAGCAGAATTGGACTCTGAATACTTCAGTAGAACATTCTACACAGCAGGGCCATAAAGCTACTGACCAATAACTTTCACACCATACCCTTTGTGTCTTTTTTGGAGGTTGAAACACACTTTCTTATTTTCAGAATTCCTACTTATCTTTTAGACCTCGTTTACATACAACCTCATTGAAATCTTCCCTTAATCCTCCAAGTAGAATGACCAAAAATCTGACCTTAGCTTTGACAACACCAGAGAGGTGCCATAATGAAATAGGTAAAGCACAAGTTTTGGGTCAGATTGCTCTTGTTGATTCTTTTTTATTTTTGCAACTTTATTTTGTAATCTAATTTATTGAGGTCACATGGGTTAACGAATTTATTCATTTCAGGTGTACAATTGTATAATACATTATCTGCACACTGTATTGTGTGTTCACCAGCCCAAGTCAAGTCTCTGTCCATCACCATTTATTCCCCCTAGCCTCTTCCACCTCCCCCCACTCCCAGTTCTCCCCAGCAACCACCACACTATCATCCATGTCCATGAGTTCTTTGTGTGTTTTCTTTTATTTTCCCTTCTTTTCTCAATACCTTCACCCCCCACCCAGCTCCACCACCCCAACAGCTGTCAGCCTACTTTCTGAGTCTGTATCCAATTTGCTTGTTAGTTCAGTTTGTTCATTAGATTCCATGCATGAGTGAACTAATGCGGTATTTGTCTTCATCTAACTGGCTTATTTCACTTAGCATAATGCTCTCTAGTTCCATCCCTGCTGTCACAAAAGGCAAAATTTCTTCCTTTTTTTTTATTCAAGCACTATTCCATTGTGTAAATTTACCACAGCTTTTTTAATCTACTCGTCTATTGTTAGACACTTGGGCTACTTTGAAATCTTGCCTATTTTAAATAATACTGCAAGGAACAGAGAGGTGTATATATTCTTTCAAATTAATGTCTTGAGTTTCTTCAGATAAATTCCCAGAAGTGGAATCACTGGGCCATAAGGCAGTTCCACTTTTTTTTTTTTTTTGAGGGAACTCCATACTGCTTTCCATGGTTGCAACACAGGTCTTCATTCCCCGTTGTTGTCTCTACTGCATACCTGCTCTGCAACCTTCAATAACCCCTAACCCACATGGGCCTCACCTTGTTTTTGCAATACCTGCCTCATAGGGCTCACTGAACTATCCTATGTAAAACATGGTACTTGGTAAATATCAAGTACACAATACTATAAAATATTTTATATAATAATATCTATAAAATGTCTGTAATAATAGATGCATAGTGCTGTTTTATAATAATTATGATATTTAAGCTATTTCCTTTATTAGCATTGTTAATATATTTATACTATTTTATAAATAGAATTTAAAAGGCCAGAACTGTGTCTTCTTCATTTTATGTCCTTGGTTGAGCTAGGTGTCTCACTTTAGTAGGTATTCAATGAATGTTGCTGGAATTAATGGGCCAATAAATGAATGGCACAGAAGTTTAAATGATTATATGTCTTAGTATACTGGGTTGACTTGTCAGTGTGTCATGCACTGAGAACATATTGAAAAGTAATGGGGAGAGAATACAGGGATAGAGGTTGAGTTAGTAGCAGCACTAGATTATGGAACTATGGTGGCATGGAGAGCGAATACCGGTTTCTTTGTGGGACAAGAGTGATTAGACCATTCCCCTTGCTCCTACTATTTTGGTGAGCGGGTTTTGTTTATCACTGTATAATAGATTTTAGCATATAGTGACATTCAATTTTTACTTTTTACTACAAATTTACATACACTGTGCAAGAGGCATGGGTTAAGTACTGTTAAGATGATAAGATAATGCGGGAAAGTGGAAATAACCCTGAGGCTGACACTGCAGGACCCGTGTCCGATCTTTGCCAAGACTGAGACGCCCACTGAGACCCACTCCTGCACCTTCCCATCACTGATCAGATAAGAATGAACTCAATTCCCTGGCCACCCACAGGTAGGCTTTAAGTAAGAAGACTGGATGTGTTTTTTTTTTTATTATTGTTTATACAGTTTATAAGTGTCCATGACTTTGTCTGATATTAAGCAGGCTATTTATTATCAGCCTCATTTCCCCCATCTGTACAATTGGGATATTAACATTCTTAACCTTGTAGGATTACTGTGAGGATTAAATAAAGTCAACCACTCAAGACACTCAGCATTCAGTAAGCCTTTGGTACACAGTAAGCACTGAATTGTCCCCTATCACCAAATTTAGCAAACACTCATTGTTGTACAGAAAAAAAAAAAGAGTTCTTTTATCTCTATCTGTAGAACTAAAAAGTTAGTTTTTAATCATATGACTACATTGAATTAGGAATCAGGGCTCAGGAATTCTACTTTGCTGAAATCGCTAACTTGTTAAAGGATGTTGATTAGGTCACTTAGCCTCTCTAGGTTTGGGGTTCCTCGTCTGTAAAATAAATTCTTCCACCAAGTGGTCTCTGTGGTCTCTTTTCACACAGTTTGTAACCTGCTTCGCTGTGTTAAGGAAAGGTGATGCGTGGAAAGGATGGGTCCTCCCTGCACCAGGAGCTGACCTTTCCCGAGAGCAGTAGTCTCGAAGGTCTGGGAGAGAAGAGAGAATTCATGAAATTAAGAAAAGTGAAGATGGAGAGTGGAGGTAGACAGCATCACGCCATCTGACTGTAAAGCGATGAGCTATACAGACTTGAAAATAGGGACAGCATGTCAAGATAAAATATTGTCAGGCAGCAGACACATCTATGCTTTAAGTAAGACACAGGAAGATATCCATGTTTTAAAGAGGCGTTAGAATGTATACCTTTTGTATCTGTTAACTCTCTAAAATTAGTCTAATTATTATTTTCCAACCATTTTCATCAACTAAGAATTTTTTATTGTCTTTAGTAGCCATTCTTTTCACAATTGATCTCACTTTGTTTTATCATTTCAGAAAGCCCAATCAAGAAGCTATGCATTTTGTTGTCAGCCTAAGGAAGTTAACCTAAAACCAAAGGTGGAACTTAAGGTTAAATGTTTTCAATGGCATTTCTTTTGTTCTCTGGAATTATAGTACAACCTAAAGAATTTTTATCAAACAAAGTAAAAAATAACCCATGATCTTCTAGCTTTCTGTATTGCTCTGAACTTTAAACATAATGATATACTTGCCCATCTCAGCTGAACTAAGGATGCTGTAATTACTAAGGCTTGAGATATTAAAAGACACTAGAGAGTGAGTCAAAGGGAGGAAAAGCGGGGTGATTTAAAATGAGGATGCACAGGCACACCATGCTATGGATAAGAGACAAACCATAGCATGGTTTTAAGTTAGGGGGAAAATGTAAAAAGTAATTGGTAAGCTTGGAAACTAATAATTTACCATTATAGATGGGTCCAGAATTTCTAAAAAAACAAATGCTTGGTATACAGTAATACCTTTAAGACAATTAAAAACCATTAGAAAATAAATATAAAGGGATATGTTTCAATTATGTTATAATATACGAGGAGGAAGCTCCCAAAATGGAATGATCTTCTGGAGGGTGGGCCTCTTGTAGCACAGGCCTCCCCCACTAGGTAAGTGGTCTGGGAACCCATCGGTGTCAGCACGCCAAAGTGGTGCTGTTGTAAAAGGCTGTGTTTGGCTTTAATAAATTTTTTCCCCTGTGCCCTGCACACCCCCTCCCACCTGCATTTTCATAATTTTTTTGAAGACTCAACACATTTTCCCATTTCATGATGGGTGATTTATGAGCATCCCTGCCCACACTGTGCTGAGTGGTCAGCAGTTTTTGACCAAAACCAGCATGACCCCTGTGTCCCACCCTCCTTATCCACCCAATCTTGACTCAAGTGATTCTTTTTTGTTTCCCCAGATGAAAAAAGTCCTCAGAAGGAAACGTTGCCAATGTGGGAGAGGTGAAACAAACAAACAAGCACAAAAGGCATAAAAATTGACAAGTTTAAAAACTTCTTTGAGCCATGGACAAAATGCCTTGATAGGTATGTGGTATCAAAAGGAGAGCACTTTGATGGTGACTGAAGTTTAAACATATGAGAATAAATACACAATTTTTATAAATTCCATTTTTGGGGTCCTCCCTCACATCACCCCTGAATATCAATGTTCCAAATATTGTCTATGATAATACCATTATTGACAATTTATAACTTTTATTTCCCATCTAACAGGCTCAAGTTACCTTCGTATATTAGTACATATTCAGAAAGGTAGATAACGGGCACTTCACTCACTGACATAAATTACACCATTTAGTCCGTATAAAATATCTACAAAGTAACATCTCCATTTTGCACACAATGAAACTAAGACTCAGAAAAATCAAGCCACCTTCCCAAAGTAACATAATTAATGACATAAAAGAGATTTCAACTCAGGCTTGTCATTATTGAATAGAAATTTAAGGTCATGGAGAGAACAAGAGGAAACATACTAAAGAATTCTTAACAATTCCAGTTCCAGACATGTCAGCAAGGCGAGAAACAGAAATCATGGGCAATAATAGAAACCTGACAGAAAAAAAAATCCAAATAACAGAAATTTGGAAGAAAAGAATTACATTTAAAAAATCAAGGCTCTCTTTGTTATTTTATATCCATTGCCTGCATCTGGTGCTCACAAAGTCATGGTGCTCAAAGCATGGCTCTGTCAGAATCACAAGAGGGACTGATAAAAGTCCCTGCTAGACTTCTCCTCAAGATACAGTGCGTTTGGGGAACTAACGTGAGAATTTCAATTTCAGAAAAGATTTCCAGCGATGCTCATCTGCTGATAGAGAGACCTCACTTTAAGAAACCACAGTATAATATAAGCTATTAACTTCGGAGTGTCCAGTTAAAATAGGGTACTTGAAAGCCCCATGACATCATGTAAAAGAACAGTGACTTTGAAACATAATTAATAAAAAAAAACAAGTTTAAAAAGAATAACAATATAGAGGATTTACAAATAATGAAATGCTCTGAAACTTATACTTCATATCCATTCAATAGTGTTCAGAAAGTATTTCTATAATTATTTATAAGTTGAAATATCAAGAAGAAGAAAGAATGTGGGAGCATATCCCATATTGTTTTACATTTAATTTATTTTCCTTAAGCACAGCATATTGAGGAATTAAAGAAGACTGGTGTTCAGTGATTATAGGGATTCAGGAGAAATACTTTACATGAGAAAATAAAAATCTTTCATCAATGGAAATACAACTCTCCTCATTGGAACCATGGGGGAGTATGCCTTCATATCCAAAGTTAGATTATACTCCTTGAAAAATCTTCATATAATCATATAAATCATAAAATTCCTGGTTTAGTGCATGAACACTCAAAGCTAAACTTTAAAAAAAGGGAGCATCAACATAATTTTAAAAGAAAACATAAAATATCAGCTCTCAACTCACAAAAAATGGAGTTAAACTAAAAATTAATGACATACAGTATCCCGTAAAAGTCCCAAAATATGTAAAGATTAAACAGCAGATATGTAAATAACACATGGGTCCAAAAAGAACTAATAAAAAATTTTTAAAAATATTTTGAATTCAATGAAAATGAAAGCACAACATCAAAATTTGTGAGATGCATAGACAAAAACAGTGCTTACAGTGAAATTTATAGCTTTGAACGCAAAACTATACCATACGATCTCACCTATAAGTGGAACCTAATCAGCAAAACAAACCAGCAAGCAAAATATAGCCAGAGATATTGAAATAAAGAACAAACTGACAGTAACCAGAGGGGAACAGGGAGAGGAATAATGGGCAGGGGAGAGATCTAAAATCAACAATAAGTTTTCAAATTAAGGTACTAGATAAAGCAGAGTGCAGTAAATGCAAACTAAGCAAAAGGAAAAAAAGAATTAGAGCCAAAATTAATACAATTAAAAACAGGAAACCAATAAATAAAATCACCACCAAAAACCAATTCTTTGAAAAGACAACTAAAATCAATAAAACTCTAGCTAGGCTAAATAAGAAAAAAAAAAGCAAAAACAAAAATCTCCAATATCAGAAATGAGAAGATGACACCAATACAAATCTCCTACAAATTAAAAGAATAAAAAGTAACACTATGAGTAACTGTATGCCCACAAATATGACAACCTAAGTAAAATGGACAAATTCCTTAAAATACAAAATTTATTTTAAAGATAAATTTTGTATTTTAAGGAATTAAATAATATTTTTCCAAAACTGGAAACACTTGACCAAGAAAGAGCCACTGGTGAATCTATCAAACATTTAAGGAGGGAATCATAGCAATTCTTTACAATATATTCAAAGGATAGAAGTAGAGAAAATACCTGCATATTATATCAGGCCAGCATTAGCCTAATACCAAAACCAGAAAAATAAATTACAAGGGAAAAAAAAAACTACAGTCCAATATATCTCAAGAATATGGATGCAAAAATCCTTAACAAATTATTAAATAATATTAAACAATTCATAAAATAATTATAAATGTAATCAAATGGTTTAACCCAAATATACAAGACTAGTTCAACTTTTGAAATCAGTTATAATCTATCACATCAACAGACTTTAAGAAAGAAAAATATAATTTTCACATTAATAGATGCAGAAAAAAGTGTTGAAATCTAATATTTACCATTTATATTGAAAACTTCCAAAAAACTAGCAATAGAGGAGAATTTCCTGACCTTGAGAAAAAAATATCTACAGAAATCCTGTGGCTAACATCTTAGTGAGTAGGGAGAAACTGGAAACTATCCCACTAAATCAGGTACAAGGCCAGGATGCCCCCCTCTCACTGCTTCTCTTCAACATTGCACTGTACATTCTAACTAATACATTAAAACAACAAATTGTGTTGTTTTACATACATAATGTACATAATGAGAAGGTATACATAATGAAAAGGAAGAAATAAAACCACCTTTGTTCACAGGTGACATAGTTGTTTATACAGAAAATTAAAAAAATAAAGAATAGAAACTCCTGAAATTAATAAGCAATTATAAAAGGATTGTGAGACACAAAATAAATAAAGTCAATTACTTTCTATATACCAACAATAAACAGGTAGAAATTGAAATTTAAAATACGATACCATTTGTATTAGTAACTTCCAAAAGGAAATACTTGGGTATAAATCTAACAAAATATGTATAATATGTATATGAGAAAAACTACAAAACCTTAATGAATAAAATGTAAGAACTAAACAAATGAAGGGATATTCCATGTTCATGGACAGAAAGACTCAATATTGTCAAAATGTCAGGTCTTCCCAACTTGATCTATAGATTAAACACAATCACAATTGAAATCCCAGCAAGTTATTTGTGGATAACAACAAACTGATCCCAAGGTTGTTAAGGAAAGGCAATAGCACTTGATATCAAGACATATAACTGAGTAGTCAAGATAGTGCAGTACTATAATGATGGATATCTGCCATTATTTCACTAGAGATGAAAACATTAAGACTTACAAACTTTTTGTTATATGGAACTAATGGATAGAGAAAGAAGACCAGGCAGTACAAGAGTTTTAGCACAGGTGACCAGGAAAGAATAGTGTCCTTAACAGAAAAGACGCCTCAAAGAGTGGGTGTGGTCTGAGGTCAGTGTAGGGCTATGAATCAGGTTAGGTTTTACTAATGGTGAATATGAGTATGTGAAGAAACCAAAGATATGGTTAGCAAACAGTCAAGAAATGTAGGACTGAAAAAAATCAAGACTAATTTAAGGGTCATCACACACAGAAAATATTTTAGACCTCATGAAGTGATACAATAAAAATAATAAAAATATAAAGAAAGAATAGGAGCAAGCATAAAGTCTCAGCGAGTACCTAAAATTAGGAAGCAGAAAGAAGAAGAAATCAAATGTTTATCACTCAAAATAATGTCAACAGATCTACTTCACTAAGATGCCAGAGTAGCAGTGTTAGTATTTGATAATTTATAATAATATTTATTATTTCATTTATCTTAATAAAAACCATTACCATTTTACAAATATCGATGGCAATGAGATTCATCCACTATTCATGCATAAGACATTTATTAACATGTGTAAGATAATGTGTGAAGTGTTGAAGGTATATACATTTATATGATATGGCCCCTGCCTTCAAGGACCTCACCTTGCATAGTGCTCAAGAACTCCTACTATATATTTATGAAACACAATACTTATTTAAATTAAAGTAACCACAACTTAAAGTCCTTTCATTAAAAACTTTCCCTTCCCTGGCTGGCGTAGCTCAGTGGATTGAGTGCGGGCTGGGAACCAAAGTGTCCCAGGTTCGATTCCCAGCCAGGGTACATTCCTGGGTTGCAGGCCAGAACCCCCAGCAACCGCACATTGATGTTTCTCTCGCTCTCTCTTTCTCTCTCTCCCTCCCTCCCTTCCCTCTCTAAAAATAAATAAATAAAATATTAAAAAAAAACTTTTCCTTGAGTAGGAATTATGTACCAATTTTCACACTTATCTCTCATTTGATCTTTATAACAATCCTGTTAAAATAAGTAGGCAGGTATGTTTTCCCAGTTTCTTCAGGACTATTTGGCCACATCTGTCATCTCTTAAGATAACTGTCAGCAGGGGCAGAGTGTTGATGGTGGGAAGGGTAGCACAACTCTTGCTCCCCGTCTTAGGGAATGTTGAAAACTGGGGCTTCCTTAGAAAGGTTTCTTCTATCATTAAACATCAGGCTGTTAGGTCATTAAGGATGCAGACATTCCCCCCCAGGTTCTATTTTTAATTTTGCTGATTCAAAGTTATATAATAAGGAAGTATATTTTAAGATTTATTTTCTTCATATAAAGGTAACAAATTCATTGTGTAACATTTAAGACTAAAAAATAGTAATGCAATAAAAATTATAGTTACCACGTTAGAAGCAACTATCAAGATTCTTTTGTTCTCTACAGATATAACTAAAGCTAGACCTACTAAATATATATTTATAATCTATATAGTGATGCCATATTTTGTATTCAAATTTATATCCTTTTATCACTTAATAAAATCATTTTCCATGTGACAGTATGCTGTTCCATTCTATAAATGAAACATAATTTACTTTACTATTTCTTATATATGGATTATGTTTGAAAATTTTGTTTGGGAAAGGTTGAATATAATGTTTATTTGTATGATTCTCTTTTTTAGAGTACTCCATGAAAATAAAAAGGCCTTTAAATAAAAAGTAGCTGGAGGAGCACTGATAAGAAAATCCATAGCACTCTATAATCCCATTAACTCTGGACTTAACCTACTCATTTTTTTATTAATAACTTGGATGAGTATGTCTGTGGGGTCTGCTGATTAAATGCACAGATGGCATGAAACAGGGAGAAATACTAAACATGTTGGATGATGAAATCATGACCCAAAAGGATCAGGCAGTTTGAAATGATGGGCTAACTGAAAGAAGGAATCACTTTTAAAAGGATAAAAATAAAGTTTCTTACTTGAGTTAGAAACAAAAAAGTCATCACTGGTAGATGGTATGATTTAACAGAAAAGTTCATGCAAAATAAAAATAACAGAAAGATGATGGCATAATGTGGCTGACAAAAATGCTAATGCAGTTTTGAGATGTTGTAATAGAAATTCTGTGACAAAACCTAGGAAACTGCGTGCTTGTTTTACTCTAGACAGAACAGGTCAAACATGGAGTTTGTTCAGTTCTCTATACCTTAAGAAGGAAATTTCAAATGGTTGTCATCCAATAGTGTTCATGTTGCAAAAAACCTCAAAGTATAATAAATTAAGAAAAGTTAAAAATATTCAGGATATTATCCAGGAGGCAATAGTGAATTTTAGAAATTGATTCAATAGCTGAATTAAAATATGTGGAAGGATTTAGGAAAAATAATTTGACTGTCTCAAGAAACTCACTTTCTGTCCCATGAAAGCAAAATTAGGTCTTAAATAGGTTCTGGTACCAATTCCAATGTGAGGGATGGGAGGTTTACACACCAACAAATAGTTCTTGGGACACCAACTGGGTTTCCTACAATTCAACTCAATTGTGATACTACTTATCTGGAGAGAGCATCTGATTCCACAGGTTAAGGGTTCAGTCCCACAGACCATTCACTGCCTACTTCAGATGCCAATTGCATGCCCAGGTTACCTGTGCTTTTGACACAAGGAAGTTCCAATGATCCCCTCCAACTCAGGATGCCAATTACAAGTCCTGGTTATTGCCTGTACTTCTGACAGACAGGCTGTAAATCAGAGGTTCCTAAAACCTCCACTTTAGGTTCAACTAATTGATTTGAACAGTTCATAGAATTTTTAAAAAGAAGTTTGTTTACTCACTAGATTATTGATTTAATACAAAGAATATTAAAATATATGAATCAATAGCCAGATAAAGAGATGCATAGGTTGAGGTCCCAAACAAAGGAGCTACTCTGTCCTTACGGAACTTAGTGCCCAACACAGCCCAAGTGGAAGCATTCTGGTCCCTTGACCTGGGAGCTCTCCAAACTTCCTCCTTCTAGGTTTTTGTGGAGGTTTCATTACATAGGCATCATTGATTAACTCACTGGTGATCAGTGATTGATTCAACCTCTAGTTGCTCCCACCGCCCCTGGAAATTAGGCATTGTGACAGAAAGTTCCAACACTCACTTCATGGTTGGTTCTCCCAGGAACCAGCTTTCATCCTTGGGCACTTTCCACAAATTAACTTCATTAACATTAACAGTTTGGTGTAAAAGACTTGTTATGAATATGACACCCATTTTACCTCAAGGCTCTGAAGCATTTCCAGGGACTGAGGACAAGAAAACAAACATTACACAAAAGATGCTCCCATTGCTCTTGTAACTCAGAAAATTCTAAATGATTTGGGAACTGTGAGCCAGGAACCATGGATGAAGACCAAATACACATAAGAAATATATATGTATTTTATCCACATAAATGATCAAATACATATATTCCTTATAACTCACAACATCACAGAAACAGAGCAAAGAGATACAGAAAAATTAATTTTTACCAAATACAAGAAATCTGGCTCAAATGTAACAACATATAACAATAATAACATTTTAAATTATCCAAAAACAAAATGGGCTGCCTCAGTTTATATCCTCAGGTTAGGAACTTTTAATCTCTAGAGTTGTTCAAGCAAAAATCACTAAGCAGTTGACATTAAACACCACAGGGGTTAGGGGTACCAACTTCTCATGGAGCTGAAAACTTGTGTGTAAGTTTTGACTCCCCAAAACTTAGTAATCCCTAGGTACCTAGAGAAGATTTTTCCAGAACCACCCCTGCCCCATGATGTCCAAATCCATGGATGCTCAAGTCCCCCATATAAGATGGTGTAGATCAATGGATACAGCCAGCCCTTCACATTCATGGGTTCCCAAATGCAGATGGAAAATAGGACAAGTGTTTATTGGGAAAAAAACCCATGTGTAAGTGCACCAGTGCAGTTCAGACTTGTGTTGTGCAAGGGTCAACTATAAAATCATCTACCTTTTCTTCGTGCATAAGGTTATTGACTCACATTGCTTAAATTGCCACTACTGATGAGTTTAAATCTTGATTTCATGTCTCATCTATACCTGAAATTCTTGTCACCCAATGGTACCACCTTCCTTGTTATCTGCACATCAGCTGTTCTCAACTGAGGGCAATATTGTCCCTGCCTCAGTGTATACTAGCAACATCCTGGAGAAATTTTTAGTTGGTAAAACTGAAAGGGCTGAATCTAGTGGTAGAAGCCAGAGATGTCACTCAGAATCCTACAATGCAAAAGGCAGTTTTCCACAACAATGAATCACTCAGCCCCAATTGTTAATAGGACAAGGTTAAGAAATATGCATGTCCAACAGGTGAAGAATTAAGAATGACCAACTACAAACTACAAATTCATTATTTTGACTCCACTATCCAGGTTTCCCTTCAAAATCTGAAGTCTCCTCTCAGTAAAACTTAGTGGTCACTCTGCATTAAGATTAATGGCATCATTAGGTACCCAGTCATATGACCTAGAAATCTCGAGGTCATCTTTAACTCCTTACTATCCATTACCTATTGATATACTTCTAAAATACTTTTCTAATTTTTCCCCTTCCTTCCTATCACTACTGCTACTAACTCAGCTCAGTGTCACATTTTCTCCCCACAAGATTGTTTTCTAATTCATCTTCACATTATTGCTAGAATTAATTATCTCTCTGAAACACGAAAACAATAGTCCATTTATCCCATGCATAAAACACAGGTAAGCCTCTTGGGTCTGATGAATAGAAGTTCAAACTTTGAATTAGCATGGAAGATGCTAAATTACCTGGCCCCAAGTTAGTTCTCACAACAGTTTCATCCCATGCATTACCTCCTTCTCTTGGATGCTGGATTGTAATACTGCTAGTGTCTTTTTAAATGTTGGGAATCCATAGATCTCATATGTTTTCACTTATGGATGAGAGACAGAAGTGTTAACATTAAATATGTCCCATTATATTACTATCTTATACAAACATCTATAATCTTATTCAAGATGAGTTTTAATTTTGAGTAGGCATTCCCAGGGAGAATATGTCAAGAACAAAACACTGTGAAATGTTCTTCTCCCTACCATAGTGATTAGAGCTGTTTACTTTGTTTGGCAGCAAAAAGAAAGATGATAGAAGCTATTTATAGTTGGCTGTGTGATATTTTTATAATATTTAGATTTTATAAACAAATATTTCCAAAGATCAGGAATCCAAAATATCATCATATATTGCATTCTTGCACTGGAGGAGAGAGAGAGGATCACTGTTTATGTTACTTTTTTTTTTACAAAATATTAAAACTTCTTCAAGGAAGGTTACAAACCTGATAGTCCTCTGAGGATAGTACGAAAAGTAAAACCAATATTTGACTATTTAATGCATGTAGCTTAGGTGAAATAATTGGACATATGGATGGTCGGGTGTTAATCATGAAGCGAAGGGAGATCTCATGAAATACATTTGATTATGCACTGCACTGAAATATACCAATGGTACACAAATCTCAAAAATCTCCTTGAACAAGGTGGAAAAGAGGTATGCTATTGGGTGCACAAAATAGTGTACCCAAATCCTCTAGATTTGCCTTTGGAATTTGGGCTCCTTTGTACTATAACATACATGGACGCAAACACTGTCCTCCACCGTGTTGAAACTGAAGTCTCACATAGAGCCGGCAGCCAAAAACAAAGTTAGGTGTTCCAGGGAAGCAAGTCTGGGTTATAGCCAAATCTCCACAAAGCTGAGTTCTCTGAATACTAAAGAGTTGGTTGCGATGGCAAAAGTCTTCCTGCAGGTGCGGATGAATGTGTATTGGAATGCAAGTACATACACCCTTTCGGCTGCTTCCCCTGTCCCACCACCAACACCTTATTTTCAGTGTTTTAATCTTACTGCAACTCTTCACTCAGGGACCTCTTTACTCCAAACTGTCCAGATGCGGGATGGAGTGCAAAAGGGAAAAAAACACAAGGGAGTGTATTATATCGAAATAGAAACAAAATAAAATAAGAATGGGGCAAGGGATAAAGATCTTTCCACTATTTCCCAGGCTTTTTTCTTGCATTTAGCAATGTAATTTGGTACATTCTATTCAGATTTAATACCTGAAAATGTGCCTTCAGGCACACATCGCTGATATTTTGAGTAGTTATTAATAGACTACTCTATCAAAATGAAGCCACAGACATCAATTAAGATATCTGTGTCATCACTGTGGTTTTTTAAAGAAAGCATATTTCCTGAAGACTTATTGGCTGACATTCTTTTATCTCTATCAGTCTCCTGCATTTTACATTTATCTTTGCAACAAATTAGTTTTGATATAATTTAATTTGTTATCAGATTCTAGGAAATCATAGCAGAGCAATCATTTTAGAATACTTCATTCCCTACAGAAAATTTTCACACAGGGAATTTCCTCCTCAACAATACTTTTTATAGTAAAACCCAAATCAGTAATTGATCTGCTTAAGTAGAATTTTAGGCAAAATTAAACAAAGCAATTTCTCAAAATCTGCAGTTTGATTATCAGCAGTAAATGAGAGTTAAAAATATAGTGCATGGTAATTTGCAAATAATCATTTCCTCATATCTAGCCCAGTAATTATAAAAACGTAGATTTTCATATTCCTCTCACTGCAATGTTATGTGGATCATCACATCAGACCAACAGTGTATTTTCCTTATTGATGAGGTTTTCCATGTCTCACAAACTCAATACATTCTCTCTTTGGCCTCTTGTAATTTTCCCAACCTTGTAGTGCTACAAAAACTAGGGTGACTCTCCACTTTTATTTTCCAGAAATAGTTCAACAATGAATAGTGAAACAATTTGAAAAATATGTCTGCAAAACTGGAAAAGATGTATTCTTTAAAAATATAGTGGTAGATATGAATAATGTTTCTGAAAATGATATGAAATCATAAGCACAGAGCAAAATAATTTATTGCATGGACTATACCCAACTTTAATAAATGGGTACACACACTTGACAAAGCCAGCCTACAGTGAATCTAATTTCCTGTATGTGAGATATCCATACAATGAGCTCCGTTTGGCACTGGCTAGAAGATTCTATGTAGAAAGTGGCAATCAATGAGACCTTAGCAACCCTACCAAATTGAAAAATCTGTACACATTCCAGAATAGAAATGAAAAGAATGAGATAAACATGACAATTTTTTTTAACTAGAACTGGGTAGTACAAAACTAAAGTGGAATGATTAAAGATGATATACTAAAGGAATAGAAAATTTAGGTTAAATATGTAAACTAAAGGGGAGAAGAGCCTTTACTTCGATGAAATGTAATTGCTCAGGAACCAGGTGAAATAATCAGCACGGTCATTTAACCAGGCAGTATCGGGTTTGTTTCATTTTTCCCCACTGTTTTCATAATATTACCTGCCATGAGGATTGTTATTAGGATTCTACAGATAGCAAGTGGGTGTTGATGTTAGTGTTGCTGTTACATACATACATAACTCAAGGGCAAGGTTTACTCTTTTGCATTATTTATAAACCCACATAAAGTTCCCCCACAAAGCTCTGTGTGTGAGTACAACATCCTAAAAAACTTTGACATGTATTAGAAGGACAGTGACTAGCTTAGCTCAGTCTCCACTAAGATCAAGTAAGAAGAGGTGAGCTCATAGAGCAGCAGAGGAGATTTGGAAAAGGGTTTAACTAAGAAGTTCACAACAATGCAGGTAACTGTACGTGGTGGTGGATTAGCAAGGGAAGTTATAATCTAGCTTCTTCAGTGCTTTGAAATTGTAGAGATCTCATCTCATCCCCAAAATTACTTCTCAAGTTCTTATTTTGCCCTCTAAGATTTTAAAATTATATATTAAGGGCCAGTTAAAAAATACAACTATAAAGGAGACATATAGGTTATATTTAATAAAAAAAGCCTATTAATAAACTAAGAATGACATTTTTCTCTCAGTACAACACCAACCTTCCATTAAGTTTATTATTCATAACAGGTTCATAAAATTAATTGGTACAGCTGAAAATATTTTTGTTGCTGACAGTACAACAAAGAATTTAATACCTTTAATGATGATTCTAAAGAAATTAATATCAGGCAATTTACCAATTCCTAAAAAAAACACATTTTTAGAGAACATCGGTGTTAGATATTAGAAATGTTCTCTTCAGCGTGGTCTTCAGAAAGTCACACCTAATCCCCACAATACTGGGAAAATAAATGCCCTAAAACCTTCGGTATTATTTTAAAGAGTTAGTAATAAATGTTTCCATAGATTATTTTTTTAAAGTTACAATGTTTCTGTAAAGTATTTAAACTAAAAATATGAGTTGAACATTAATTCACGCATAAAGCTGTTTCTTGAGAACTCACTTTGAATGAGGCAGCACCCCTGTTCACTAGGAGTTCCTTTTGTATTACTAGCACACAACATCATTTCATCAACAGCTCTCCAGCAGGAAAGGTGGGAAAAAATTCAATGGAAATGCAGAGAAAGACGGAACTCATAGTAAGATATCACACTTAAAAAAAGTGAAATCAAAATTCAAATCCGATTTCTTCATTTAGGTAGTGTACTTGTAATGACAATAGAGGTGTCAAGGAAACCGAGGCCCAAAGGAATGAAGTATCCTGCGGAGCTACAGGCACTGCCAGAACGCTGTGTGGATGCCATGGCAGCACAAGAACAGAAAGTTCCCAAGGAGGAACACACCAAGGCACATCATAATTACATTAGCCAAGATAAAAATGAAGGAGAGAATCCTAGAAGCAGCAAGAGATAAGGAGACAGTAACCTATAAAGGAGTTCCCATCAGACTGTCAGTTGATTTCTCAAAAGAGACCTTGCAGGCAAGAAGGGGCAGGAAACAAGTACTCCAAGTCATGAAAGGCAAGGACCTACATCCAAGATTGCTCTATTCAGCAAAGCTTTCATTTAGAATGGAAGGGCAGATAAAGTGCTTCTCAGATAAGGCCAAGTTAAAGGAGTTCATCATCACCAAGCCCTTATTTTATGAAATGTTAAAAGGACTTACCTAAGGAAAAGAAGATAAAAAACATGTACAGTAAAATGACAGCAAACTCACAATTATTAACAACCACACCTAAAACAAAAGCAAAAACAAACTAAGCAAACAACTAGAACAGGAACAGAACCACAGCAATGGAGATCACATGGAGGATTAGCAACATGGGAGTGGGAGGAGGAGAGGGGGGGAAAGGTACAGAGAATAAGTAGCATAAATGATAGGTAGAAAATAGACAGGGGGAGGGCAAGAATAGTATGGGAAATGTAGAAGCTAAAGAACTTATGACACATGGACATGAACTAAAGGGGGGAATGTGGGTGGGAGGGGGTGTGCAGAGTAGAAGGGAATGACGGGAGGATAATGGGGCAACTGTAATAGCATAATCAATAAAACATATTTAAAAAACTATTCAATCCCTCTAATAAATCCAAGTTTTAAATTGAAAAAAAAAAAAAGAACAGAAAGGACCCAGAAGTGACTTATACTTGAATCCTGGCAGTGCCGCTAAAGCAGCTTGGTCCTGCCATTGCACCTCCTTGAGCTGCAGCTAATCACCGTGAGATGATGGTTGTGAAGCTGATCCCCGAAGGTCCTGGCACAGGGTGGTCACTCCAGAAGTAGGACTCTGTTCCCACCTGCAACTTTAGTTTGCCTTATTTTTCCTTAAGCATGAACCCATTCCAAAATGCTTCTGCTAGCTTGTTCACTTCTGAGTAGAAACACATACTCCCCTTTAAACAACCTTATTATTAGATGTTAATTATTCATCTAAATATGGTTATTTAGGAGGCACCGGTAAGGCATGCTATCAAACTTATTTAAATAGGCTAAAATTGCAAAAATTAGGAGATTTTCCAAAATTAAAAGAATATTAACCAAAAGCAAATTTATTAAGTAAAACTATAATATTATCCCACACTGTAATAATATGCTGCAACTAAAAATTATAA
Organism: Phyllostomus discolor; assembly: GCF_004126475.2. Classification (NCBI taxonomy): domain Eukaryota; kingdom Metazoa; phylum Chordata; class Mammalia; order Chiroptera; family Phyllostomidae; genus Phyllostomus; species Phyllostomus discolor. The sequence continues at coordinate 29,533,459 of NC_040904.2, read as the reverse complement.
TTTTATTAAAATGTTAATAACATAATAAAATAATAGGCACAAAAATAGGACATAAGATTATACTTATTAAATGACTTCATATTCAAATGTGTGTGTAAAAGGTATATGTGTATATGAAAGTAATTATGTGCAATTTTGTCCAAAGATAGAAAGGTACTATGCCAAATCATTAATAGTAGTTATCTCTGGGTTAAATAATTATAAATTCATTTTGCTTATTTTCTTTGTAGTTTTCACTTTACACATTTTCTACAAAATTATGTGTACATTTAAGAATGAGAGAAAGTAAGCATGGTATGCAATAAAATGAATGTGTAAATAAGACAAGAATTGTGCAAAGTATTAAAATGAACCATGCTCTCTTTTGCTTCTTTTTTTACCCTGAGATCCCTAACGAGAATGTATTTCCTACAATGGTTCTTCAGTTTCTATTATATCCAACACTATACAATGCTCAATGAAAGGTAATTCTCTCAGATTACACACATTAGACATTTTTGTCTGACGAAGTTCAGCTTCTGTGGGAATTCTACAACTACGATATCTGTAACAGAAGGCTCTGAAGTCTGGGAACAAACTGTTCTTAACAGTGTGGGGTAGTTTCTCATTTACATGGGAACCAGCCTTCCCAAAATAAAATTGCAGTACACCCCATCAAGTGAGTAGTACACATCTGCTCTCTCCTAGGCACTCTTCTAGGTCTTTTACTTTCATTAGTCTTCTCTCTATAACCTTGGGCAAGTAATTTAATATTGCTGTGCCTCTATTTCTTATATAAAACAAAAGTACAATAGGCATTTTTGAGGATTAACTCAGTTAATATCTAGAAACCCCATGAAAAATAGTAATAGTATAATAATACTAGTTATGATTTTTAACTTTAACAGTCACACTTAAGAAGGTATACAGTTGCTACACATAGTAGATAAAGACACTCAGAGTTCAGATACTTCTTATCTTATATGTGATATTGACAGTCAAACACACTTTTACTGTCATCAAAGTCTATATGTACTCATTTAGCCAACATTCAACAGAAAGTATGCATAATTATTCCAAACCGATTATAAATCAGACACAGATACTGAGCAATGTTGGACAAGGCTCAGCTCTGGCCTTTAGTTTAGTGAGGAGGGCAGGCAGGTCTTCAAGTGCTAAGCATGTTGTAAGGATGAGAACGTGAGTCCCTAAGAGCAGAAAGAAGGGTGCTAAGTGTATTTTAGCGAGGTCGGGCACAGCTACCTGGAGGAAGCAACACTTCAGCAGAGAGCTGAAGAATGAGACTGAGTTAGCCAGCAAGCTGGTGAGGAACAATAGTCAGCTGGCATTTTCTCCCTGGTGTTCTGTGCTGGAGCTCCGAGGCTGCCAACACTAACTTCACACAGGTGACAAATGATCTGAGTGCCCACAGCTGCAGCTGCCACTTCATACCCTCTCCCTCCTACTTCCATTGTTAATGAGCCTGAGACCAGCAAAGAATGCATCTCAGGAACCAGAAACTCTACTGTTAGCCTTGGAAGAGATGCCAGAGAAGTTCTTCACTCTTGTTAACAATACAGCCACAAATCCTTTGTTACTTTCCTCTAGCACTTGTTAAAATAGAAGTTTGCTGCTACTAATTTTCATTTTTATACATTTTGGTGGCAGGTTATTTTATGCTCCAAAATATACTCATTATAAAAAAATACATGATTTTTTTTCCAGGAACAGCTCTAAAGTATGTCAGTGCCTCTAACATTCCTTAAGGTTAATTCTTGCTGCTAGGAACTCTTCTGATTTGCCCTAACTTTCAGCAGTTCTGACTTCGCAATATTCTACCTGCAGTTACACAACACCCCAGGGACACAGGTATGCCAGAAGGTATCTATTCCAGACGGAAATAGCTTTACCAAGGGAAGGCAAGCTTTGTGCCTTTATAGATACCTCCATACTTCAAATACTATTTTAAAAAAGATGTCTCATTTCAAACAGTTGATTTGAAGAGAAGGAATTTTCTCTTTCTATATGGTGTGCCAGGTGTAATATTCCCAGTATATGGAGCTTCTATAAAGAGTTCCATTTTGGCCCTGGCTGGCGTAGCTCAGTGGATTGAGCTTGGGCTGCGAACCAAAGTGTCACAGGTTCGATTCCCAGCCAGGGTACATGCCTGGGTTGCAGGCCATAACCCCCAGCAACTGCACATTGATGTTTCTCTCTCTCTCTCTCTATCTCCCTCCCTTCCCTCTCTAAAAATAAATAAATAAAATCTTTAAAAAAAAGTTCCATTTTTCCCTTTACAAGTCACTGCTATATGACTGTATCTACTCATTGGCATTCATGTATAAATATAACAAATTAATCTTTAATTGTCAACAAATGAACAAACTTCAATTCTGTTTGTTGCTGGCAGTGGCAGTGTCTTTAGTATACTAGAGAGGTTCGAAGGAAGTGCAGAATTGGTTTCCTTCCTTTAAAGAGTTTCCAGGGTTATTGGAAAGACTAAAACTCGTGTTAAACTGATTCAGTGACACTGACTAGAGAAAATAATGACATCAGCACACCAGAGGAAAAGGAAAGTTTACACTATGAAAGAGTGGGATCCAATAGTGGAAAATTTCCATTATTTGTGTGTATTTTATATTTGTATATTTTTGAATGCCAAGCCTTCCAAAAATAAGAAAAATCCCCAGTATATTTTTAGGGCATTTTATTTGTATTTTTCTACATGCCCATTTAAACAAAATCATATGTTCTCCTGAACCAAGTTTTTTAAACTGTAAGTTAGAGAATCTTGACCAAACTAGCTTCAGTATGTGAAGAAAAGTCTATTTCAATTTGTAGAAGAAACACAGCAGCTGTAAGTCCACCACTAGGGGGAAAACCCTGCAGTACACACTGCAGTATATTTCTTTGAAACTGAATATCCGCTTTATTTGGACAAGATATGCTTCCCCTAATCCATTAGTCTGCAGGCCAGGCTGTGCCCACAGGGCTGAGAGTAGGTGAAAGTCTTGGGTCACTATATCTTACCACCTCCCTGCACGTGGGCTAAAGATAAAGCATTAACAGCAGGGCCAGCAGAATAGACACCAGGACTGGCATGGAAATTTGTCACGCTGACATTGACATGAGAAAAAGCCTGACTCTCCGCAGATTAGTTCAAAGTGAAACAAATCCTGCATACTCAGTTTGATTGACACATATGAACCCCATCGACACATATTTTTTAAACTGAGAAAATATGCCCTTGTCTTTTTTTAGATGAATCATATAAAAGTAAATTAAGATATATAAACCGTCAGGCAGTAGAAAGGTCTCTCTTGGGCAAAAAGGGAAATCTCTAGGTGTTTATCTTTTAATGCTGTTGGTTCAATGACATTGTTTGACCTTTCTATTTGTACAACACTATACATGCATTTATAACAAGTGAACCATGCTTATAAGTTCCTTTAAAATGTCTATTTATTTTTGTTTTGTATCCTCATTTCAAATGAAAATTTTTTCTTCACTACTTCCTTTACATGTCTGTCACTATCCATAAAAGACATCACTTTGCAGGGACTGAGAACAGGACTACCTATGTATGCTGAGCTGGGACCCCAAGGATACTACTCCAGTGTCCCCTGTTAAGGGTTCTCAAGCGATCGCTTTGCACCCCTACAATTATAGAGAAGGTCTAGAGAGTTCAAACTAAGTTGCAGACAACCAAATATTTGGAGCATTCCTGTAAGACGGTAAATAGACATTGCAGCGCGCAGAGGCATTCCTCAAAGACTTCAACTGTTTCCATGAATTTATGTGCTTCACATGTGTTATACATCCACATATGCCTACTGTAGAGATACAAAGATGAACTGGTAAATTCTGCGTGAATAATCATGCAGTGTGTAATTACCTTAATAACCCTCTAAAAATGTGAAGGTAAGACTGTTAATGGAAGAGGTTAAAAATAGAGTAAAATTAAACATCAATGGTGGCTACTGCCAGAAATTTGCTTTGCATTACTTGAGCCATAAGGGAATAGACTAGAACAACAGTTTCAAGGACTTGGTGAATTTTGAGGATGTTGATCACTGATGACTATTAGGAAAACTAAATATAAATAATATAGAATCCCGGCCTTATCCTCATACCATTCCTCACTCATTCCTATGGTAGATAAATATTTTTCAAGACATTTCTAGATTCTATGGATATAATGCTGTAAAATACTTTCGTGTCTTGAAACCTAAATTCTAATGTGATAGATACACAATAAATGAACTATATAATCATTGTAAGATCTCATACTGGCTCTCACCATCATGCATAGCACTCAGTGTTCCTAAAAGAGCACTGAATATCCATATCGTTGATAGCACTGGGTACGAACTAATGATGAAATCAAAAGTTTCCAGCCTGATGCTCAAAGAAACCTCCAATACTGCCCCACCTACCTGTATAGCATCGTCTATCACTGCTCATATCTGAGACCAATGAAGAAGTCAGTACCCAACATAAACCAAATATCTGACTGATCATTAACATCTTCACCCACCAGAATTACTCTTTCCACCCATACCCTTCCAATAGAAAAACCTTATTAAAATCTCTTAGCCAGATATCTTTATCCATTTAAATGCTATACACGTTGTTCATGTCCCTGTATAATAGCACTTATTTTGATTTGTATTTTAGTTTATACTCATATTCATGGATATGTTCACCTCCACCCCAGTCATTTGACTGGCAACTTTTTGAGGGTAAGGACCGTTTTCGTGGCATCTCAGGCTATATTTAGCATACTATATTGCACATTTAGCTCCCAGTACCTATTTGTTTATGTTGAATTGTTATATTTGCTTTCATGAAATGGCAAAACAAAATTCAGTATCTGCTTCACTGCATGCATTTGTTACAAGAGAATGCATCTAAATTTATAGGTTGTCTAATTTAGTTTTAGAGTAATAATACTAAGTAAAACCTGAGCCTCTGTTATTCCCAATTTAGTTATGAACTTTTGAATCCTTCTTTTTTTTGTCAAGTTTCTAATGTAATCTCCCAGTCAAAACTCTCAAGTTTTCAGAGTTCTTGTGGATTGAAGCTATAGTGAACTGAAAACCAGAGAACCTGTATTTTTACTCTATACATCTTATTTCCATATAATCACTTAAGCCAATATTCTATGTTTAAATATAAAAAAAACTTTTCTCTGCAATTTAAAAGCATAGGAAACTAAGTGCTGAATGAAACTAGGGAAATGTAAAATAAAAGAGTGAAAGTATATTCTTTAAATTCTGATTTTTAAGGCAATAGATGATTTCCTACTAAGTTATCTACCTAGAAATATTGTGTGTGAAAGTACAGAAATGCATGCATATATACCACTTTTATAACTGTGCAATAATTCTAGATCCCATACATATTAGCTTTACATACACACAACACATTCATATGGTATATTAGCCCATACAAAATACACATACATAAGATGTTTATTTTTCATCATAGTGTTTGCATAGTTATACAACATTCTTTCTAGCACACAGATGTAAAAACCATGCATACTTTACAGATGTGTTTATATCTGCACCCACAGGTAAAATGATTTATTGTGCAGTAGTTAAATATATACACACACACAAGCACCCACAGGCTATTTTGTTTTAAAAGTCATATCTGGTAAAACTACCTGGTAATATGGTTTAGGTATACTTTGTTCTTTTTTTTTCCTCTAACAAAGAAACATTTTTCAAAAAAGTATTTTGGTGTCATTATCATGTGTTTTTTAGACCATTAATCTGGTCATGTTTCTATTAAAAAAATGTTCGGTAAAGCCTTTATTATATCATGTTGGAAAAATGGAAGATTGTTACCCCAAGCCTCCATGATCCAGGTGAAAATGAAATGAGTGTATACACACAGGCACAATTCAGGACACAGAACGTTTGGCACACAAAGAATGATCAGACGGGTTCCTACCCAGCACAGTTCCATTCAGTAGTTTCTCTTGCTCGTACCAGCTCAGCTCCCCATGATCCATGCTCCTTTTAAATACTACAAAGCAATTTACACTCCAGCTGCCGCCCGCTTAAGCTCTTCCTTTTGAGCTCAGAAATGAATGTACTTAGATAGTGAGTGACGCCCTGTTGCAGCTGCCACTCTGAGTCCTTCAGCAACCCATCTCTCAGCCGAGCCAGGTTAAGCCCTGTGCTGTGCCTCCAAGCTCCTTCTCCCTAGCAGCTGGCAAGTGGTCGGCCACTGGGCGGAGAGAACGGGCACCAGCGCGCCATCTGGAGGCGCCTAGAGGAAGCTACAGAAAACTTGGAACAACTAGGTACAACAAGAATGACAGCACATTCTTTGTTAAGTATGGTTTTTATTTACACTGTACTGTGCCCATTTAAAACAAAAACACACAAAAAGCTTCATTCTATCGCTTATGGTTATTATATTTCTGTCATACTTCACAATAAAGTAAAAACTGTCGTTTCATATAGGTACAAATGAGGGTTGGGAAATTAATTATCTATTACTTAACTCACAGGAAAATAATGCTGGATTCGATCAGAAATGTCCAGGATTTTTATACTTAACTCAAAGACAGCTTTCCAAAAGAGAAATCTATACCTCTGAACTAAAACAAAGTATGTGTGTTAAACATGCTCTGTTACTTCAAAAAATTACAAACCTTATCTCTGGAAATGTTTAGAGTGTTCCTAGTCAATGTGTTACACTGAGTTGAGTGTAACAAAGAAAAAGAGTTTCCATTATCATTCGTGTGATAAGGTGTTCATATGACTATAATATTTCAAACAAAGCTCTTGGAATTAATTTCCCTCTAAATATCTCCCTAAGCTTCTTTCCCTTCAAGAGGATAATTTGTATACCTGAATGAGCTATAAGCTTAATTAATTGAATAGAGCACTTAAAGGATTATCTACTGTGATATGCATTTAAAAATGTGATTATGGGTTGTTTCCTTACTCCCTAAAGATCAACAGGAACAAGCCTCTGTATCCCTGTTCCCCACCCCTATTCTTACTTTCACCAGGCATCGGATTGGGGATTTCACTTTTCCTTTAAAATTAAAATTCAACTTTGAAACTATTCAATAAGAGACCCATCTACAATGATTTTATGCATTTTCCCCCCAAGGTAAATGATGACCAGAGCTTGATTACATACTCTGTGGGGTTCCTTTGGGAAACAGAAATTTTTAATTTTAAGTCTTAAAATTTATGTGCTGGTGGGATTAAAAAGAAGGATAACTTCTCACGTGTCTATGCCCTCAACTCTTTGCACTGTGGAAAATAAAAACACTTCAGTTTCACTGACTTAAATTATGATATATTCTGCACTATGGTTAATGTTGTATAGAACTCCTTAGAAAGGCAAGACATTCAAATATAAAGTTGAAAATTATAAAAAGAGTAAAGAGCATTTGGAAATTGTTGATAATAAAGTAACACATACTGATGAAACTTAGATATGTCCAACTTTTGCCGTGTAAAATTTGAGACATGGACATATTTACCAGGAAATTTTGTAGATGCTTAGTTACATGTAACAAAGAAACATAAGAAAGTTAGAGAAATTGTTTGATCAGGAAGGAACATGGAGGCAGAAGGCAGATACAATGCACTGAGGAGTAATGTCATGCTCACAAGCAGGACTTGGAGAAACGAAGAGTATTGGTGTCAAGGTGGCCACAGTGGCTTCATGTACTAGACATGTCCGTGTTTCCTGGCTGCCTGCCTGGAGCCCTTCACACCTAATCATCCATGCTGGGAAGTGGTTCAGCCTCATTAGACCAAAAGTGTATAACTGACCAGAAAGAGTACACCCACAGACTAGCCAAAAATGTATAGTTTTTGTAGCCTTACTGGAAAAATAAGCCTGTCCAATTAGATTTTCAGGAATGTGAACTAAAGTAAAAGAGAGAAGTTGCCAGTTGGTGGAGAACACTGCAGCTGAAAGGCCATGTAGCAAATATGAGCTGTGTCTAGCTGATGCAGAGAAAGCAGCTTAGCGGGGAGAAACAAAAATGGCGCAGACTCAGAAAAGAGTAGAGGTTAGAGAGAACATTCACTCATTGAATCCCTCCCTATTATGTACTGGGCACAGTTCTAACTGCCAGAATATCGTGATGAATACAATACAGTCCCTGTTTTCATGAGGCTTATTCTTGCAACAGGAAATAGACAGTAAATGTGCACAAATACACCAGCTATATTTTGTTAGGTGACACAACTGTAGGCATAAAAATAAAGAAGGTTATGAAGTTTAAAAGTACCCATGCTACTTGGGTAGCATGGCCAGGGAAGCCTGCAAGATTGTGTGTTCTTTGTAAAGCAACCAGAAAGCAGTGAAAGCACCAGCCATGCTAATATTTGTGGAAAGGATGTTCTGGGCAGAGTGCACAGTAGGTGCAAAGGTGCTGTGACAGGTTGTGCTTGGTGAGTCAAAGGAATGGCAAAGTGGGGAACTATGCCTGGGATAGCGGGAGCAGGAGAGCAAGGGATGGGGTATGAAATCAGATCTCGAGTGAGCAAGATCACATAAGGCTTGTGAACTTGTGTCAGAAGGTTAGCTTTTACCTAGAGAGATGGAAGCCACTAGAAAAATACTGAAACACCAGACTTATGTTTTTGAGAAGAACTCTTCCTGCTTTAGAGAACAGATGGGAAGTGAGGGAGGTGACAGGGAGACCATGTGGACCCTGAGAGAGACAAAGTGTGGCCTCATTTCCAATTATGTTTCCCATGATGTCTGGCTGTACTGGTTTCAGCCCTTGAATTTTCATGAGATAACAGTGTAAATAATTTTTTAAATTTCTTTTTTTTTCTTAAACTGGATTACCAAAGACTCTAAGGAATATTGAAAGTATTCAAGAATTGGATATTTTGTATTTTTATATGTTTTGGCATAAGATCTAAAAGTAGCAGAATTTCAAAAACACATTACCATTTTATACATGATAGAAAGTGCTTGCACATAGGAAGTTGATGTCAGCCTAGTAATTGCCAACCAAAGTTATTTTCCCAAGGTATTTATTTGTAAGTCCATGGAAAATATTAGTTCCTAGAGATTATCTATCTGATCTTTGTGAAAGGAATGTTTCAAAAATTTTTAACTTAATGAGTATTGTCATCCAATATCAACAAAAGGATATTTACAATATTTAGTTCAATTTAATATCTTATAGATAACTATTTTGTTACACTATAAAATCTCCAAAACTATGTATGTTTTAACTACTCTTTCAGAAACAAAACAATTCAAAGATTTTATAAGAAATCCATTAATGCCCAATTTTGTATCCTTCCAACCCACACACATATAGAGACACGTACGTCTCATTTGTATATATGTAGGCATATTTGGATTACTTTTTAGGTAATTTCAAGTGAAACATCACAAAATCTGCCTCAAAGGGTTTCAGAATGGGAGACAGGGCAGTCAGTTCACACTCTGCCACTGTCTCAGTCAGACGAGACATTTCATCACGGCCCTTTTAGTGAAAATATCCAACTACAACAAGAAATAAGTTTAGATTTAAGTCAGATCATCCTTTAAAAATGGTAAGGGTGCTACACTAAAACACTTGGGAAAATATGCAAATATATTTATCTCTTATGAATATATTTGGTGAAGCTTTCTAGAAAGCACTTGATGGTTTTTTTTAGAGGGGATAAATTTATAGCATCATAGGTTTTACATTACTTGACGATTTTGACACTTTTAAAAAACAGTGATTTAGTTATGCCACATGTTTATTATTTTTTCTACTTGTTATTTAAGAATGTTTGTTAAAACCAACATTTGAAATAAATATTTTCACATCTACCTGTAAACTGTGTTTTGGCAGATATGATACCCCCCAAAAAACATGGCCCACATAGAATCATAAATTTACTTTTAGATACCCAAATGTGAAAAAATGCATTAAACATTGATTTCAATATTCAAAAGTCAGGGTTACAGATATGCAAATCACTAAACATTAATAGCTTAACAACATAAAAACTGAAAGGAAATACATGCCTAAGGATCTCAGTAGAGTGATATAGGAAAGGCAGCCAAATTCAAGGAAAGTTTACATTTTGGGATTTAAATCACTTTAGGAATTGCTAACATTCAGGTATATATTTAGTATTTCATAACATTATTGTTCTATCCTTAAGAAACAAGGTTGTACATAAGATTTTCACTTGTTTATAAATTCCAGCACACAACCATATTAAAACCTTTTATCTTCTTTCATAGTTGGTGGGGAATTTTTCATCAGACTTTAAATTAGCCTAATTTTAAAATATTCATTTTATATATATGTTCTGAAATAGCTTTTAAAAATTCAAAATCCAGCCCTTGGTGATATGGCTCAGTGGACTGAGCACTGGCCTGCAAAACGAATGGTCTCTAGTTCAATTCCCAGTCAGGGTATATGCCTGGGTTGCAGGCCTGGGGAGTTGGGGGTGTGAGAGAAGCAACTGGTAGATGTATCTCTTGCACATCAATGTTTCTCTCCCCCTTTTTCTCCCACCCTTCCCATCTCTCTAAAAATGAATAAATAAATAATTTTAAAAAATTTGAAGACCAAAAGACATTTGATTTGACTTAGAAACATCCATGTGTATCATTTAGGTTTGCTGGGCTCTTTAGCTGATGCCATTATACCATTCTTCCATGATGCTGTAGTTGATTTTAAATTAGTAGATTAAGAGAACACACATAGAACTTCAAAAGTGACACTTAAAGGATTTTCATGAAAAATAGGTGAGTTGTTTTGAATATTTCAGTAATAACTTTCAAGCATTTTAATGCCATCTAACATTTTATCACTGTAGTAGTTGCAACAAATTCTAGAGTTCCATGGTTTCAGTTATTTGATCAATTTAAATGACTTTGCTGGCTTAAACTCATTTCTTAAACATTGTTTCTGTGTTTTCTCCTAACTCAAATAAATAGGAAGTTCATTGCCTTATATTTTTAAACAAATCCTGAAGGGGTAACTAGAACAAATTAATGGGAAGTAAGATAAAATGTTTCTTTTTCCAGTTTGCTCAATATTTTTTCTATCAATTAAGTTTGCCCAAAAATAAAACAGACTTCCCAAAAATGTACTGAACTCCACACCATAAGCAATTAAAGCTTAGTCTGGATAACAGCTTGGCAAGAGGATAGTAAAGTAGGGATTTGAATACCACATAATTTGTCAGACTAGATAGCCTTTCAATTCCCTCCGGATACTGAGATTTTATGGCGTTATAAATAAATTCTCTTCTCCTTCTCTCATTGTACACTTAAAAATTATTTTACTGCTAAAACTTATGTGATTCACATCTTTCCATTACATGCCCACCAATAATTTATTTCCTGATGTACAAAGTATTTCCAGAAGGTATCAAGCTATATAATGTGAAAAATAGAGACATTTATTAAAGAAGATACAAGATACAAGAAATATTGTACATAGGACAATGATGCCTCAGTTCCCTTCAAAGTAGGCACCTTGGGACCTCACATAGTTCTCCCAGTCACCATCAGCTGCCCTATCGTATTTTCATGCATGTCATCGAAGGACTGAAATCTCTTCCCTTTCAAAGGTGATTTTACTTTTGGGAAAATCCAGAAGTCACAGGGTGCCAAATCTGGGCTGTAGGGGGACTGAGTCACCTGGGTAATTTGATGTTTTGCCATAAAACTCTTCAGGAGACATGTGGCATGAGCAGGCGTGTTGTCGTGATGAAGCTGCCAATCACCAGTTACTCATAGCAGCAGTCTTCTGAATCATCTGAATAGTTTCTGCAGAGGGATATTCAAGCTTAACAAAAAAACTGATGCAGATTTGTTGCTCTACGTGCTCAGTCATTTTGAATGCAACAGCCACACAGTACATGTGCTGGCTCAATGGCATCTACTAGCTTCACTGACTTGTACAGTGAAATTGTCATTTTTCAGGCATACACATTTCAGTCCATTATTCTTGGCTGCTAGGTTACAATGTCATGCAAATTGTTCTCATTTTATTAACAATGGCTGGGCTTTTTCTGGACAGACCTTGTATTATTCAACAGTTTAATTCATTTCAGCAAACATATTTGATTAATTTCTTCATATATTTTCTCTTTTAAAGCTTTTTTGCCCTTCTCAGCAGTTTTAATCTTAATATCTACAATCTATTAATTACAAATAATTTTACAAAATCATCTATAAAGGAAACAACAACTTTCTAACACAGAGGACAAATATAAATTTGAAAACTTTGTTCATACTGGAAATCCTAAAATAGTTCACTTAACTTTTGAGATTAAAACACATGTTTACTTCAAAATAAAAAAAAATAAAAATAAACTGAGGTTTCATTAAGCAAATGCCTATAATGTGCTTCTAAACATTTTAGTGAAAGAGGAAAGAAAAGACCAAGCCTAGTTGAGTATCTTATAATTTTGCCATATTTATAGCTTATTAGTTATAATAAAAATATCACTCTTGGCCCTGGCTGGCATAGCTCAGTGGATTGAGTGCGGGCTGTGAACCAAAGTGTCACAGGTTCGATTCCCAGTCAGGGCACATGCATGGGTTGCAGGCCACGGCCCCCAGCAACTGCACATTGATGTTTCTCTCTCTCTCTTTCTCCTTCCCTTCCCTCTAAAAATAAATAAAAAAAAAATTAAAAAAAGATGTCACTCTCACCCACAAGTCTATGCTGACTCACTAAATTTTATAAAACTTTGTAAAAACAAAGTTTATCAATTGCTTTGGAACTTTCACAACATGACATAAAATATTTCAAACATGTTTCTTTCATGAAGGCATAAGAAGAGCTATACAAATATTTATGTATATGTAGTCTTCAGTCTGAATTGTTCAACTCTTTTAATCTTTCAATAAATACTTAGAAGCTCCAAAACAAAACCAAACTAAAAACATTTAATTTTTCTTTTATCATATTTTAATTGCTTATTTTTTGCAGACTAAATTCTCATTTATAAAATGGAATATGTAACTACATTTTAATTGTTTCAATAGTGGTATCAAAGTTAATCAAATGATGATACACTTAGTTTTTTGATAATTACCAAATATATAATTGGTTGGCTTAAAGAGTGTTTGGAATGGATAAAATAAGAAAGATGGAAGCTTCATGAATGTTTGTTCGATAGTTAAAAACAGATAAATACAATATATAGAAAACTTAAGTATGCTGTATATAATCATAAATTGCTACAGGATTTGGAAATTTCTTGGGTGAATGCTCCATTACTGAACAAATTCTCTAGTACTACTTAAGTTCATATTAAATCTTTCAAAAGATGCATTTATTTATTTGATTTAAATCAGGGTGGGTAAAATATATGCTAGACAAGAAAAATGTGCACACTCAAGCCTCTTTAATACCCTAGTCCCTGTCTCGAAAATGACAGTTATGAAAAGAAAGTTGTAAAGTATTATAATGGCTTGGTAACTAAAAACGTGTATGTCCATTAGCAATATGAACATATTTTCTTTTGTTGAACGGCAAATACATTCTGTAGGTTATTTCTACTTTCCTTTTATCCACTATGCATCATCAATAAAAAACATTTTTTATGAGAGTCCTTCTTTTTCACAGTGTGAATTACATTTGCTTAAAATAAAACTGTGGACACGTAAATACCTTTGCAGAATGAACTAAAAAGTCACAACATAGAATCACTCAAAAGTCCATCACAATTACTTACCCCACAACATTTGTATCTGGCCTGAAAGGTTTGTGTTGGAAATACTCAACACTAACAATGCATCCTATTTAATCTTCCAACGTTTCCCCACTACCACACTGCTTAGAATAGATATATTAACATGTTCAGAGTTCTCTCTTCAACAAATAACCTTGTAAATCAAATCAAATCAAAATAATTTCCAAAAGTTACAGAGACTCGGCTATTTTGGGTATGTTGTATGATTGCTTTCAGGGTTACTCTAATATCCTTTTACTGTGAGATTCAGGGGCATGTGGATGATTTCACACTCGCCCACACAGGATATGGTATTCTAGGGAGTGATTGTTCTCCAATGGAACTACTACCTGCAAAGGCCAGAAACATGTCTATGACACATCAGCCTACTGAGGTAGCTTGGTTTCTCCCAAACCAGACCAATTTGTTATAGGAAAGAACCTTTTTTACAAGCTTTCTTGGATATCTACCTCTTTAAATCTCAACTTGGAGACCCTAGTGAGTCAAAAACCCAAGATGAATGTCCTTTTTACATCCATGTCCTCCCATGTGTAAAATTCACATGGAAACAATTACTCACAAACTATTGAAGAGAGGTTTGGAATTCATGCCAATTCATACTCTCTTTAAATGGAGTTAATATGGCCACTAGGCCTGTGGTATTTTGTGTATGTAATAGAGAGTAACAATGGTATAACATAGTATATAGAAAATACATGAAACAAATACTAAAATCATATTTTCAGGCCTGTTTCTCAAAGGTTTCCCCATATGAATTGGAAGAGAGCACTGCCTCTTTGGAAGGGCTGAGCTAGAGTTCCTTTGAAAGCTTTTGAAAATAGGGTCGAGTTCATTTTACATCTACAATTGTAATAGCTGCACAACTTTTCTTGTCTTGAACAATTTATTGCATTTACTTCAGGAAGGAATGGCAAGAGAGGGGCAGATGACTTCCTGGATGACCTCCTATCCAGTTTTGGGAGTTAGTGGGAGACAACCCTTCCTCCAACACAGTCCCTGATGAAAGGGATCTATTAAAAAGGACTGTGTTGGTTTACACTGCAGATTGGATGGAGCATTAAATGACTGCATTAGTATGACTGCAGCGGGAGTAATGGTCGCCTCCAGTGGGCATATATGTTGCAATAATACTCTCACATAGCTGCAATAATTGTTCAAGTGCCCTTATTTAATTTGTTACGAAGTGGTACCCAGCATCTCTCCAGCAAATGGCCCACACACCTCCCCTCACCCCACAGTTTTATTTTCCTCTCTTAGCCAGTGAAAACAGATAAGGAAATATGTGTACTTTCAAATTCTCACCTATGTGTCATGAGGGTGGGGGGCTACTGAAAATCACTTGGGAACAGCTTCTGGGGGTGGTTCGCAATACCGCCCACCAATACAGCTTAGATGCTCCTAATCTGATCGCCCCGTCCGCCCCTCCTCGGGCCTGGACTGTAATTTTCCAAACAGCCACCTCTCATTTGCAAATAAAGTTAAAATCAATCCACAGATACAGAATGCTGACTTCCTGTCACTCATTTTTACAAGGTTTTTCTTTGTAGAGCTGCCAGATTGTGACCGATGAGAGAGAGAGAGAGAGAGAGAGAGAGAGAGAGAGAGAGAGAGAGAGAGAGAGAGAGAGAGAGAGAGAGAGAGAGAGAGAGAGAATCACTTGCTTCCTAAGCAGGGATTTGCCTGCGATGCGCGGCGAGAGGACTGCGGCGACTGATTTACACAGTTGGCGCGGAGGAGGGGCCGGGGGTGCGGGGGGGACAAGCTGGCGGAGGCTCCGACGATGAGCTGATCTGGGGGCTCCCGAGCGCCTCTCCCTCGGTGCGCGATTTGGGGGCGGCTGATGGATTTGCATTCGGGTTGCAGCCTGGCGTTTCGCATATTGCCTCCTAATACCCGACCTGGCGCTCCCAGTTTGGGTGCAGACATTGGTAAGTAACGTGTAATCCGATTTTAGTTATTTCCTCGGCCATTAAAGTGTCACTTTTAAAGCAGGTCAGTCTTAAAAGATGCTGCCGGCGCGAGCGTCTCCTTGGCCTGAAACGTTCCGCGGTCCCCTTCCCCGCCCTCCAACCCCCCCCCCCCCCCCCTTCCCGCTTGAGAAGTGAGGGTGTTTGAATGGTGAGCTGTCAGGGGGCTAACTCTCTGCCAACAGTATCGCTGCACCTTCGTGCTTTGCCTGAGATCCCCCCCAATCCAAGTCGAATTTGGTGTATACAGCCATACCGTTGTATTTGTATCCTCTCTTTCTCCCGTTCTTCCCCACCCCCCACTCCCTCTGCCGTCTGGCCAATGCTGGGATCTGGGATCTAGTCGCCCCCTTCCTGCATCCTTCCCGCCTCTCCCCACCCTCTTCTTCTCTCATCTTCGCACCACCCAGCCCCACTCCCACGTACCCAAAGGATCAAGAGCAAAGACACCCGGAGAAGGCAAGGGCTAGTCCCATCTCAGATCCAAGGAGGCCTCGGCAGGGATTGCGCTGTGAGTGACAACCTTTCAGGAAGCGAAAAAGAGAGAGAGAGACCCAGACACCAAGCCAGGGCTCTACAGGACTGCGAAGCTCACCACTGAATCGAGGGCACCGAGATCTTAAATGACAATAATAACAATAAATTAAAAAAAAAAAAAACAGTCTGGGACACTCACTAAGCCTTGCTTGCCTGCCACCCAGGGCATATTAAAGCTGTGGTCGTGAGCTCTGTCACTAACATCGCCGCGCTAGGTGAGCGCCCCGCTCTCCTATTGGTATGCAGCGACCATTTCCCTGAAAGTCTCAAAGGTGGAAACACTTAGAAGGATTACAAGAGTGATTTGGTGGCCTTTGTGAAAGTTGGCGGCCAGAAGAGGACAAACTGCAAGGCTACGGCATGATGGATACAATTCAGCTTCGGGAGAGTTTGCAGCTCCGGCTGGGAAGTCCCTCGGAGCAAACCTGGGAGATCGTGAGCGCCCTGCACTGATAGGTACCACCCCACCACCCTTTCCTACTTTGTCTAATTGAAACCAGTATTTCTTGAATGTGGGATGTGCATTGTAGAGCACATAGACTTCAGCTGCGGTGGCTTTTTGTACGCTCACAGGTGCTAGGGGTTTGTTGCATTTTTGAACTGCATCATTTAGCCAGCTGTAAGGACGCTGGCAGAAAGCGAGGTACTGAAGACTAACATAACCTCGGACCCTTTTTCTGGGGGAGGAAATCGTAAGTAACTCCATCAAATAGGTCAGGTGGAGGAGCAAAGGGCCCCTCCCCCAGTGGATCGCTCGCTGGTGCTGTAAAAGATAGAAGAAAAACGACTTGCGCTTTTAATCATTTTCCATTTCTAAACAGACCTATTGTGCGTTTCGCCTGGCTACAGCAAATTAGAAAATGATCTGTAAAAGGCTCAGAGCTCTTCAGAAAATGAATGATGCAGCATTTTAATTATTGTCCTGGGGTAGATAGTTTTGCTTCAATATTGGAATATTTAGCCTGTATATGTGGGAATTAGTGGGCTCGGAGACCAGGGGAAAGGGAGGGGGAGGTAGGAAACGGGCACTTGGGGGAGAAAGGGCTTCTTGTCCTCCCCGTGGACAAACGATGCCGGGCGCTCCCAGCTGGAAGCGGACAAACCCCGAGATTCAGGGCCCTTCATCCCAACTTTTGGAGCTCTATACTGAGATAAAGGAAAGGGCATGGGTGAAATATCCTTTAGGACACGGCCCAAACCAAGAATTTAGAGGGTTGTAGTTCAAGGGAAAACAGAGAATGATTGCAAAGAGGGCCCTTTATTGTCACTAGGAAGCTTAGGGAAGTCTCCCCGTTACCCATGGAATCCATCGCATTATGGTTTGCGATGAAATCCGCGAAACAGCCACCGCCTCTGCACGATGGGTACAGAAGGTGGTGTGTGTGCGTGTGTGTGCGCGCGCGCGTGGGAGGGGGAGGTTGGCAGCTGGTGATGGAGATGGGATTGCTCTGGTTCTAAGCTCAGGCTGTCCGTGTTGGTCTGAAACCTATCTGAGAAATAGGGTGTGTCTGGAATATTAAGGATACGTTAAAGAATCCTGCCCACCTGCTCACTTAATCTCTGATGGCTGCTTCCAATTTTAGCTATTCTGGAGCGACACTTGTGCTGTCATTTTAAATGCAAAATATCATGCAAACAACCGACATTAAGGGTATGTTTTGTTGACTTAGGCTTTTTAGGATGGTGAGAGATGGACACGTTAACTGTGTTTTTCTTTAAAATTTGGTCTTGTGAAGAGTACTTTAAGGGAAAGCCACCTCCACTGCCTAACTTTGACCCCTCAGGCAATTGCGGTTCAGTCTAGATTTTCAATGATTAGAAAGTCCCTCCCTCCCTTCCTTGTGAGTTGGTGACAGGTTGGCATGTGTGTCTGTATATGGAGGGGAGGTGGGCATTGATGACACACAGTTCATGCTAAGTGGACTTGTTTTCTGCACACTTGCTCCTGTCCAGTTTCTCCACTAAGATGCACTTTTTCCCCTGGCAGATGGGACTGTGGAACTGTCAGCTGAGCCTTTAAGAATTCTTACAAGGCTCTTGTGAACTATAATCTGGTGGCCTCTCTATACTGAAACAGGTTCCCTCAGTCATCCCCACTTCATGACCTCATGACTTCCTATCATCTACTTCCCTGAGATAGTTGGAGAATATACAAATCACATATATGCATGATATATATAATATGTATGATATGTATGATATATATCATATATAAAATACCTCCATCCCTATCCCATAAAGTATTTCCCGGTGGAAGAAAGTGAAATCTGTCATTGCTACTCAAGTGTTCTGCATCTCCTTCCAGAGCACTGACTTCCTTCTGTTGTTAAGAAGGTGGAAGGAAACACACAGCTTTTGAATCCAGGGTAAATACAAGGGTTTGTGCTGCAGCACAGTAAAAGGATTTATGGTGCAAAGAGATCGAAGCAAAATGCAAGAGAAACTCTGTTCAAGTCTCTTGCCTGCCTGAGCTCTTATTCCAGACACGGATGCAGAATTAGCAGGACTCAGCTCTTCTGTTGGGGGACCCGAATTTACCTATATCCCCCTCTTTGAGGAGCAGTGCTTGTGCTATGAAAAGGGTAATTCCGAGAGACAGTTGTACTTTTGAATCTGTCTACACTAGAGAAAGGAGCTTTGGGGAACTAGAGGAGCAAACCAGTCAGGCCACAGTTTCCTTGAGAGTTAAGATAAGAAAAAGGAAAAGGAAAAAACTCCTACTCCCCCTACCCCCTAGCATCTCCATCTTCCCCACGAAAGGGATGTTTCCCCATAGGTTTGTGTCTTTTCCATTCTTTCACTTATTTTGACAGTTTATCTCTACCTCTATACTTTTCCCCCCTCTTAAACACACACACACAGACACACATACACTTCAGTCTGGGCTTCCTAGTGCTCTCCCCGGAACCGTGCTAAATGCGTTCCCCATTCTTGGACCTCATTTTCGAGACGTGGAAAGCCAGTTCCAGGGTTTCAGCCCACACTGGAAAAAATAAAAAAAGCCAGCACAAGGGAAGTCCGAGATTCTGCTCTGTGATTGAGCCGGCCTTTCTCGCTGCTTTCCTCCCGCCCTTCCTCCCAGTGCCCAATGATGTGCTGCCGGCACCCAAAGAAAGCAGCCTCGCAGCGGCAGCAGCAGCAGCAACAGCAAAAACTGGAAGTCTGCAGCAGCCCCTTCTCCTCCCTCCTCTATTGAGAGTGCCAGGCGGCCGTTCTGCATCCAAAAGAAGCCCATTGAAAGGCCCATTGCATTCCCTGCACGTCTCAAGCTCGTTGCCTTTTTTTCCCTCTGCCCCCCCCCCCCTCCATTTATCCCCCTTTGCTTCAGTGAGAGAGAGGGAGAGAGAACCCTTAAACTCAAGCGTTTCTCACCCCCCAACAATGTTCAATGCTTAAAAATATTCTGCAAAATAGGTAAGTTAAAGGCATCTGGAGCCTTGTTTGCCTAGATCTCAGGATCTCAAAAATAAGAAAAAAACATTAAAATAAAAATGGTGAAGAAGGAACTTATGTAGATTTTAATATTTTATAAGGAGACTAACTGATACTGCACTGTAGTCTCAGCTGCCTTCTCTCTCTTTTTCTTCATTTAATTGTTTCTAAAAATTGAGTATTGCATGCCTGAGGCAGATTTCTCTCTGCTTTCTCACTGGTTCTCCTTTCCTTACAACTGTGTACATTAAATGCATGCTTAATGTAAAGATTTATTCTTCTTTCTCCCTATGAATTTTATCATTATGTTTTAAGTTAGAGGGTTGACTAAATATTTCCTTAATGCATGTCACTAAGTGAGGAGAGAAAATATATGCTACAAGCTCCAGTTTATTTTTATTGATTAAAAACAACCATTCAATTTCTATGGACATTTTGGTGACTCAGAAAGGGCAATCTAATAAAGCTGCATTATTATAATTTATTTATGTATGCATTTTCATATACTGATGATATTAGGCAAGGAACAAGAGCCATGAGGAAGGCTCTGTATTATTAGAATAGTGCACTGTATTTGTTTCTTCTGATTAAAAAAGAATGGTGTCTTTCCTTGAAATGTATTTCATGTGATAGATCATTTATCTGCAGATGAGTATCAAGGGTTCCCCTTCTTGCCTTTAACTACCCAACTGTCCTCTAACCAGCCACCTGCTGTTCCAGTTCCAGATTTATCCAGGGTTCTTCACTTGATCTTGAAGGCACGGACATGCATTCCTAACCAAGCTGTTCAGGCAGACACTCCCAGGTCCAGCATCCTTTAACTGTCACTATCTTTAGCTCTGACAAGTGCACAGGCTTGTTCTTTAGAAAGGACAAGGTTTGAAGAGCCAAATGATACATATATAAACATCTTTTAATTGAAGGAGATGTTATTAATCTGTGTTTGGGCAAAGGGGGCAGAGGTATAGTGTGTCACTAAGCATATACTATAATTAAGCATGATGTAATCATTTCCTAAGAGAAACCTTAAGTTTTCCTGAGATGCCAATCATTTCATATATCTCAGCATCTCATATTGAGCAATGGGTTCATATGTTATAATACCCTTTAATTTAATAGCATATTTTAATCTCAACTTTTCATGAGTAGAAACCTATTATTTAAAAAAACTTCCCCCCTCCTCATCACAGTTCAAATCAGATCTATAACGGCCACCTCTGATACCAATGTGAGCTTTAACAAGCAAACAGGTGTAATGGCCAGATTATTGCCATCGTTACTGACTGTCTATACTTAAAAGCCATCCCAGTATATAATGGCTTGTTTTTTTGTATGATATGCTTTTTATGAAGTATGGCAGAATAATGTCCTCACATGGTACAATATTTCAGTTTCCTAAGTTCAAAATAAACAACAAATTAGACATGATGATAGGTCATTTTGACTGTCAGTTCAACAACTGTCAGAGTTATCATTTTACTTCTAAAAGGCCCCACATGTATGTAGGAGTCAATTAGGCTAGTGCATAAGACTAACAGCTAAAAATCTGCATCTTTATTTCTGTTGCAGTTTTGTAATCAACCACGGACCATGAAACCTTCTATAGCTGAGACATTTCACAGAGGAAGGATGCTGTGGATTATTCTTCTAAGCACAATTGCTCTAGGATGGACTACCCCGATTCCCCTGATAGAGGACTCAGAGGAAATAGATGAGCCCTGTTTTGATCCATGCTACTGTGAAGTGAAAGAAAGCCTCTTTCATATACATTGTGACAGTAAAGGATTTACAAATATTAGTCAGATTACTGAGTTCTGGTCAAGACCTTTTAAACTGTATCTGCAGAGGAATTCAATGAGGAAATTGTACACCAACAGTTTTCTTCACTTGAATAACGCTGTGTCCATTAACCTTGGGAACAATGCATTGCAGGACATTCAAACAGGAGCCTTCAATGGTCTTAAGATTTTAAAGAGGCTGTATCTACATGAGAACAAACTAGATGTCTTCAGAAATGACACCTTTCTTGGCTTGGAAAGTCTCGAATATCTGCAAGCAGATTACAATGTCATTAAACGCATTGAGAGTGGAGCATTTCGGAACCTAAGTAAATTGAGGGTTTTGATTTTGAATGATAATCTCATCCCCATGCTTCCAACCAACTTATTTAAGGCTGTCTCCTTAACACATTTGGACCTACGTGGAAACAGGTTAAAGGTTCTCTTTTATCGAGGAATGCTGGACCACATTGGAAGAAGCCTGATGGAGATCCAGCTGGAAGAAAATCCCTGGAACTGTACATGTGAGATTGTGCAACTAAAGAGTTGGCTGGAGCGCATTCCTTACACTGCCCTGGTGGGAGACATCACCTGTGAGACCCCTTTCCACTTTCATGGGAAGGACTTGAGAGAAATCAGGAAGACAGAACTCTGCCCTCTGTTGTCCGACTCTGAGGTGGAGGCTAGTTTGGGGATTCCCCACTTGTCATCCAACAAGGAGAATGCATGGCCAACTAAGCCTTCCTCCATGTTGTCCTCTGTCCATTTTACTGCTTCTTCTGTTGAATACAAGTCTCCAAATAAACAACCCAAGCCCACCAAACAGCCCCGAACACCAAGGCCACCATCCACATCTCAAGCTCTATATCCTGGTCCAAACCAACCTCCCATCGCTCCTTACCAGACCAGACCACCCATTCCCATTATATGCCCTACTGGGTGTACCTGTAATTTGCACATCAATGACCTTGGCTTGACTGTCAACTGCAAAGAGCGAGGATTTAATAATATTTCTGAACTTCTTCCAAGGCCACTGAATGCCAAGAAACTGTACCTGAGTAGCAATCTGATTCAGAAAATATACCGTTCTGATTTTTGGAATTTTTCTTCATTGGATCTCTTGCATCTTGGGAACAATCGTATTTCCTATGTCCAAGATGGGGCCTTTATCAACCTGCCCAACCTAAAGAGCCTCTTTCTCAATGGCAATGATATTGAGAAACTGACACCAGGCATGTTCCGAGGCCTACAGAGTTTGCACTATTTATACTTCGAGTTCAATGTCATCCGGGAGATCCAGCCTGCAGCCTTCAGCCTCATGCCCAACTTGAAGCTGCTATTCCTCAACAACAACTTGCTGAGGACTCTACCAACGGATGCCTTTGCAGGCACATCCCTGGCTCGGCTCAACTTGAGGAAAAACTACTTCCTTTACCTTCCTGTGGCTGGTGTTCTAGAACACCTGAATGCTATTGTCCAGATAGACCTCAATGAGAATCCTTGGGACTGTACCTGTGACCTGGTCCCCTTCAAACAGTGGATTGAAACCATCAGCTCAGTCAGTGTAGTAGGTGATGTACTTTGCAGGAGCCCTGAGAACCTCACTCACCGGGATGTGCGCACAATTGAACTGGAAGTTCTCTGCCCAGAGATGCTGCACACTGCGCCAGCTGGAGCATCACCAGCCCAGCCTGGAGATCCTCACCTTCCTGGGGGGCCGACCAGTGCATCACCTTATGAGTTCTCTCCTCCCGGGGGTCCTGTGCCGCTTTCTGTGTTGATTCTCAGCCTACTGGTTCTGTTTTTCTCAGCAGTCTTTGTTACTGCAGGCCTTTTTGCCTATGTGCTCCGACGGCGCCGGAAGAAGCTGCCCTTCAGAAGCAAGCGACAGGAAGGTGTGGACCTTACTGGAATCCAGATGCAATGCCACCGGCTTTTTGAGGATGGTGGAGGAGGTGGAGGTGGAAGTGGAGGTGGTGGTCGACCCAATCTTTCTTCCCCAGAAAAGGCCCCTCCTGTGGGTCACGTATATGAGTACATCCCACACCCAGTTACCCAGATGTGCAACAACCCCATTTACAAGCCTCGCGAGGAGGAGGAAGCGGCTGTCGCATCAGTCCAGGAGGCAGGGAGTGCAGAGCGCGGAGGTGCTGGGACACAACCGCCAGGAATGGGGGAGGTCCTCCTAGGAAGTGAGCAGTTTGCTGAAACACCCAAGGAGAATCACAGCAACTACCGGACCTTGCTGGAAAAAGAAAAGGAGTGGTCCCTGGCAGTATCCACTTCCCAGCTCAACACCATAGTGACGGTGAATCATCATCACCCTCATCCTCACCATCCAGCAGTTGGTGGGGTTTCAGGGGTAGTTGCAGGAACTGGGGGAGACATGGCTGGGTTCCGCCACCAGGAGAAGAATGGTGGGGTGGTGCTGTTTCCTCCTGGGGGAGGCTGTGGTGGTGGCAGCATATTACTAGACCGAGAGAGGCCACAGCCAGCCCCCTGCTCAGTGGGGTTCGTGGACTGTCTCTATGGCACAGTGCCCAAATTAAAGGAACTGCACGTCCACCCTCCTGGCATGCAATACCCAGACTTACAGCAGGATGCCAGGCTTAAAGAAACCCTTCTCTTCTCGGCTGGAAAGGGCTTCACAAACCACCAAACCCAAAAAAGTGATTACCTCGAGTTAAGGGCCAAACTTCAAACCAAGCCGGATTACCTCGAAGTCCTGGAGAAGACAGCATATAGGTTCTGACTGAAAAGTAAAGATAAATTAGTGCTTTTTTTTCAAAAGAAAAGAAAAATGAAAGAAATATATCCCTTGCTCCCTTTACACTTTCCCCAATAAATCCATTCTCACAAACTTCCCTGCCCTGAACGGAACTGAAACCGCATGATAACTAGAAAATACAGATGTATGTGCTCCCCTCGCAAATGTGATTTGGAGGAAGGGCCATACTCAGATCATTAATCAATGAAGTGCCTTCGCAGACTTTTGCCAGCAAATGTTATCATTATTTTTTTTATACAGAAATTTGAGACATTGACTGTGCCATGTATAAGGTATAATGCGGATCGGTGTATTGATCCTAATTAAGTAAAATTCAATGTATCTTTTTTATTTTCAGTAACTATTTTTTTTCTAGTTTAGTTTTGTTTGACAGGGAGCAGAGAAAACAAATTGAATTTTGTGTCTCTCTTTCCTCTCCCCATCATGGCACAGACCCTGTACATGTATTAACACTGCAGTTTGCTGCATGCCTGGAAACTGCAAGATGGGGAGGGAGGGGGCGGGTCTTTGCTCGAATGTTCTCACCCACTCTTTTTTCTCTCCCACACATACCCACAAGCAAATCACAAATCCCTGCGCACAGGTCCCTGAACCTGCAGCCTCTTGCTTCTGGTGCGGGCACACACACACACACACACACACACAACACACACACACAACACACACACACACTACTCCCATTCAGACCAATCTAATTAGTTCAGGTTTGATCCATTTGTCTCCTCTCTATAGCTCCACCTTTCCCTTCATCCCTAGTGTACAGCTCATAACATCTCTCCAACCACCTAGGAAAAGTCATATTCTAGGCTGGATCCTGCGGAAGTGGAGGCCCGGTGGTTTAATGGCCAGAGGCACACACCTAGGGATGAGCATCCTATTTGTGACACTTCATCCTGATGCCAAGATTTTTTGGAGAACATCTGCACTTTCTTATATATATATATATATATAAAAGAGCAACTGGGTATATATCACTAACAGCTTTGTAGGAAGCACTTTTAATGTTTTCTCTCACACACAAAGATTCAAAAGAAATGTGCATATATTTATTCTGTAATTTCAGTTATTATAAATTGTAAAGGTAATGTTTAATCATTGTATAGTGATTATGCGTCTGGTATAGCTTTCCTAATAAAAAGTTTTTGAAAAACATAATACATTATATATAGAGGATACAAAGCTTGAACTTTTAACTCCAGCTATGCCATGCCTTTCGTGTTCACATTAAAAAACAAAAACAAAAACCTTTCCTTTACTCGTTACACAGAAAGCTAGTTTACTAACAAAGTTTGATGCACTGTGATGTTGATATATGTTGTAACCACCCCCATTCCATACCAGGATATAATTGGGACTTTTAAAAAATCTGATATATATATAGTTCACTTATTTTTTATTGTATTATTATTTCAAAGTTAGTACCCCAATAATGCACCATTTTTCCTAGGCAGGATGTAATTGGGAAAAAAATAAGGTAACTAGACTGCTAAGAAGTCTAGCATTAAGAGGAGGTATTTGGGGATTGAGGCATCTTAAGACACTGATAAAAGGAAAAGAAAAATTGCTATTCTTGTATTAAAAACATGCACACTAAAATCACTCACACACACACACACACACACACACACACTAACCAATCAAAATCTAAGGCCAAGGGGTCAATTTGTCAGAATCCTGTTATCTGTGAAAGTTGTCACATATGTAGCTACTGTTTTTTTCCAACCACATATGGCAACTGGACCCATTCATGCTTGAACTAAGTCAGAGGAAGTTGAATGAGCTTTTCTCTCTTTATAACATTAAAATTGTGTTCAAAATTAATCTGACAATAATCTAAGTTATGATCCATTTACATTCGAGTGAAACCAAAGAAATCAGATGTTTAAGGTGCCAGTACTTGTTCAGAAAAGAAACTGAGCTGACACAGAGCTTTGGGAGGCACTTATCCATTGGGCCATTAGAGGGCAGCAGAGCTCTAGGGATTCACAGACCCCGTGTTGCTGGCCGCGGAATTGTGCCGTGGGCAAGTGTTTTCTGCTGGCGTTTCCTCAAACTGCCCTTAGTAGGAATTATCATTGTGCGTTGAATGTAATTCACAAGTCACTGATGCCTTACATCACTTTTTTTTTCATAAATAAAGGAGACTAACAGCTTTTAAAGCTGTGTAACTGATATAAAACTAAGGCACTGTACTTGAAAAAAAAAAAGAATAAAACAGCCCTGTGAATGTTCAGAATATATTTAATATATCTCTTGTTTAGTTACACGTGGGTATCAACACAGGTATGCATAAAATCAAAACATAAGTATATCAGTTTAAAAATACAACTTTTCAGGGCTACTTTGCATTTGTCACACTCTATGGAAAACTTTGGTCCTTCATTATTTGAGGTATATTTTGAAATTACTTCAGGTGAAGAAAAGCCCACAGGCAATATTCACTATTTCTTTACATATGACATTGACATGTAGCTCTTCTTATGCAAGAGAATCGGACCCACGATTAAATAGGTGTCATTGTTCTCTTTTTACTTTTCTCCTTTTCACTTTCCCAGAAGTCACCTTTTTCATAGCTATCTCACTTTCCTTGTTCTTGTTCTCAACATTTCTCCCTTCACTTAAAGTCTTTTTTCTAAACACAGAAAATCTGACTTATGGAGTCCCTCTAAGCTAGGTACTTATCATGTTCCCATTCTTCTTAGTTAAATATTTTGGTGAATAGTAGAGAGAAGTGCTTAATAAAAACTCAAAGTACAAGGCTAGATATTTCTGACAATATTCATCATTTTCCTAACAAATGTACACACATTCATAACATAGTAAATTATACAAATCAGGTTAAAGTGCAATCCCTAAAGATCCTGGTGCTTTTACACAAAAAAATGGATATTCATAAACCATATCAAATTATGACACAACTTGATAATTATATTTTATTTATTAAAAACAGAAAGTAATACTTCTTAAATATAGGTAATGATTTTACCCTTGGATGAGAAATAAATTTATTTAGTGAAAATAAATTTATATGAGAATGAAATTTTGTATTAAAGAGGAGAATTTTCTTGCATCCATGGAGTTTTCTATCCCTTGTCTAGGCCACTTATTTTCATTGTGCATTAAAATTACTTTAGTTTACAATTCCAGATATATTTTCTTAAAGTACCATGGGTATTGATATAGTCACTATGATTAGAATTTGTTCCATGTTTTTGCTGCATTAAATTGCTTGTTTTTTAGAAAAAGGGGCGCATTGCCATTCACTTCATAGGGATGGTCAATTTGAAGAAGACCCAGATCCAGTGGATATTTGTTATTATTCATTGAGATTTTATCATAAATTATAGTAATAGTACTTTAAAATAATAAAATGTATGGAATGCCCCTTTAACTGTTAGATGGTGAGCGGAACATGGATACATGTGGTATATTAGTCTGATTCCACAATAGTTTTAACATATTATCATATACAGTATTATTTGTGAATGCTTTTATGTTTTTATTTAAAAATTATATTATTTCACCTAATTGCAAAACACTAAAAATAATATACAGTGTATAAGGCTGATAACAACCATATTTTAAATAAAAGTTCAGAAAGAGAGATCACAAGAAGAGTTTAATGATTGAGTTTCAAAAGTTTTTTTGTTACCTAAGAATGTTAATTTTAAACCCTTGATATTTAAAAAGAATATTTGTATTTAGCATTATGAACATTGATAATGCAATTGCAGAAGATAAGGACTTTAACTACTACAACACATTATTTTGATTTGTTTAGTATAAATTCATTGTTCATACCACCCTATTCTTTGGCAATTACATTGCCAAAGAATAAATTACATTATTGTTTAAGTCAATAAATTTTTGCATTTTTGAAAAATGGCAATGACAGAGGGTACATTAATGAGATGTTATTCTATGAGTGAGATACATGACTATAATGAGTAAAGATAATATGAGGGGAAATAATAATAAAAGAACACTCCATTTTAAGAGATTTGAACTAGTTTAATTTGAACTTGGACATTTATAACTCATATTTAGCTCAAAATCCTCAACTGTGAAACTTCAGGTAAACAGAGCATAGTTACCATTAATTTTACCATATAAGTATTTTGTTTAATATATTATAGGCCTTTAAATGTAATAGGAGCAATAACACAATCATGTGTGAGTGTTTATATATACATATATATAGTACTATTATATGTATATACACTGTATATACATGTATATAGTTTATATATGCTGGATTATGCTTACATGTAAATTAGGCGTTTTCTCTCATGTATAACAATTTCAGTTTTACGTGTTTATTTTCCTTGCTTCTGTCTAACCCCTGTCCAAGTGAAGCTGGATGAAATTATGAATCTTCACTTTAGGAATAGTTATATGTAAAAAGTAACACTGTAATTAATATTTCTGAACTTAAAAGTTCTTTTATCTTCCAATTTGTTTCATTTTGTTATTTAAGTCATAGAGGAGAAATTTCAGTCAAACTGTGATTTATTTTAAGTCTTTACAGTAATGAAACTAATCTCTGACGAATATGCAACATAAATCAAATGGAAAACAAGTGCTCCTTTCTCATTTTTCTATTTCTAGAATAAATTTTACAGGTGAAAGTTATTTCAATAGATTCATTAATTTGCTAAGACCTTTGTCATTGACCTAGGCATGCAGAAAATGTGAAAACTTGAAGATAAAAGTAAGAGAAGGAAAGACACTAAGACATTCACCCACTTATTTTATTTATTTTAGTATCATGCTTTATTTAAAGTGTATAGTAATAGAAGTAACAATAAACAGAGGTGACTATTTTCAGTATGCTTTTACAAAATCTAAACTGAAGGGGGAAATTTCTCAACAGAAGAAAGCTGGCATAGGCCAGGAGTTGCCGTCGGTGAAGAGGTCATGGCTGGGGTTGCTTCTTTAATTCTGATAATATTTACTCATTCTCAACGTACTTATTTCTGAGAATACAATTGTTTTCTCTCTATTGCACTGATACCCATTTTCACATGTTTTAAAAATTCTAATAGAAAATCATACTTGTGGTGAACCTTCAATGATATATAACCAAAGAGGCATAATAATAAATTTCTAGTTGACCTTCATCTCACGATATCTTCAAACGGCAAAAGATAAACATTAGTAAAAAGCAGGTTTTCCACATTATCAACCAGTGATTTAAGAAAAAGACCCAGCATACTTGATTAAATATTTTTTTATTATATTTACTCCACTTGTTCATAAAATGAGTAATGCAGTGAATTGATAGAGGCTGCATTGCATAAGTTTCATAAAAACATGTGCTAGTGACCAGTAAAACAAATCTGAATACTTTAATTCAGCTGTAATAACTATCACATTTTTCTTCTGGAGGTGAAATTTACTGCATTATTAATACTATATTACATATGAATACAGGGCTTTTGTACTTTCAACACATTTTACTGCAAACTTTTAAGTTTAAGGTTTATTTGAATAATGGAAGAATATGTAATAATTTTTCATAGTATTTAAAACAAAAGCATAACTTTCCCAGCTCAGGGTGGCAAAGTTAGCTTTGGGAAAAACAAACAAACGCTGAACAAAGACTCGTTCATGTGGGTAAATGAAAGAAGTTCTCTTTTCCCTCCTGGCCCTACTCCTTTCGCTCTTCCTGATAGCCTTGCTTGCACATCTGTTTCTGACTCAGCACCAGATAGTCTTGAGACAAAGGGCACATTCACTGAACTCAAAGTAGGTGCCAAGTCAAGACCAGGTATTGATGAGAATCCTGGTGCCCAATGATAAAATGGCCAATTCACTTATCTTTGTACTACCTAGACTAAGAAAATAATTCAACACATCTCCCTTCATTGTGAAGTAACTTAAGAATGGTAAGAGAAAAAGCCAACCTATCATAATAATAAAAATAGAACTATTTCTGGAAATCAAAGCAAATCAACAAATGCTTGAATACTGTGGAACCTTTCTTTAAAATCTCAAAGCCTTGTTTTCCTTATCTGAAATGCCTTTTGTCTTTGCTGTGGCATCCAAAATATTTGTGTAATTAAAATTAAAATCCAACTGTAAAATATTTATATTAGCACCACCTCCTCTTACTGAAATCCACACATCTTCAGTAGTTATTTCTTACTAGCAGTGTAAACTTTCCGATTATTATGCTATTATAGTGTTGCTTGGAATTCTAAGTTTGTTTTTTTCCCACAGAATTCTGGTAAAAAATTTTATTTTAAAATGCCTTTTTTATGGCCTGTGGTTAACTACCATTTGAAATTTTTATTTCATTAAATTTATTGAGATGACCCTGGTTTATAGGGTTGTATAGGTTTCAAGTGTACATTTCTATGATACATGATCTGTATATTGCATTGTGTACCCACCACCCAATTTTATAATAAAAACAAGTCTGTCAATATGTTACTATTAACCATACACTGTGATTGGATAAGAAACCCTGAAGTCTAGAGAGAGAAAGAGGAGAGAGGGAGAGAAACATCAATTTATTTTTTCACTATTTATGCATTTATTGGTTTCTGTTGTATATGCCCTGGTATATGCCCTGGTACCCTGACCAGAGACTGAACCCTCAACCTCGGTGTATTGGGTGACATACTAACCAACACAGCTATTTGGCCATGGCTTCAATTGGACATTTTATACATATTAAATGGAGCTGGGTTTTTTCCTACTTGTGCTTTTCTTTATGAGGTTTGAATTCAAAAGCGAGATCTATTTTTCCATTTCTAATTAACAGTTCATTAGAGGCTTTACTTTCTAGCCATAAATAAAAGGGAGGTGGATTAGGAAATGTTAACAGGTATAAATGATCTGTCTGTGGAATAATTAGGTCCATGAATCTCTCACTTTTCCTTCAGGAAATCTTCCTCAGCAAGAAGGACAATGAGAAGTGAAGGGGGGGTGGGGATGAAAATGTTCTCCCTTTCTGAAAACCATTTGATGAAGTTTTAATGCAGAGTTTGAACTACACTTTCATATTAACCTTTGGTGATCTATCTTTGGAAGAGTTTAATCCCATATTGGTTCACTTTATCTGTTCGCATGATTCTAAGCCACTTTCATTACCATCTGTTAACATAGGCATTGGACATGAAGGCAAACCTTAACAGTAATTAACCCGACTACATTTAAATTAAATTCTAATGTAAAACAAATCACAAGAATAAATTGAGTTAACAGTGTATGTTTAAATATTTACCTTAATTCATGACATATATCTTTAGAATGAATCATGAAGTCTTCTTTTCTTTCCTTTTTTTTAATTGGTAATTTTTCCTGTACAAATAAGAACTCTTCTTTACCAGCTACTTAATTTTGGGGCACATTAACATAACTTTTTCTGAGCCCCACACCAGAATTCATTTAAGGAAGACAACCTGATTATTGACAATTAAGAAAACTTAATTATTTATCAAAAATTGATTGTAATTTATCCCAGAGATACAATGATCCAAGACCCAAATATTTTTATTACCTGCAATATTGTTTTTCTCTTTTTCCATTTATGATTTAACTTTTAACGGTGTAAATCATATTAAAATTACTCCTTAATTTGGACATATACTTTTCTTCTCTTTGTAAATGTGGACAACTGATAGTTGAAGAATCTTTGAATGGATTATGGATATATATTTTATTTACTAAGATATTTATCAAAGAAGTGACAGTTTGTCAATGCATTATAACTTTTGCAAAGTTTTATTTTAAGGTTCAAAGTGGGATAAATACAATGTGAAATACTGAACAATGCATGAAATCTAGTTGCTACAGTTCTTTTGTGACTAAATATTTTTATTTATTCAGTTTTTACATAGTTTCACATTTTTATTATTTTTTAATAATTGTTGTTCAGTCATAGTTGTCCTTATTTTTCCCCATTACTCTCCCCCATCTCCCCTCCCCATCTTACACATTCAGTCCTTCCCACCATCCCATTGTCTTTCTCCATGTGTCTTTTATACATGTTCCTTGACTCTTCTTCTTTCCCCCACTGCCTTATCTCCTTTCCTCCTCCCCTCTGGTCACTGTCAATTTGTTTTTTACTTCCATGTCTCTGTTTCTACTTTGTTCACTTGTTAGATTTGTTGATTAGGTTCCTGTTAAAGGTGAGATCATATGGTATTTTTCTTTCACCACTTGGCTTATTTCACTTAGTGTAATACTCTCCAGTCCCATGCATGCTTTCACCAATGGTAGGAGCTCCTTCTTTCTACTATTGCATTGTATAAGTGTACCACAGTTATACTGATGGACACTTAGGTTGCTTCCATCACTTGGCTATTGTAAATTGCACTGCTATGTTCATTGAGGTACATGGGTTCTTCTGAATTGGTGTCTCAGGGTTCTTAGGGCATAATCCCAGTAGTGGAATCACCAGGTCAAAAGGCAGTTACATTTTTAGTTTTTTTAGGAAATTCCAAACAAATTTTCCACAGGGGTTGCACCAGTCTGCACTCCCTCCAACAGTGCATTAGGGTTCCTTTTTCTCCACATCCTCTCCAGCACTTATTTGTTGATTTGTTTATGATGACCATTCTGACTGGTATGTAGTGGTATCTTATTATGGTTTTAATTTTTATCTCTCTAATGACTACTGATGTTGAGCATTTTTTCAAATGTCTATAGTCCATCTGTATATCCTCTTTAGAGAAGTGTCTTTTCAGGTCATTTATCCGTTTTTTAATTGGATTATTTGTCTCCCTGGTGTTTCATTGTGTAAGTTCTTTATATATTTTGGAGATCAAACCCTTGTTTGTTGTATTGTTAGCAAATACGTTCTCCCATACAGTCAGTTCTCTTTTCATTTTGATGATAGTTTGTTTAGTGTGCAGAAGCTTTTTAATTTGATGTAGTCCCATTTGTTTATTTTTCCTTTATTTCTCTTGTCCTAGGAGATACATCAGCAAAAATATTGCTCTGTGAGATATCTGAAATTTTACTGCCTGTATTTTCTTCTAGGGTTTTTGTGGTACCATGACTTATGTTTAATTCTGTTTTCCATTTTGAATTTATTCTGGTATATGGTATAAATCGTTTTTGTCAGATAAGGGAGCGAGGGTAGAGATAGTGATTTGGGAAACTTTTCAGCCAACTACTCTCTGCGTATTCTAACTGCAGCAGCATAAAGAGTTCCACTAATTTGCATTGCTAGGGGGCATCACAGAATAATGGAAAGAAATGTTGGAAGCAAAATGAAGAAAAAAGAAAGAGAAGTGGATGTGTAGTCAGTTGGGAAAAGCTGCTGAGATAATTCTGATATGCCCACTCATCAACCCCCACTGTCAGAACTATTGTTCTCAGCAGGTATCTTTATTGGAAATCAAGTAAATACTTTATCTTTCAATATATGCAGTTTGCTAATTCCCATATTTGTACTGTGGTTAAACTTTTATATTTGGAAAGTATAATACTCAGGAAATATAATATTAAATAAAATGAGGCATATGCACAAGATAGATATTTAATTTAAAATATTTTAATATCTTCTATACCAGCCAAAAGTAACAGATTTCACCCTTAGAGTGACGTAATATGATGAGCTCTATTCTTATATCTCAGTCTCTGATCTTGTATAGAAGAATGAAGAACTGAGTGGATGATCTTATGGATGAATATTAAAATATTTTACTACCTTGCAAAATCCAAATTTTAATGCACAACATACACATTTTTACTTAAGTAAAGTGAAACTTTAAAAAGAGTAATAAGAGTATCTATGTTCTTATTGAAGTTTGAATCTTGAAAGTGCTACTATAATCGTATTCTCCTCTATCTTACAAAAGGATGTGATAGAGTGACCAATGAGAGTTTAATTGATCCTACGTTTAGCTTAATGAGAAACATTTAAGGCAAAAACATATAGATCTTTATAAACTGCAAGCACTTATTTTATTTATTTTCTTTAAAGCTGGATTACCATATGAAAATCTGAAGCCCATTTTTGGGTGTCTGGGTACAGCCTGCTACCTGTACTGCTAGACCTTGGCTGTTTTGGATATTTGACTTTGTGTAAAGTTGCATAATCTTGTTAATATATTATATTATCCTGGAAATACACTTGTGTTTGAACTCTAATTCTATTAGAAAAAATAATCCTCAAATAAATCATTTTTGAATAAATATATTTTAGTGCACTTAGAGTATAACTGAAGTATTTTTGAAGTAATTGTAAAAAGCACTGCAGAATTTCAGACTATTGGCAAAACAAACAAATTGCATGTAGCCCAGCATGTCTTAGAAGATGTAACACAAGAGTATTTGGATAGTCAATAGAATCAGGAATGTGGAGATAATAAATTCTCCAAACATAAAGAAGCTTTATAGAAAATTGAAATCTGAAATGTTTTATGTTAGGACTATTTAATCTGTTGGGATTTTAAAGTAAAATATTCATATGTATGGATATGAATGTATTTTTACCAACATCCCACATGCATTTATTACTATTTCCATTAATAAAAATGCTATGACTATATATCAAAAAGTTAATATACATGTTATGAAATCTGTGAGCATGATTTGTATTTTATCTCTTGACTCACTGAAACAATTAGTAAATATTTCCAGTTGAATTTTTCTGAATAACCAGCTCTGTAAAAAGCATGATGTTGCACTGAGGGCAGATGTGGTAATAGTAACTCCCACAGGAAGCCTCCCCAAGCTTTAAAAATGCTCACAAAATGTAAGTTTTATTGGAGCTCTATAGAGTGCTGATACCTAAAAAAACATAAAACCTTTTGTACTGTCTACTAAAATGAACTTTTTGGTTTCATTATTTATAGTTCTGAAATTGCAATATAATCAGACTTGTTTAAAATAGGTGAGGGTTACCTCTCACTATGGTATGTAGATTCTGCTATGAGTCAATAATATTTCATTAAGGATTATACTCATCTTAAAAGAAGACTAGAGTCAAAAACAAGTACTTTTTAGAAAAGATTCAACAACTACAAATATTTGTTACGTGACTACTATAGGGTTAAATTTCCTATAGATTTCCTCTGTCCCCTGCTATTATCACGTGAAGTGATGACTGGATAAGAAAAAAGTACTGCTGCTTGTGATCTCATTTTGTCCAAGTTTCTGTAATAGAGCTACCATGATTTAATAGAAAGCTAAGTCTAAAGAGGATCCCACAGATAACCAGAGATAATAGGTTTGACTACTAAATGCCTTTGTCCTTGTGAAAACAGGACTTGGAGCCTCTTTTTGTCATAATTCTAAGCTGGTAAACTATAATTGTATATCTTGAGAATCCTTGAAGTTTTTGTTTTATATAGTTTCAGTTCTCTACTGCATTCTAGGATGTGGGATGAGACTATAATTTTAGAGGATGTCTTCATAGTCCAACCATTGCTTCATATGAAAGAGGAGAATGAAACTCCATATTCAGAATGTGAGGTGTCTCCTAATGACAATTCTGCTGGTATATCCTTTTCTGTGTGTGTACTTTCCATTAATTCCTTGTCTCCCCCTTTCAAATACAGTTTGTATTCAGCATTGTTTTGTTCGTTTCAGGTGTATAGCATAGCAGATAGACAATCATCTTCTTTTACAAAGTGTTTCTCTGAATATTTCCACTACCCACCTGGCACCATGCATATTTATTATAATATGCCGGACTATATTTCCTGTGATTTACTTTACACTCCTGTGACTGTTTTGTAACTACCAATTAGTACTTCTAACCCCTTCAGCTTTTTTTGCCCAGCCCCCAAATCCCTCCCCTCTGACATCCATCATTCCATTCTCTGTATATGTGTGTTTCTTTTGAGTGCCTAACCCCATCAGCCATCATGGTGAAGGCAATCTTAAATACTGAAATAACCTCACAGGAAGACATTTTTGCATACTTTGTGAAATTTTCAAATCATTATCTCAAACCTTTCAAACTGAATTGTAGCTGAAAAGCACAAAGGACTTTTTCTCATTCTTCTGGCCTATTTGTTTATTTGGTATTGATAAGGATTTCTTGGGGTTTTGAATCAGACAAAATTTAAACATGCATGTGATATATGCAAAATGGGAGACATTAAATTCTTCCTCATAAATGCTGAATTCATGCAGAGAATCCGGGGTATAATGTTTAAGAAACAATGAATCTTTTATATATAAGTCAAAATCCCTGCCCAGCCAATAATACCTACATAATCTTGGACAGCTTGTTTTAATCTTTCTGAGCTGCTTAAATTCTTTCAGTCACATGGTCAGATTTATATTATTAAAAGATCACTCTAGCTGCTGTGAAGAATGGATTGAAGGGGAATAGAATCCCAGCTAAGGAAAGAGTTATCTTTTTAAAGTTATTGTTTGCAATAATTTTAGAGCTGCAGAAAAGTTGCAAAGGCAATAAAGTTCACTGTCTATCCTTCAGTCAGACTCTGCTAATGTTAACACCTCACTTGATATTGCATTTGTCAAAACTAAGAAATTGACATTATGTAGTATAATACTATTAGCTAAAATACAGACTGTATTTAAATTTGGGCAGTTTTTGCACTAATGTTCTTTTTCTCTTCCAGGGTTCAACCCAGAATGTTACATTGCATTTACCAGTGTCACTTTTATTTTCTCCATATTCCAGCCTAAATATACTGGTGAGTTGGACTAGTTAATAGCAGTGAAGACAGAAAGAAGTTGAAGGGAAACATATACTGAAGCTAGGAACAATGGGATATGTTACTAAATGGATGTGAGTCCAGAAGCACAAGAAACAATCAAGGATGATTTGCAGCTTTGGCCTAAAGAACTGGGTGAAGGCTGGTGACTTTCATGAAGACAAGATGACTGGAGAGTAGGATTAGGAACATGTTGAGAGGGGAAATCATTAGTTTCATTTTAGACTTGTGAAGATGTATTAGCACTAATGTAGTAAAACATTTAAATCAATGACTGCCATATAATAAGTTTTCAATAAATGATAGTCCCTATGAGAGGCTTATCATGATGATCATCATCATCACCTTCACCATCATCAGCATTTTTATCTCCAGAAAATAATTTCAATATCACTTAAGATTTCAAAAAAAAAAAAACTTTCTGTGACGGTAACAATAACAGGGGCATTCATGTTTGGTTCTCCACCTTTTTCTCTGTGAAGTGTTTTCAGACATCCATTGATGGGAGTGAAAACTAGAAATGCCAGGACTTATTGAGGCTGCAGAAAAGTATGTGTATAATATTCCCATTCTTCTCTTTCCTGAATTGGGGTCCTAAATAGAGCCCCCATTATACAAGGGGCTGAACTGTAAGGTGACAAATTGAAAGGATCCTACACAACTTTGGCAAAAACATAGGGTATAAAGGGCACTAATTGTTAAGAAAGTGGGAGAGTTTTGGTGAGTTGGAGGGAATGGTTAGAGATTAGATTAGCAAGGCAGATTGAGACCATAGAGAGGAGGTCTTATATACATACTAAAGGGGTAGAATTTCATCCTCGTAGAGGGAAGATTATATAATTTTATAATATCAAGAGCCTTATACATGGGAAAACTACACCAATGTAATAATGATATTCTAATGTCAAAAGTTTATTTTTTAAATATTTTATTTATTTATTTTTAGAGAGAAGGGGAGGGAGGGAGAAAGAAAGGGAGAGAAACATCAGTGTGTGGTTGTCTCTCCCATGCTCCCTACGGGGGATGTGGCCCATAACCCAAGCATATTCTCTGATAGGGAATCGAACCAGCAACCCTTTGTTTTGCAGGTCAGTGCTCATCCACTGAGCCACATTAGGCAGGGAGTAATATAAAAAATTCATATTAACAACACGATTTCCCATATTCAGTCTGTTCTTACCAATAGTACTCTTCAGAGTATTGAAAATAAATGTGTTGAAAAGAATGGTAAATTTAGCAAAAATGTCACTTTTGCTGTTAAAAGAAATATTTAGTAGATTCTTATGCTGGAAAAGGCCCACGGATGCTGTAAAGATTCAATTATGATGTACGTTACCTCTATCCATCTTAAAGCATTCCCTTCAAGTCAGAGAGAGTGAGAAGACTAATATGCCAACAATGAGGAATTGCCCTTAATTTCCTATGCAGGATGGTAAAACATCTCAGATTCTACCACGAGTTTTATCCAGAGCAAAATAACAGAAGTTGATTCTGGCTGATCCAGAGGTGTGAAGGATCTGCAGCTTAAGAAAGGGCAATGTCTGTTCATGATGCTATGGGACACTTTTTGGTGTGCCGTACATAGACAAATGACCCAGGCTTTGCTGATTATCTGGCTCTACAAATGTAAACATTTATCTAGCCTCACTGGCAATGATAAGATATTCTGAAGGGAATCACATAGTTTATATTCAACCCTTTGGTTGGCTCATTCTACATGTGCCTTGGGTAATGAAGGAGGAACAAAAGAGACACTTCAAGTGCTGCTGAATATGAAAATAGGAAATGAGTTTTACACAGACTAAAATATTACAAATTAAGAGTTATTCTATCATCCATTAGATGGAGGATGGGTGTGTGTAAGTTGAGAGAAGGAAATGAAACAAATGAACAAAGTTTCTTAACTATGAATAATATTTCATACTTTATTCATATTTTGCCAGTGCTTGTATTATTCTGATTGCACACATTACTTAGAATTATTTAGTTGTGTTGACATGGGTCTTGAGACTCAGATTTAAAAAAAAATTAGTTATTTATTTTTAGAGATAGTAAGGGAGGGAGAAAGAGAGAGAGAGAAACATTAATGTGTGGTTGCCTCTCAGATGGCCCCCACTGGGGACCTGGCCCGCAACCCAGGCATGTGCCCTGACTGGGAATCGAACCTGGGATGCTTTGGTTTGTATCCTGAGATCAAACCACTGAGCTATACCAGCCAGGGCCAAGACTCAGATTTTTTACTGTGAATGGCATAGAAACTACTGAGCTGACTTCACTTACCTTACTGTTTGTGACTTTATGGTTACTTTCTTTTATGGGGCCTCATGTATGCATTTTATTTATTAGATCTGCTTATATTTTATTCTCTGAGCACATGTACATGCTAAGCAGTAGAGAATAATAAATAAGGTTAGAAGTGCTCACAGACAAAAAAATATTATTTAGAAAATGAATGTTTTCATTCAGAACTACCACAGTAGAATCCAGGCCATAAATCCCATTAGTAGATTGTGTCTTTTAACTGCAACACCTGGAAATAGACAAAATGCCAATAAAGACTAACTCCAGCCCTGGCTGGCATAGCTCAATGGATTGAGCATGGGCCTGTGAACCAAAGGGTTGCTGGTTCGATTCCCAGTCAGGGCACATTCCTTAGTTGTGGGCCAGGTCCCCAATGGGAGGCGTGTGAGAGGCAACCACACATTGATGTTTCTCTCCTTCTTTTTCTCCTCCCTTCCCCTCTCTCTGAAAATAAACACATAAATAAAATCTTAAAAAATAAAAAAAGTAAAAATATTTTTAAAAAGGACTAATTCCACATCCGGTGATAGTGTGATGTTTGAAAAATCTCCACTTCTTCCTCATCCACAGGGTTATTTAATTTTGTTGGTACTATTTGAAACACTAGTGTCAACTCTCTGCTTTCCTTCTTCTATGAAGATACAGCCACAACAGTGCTGAGTGCAGAATCTACTATTTTCATAATTAAAATATTCTTAGGGCAGAAATAGAAGAACCTATAATAACATATGTGCCATTTAAAATATTTTAAAAGTTTTATAAATAAGCTTCTCTAGGTTTCTTCTTTTTTAAAGTAAGAGATGTAATTTCTAAAGTCTTGATTTTGAATGATTTTAACATCTCTGTCTGTGATACTGCTGCCTGATTTTTCTCAGTTATACAGGTCCTGTTTCCTAACAAATAATTTCCTCCATATTTTTGTATGTTTTATTGATTTGTGTGAAAAATTTAATTCTATCACTTTAAATTTTAAACTTGCAATAAACAGGCAACAAAGGTGCAAA
Source organism: Phyllostomus discolor (assembly GCF_004126475.2). Taxonomy (NCBI): domain Eukaryota; kingdom Metazoa; phylum Chordata; class Mammalia; order Chiroptera; family Phyllostomidae; genus Phyllostomus; species Phyllostomus discolor. The sequence continues at coordinate 29,493,299 of NC_040904.2, read as the reverse complement.
GATTTTGTGAATAAAATTATATAACATGATGCTTTCTAAATTATGTTTAAAATGTGACTTTTAGGTGTATTCTAGAAATGATGCAAATTGTCTCATTAAGAGGTTGGTGGTGTATGACAGAAATATATAATACCAATATAATACCATATTTTGCATAAAGTTATTGAACATCCACTTCTTCAAGCAAGCCATTGTGAATACAAAACTATGTGATCTCAAGGAAATGATAGACACATTTGGGGGAGATTTGTGACTTATACATGCAAAATTACTTCAAGGTATTAAAAACTATTGGTATAGACAGACACAGAATAATAATTAAGAAAGTTAAAATTTCTCTTTTTTTAAAGCTTTTTTTTAGATTTTATTTATTTTATTTATTTTTAGGGAGAGGAGGGAGGGAAGGGGGGAGAGAGAGAGAGAGAGAGAGAGAGAGAGAGAGAGAGAGAGAGAGAGAGAGAGAGATATCAATGTGCGGTTGCTGGGGGTTCTGGCCTGCAACCCAGGAATGTACCCTGGCTGGGAATCGAACCTGGGACACTTTGGTTCCCAGCCCACGCTCAATCCACTGAGCTACGCCAGCCAGGGCATAAATTTCTCTTTAACATAAAGTCATGTGGTACAATATCTAATCCAATATCCTGAATGCCCAGGTCAGCAAGGATTTTTTGAAATGCTGAAGAATACAGGCTTAGCTCCCATTTTACAGCTCATTCCCATTTCAGCCTGTGAAAGGATTCAAATCAACAACTAAGAGTGTAGAATAGCAAAGTATGGAAATTATTCGAGAGAAAGAATAACCACAATTCTACACATAAAAGCCTTAGCTGCAGATCATGTGAAGACACAGTTATAATTATTCAAACTGTAGCAATGTTTTAAAATAGGTTCTGGATTTGGAAAAATGCTGACTTGTTTGAACAACTACATCTGAAATCATTAAGCATTCTTTTTGCAAGGAAAAAAAAAGGAATCTCACATCATCATGGTTTAAATTATTCATTTAAGTATATTTTATAGAAATAAACTCCAGCTCCTTGAGTTTGGTTATATTGCAATCACTCTCTCTGGGCTGATTCATAGTCATTGTTTCCATGCAGCCTTTTACAAATAGTAGAAAAGGACCCACTTATACTGATAGGATAGAATGGCTGAGGTTAGTGTTGATACAGTTGGAGATCAGGTTGTTTCTGAAACTTCCAATTTGCTATTACTATTCTCAAAACTCTGTAATACTCCATTAATTTCAATAAATAATTATGGAACTCTGCAGTAAATCTATAGAAGTCAGCAGTATTATGCTTCTCAGAACTCAGAGGTTCTGAAGGTAACAATCATAAGTGCAATGCAGTCAGTTCATAATGGAAATGATCAGTCATCTGCACACAAAACCCATGCAGTTAATTCTGTTGAGGAGTTCCTCACATAACCATATTTGGCCAGAATGATTTAAGTGTAGTCTCAGGAGTCCATGGCAGGAACAAGTTAAAGATAGCCTATTGATTTTATATCCCAAATATTCCAAAATTATTTCTCTCCATCTCTAAAAACCAATTTTTAGTCCATCAGTTTATTCCTAAACTACAGCAATAGCTAATTATTGTAACTATATTCACTCTTGACCTACCCACATGAACACTTTTTCAATAGAAGCAGAGCTGGTAATTTAAAGATGCAATTTAAATAGTGCCCTTCCTTTCTTAAAAACTCTTCAAACACTCCCATCATCCTCTCTTAGAAAGTCCAAAATCTGCAATATATTCTGGAGTGCCCTGTATGGTCTCTGCCTCCCAAATCCTTATCTCCACCCCAGCATCATTAATCATGCTTCCCGTCATTCACTAAGCCACAGCTACACTTTCTATCAATTGCTTGAAATATTTAAGTTACTTCCAACCTGCAGAAGTTGTTCCTACCACCCAAAAGTCTCTTCTACTTTGTTGGGTCCATTCTATTAATCCTTTAAGTCTTAGCTTAAATATCAGTTCAGCAGAAAAGTCTTGATGCAAATGCTCACATCAAATAAAAGTTACTTGTGTTTTTGGACATAATACTGTGTGAAATTGTAAAATAACAACTGAATGAGCAATATTTATGTAATGGAGAAGTATTAGATTTCAAAAACAGAAGCTACATCAGAGGAAAGAGTGAGAATATTGCAATGGAAAGAAGAGAATGGCTCCATTCACGTACACTCTCACAAATATATCCTAAGAAAATAGGCGGTCATTTAAGACAAACTATAACAGTAGCTATTGGAATTAGGTTATAAGAGCAAGGCTCTCAAGTCAGTATTTTACAACTAAGCACAAAGTAATAATTTGCTAATAGGAAGCCATCTTGAGCAGTTTCAAACATATAGGAATAGCAAGTGTTGCCAGTAATGCACAGGAACAAATGATTAAATCAGTACAGTAAAAAAACTGTTACATAAGTCACAAGTATTGGTGTTGAGTTTTTGGTTGAAACTATACTGACGGATAAATTAGGATGAGCCTGAAAAGAAGGGACAAGTGAGCTATTAAAGAGTGTGACTGGAGATTTGGCAGGTGTGTGTATGTGTGTGTAAATATTTGACAAAAAACAAAAGACTGAAAATTAAATTAACTAATAGTAATGAAGACATAATAGCCAAAATAAAAATATGATGTAAGGAACCACAGCTGACCACATCGTGACCTTGCAAGTGTGATAAAAATTTCCCACTTCTTAAAATTGCTGCAGATAATAGACCAGAGGGATCTCTCTTACCAAGATCCAAGGACCACAGGATAAGATGAATTTCAAGTTAGCAAAAATAAACAGACCCAAAGGCATATTTACTGACTAGAAATGGCAAACCAATATTAATATGTGTACATGTTACCAGTTATTAAGGAGTCTTGATCAAGATGTTATGAGAGCAACACATAATCTCTGAACCTATATAAAGAGCTCTTGAGAAAGGAAATTCTTGGGACAGTCTATCCTCACCACAGTTGACGTTAGGGCTGGTTCCTGCTTCAATAAAAGCACAAGGTCCTCTCTAAATTCTCAACAGCAGTTAATGGTAATAGTGAACTCTGACTGATGGGTGTTCTTGTATGAGTGTGAGAGAATAGACACCAAATTAAAACTATAAAATTTGAATTTTGCCCTATTTTTGCCCTAATTTTTTCCTAAAGGTTTACATTAATATATGTCTTTTTATCAAAAGTATTTATTTTGATGAATAATTTTATACTTGTGGATCATTCATCATGTGAAGTCATACATTCCAAGAAATCGACATTTGTGTTTTAAAAGCTTTTCCAATACTGAATTGCTACATTTTTTATTTCAATTTGTTAGTTTTACATTCCAAGTTGTATTGAAGCCTTTGAAAAGTTTTATTTGTTTTTATTATAGCTTGTCTTTACACTTTTATTTCAAATGAATAATGAAAGGCAACCCTATTTACCCCAAAGAAAAATTAACTAGTAATGAATTCTCCCTTCATAGAAAAATCTATGGCAAAATTAAGCAGATACTAGTGAAGAAACAAATACTGCATGCATTTTAAAAACAAAGATCAAAGCATACTGAGGTCCTTTTCCCATTTAAGATAGCAAAAAGTAACAATCTTGCCTTCTTCAAAAAGTTTACATGTAATTCCATGTTCAGAAAGTCATAATCAGTATTCAGCTTCACCAAATTCTGTTCCTGTTACTTAAATTGGGATTTCAGAGGTTCATGGGTGAACGAAATATACTCTTTAAGATATATACTCACCAATGTCTCATTGGAGGAAAAAAATACAGAATGTGGTTCTGAAAAATCTATTTATACAATTAATCTTTTACATAAGATAAAATGTCCCAAATTTTCAAATAGGATTTTTTTCAGAATCAAAGTGTTTAAGGATTCCACATTAATTTTAGTAGAGTAGAGCTTCAGTGTTATAGCTTTTCAAAGCAATGTGTTTTATCTTCCTAATTAGCCATTTAGAAAATATTATGTTATGGACTAGAAGAGGCGAGGCCACATCATGAATTTTTAGACTCGTGTTTCACTTGCTTTAAGACTAAAATGCACATGAGATAATCATAAAACACTTGTATAAGGGAACATTTTAGACATACTTTTAAAGCATAAGGAAATGAATATCATTCCCCTCCCAACTATGTAATCATTTTCCTAAGGGAGAGGGATGCTAGTGGGAGAGTATTTTCAACTGCATTTTGTCTTTCATACTTTGTCACTGTACCTGTCAACATGTTATTCATGCATTTAGAAAGGAAACTTCTATTTTTACACAAGCACCTGATATTTATTCAGGAAATTTTCGAACAATGAATTGTCTGGTTATAAAAATAAATTTTAAATCAGTACATATTTATATCTAACAAGAATTGAATAAAAATATAGGAACCACTATTATCTAGCATTACTAAAGAGTGTAAAAATTTATAAAATTGACTCACTTTAGATTTTTAGCCCCCAAATTGGTGGTACACTTGTGGAAGGCTTTATCCTTGGGTTCCTATTGTTGGAGTCATTATGATAAGCCTGAGACTGTATCAGCTGGGTGGGCTTGTTGGATTTCTTTTTATGGATGTATTATAGACCAAATATTCATGCCTCCTCCCCCTGTCAAACTTGTATGTAAAGTCCTAATGTCCAATGTGATGGTTAGAGGGCGATTAGATCATAAGGGCAGAACCTTCATGAATGGCATTAGTGGCCTCAAAGAAAGTCCCCCTCCTCACCCCAGAGAGCACCCTTTTACCTTCCACCATGTGAGGTCACAATGGGAAGACTTCAGTCTATGAATCAGAAAGCAGGGTCTCACCAGATATCAAACCTTCTGATGCCTTGATCTTGAACTTCCCATTGAGAAATAAATTTCTGTTGCTTATAAGCCAGTCTAGGGTATTTTTTTATGAGAAACCAAATGGGCTGAGACAGAATGGCTAAGTGTTGACATGGTATATGCACATTTCACATCATTCCATTAAATAATGGCTTAATGATTTCTGCTTGAGCAAGGCCTCAGGGGTGAGAAGCCAGTTCAAGAGGAAATATTTGAAAAAAGAGTTATTTAGCTACATAGGATTGTATGCATCAGTCTTAATAGACCAAGGGTTTAAATAAAAGAAAAAAGTCTGTCTTACTGTCTGTCTTTGTCTTTTTGTCTTTTTTGCTTTTTGTTAATGTATGCTTATAACCTTCAAAGCTTACATAGACAGGAATAATGAAAAAGACTATAGACTAGAATAATACTTCTGAATCATATTTGATGCAGTAATGTATCTCCATTGTCTATAAAATGTATGCTACTTTTACCAAGACAAAGATTGTAATTATAAAATCAGTTCATATTTTTCAAGGTCACATGAAGGGTGGAGTATATGTGAACCTCGTCATAAATTCTGTTTCCTTGGAAGTATATGTTGAGGATGTAAACTTAAAAAAGAAGTTTTAAAGAAGTTTTGAAAACAATTCAGTGCTGTAATGAGCCCTAACTAAAAGTACTATAAAAGAATATCTACACCAATTCTGTGTCTGTATAAAAATACTTGGTGTTAGTGGCTTTCCTGATTATAACAGATACCTAGAGGCACCTGTAAGAAGTCAATGCTCTCAGGGTTAGCTTTATGCCTTTAATAAATTTCATCAGTTTACTCAAGCCATGGCTGACCTCTGATAAATAAACAGGAGTTTTATAATAGCAACTTGAAGGCCTACACTTATTGCTTCTGCTGATGGCAATATTGAAACAAATCTGCTATCTCTCATTTTAGAAGCCATCCACCTGCCAAGAAAGTACTTCTGGGAAGAGTCTGAATAACTGAAAAAAGACTTAAGAAATGGTGCTGTGCAAGGAGGGGCACAAAGACTAAGGAGATGCACTTGGGACACTGACATGGTTTATTTCAGATGGCTAAAGTTCCTTGGATTTGGAGAGTCTGAACTAAGGTTTGGAAGGTGCTCGGACAGGATAATAAACTTTGTTAGACCAGGAACAGGAAGAACTTTTCCAGAAGGTGCAACAGAGATCTTACTTGTGAGACTGGAAATGGGAGGGTGTTTAAAATTTGGCCTTAATGAAATGACATAACTGATAGTCTCAAAGAAGACATACTGAGATGAGATAGGATTTTATAATTGGGTAGCTGGTATGTCTGTTTTTTAATAATGCATTTCCATAAATTGGTGCTTAAATATTAGTGATTAGGGCAAATAAAAGAATGATTAGAGTGAACTTTATTATTCTTTCTATTTGTTTCAAGGTGTAAATTTTTAAATCTGTGTTCATGGTAGATTAATATTCTGTAAACCTGTGTTGTACCATAAATCTATGCTGGAGGGCAAATAAAAGAATGATTAGAGTGAACTTTATTATTCTTTCTATTTTTTTCAAGGTGTAAATTTTTAAATCTGTGTTCATGGTAGATTAATATTCTGTAAACTTGTGTTGTACCATAAATCTGAGAAGGATAAATACCTTACTCAAAAATATGTTATCTGAATTTAATGCACTTGTTTCAGTTTCAGGGAGTAGAGATTAACATCTTTTTAAGTGTTGAGTAGTCAAGAAGTTTCAGTTCATTAAAAAATTAGCACTATAACTAATTACAATCTATTTAAGCTCACCAATAGGACAGTAGTAGTTCTCTGAGATTTCAATAGCCTCTATTGAGATTAAAACTAATAGAAAATTAATGTTGATGCCCTAAGAGATGTTTGTGTTATTTGGTTATTTTGGTATTGGGTATTTTTCTCTTCTTAATCCAGTATTATTAAAGAAAGTGTTGGCAATATAGAAAATACAAAGTGAAATATTTAAATGTCCAGTAAGTTTATAAACCAAAATTAAATATTTATATTTGATATGTTTCCGGGTTTAAAAGTGCAATGTAACTATATATCCAAATATGCATATACATTATGTAATTGGCATCAGATAATAAATTCTGTTTAGAGCCTCCTTATTTTGCTGAACATTATACATGCTAATTTTGCAATGTCAGTAAAATCACTTAAATATAATGGCTGTGCAATATACACTCTGATTAATCTAACCAATCTCACCTTGGCTAGTTAAAATGTTAAACCAAATTTATACCATATGCAATTTGATAATGAAGCCATATGGTCTTAGAGTCTATGTGCATATAACTTATTATACCTTAGCAGGACCTTCTAATTTCTTTGCCCAATTACATTTTGAAAGATTTCTAGAGCCTGTTATTGAATTTAACAAATGGTGGGACCAGAACTATGGTGAGGCAAGCAAAGTACCTAAGGCACAATATTTAAAGAGGTACTTATTCTCCATTACAAATGTTGATCTTGCACTTGTGCAAACCTAAGACTGGGTGCTTCCTTAAATTTTGTATTGGGTCCTTTTGTTTGCTTCACCCAGGTCCCATAAAGACCCAAGATAGTCTTAATACTAAATTTCTGAAGTATCCTAATAATATACTGTGTGAGATATAGTATCACATTCAGGATATTCTGTTCCTAAAATTTAAACTCGAATTTCACATTTAGAAAGAGGTTTGTAAATAATTATTTTCCACTTGAATTTCATCGGTATGTATCATTATTGTTAGGTATATTTTATTGATCATGCTGTTACTTCATCCCGTTTTTTTCTCCCCTTTATTCTCCTCTACCCTGTACCACTCCTCCTTCCAGCATCCCCCACCCTTAGTTCATGTCCATCAGTTGTATATCTAAGTTCTTTGGCTTCTCCATTTCCTATACTATTCTATTTTTTCTTTTTGAAATGTTTCAATTAAGAAACATAATATTAAGACATACTCTTATTGAACAATATTGAATGTTATATTCATAACATTACTGAACATTGATTCCAGCCTTTGCTCTTTCCTTCATAGGTGGAGGAGAGTGTGTTTTCTTCTTTAAATTTATTTTAATCTTTTTTCAAGTACAGTTTTCTGTCCTTTACTTCCATCCCAGCCCACCCCCCATTTCTCTTCACCTCCCTCCCATTTCCACTCCCCTAGTTTTTGTCCATGTATCCTTTATACTTGTTTCTGTAAACCCTTCCCCTTTTCCCCTGAACTTTCCCTGAAATTCTTAGCCTCCTTCTGTCTATTGTGTGCCTACCAATTATGCATTTTTTGCTTGTTTTTATTTTTTAATTTTATTTTAATCATTTTTCAAATACAGTTTGCTGCCCTTTACTCCCATCTCAGCCCACCCACCAATCCCTCCCCACCTCCTTCCCATTTCCACCTGCCCTAGTTTTTGTCCATGTGTCCTTTATATTTGTTCCTGTAAACCCTTCCCATTTTCCCATGAAATTCCCCTGAAATTCCCTCCCCTCTCCCCTCTGGACACTGTCAGTCTGTTCTCTATTTCAGTGTTTTAGGTTACATTTTGCTTGTTTATTTGTTTTGTTGTTTAGGTTCCTGTTAAAGGTGAGATCACATGGTATTTGTCTTTCACTGCCTGGCTTATTTCACTTCGCATAATGCTTTCCAGTTCCACCCATGCTATCACAAAGGGTAGGAGCTCCTTTTTTCTTTATGCTTCATAGAATTCCACTGTGTAAATGTACCACAGTTTTTTTATCCATTCATTTACTGATGAGTACCTAGGTTGCTTCCAGCACTTGGCTATGGTAAATTGTCCTGCTGTGAACATCGGGGTGCATAGGTTCTTTTGGATTCGTGTTTCAGGGTTCTTAGGATACAATCCTAGCAGTGGAATTGCTGGGTCAAAAGGCAGATCCATTTTTAGTTTTCTGAGAAAATTCCATACTGTTTTCCATAGTGGTTGTACCAGTCTGCAATCCCACCAAAAGTGCACTAGGGTTCCCTTTGCTCCACAACCTCTCCAACACTTGCAGTTTGTTGCTTTGTTTACGATGGCCATTCTGACTGGTGTAAAGTGGTATCTCATTTCGGTTTTAATTTGCAGCTCTCTGATAGCTAGCAATATTGAACATCTTTTCATGTGTCTCTGGATCCTCTGTGTATCCTCCTTGGAGAAGTGTCTGTTCAAGTCCTTTGCCCATTTTTTTAATTGGGTTGCTTGTCTTCTTAGAGTGGAGGTGTACAAGTTCTTTATAAATTTTGGAGATTAAACCCTTGTCTGAGGTATCATTGGCAAATATGTTTTCCCATATGATTGGTTCTCTTTTTATTTTAATACTGTTTTCTTTAGCCGTGCAGAAGCTTTTTATTTTGATGAGATCCCATTTGTTTATTTTTGTTTTTATGTTCCTTGTTCTAGGGGACACATCAGTAAAAATGTTGTTGTGTGAAATATCTGAGATTTTCCTGCCTATGTTCTCCTCTAGGACTTTAATGGTGTCACAGTTAATATTTAAACATTTTATCCATCTTGAATTTATTTTTGTGTATGGTGTAAGTTGGTGCTCAAGTTTCATTTCTTTGTATGTAGCTGTCCAGTTCTCCCAACACCATTTTTTAAAGAGGCTATTTTTACTACATTTTATGTTGCTGCCTCCTTTGTCAAATATTAATTGACTGTAGAGACTTGGTTTATTTCTGGGCTCTCTGTTCTGTTCCATTGGTCCATGCACCTGTTTTTATGCCAGTACCAGACTGTTTTGATTACAGTGGCCTTGTAATACAATTTAGTATCAGGTATTGTGATTCCTCCTACTTTGCTCTTTTTTCTCAAAATTGCAGCAGCTATTTGGGGTCATTTATGGTCATTAAGTGTTTGTTCTATGTCTGTGAAATATGCCATTGTTACTTTAATAGGTATCACACTGAATGTGTAAATTGCTTTGGGTAGTATGGACGTTTTGATGATGTTAATTCTTCCAATCCATGAACACGGTATATGTTTCAATCCATGAACACGGTATATGTTTCCATTTGTTTGTGTCTTCTTTGATTTCTTTTTCAGTGTTGTGTAGTTTTCTGAATACAGGTCTTTTACCTCTTTGGTTAGGCTTATTCCCAGGTATTTTATTTTTCCTTTTGCTATATCAAATGGGATTTTTTTCCTTGATTTCTGCTTCTGCTGTTTCATTGTTGGTGTACAGAAATGCCTTTGATTTCTGGATATTGAGTTTGTATCCCGCTGTTTTGCCAAATTCATTTATTAGGTCAAGCATTTTTTTGGTGGAGTCTATAGGATTTTCAATGTATACTATCATGTCATCTGCAAACAGTGACAGTTTTGTTTCCTTCTTTTCAATTTGAATGCCTTTTATTTCTTTTTCTTGTCTGGTCACTGTGTCTAGGACTTCCAGTACTATGTTGAATAGGAGTGGTGAAAGTGGGCATCCTTGTCTTATTCCTGATCTTAGTGGAAAAGATTTTAGTTTTTGCCCATTCAGTATGATGTTGGCTGTAGGTCTCTCATATATAGTCTTTATTATGCTGAGGAATGTTCCCTCTATTCCCACTTTGCTGAGTGTTTTTATCATAAATGGGTGCAGTACCTTATCAAAGGCTTTTTCTGCATCTATTGATATGATCATGTGGTTTTTGTCTTTGCTTTTGTTTATGTGATGTATTACATATACTGATTTGTGAATATTGTACCATCCTTGCATCCCTCGGGTGGATCCCACTTGGTCATGGTGTATAATCTTTTTAATGTATTGTTGGATGTGGTTTGCCAATATTTTGTTGAGGATTTTACCGTCTATGTTCATGAGCAATATTGACCTGAAGTTTTCTTTCTTTGTTGTGTCTTTATCTGGTTTCGGGATTAGGATGATGCTGGCTTCACAAAAAGAGTTTGGGAGTCTTTCATCATTCTGGATTTTTTTGGAATAGTCTGTGAAGGATGGGGTTAGCTCTTCCTTAAATGCTTTGTAGAATTCTCCTTTGAAACCATCCAGTCTAGGGCTTTTGTGTGTTGGGAGTTTTTTGATTACTGCTTCAATTTCACCTGCTGTTATTGGTCTGTCTGTTCACGCTTTCTGCTTCTTCTTTACTGAGTTTTGGAAGATCATATTTTTCTAGAAATTTGTCCATTTCCCCTAGGTTTTCAAATTTCTTGGCATACAGCTCTTCATAGTAATTTCTTGCAATCTTTTGTATTTCTGTGGTATCAGTTGTAATCTTTTCTCTTTCATTTCTGATTGTGTTTACTTGGGTCTTCTCTCTTTTTTTCTTAATGAGTCTGCTTAAAAGCTTGTCGATTTTGTTTATCTTTAAAAAAAAACAGCTCCTGGATTCACTGATTCTTCAAATTGTGCTTTTAGTCTCTATGCCATTTAATTCTGCTCTGATCTTGGTTACTTCCTTCCTTCTACTTGCTCTGAGTTCTCTTTGTTATTGTTCCTTGAGTTCTTGTGGATGAAGGATTAGGTTGTTTGAAATGTTTCTATCTTTTTAGGTAGGCCTGTATCACTATGAACTTCCCTCTCAGGACTGCCTTAGCTGTGTCCCATAAGTTTTGGGTTTTCTGTGAGTTCATTTTGGTTTGTTTCCAGAAGCTTTTTGATTTCTTCCCTAATTTCATCCTTGACCCATTCATTGTTTAGTAGCATGCTATTCAATCTTTATGATTTTGAATGTTTTTTTTTCCCTTGAGATTGGTTTCTAGTTTCATTCCCTTGTGATCCGAGAAGATGCTTGTATGATTTCAATTTTCTGGAGTTTGTTGAGGCTTGTTTTGTGTCCTATCATGTGGTCTATCTTTGAAAATGTTTCATGTTCATTTGAGAAGAATGTGTAGCTTCTTTGGGATGAAGGTCTCTATATATATCAGTTAGGTTCATTTCATGTAGGGCATTGTTCAATGCCACAGTATCGTTGTTGGTATTTTGTTTGGAAGATCTGTCCAATTTTTGACAGTGGGGTGTTAAAATCCCCCACTATAATTGTGTTGCTGTCAATATCTTTCTTGAAGTCCTCTAAGATTTTCTTTATGTATTTGGGTACTCCTGTGTTGGGTGCATATATATTTACAATATTTATGTCTTCTTGGTGGATTCTTCCCTTGAATATGTTGAAGTGACCTTCTGGGTCTCTCTTTATGGCTTCTTTTTTGAAGTCTATTTTGTCTGATATGAGTATTGCTACCCCAGCTTTTATTCCTTGTCCGTTTGCTTGGAAAATTTGTTTCCAGCCCTTCACTTTCAGTCTGTGTAGGTCTTTTGTCTTGAGGTGGGTCTCTTGAAGACAGCATATGTGTGGGTCATGCTTTCTTATCCATTCAGCTATTCTATGTCTTTTGATTGGAGCATTTAATCCATTTACGTTTAAGGTTATTATTGATAGGTACTTATTCATTGCCATTTATGTACCTGTGTTCCTCTCTCTCTCTCTCTCTCTCTCTCTCTCTCTCTTCCTTCCTTTCCTTAAAGCAGTCCCTTTAGCATCTCTTGCAGAGCTGGTTTGGTGGAGATATTTTTCCACCACTCAGTGATGTCTCTACCAGGCCATATGGGAATCCTGGAAATCAGGATATGGAAATCCTGAGAAGAACCTGGTGGTTGATAATGAGAAAGCCTCTGACAGGTCTTATCATGACAGAGAAAGTACCATTCTATTTGGCATTTAGAAGGCATTGAGTGACTGACCTTTGAAATTTCAATTTCAGGGAATGGGTGTGAATAGATATTCAATGCAAAAACTTAATGGTAATGTATAAGAAATTGAAGCATTGAATGATAGTATAGCGAATTCAATAAATTGGTGTTATGAAAGTTTAAATGGGAGTTCAGCAGAAAGAAGACTTTTTCATTAATTATTAAAAAGGTGGACTAGTTTATGGATCTAGTAGTGAATTGAAATTGGATAAATAAAATAATTGATTGGTATGGTTGAAGGCTTCTCTGTAATTGCTTACTTGCCTTTTTAGGGGATTGAAGTGACAATTTGGTAACTTTTATGTAGTGTTTAAAAATCATGGGACTTAGCAATATGGGGAAGAAAACTGTAAAGTCAGTGGAATTGAGGAAGAAGAAATGGTGGGAATATCAGTATAGCAAGAACATATTGTGAGTTTAGTATCATGGAAATAGAACAGTGCCAAGGGGTAATAAGTTGAAGAGGCAACTGAGCATGTGAGTAGTGAATGTTTTGAGTAGACCTTAAGGAGCTGTGCAAAGGTGAAAGTGCCAGAAAGAGCATAAAGATAAAGCAGTATGGGGAATTTAACTGGGTGTGGCTGTGATAAAAGAGATCAACACATTCTTAGAGTTATTGTCTTTGACCCTTGGCATTTTACCACAAATAATTGAATTACTATTAGGTTAATATGAGTCATAAATCTTTAAAACTGAAGTTGATTATCTAAAACAGACTTGCAGAGCTGCCATCATTTTACAATTAAGGAAGTGGAAAAATCGTGAGTTGCCTTGGGTCACGTTGTTAGTGAGCAACTAAGAAAGCATAAACAACTAAGTATTTGACACATGTATTATATATAGATTATATCTTACTGATACTGAAGAGGTTATTTTTTCTAGCAGATGAAGAGTGTCTGTGGACTTTGTCCTTTTCACAGAGTTGGATTTTTACTTTTGTGTTCCCTAGTACTTATTTCATTGGTAATAATTTAGTAATTGGTAATAAAGGATTTTTTAGATAAAAAATGTAGTTATGTAGAACACCAAGTTTTGATTAGTTCTAACAAAATATATTGCCTTTTGCCAATTTTAGATTTCATTCAGAGCTTGTTTTGACTGAAAATATATCCTCGAATTTTATTATTGACTAGTGTTAAAAAATTTCTGAATCACATTACTCTTTGCCCAACTAAATATCAATGTTTCTTTTCATTTCACTGAGCTCAGTGGGAAAGGGTTATTAATTTCTTCTTGTATGCAGAATCACATAATAGAATGGGATAACTACATTGCAAGAAGAGATCACTGTCATTAACCAATCCTAACTCTTCATTTTTTAGATGAAAAGGAAATAAGATGAGAAAGTTTGAATGATTAGTTTCACATGATTGTGCTACATGATTCTCAGGTTTCTTAATTCCCCTGGTACTTTCCATGATCCTCCTATGCTAAGTTTGAATGATTAGTTTCACATGACTTGTGCTACATGATTCTCAGGTTTCTTAATTCCCCTGGTACTTTCCATGATCCTCCTATGCTAAGAATCTATACAGTGACAAAAGAGATTAACTGAGTTTCTGAGCCTCAGTCTCAGACACCACTACAATTGTTTTTAGTGCCCATTTTCTCTCCTCTCAGTATATGATAGCCTACTTAACTTTATGTGTTGATATTTAGCCCATTAATATCACATGGCCATAAGCAATTACTGTAATATTTGGGTTGACAAAAAGCACCCCTATAAAGGAGCAGCCTAACAAGACCAAATAAGTGGTTTTGACAATATCCACTGTACTTAAAAAAATTTTTAAAAATGAAAGAAAGGAATTGTGGCTGACAGTAGCCCAAGCCTACTTACATTAGTGTAAGTTCAGGGGAAAACACAGACTTCTACCCTCACAAATATGTAATGGAGTGCCTCTATAGTTGTAGTGGAATGATGTCACTAGAGATCACATGCGGAGGCCAGACTTGAACCCTCACTGGGCGCTAATAAGGTGCCCTCTCCCTTTCGCTTTTTCCCTTCTAGCATGATGTCAAAGGAAGCTTAATGGAGTCAAAACATTCACCATCACCTAGAAGAAATGAGGTCACTCCACCCCCCACTGCAGCACCAGTAGAGACCACATAGGGATCCAAAACTCCCACTGCCTCCCAGTTAAATGAGAACCCTTCTCCTCATGTTTCAATGAAGATAAAGTGGGAAAACCTGGACTTCTACTTCCATCTAAAAGTAATGAGAAGGTACTATTCTTTTTTCCTATTGAGCAGTGTTTAAAAAAATTTAAACAGAAGGTTTAAGTAAGATGTCAAATTTCATAATACAAAATATTCAGGTTTCTACCTCAAACCATTCATCAACAAATTACCAGGAAGATCTCCAACTAAATAAAAAAAGATAACAGATGCCAACACTAGGTGATAGAAATGTTATAATTAACTGCCAAATGTTTTTAAGTGGTCATGATAAATATACTTCAACAAGGATTTACAATCATCCTTGAGTGAAATGAAATAAAAAGTGATAGCCTGAACAAATAAAAACTTTTGCTAAAGAAATAAAACATAAAGACTTGCAAATGTAAATTTTAGAACTGAAAAACATAGTAATAAAAATGAAGTAAAAGAAAAACAAAACATCAGGAACCCATTGGAATATTATAAAAGATCTAATACATTTGCCATCAGAATCCTGGAAGAAGAAAGAAAGAATAGGTCTAAAAAATACTTGAGGAGATAATGCCTAAGAACTTTGCAAATGTGACAAGAGACATGAATCTACAGATTCAAGAAATAATTGAACCTCAAACAGAAGAAAGACAAGAAAACACATACCAGGATACAGCATAATAAAGATGAAAACTAAGGACAAATAAAATATCTTGAAAGCAGTCAGAGAAAAATGATTTTGCATCTCTAAGAAAAAAAAAAAAAACAATTCAAATATAGGAGATTTCTTACCAGAAATCATAGCAGACAGAAGGAATTGTCATAATAAGAAGAACTATCACCTAGCATTTTATACACAGTAAAAATATCCTTCAGGAATGAAAGAAAATCAAAACATTATAATATGAAGGAAAACTAGGGTAATTTGTCACCAAAAGACCTAAAAATCTGGTTAAAGGAAGTTTTCTAAACAAAAGGAAATCAATAAAAGGAACTTTGAACCAACAGGTAAGAAGAAAGACCATGCTTGGTAAGAAAAAATGTAAGAAATGCAACAAGTTTTGCTTCTCCTCTTGAGTTTTCTAAGTTATATCCAATGGTTAAAGCAAAAACTCCAGCACAATCTAAACTGGTTCCAAATTAATGTAGAGGAAATACTTAAAATTATTATATTATACCCATTTTGAGTTTCTTTTGGTGTATGGTGTAAATTGGTGGTCTAGTTTCATTTTTTTGCATGTCCAGTCCAGTTCTCCCAAAACCATTTATTGAAGGGCCTATTTTTACTCCATTGTATGCTTATGATCCTTTTATCAAATATTAATTGACTACAGGGACTTGGGCTTACTTCTGGATTCTCTATTCTTTTCCATTAATATCTATGTCTTTTCTTATGCAAGTACTAGACTGTTTAGATTATAGTGACCTTGTAGTGTAGTTTGATATCCGGTATCATGATCCCTCTTACTCTGTTCTTTTTCCTCAAGATTACCGAGGCTATTTTGGGTGTTTTTTTTTTTTTTTTTTTGTTTCCATGTAAATTTTTGAAATATTTGTTCTATATCTATGAAGTATGTCCTTGGTATTTTAATAGAAATTGCATTGAATCTAAAGATTACTTTGGGTAGTATGACATTCTAACGATGTTAATTCTTCAAATCCATGAACCAGTGTATGTTTCCATTTATTTGTACTTCCTTTAATTTATTTATTCAGTGTTCTATAGTTTACCAAGTACAGGTCTTTTATTTCCTTGGTTAAATTTATCCCTTGTTACTTTATTTTTCTTGTTGCTATAGTAAATGGGATTTCCCAACCCCAGCTTCATTTTCTGATGTTTCATTATTGGTGTACAAAAATGCCATCAATTTCTAAATATTGACTGTGTATCCTGCTGTTTTGCAAAATTCACTTATTAGGTTGACTTGGTTTTTTTGTTTTTGTTTTTGTTTTTTTTTTTTGTGAAGACTATAGGACTTTCTATGTACACTATCATGTCATCTGTGAATAAAGACAGTGTTACTTCCTCCTTTCCAATTTGGATGCCTTTCTTTTTTTTTTTTTTTTTTTTCCTTGTCTGATCACTGTGGCTCTAACCTCCAGTACTATGTTTAGTAAGAGTGCTGAAAGCAGACACCCTTGTCTTGCTCTCCACCTTAAGAAGAAAAGTTTTAGTTTTTGCCAATTGAATATAATGTTAGCTGTAGAGTTCTCATATATGGCTTTTATTATGTTGAGATATGTTTCTTTTATTCCTACTTTGTTGAGTATTTTTTTCTTAATTGTATGCTTAACTTTATCAAGTAGGTTTTTGGCATCTATTGATATGACCATGTGATTTTTGCTCTTCATTTTGTTTATGTAGTGTATTACATTATTGATTTTGCAAACATTGTGCCATCCTTGCATGCTTGGGATGAATCTAGCTTCATCATGATGTATGATATTTTTAATGTATTGATGAATCTGGATTGCCAATATTTTGTAGAAGATTTTAGCACCTATGTCCATCAGAGATATCGATGTATAGCTTCTTTTTTGTGTCTCTACCTGGTTTTGGAATTGGGATGATACTGGTCTCATAAAAAAAAAAAAAAAAAAAAAACCTTTAGTATTCTTCCCTCTTCTTGTGTTTTTTTGGAATAAATATAAGTTATAACACCATAAGAGTCTTAGAGATAAACATAGGCAGGAAAATTTCAGATATCCCACATAGCAATATTTTTGCAGATATAGTTCCTAGGGCAAGGGAAATAAAGGGAAAAATAAACAAATGAGATATGTCAAATTAAAAAGCTTCTGCACAGCTAAAGAAACCATCAACAAAATGAAAATGGAATCAACTTTATGGGAAAACATATTTGCCAATGATACATCAGACAAGTGTTTGATCTCCAGTATATAAAAAGAACTCAATGACTCAACACCATAAAGACAGGCAATCCAATTAAAAAATTCAAGGCAAAAGATCTGAATAGGCACTTCTTTAAGTACAGATGGATTATAGACATATGAAAAGATGCTCAACAGCACTGGCCATCAGAAATATGCAAATTAAAACCACAGTGAGATAACACTTCCCACCTGTCAGAATGGCCATTATAAGCAAATCAACAAATAAAAAATGTTGACCAGGATGCAGAGAAAAGGGAACCCTAGTGCACTATTGGTGGATATTCAGACTGGGCAGCCACTGTGGAAAACAGTATGGAATTTCCTCAAGAAAATAATATTGGAACTGCCATTTGACCCAGCAATTCCACTGCTAAGAACATACCCTAAGAGTTCCAAATCACTAATTCAAAGTAACATATGCACCCCTATGTTCACAGCAGAATTATTTACAATAACTACGTGCTAGAAGCATTCTAAGTGCCCATCAGTAAATGAGTGGATCAAAAATGATGGTACATCTACATAATGGAATGCCATGTGGCAGAAAGAAAGAAGGAACTCTTATCTTTTGTGCCAGCATGGATGGAACTGAAGGATATTATGTTAAGTTAAATAAGCCAGTCAGTACATGACAAATTCCATATGATCTCCCCTATAAGAAGAATCTAACGAACAAAATAGAACCTATAAGAAGAATCTAATGGAAATAAAGAACATACTGACAGTGACCAGAGGGGAGTGGGTAGGCAGATAATGGTGGGAAGAAGAGGAAGGAACTAGTCAAAGAATGTGTGTGAATGACCCAAGGACATTGACAATAGTGTGGGAATTGACTGTGGAAGCGAGGCTTGGGATGGGCAGAGAAGAGCAAAAGAGAATAAATTGGGACAGCTGTAATAAAACAACAATAAAAATGATTATAAATATAAAGTGAATTCAATGCATCAAAAAATATATTATAAATGGGAAATTACAAAGGCATATATATATAAAGGGAATGAATTTTTTTATACCTCACTTGAAAATTATGACCCCAATTGTCTGTGATAAGTGTGTGTATATATATAATGTAATACATGTAACAACCAGTTAAAAAAAAAAAAACTATACAAAGATATATTCAAGAAACACTAAAATGATGTACTCTAAAGCAAAGAGAAAAAAAGAATGTCATTTTATTAAAATGACATTTTAATAAAAATATCAGACTTAATGGTAATGTGGACTTAGGTCTTAACATATTATTAAATATTTTAAATGTAAATTGCATAAGTAGTTTAAATACACAAAATAAAGGACAAAGATTGGAAAATTGTATGAAAAACTATCATTCAGCTATATACTGTCTGCAAGGAACTAATTTCTATGCCTCTATATGTAACTATAGAGGCAAGTTGGAAGTGGAAGGTTAGAAAATATATACCATACATATCATTAATCAAGGCAAAGTAGGAATGGCAATGTGAATATCAAATAAAGTAGACTTCAGAGGAAATAAAACTACCACAGAGAGAGAGGGGCATTATATAATAATAAAAGGATCAATCTATAAAGAAGACACAGAAGTGGTAAGTGAGCGTGTATCAAACAACAAAGCTGAAAAATATGTCACACAAAAACTGGTAAAACTTAAAGGAGTAATAGAGAAGTTCACAATTATACTTAGAGATTTCAAAAGTCTTCTCTGAATAATTGACAGAATTAGAGAGAAAATCAGTAAGCATATAATCTTAACAATACCAACCAACAAAAACTAATTAAAATTCATAAAACCTTCCACCCAGCAGAAGCAGAATATACATTCTTTTCCACAGACAGACCATATTCTGGACAATAAAGTAATCTTCAGAGAACTGAAATCATATAGAATTTATTCTTTGACTACAGTGGAGTAAAACCAGAAAATGAACAGAAAGGTAACAGAAAATTTGCAAACCATTGGAAACTTAAAAACAAAACCAAGAAAATAAAATAAACAAACTCCAAAACAAACAAACAAACAAAAAAACCAAAATCAAGCAAAAAGTGAATAAATAAAACCAAATAAACAAAAAAGCCCCACACAATTCTAAATAATCTATGGGTCAAGGAAAAATTTTCAATAGAAATTAAAATAATTACATTGGACTGAAAGAAAATGAAAATACAACATATCAATTTGGGCGATACACCTACAGCAATGTTGAGGGAAACATATAGAACAAAGCTTAATAAGTACATATTAGAAAGACCATACAGATATTAAGAGAATAAGAGAATACTGTGATGTACTATACACTTGAATTGACACAAGGAAGAAACAGATCAGTTCTTCAAAAATCACAAACTATAAAAACTTGTTTAATATGAAATAGGTAATTTGAACAGATCTACACTTAAGAAGAAAATTTAAGTCATGACTTTGAAAACCCCCCAAAAGAAATTTCCAGATAATTTCACTGGAATTTTCTACCAAATCTTAAAAAAAAATAATTAACATCAATCCAAAACAATTAGTTCTAGAAAATAGAGAAAGGAAAACATTCTTATTCATTTTATGAATCCCGTATTTCTCAAATGTAAAAATTAACAAAAGCAGTCACAAAAAAGAAGACTACAGATAAATATTCCTCATGAATGCAGACACAAAACTCCATAACAAAATATTATCAAGTAGAATTCAGTATTACATTAAAATAATTATATACCATATCAAGTGGGGTTTTTCCAGAGATGCATAGCTGTTTCAATATTTGAAGATTTGTAATCCACCACATTAACAGGTTAAAGAGAAAAGTCACATGATCACATTAATCAAGAGAGGGAAAATCTCTGACAAAATCAACACCTATATATGATAAAAATGGGAATCAACTTGATAAAGAGCATCTACAGAAAAATGACTACATGTAACATTATATTTAATAGTCAAATACTGAATGCTTTTTCTCAGATTGAGAGCAAGATAAGGATGCCTACTCTCATCATTCTTATTCAACCTAGTTCTGGAAGTGCTAGCCAGTGAGCATTGAGCAAAATAATAATAATAATAATAATAATAATAATAATAATAATAATAATAATAATAAATTTACATAGATCAGAAATAAGAAGTAAAACTCTCTCTATTTGCATATGACATGATTTCCTACTACAGATTTCAAGGAACCTACAACCACACACACACAAAATCTAGAATGAGTGAGCTCAGTAACATTGAAAAGTAAAAGATAAAAAATACAAAAATCTGTACTCCAATGAATATATGGACACCAAAATTTTAAAAATAAAGTAACAATATCACAAAATATTAAATGCTTAGATATATGTTTAACAAAATATGGACTGGACTTGTATGCTGAAAATTAGATAGAGCTGGTGAAAGTAATCAAAGATAATCCAAATAACTATAGGCATAATTTATTCATGTATTTGAAGACTAAAAATAATAAAAGTATTAAATCTTTCTAAATTTTTAAATTTCTAAATCTTTATAAATTAGAAATTTAAACATAATTCCCATCAAAATCCCAGCAAAAATTTTTGTAGATATAAATAAGGCAATTCTAAAATTTACATGAAAATGAAAAAAAACTACAATACCTAAAATAGTTTTTAAAAGTAAGAATAAAGTGAGAGTAAGCAGTCCACTGGTTTTAAAACTTATGCTATAGCTATAGTAGTAAGAACTGTGTCAAAATGGTGAAAGAATAAACACACAGATCAATGCGTTAGAATTGAGAACCCAGATATAGGCCCACATAAATATGTCCAATCGACTTTTGAAAAAGATGAAAAACAATGCAATGAAGGTCGCATATCCTTTCCAAAAATTGGTCCTGGAGCAATTAAACTTACATAGAAGGAAAAAAGAAAAAAAAATTCATATCTTCTACAATAATTAATGTCAAGTGAATCACAAATTTAAGTATAAAATTTTAGGAAAAAATAGAACATACTCTTCAGGATCTAGGGTTAGGTAATGTGTTCTTATTGATATTAAGACCAGCATCCATAAAGAGAAAAACTCATGAGCTGTTAAAAACTTTTGCTTTGTGAAACATCCTGTGAAGAGGATGGAAAGACAAGGTACAAAGTGGAGTGGGAGAAAAGATTTGCATATGACATGTCCAACAAAGCAGTTGTATTTAGAATGTATGAAGAAGTATCAATTTCAAGAATAGAAAACAAACAATTCAACTGGAAAATGGCCAAAATATAAAAAAAGACAGTTCATTGATGGTGAATAAGCACATGCATGTTCAACACCATTTGGGAAATGCAAATGAATGCTACAATAATATATTACCAGAATGTTCAAAACAATGGCAAGACAAAATTCTGGTGAGGACTCAGAGAAACTGGATCACTTATATATTGCTCGTGGGAATGTAAAATGATAGTCACTCCTGAGAAGTTTTGCAGTTTTTATAAAACTAAATGCACAGCTACCATACTACTCAGAAATTGTACTCTTGGCTGTTTATCCCAGAGAAATAAAGACTTGTATTCACACAGAAACTTGCATATGAATATTTCTATTAGCTTTATTTGAAATAGCCCAACATTGGAAACAATCCCGACATCCAACCAGTGAATGGTTAAATAAACTGTGGTGTATTTATACCATGAAAAACTATTAAAATATACAAAGGAACAAGCTACATATATACAATTTGGATAAATCTCCAGAGAATTAGGCTGAATGAAAAAAAACAATCCTAAAAGGTAATTCACTGTATTATTTTATTTATGTAACTTCCTTTTTAAAAATATATTTTATTTATTCATTTTTAGAAAGAGGGGAAGGGAGAGAGAAAGAGAAGGAGACAAACATCAATGAGTGGTTGCCTCTCCCATGCTCCCCACACTGGGGACCCAGCCTGCCACCCAGGTGTAACTTCTTAAATGACTAAATATAGAAATGAAGAACAGATAAGTGGTTTCTGGGAATTAAGAAAAGGCAGGGATTGGGCATGAAGTGTGATATGGCTATAAAAGGACAACAGGAAGGATCCCTTTGACTATGGAAATGTTCTAC
Organism: Phyllostomus discolor; assembly: GCF_004126475.2. Lineage (NCBI taxonomy): Eukaryota > Metazoa > Chordata > Mammalia > Chiroptera > Phyllostomidae > Phyllostomus > Phyllostomus discolor. The sequence goes on along the minus strand of NC_040904.2, from coordinate 29,470,716 downwards.
ATCTTTACTGTATCCGTAGCAATATCTTAGCTGTGATATTGAATTCAAGCATTTTTCAAGATGTTATCACTGCAAGGAAGTAGATAAAGGATACATTATATATCTAAGCATTATTTCTTAAAACTGCATGTAAATCCACAATGATTTTAAAATAAAAAAGTTTAATTAAACAATTAAATCACTAGTTCTCCCCCTTCCTTCCCTAACAGTCACTCCACCACCAAAAGTTTCTTCTTTCAACTTCTTTCAAAGTTATTCCTACTATTAAAAAAAAAATCAATACAAGAAAATGTGGTTATGGAGCACTAATCTGATGAGAGAATGAGTGCCAGATAGACATGATGAAGGAGGGCTTCAAGAGAATAAAGCACACAAATAGCTGTTTCTTTCCTTTTGTCTCTCTCTTTAAAAAATCTATTTTCTTTTAATCTATTAATCATCTATCTATCATCTATCTATCATGTATCATCTATCTATCACCCATCCATCCATCCATCCATCCATCCATTTCCAGAACCCACTTTTTATCATCCTTCTTACTACTCTCCTGGGTCAAACCACCATCATCCCACTCAATTCTTGCAAAAGAGGTCTCTATTTCTACAAGCGACACCCTACAGTTCATTCTCCACACAGTGGCAGGAGAGCTCCTGTTAGTCTCAAGGAAAGGTAAATTTTTTAACAGCCTGCAAAACCTTGTCAGACCAGGCCTCACCCACGATTTTCTCACACTTCTCAGGCCACACCTGCTTCCTCCTCAGGGGCCCAGAGCAAGCCTGCACCTCCCCTTCTGACCCTCAGCTTGGTCATTCCGGCAGGGACCCTGGTGGATGTCAGGCCCACCTCCAACCCTGCTTGCCTCTTCCCTCTACATCTGCAGGGACAGATTCTTCTCACCACATGCCTCAGGTGTGCCAGGATAGAAGCCCCTGCGGCCCTGGAAGCAGCAGGGACCTGGGGTGGGAACTTGGGGATGGGGTCAAAGGTGGATGTCACTGGCTTGCATGGCATGTGCCAGGGTGAGGGAGACAGTCCAGGTGTCCTAGCAAGCACTGAGAGCAGAGCCCAGCAGTCCTGCACACAGGCACTTCACAGAGCTCTCCTGCCTGTGGGTGTTTCCACAGCACCAGTTAAGTAACTTCTCTGGTTCTCTATTGTCTCCTTTCCCTCTGCTTGGGGTATTTGCCCCAGAAATGCATATGGCTCATTCCCTCACTGCCTTCAAAGTGTTACTCAAATCACAAGTTCTTAGGGAGGCATCATCTGACTGAATATTTCATTGTGCAACCCTTATCCTCATACGTGCTACCCTTGTCCTTTTCCTTTTCTATTTTTCCTTTGTTCGCACTACTAGTCACTTTCTAAGGTAGATATTTGAATTTTGTGTTAGTTTCTTTTTCTTTCTCTCTTTCCTTCCCTTCCTCCCTCCCTCCCTCCCTCCCTCCCTCCCTTCCTCCCTTCCTCCCTTCCTCCCTCCCTTCCTTCCTTCCTTCCTTCCTTCCCCTCCCCTCCCCTCCCCTCCCCTGCCCTCCCCTCCCCTGCCCTTTCCTTCCCTCTCTCTCTTGTTCTTTTTTCTGTTAACACTCAGGTAGCATGTAACCTTCAGGGTACAGAAAAAACTTCCTGGCCATTTCACCTTCAGCTTTCAGGTCACAGCAGAAGTCTTCAGAACTGGCTCTTTCATTTAAGCTCACTGTCCATGTCTAGATTTGAGCCAAGTGAATTACTGAAACAACCTTCAGTCTTGGCACTGTCCAATGTATTTATCCCCTTTCATGCATTTAGAGAGTTTTCTAAAAAGCAAACTTGATTTTATTACTTCCCTGTCTGAAACCATTTAATATTTTCCTAGTGAATTTAGGATTACACAGTAGTATATTGAAGTGCTCATTTGAGAAATACTTGGAGATCATGGAGTTATTCCCCTTCTTGTGGGGCTTTCACTGTAGCCTGGGGGAGAGAAGGGGTGATTTTGACCTGGGGCACTCTGGAATCTGTGAGCAGGCATGCACAACTGCAATGTCAGCCTGGATCCAGTATGGGCAAGTGCATTTCTCTAGTAGCCTTCAGCATTCCAGATTTAGACACTGAAGGAAGACAATGGGATTTTCCCAGGATTTCTGTTTTTCCAGTAGTTTAACAATATTGAGAAACTTGGAAGTTTTGTTAGCCTGAAAGCAGATTTTGTGAGGATGAGGAACAAAGTGAAAATAAGAAGGAGATGAAACAGGGCAGTATGAAAGAATTTGTCCTGAGAGATTTATAACATTCCTTGTTTTTTAGAAAAGATAATATCCTCTGGTTGATGCGGGGAGGGGAGATGGTGAGGTCAGTATTGATCAGTAAGTAGCCTGGTGTCCAGGTACTGAGGGCAGGGATTTGAGATCATGTAGAATCACTGACACATCAAATTATAAAGTTAGGTGATGTCTCAGTATGAAACTTAGTAGTACCTTACCATATCTTTACAGCTGTTTTATTACAGGTAAACTGTCAATGTTTTACTAATTTTAAACACTTCTATTTCAAGATGCAATGCATGTAATAGTGCTCTATTATTAGGTAAATAATGCCGTATCTTTATTCATATAGTAGAATCATTTCCACTAGAACACGGAACATATCTGCCTCATCAGTTCTAATACCTAGTGCAATTCCTGGGAGCATACTTTTTTTAATTAAATGAACACATTTATTAGTTTAATATAATCTGTGCCGCATATGCACTACAATGAAAGAAAATGTTTCACCTGAGTGAGAATTTGGAATCTTATGGTCTACTTATAACATCCTGTGAAAAAGAACATTTGAAGGATAGTTTGAAGGATAAATGTTCACGGTAGACTGCCTTGAAGTTAGAAAAAAAGATCCTATTATGATGTATTTAATTTGGATTACATAATAGGTAGTAGACTTTATTTTACAGTGAATTGAAAATACATTAGGTTGTGTGGAAACTGAATTTTAGTGGATGTAGAACTTTTTTGAAGGACATCACTATTATTATTTTAAATTGAAGCTAATAGAAAATATATCAAGTTAAAAATTGGATAAAAAGATACATAGCAAGGTGGCATGTATTTTAATTATTGAAAAAGTAAAATTCATTTGGCTATGTTAAACAGTAGTAGATTTTTAATGTAAAGTTTAAGAAATGATAAAACCTTTGACATAATATTCAAAAGAAAATTTTATATTTGACTATAGCTGAAACATCAACATTTTATTAAAGTTGAATAGTTTACTTTCGATGATATATAAATTTTTTACAGTTAAAGTTTAATGGTAAATTTTGGAACATGATTCACTCATTACCTACTTATTGAGAATTTATATTATACTAAAATATGGAGTCAAAACAAGGTCTCTATCTTCACACACATATACACATACTACCCCTCCTATACTCCCACACATATATACACACATATATTTATATGGCTACTACATATATACACATACCTATATATGAGGGGGGACCCCTGAAAAAATCAAAATATCTTGCCTAAAGAAGGAGGTTCCTTAGAGTATAGGCTTCCCTCTAGGTGAGAGTTCTAGGAACCAATCTGTACCAGTGTACCAGTTGGTATCATTGGGAGGAGCTGCATGGGCATCAGTGACTTTTTTGAAGACTCTTTCCACGTGTTTGCCCATTTCATGATGGGTGATTTAGAGCACACTTGCCCATACCACACTGAGTGTTCAGAAGTTTTTGAGCAAAAATGCCTTGATCCCCATGCGCTACCCTCCTTATTCACTGGATCTTACCTTGAGCAACTTTATTTTTGTTTCCCCAGATGAAAAATGTTCTCAAAGGGAAGCATTTCGGCACTCATGTGGAAGAGGTGAAACAAAAAATGGCAGAAGCACTAAAAGGCATCAAAATCGACAAGTTCAAAACTGTTTTGAACAGTGGAAAAAATGTCTTAAGAAGTGTATTGTGGAGGGGTGGGAGGGGGGACTGGATTGGGAGTAAAAAGGAGAAAACTGTATTTGAACAATGATTAAAATAAAAAAAAAGAAGTGTATTGTATCAAATGGAGAGTACTCTGAAGGCTACTGAAATTTCAACATATAGAAATAAATACACAATTTTTATAAATAAATTTAGGATTTTTTGGTAGTTACTGTGTAGTTACTAACATATCTATATACCTATGACAAATACACTTATACATCCTACTTATAATGTACATATGTATGTATTTTATGAGACTTAAGAGAAACTTCTAAATATGGAAATGAAAACTGGAAAATAATTTTATACTTTTAGTAATATATGAATAAACATGTATCTTAAAGTCATTATCCAAGATTTAAAAATAAATTCAGCATGATGAAAATTTTATGTAATTTTATCAAATAATGTCTAAATAATAGCAACAGTTTCGATATGTAAATTTCTCCAGAATTGTATTTTAGATATGTAGAAGCATTCATTTTGAGACATGTGCTCAATTTTTAATTAGTGTTTTGCCATAATATTAATTGCACCTCTTCAAGGTTTATTTTTTGCTATCTCTACAGATTGACCTTGCTAAAATGATTATTCAATTTTGATAGCATTCAGTTTTTGAAATGTGGTAAAAGGAAGGGATTAAATAACTTTAATACATCATTTAGCCTTTTTCTGCTAGACCCTCTCTGTGTATCCTGGAAACATCTCTTTGTGAAATGCATTGACTGTCTCAGGCTGACCTCTTTAGTAACTGGCTTCACAGGGCATTGGTTTCTATGCAAACCAGTGCTGACTGCTCCTCATCAGCCATCCTTTTTTTCTAATTATCTTTTTTTTATTGTTTGTGCCATTAAAGATATTCTTAAAATTTTTTCAAGGACTAGAGAAAAGCTGAATAAATGAAATGGATGAAATGTTCATTTTCCCCTTAGTAAATATATACATATACCAACTGTCTTTTGTATTCTGCGATTTCTTTTTGGTTTTAACTAATGCATGTGTCTTGTGAAAGCACATGTTTCCCACCACACAGGGTAAAGGTGGCCTATGATTGCATGTGCTATCTCGTCATTTTTATGGCTGATTAGTATTAAATATGTGTAATGGGCAAAGATCAATTTAAATGTGCTCAGGAAAAAGTTTTTATTGTGTGGCTTGTTATCAAGTAGAAATCAGTTTTATGTCAAATTTTGTCCACCAAAATATTTAAGATATATACTATAAAAATTTGGTAAACTTTTCAAATGATCATAAATTGATCATGTTACATACAGATTAGAAAATACAAGAATGTGGAAAATGTATAAGGTAGACTGAAAATTCAGGAGTCAGAAAGAGAGGAGAAACAAAAGCATGATAAGCAGTAAACAAAATATGTGTACACAGATAAAGAATAAAACTATTTCAACAAAAACAATGTATTGTTTCTTCTTAGTTATCTGGTCTCTTCTCAGTTTCCTTGACATTTGTGAAAATGTTAGAATTTTTTAAATTTAAATCACTATGTTTGTAATACCTTCTCTCCTTTACCACCAAATCATTTTTGTCAGCCAAAAAATACTCATGAAAAACTACTTCTCTGTGTCTACTTCAACAATTGACTGAAACAAGTGACTATGCTTCAGTAATTGTGGCATTCAAGTAACACATTATTGCTTCTTTCAGTTTGTGATTTCAGTAAGTCCTTCAAAGGAACAGCCAAAAAATCAATGTCAGGTGTCTCTGAAGAAGGTTTTCTAATTAATTTTTTAAAATATTTTTAATTTTTATTTATTTTTAGAGAGGGAAGGGAGGGAGAAAGATAGAGAAAGAGAAACATCAATGTGCAGTTGCTGGGGGTTATGGCCTGTAACCCAGGCATGTACCCTGACTAGGAATCGAACCTGCGACACTTTGGTTCCAGCCCGCGCTCAATCCACCGAGCTACACCAGCCAGGGCTTTGAAGAAGGTTTTCTAATGATTGTCTTATCGTTTGTTTACTTTGGGAAAAAATGTTTTTATAATATAACACTGTCGCACAGACATATCTAGGCCTCTGGACGGTGACACCATCCCTATGACTCCTCAGTGATAATAGGAGAATTGGCTTGATCAGCCTAGAGTTCTTAAAATACAGATTCCTGAAATTGTTTTAACACATGAATTGCCTAAAAGTCTAGTGGAAATACAGATTTTAGGGCACTGCATTTTAGATTTGGGTCCATTATTTCTTGGGCTAGGTCTAGGAGTCTGTTTTTGAAGCATATTCCAAGTGATTCCTATAGAGCTTCTTTAAGGATCTTCATTTTAGTAAAATGTAAATAAGCCAGGAGGCTGCTTCTGTTCAAATGTCCATTCTGGGTATCAGAAATTTTAGGCATTGCACAGGTTAGGCAGCTTTTTGTAACCATAATTGAAGTGATACAATAATTTAGAATTTGTGAAGGTAAAAATAGTTAAAATTACTGAGACCACATTATTCAATGAGAACTATCAACGTTCATTAAGTGTTGATAACCAAAACAAGTATGTGTTATAATGCATTCTTTTGCACTAAGAAATCAGTAACTACTTAGCATCATAAGATTATTATTTTTTAATTAGTAAATTTGCTTTTCCCAACCAGTAGTGAAATTATACAGTACTGCTTGTTTGGTTACCATATTGTTCTTGTTTTGATTCAAACATATTAAATCAATATCAAAATACTTGAAGCTTTTTCATTATTTTTGATCAAAGCGCATCACAAGTAGGGAGGTAGGAATACTAGTATTATTGCTGTGTTACCCTTAGGAAGGTGACATTGGAAATGCCAACACCATACTCTTCTTTTTCTTCTCCATTACCAGATGTAAAGAACCAAAGTAAACAATCTTTAATTTTTTCTTTTTCTTTTTTAATTTTTAATTTTTTAAATTTTAATTGTTGTTCAAGAACAGTTTTCTGCCTTTTACCCCCTCCCAGCCCACCCCTTCAGCCCTCCCCACCTCCCTCCCATTTCCATCCCCTTGTTATTGTCCATGTATAAAGGACACATGGATAATTTTTTTCTTTTATTTATTTATTTTTTAATTCTCTATTAAGATGTCATTAACGTGCCATATCTGGAATTCTAAAAGCAGAGATCTATAAAAATTGGACAATTCAAAGAGAATAGAAATTTTAACTGGAAGAATTTCACCTAGAAAACGTAGCAGAAAAATGATTAAGAGGGAACTGGGAAACAAAAGCCCCGTTTCTCAGATGTACCCATTTGTGGAATCACTTAGTATAGTTGCTAAAAATACAGATTTGGCAGATGACAGGTGGGCCTTGTAATCTATATGTTCAACAACTGCACAGATCTTTCTATGACCATGCAGGTTTGGTAGACACTGAAACAGCATTAGCTTGGAGAGGGCATGTTTGCACAAGTCTTCATCCCTGAATCCAGGAGGAACTTATGACCCTGGCACCAAATGCCAATGGGACTCTGGTCACAAGGCTTTTATGGTCTCTATAAACTTTTAAAATTTGACTTTCTTTGTAGTACAATTCACACACAATAAAATGTACAAATTTTTAGTGTGCTTTTGAATGAGTTTTTGTCTCTATACATGTAGTTCTAATGATGAAATGCTTGGGGCATATTAATATTTTGAGAAAATTGTAATTACTCATTTAAAAATTAAAAACAATTCTCCATTTGATCTTTAAAAAAACTTAAAAGTAGAAGCCCTCAGAAAATGCCTTGGGATATCTGTTAATAACTTACTGTAGCTTCACTATTTTGACTATGAATGCCTTCATATCTGATTGCTTAGTCTTGGTGAAAACAAGTTATTTTCCATGAGGCTTTTACATGTCCTTATTTCAGTGTTGAGTTGAAGTTCCATATTTAAAGACATTACACTGAGAGGTGTAACATTCAATAATTATACTGACTTTATTCTAATTTTGAAAAATATATGACAATCTTAATAACTTTAGCAAGGAACTAAAGAATACTATAGAGATTATATTTGTAAAACACAATCAAATCACCTTTTTATGTTACTTTTGCAGAAATTTATGAGACTTTGCCAATACTACAGAATGCTGTGCATATTGCCATGTTATTTTTGAAAATTAAGTAACCCCTGCACTTCACAATCATTTAGGATATTAGGACATGCGTACTCTAGGTGTTGTGAACTGCAAAGGTAGTAGAGGACAGACGGTGCTATGAAACATCATCTAATTCAGATCTTTTACCAGCAAGCCTATACAAAAACAAAACCACTACTGAATAACCTTGTAACTTATGACTTTATTTTATTTGTATTTGCTTAACAAATAACAATAAACACAAAAAGTATATTCATTAAATAGATAACCTTGATATATGTTTCATCATCAGTTACTGCATAGGTCCAGTGGTCAAGAACATGTTCTAACTCAGTGATGAAGAGTGCTCAGTAGACTTTGAAATTTTTTTCTAATATGATTTTCAAATTCTGGGTAAACTTTGTAAATTGTATATGTATTTGAATGATTTTCTTTGTTCTCAAAGAAGTGTCTATTGACCATCTGGAGTGCTGTTTATTTCCATTTATAGAGTTTTACTTAAACTACCTTTTATGTAAATGGAAAGAATTCCTTTTATAGTTCATTCAAATATACTTCTTTCAACTTTTTAAAGTCTAAGTTTTAATAATGTTACTGATTTGTGTGTTTTTAATGTATCAGTGAGGCTTTCATTCTTTTCTGTTTGTCTGTGTAGTAATTATGAGCACAAAGTACTACCATCTACTTCCTTCAGTTTCTTGTCTTCATTCCAATGACTTTTCATAACCTAATGTAGATTTCAAGCCCATATTTATGAATGTGAAAATGTATCTTTTGGATAGTAAGAATGAGACATAAGTTCATCCTGATAAAATAAAATTACTTATTGAGTCTAATAGCTACAAGGGAAAAGGGTGGTATCCTTGAACTAGATTTGGCATTGGATGTCCTATACATTGAAACTCTAAATGTGGGGTCTTTGAGAAAATCATTGGTATGATTTAGGGTAGAGTTTCCTTGTGAAAGAGACTGAGTTGTCAGGGTTTTCCATTCAGAGTCATTTCTAAAGTTCATGTTTATTATATAACACTTATTCTACTATTTTTATTTGAAGAAAATAATTCTAAAATCATTACAAATATTCCCAAAACAATTTGAAGTTAAATAATGCATAAAAGGGGAATATTCTCCTCATCAAAACTATCATTTATATTCAATTTACTAATTTCCAGTTCATGCTGTGTCATTTATCATTAATTATCCTGAAACTTAAATCTAAACACCCCTCTCCCACAAGAATACAAGATATATTTAAATTCTACATATTTGTATTTTAAAATTATTTTAGTAAATAATACTTTTTAAAAGAGGCAGGAAAAATTTAGTATATAAATGAATGACATGATGTTCTGACTTCCACAAATTTAAGGCAATTAAAGTTTAATAAAAAACGCTAGAGTTAATATACTGTAAATCCTAAAGCTTTTAAGGATTTATCTATAAATGTATATATATACACACACACATATATATAACTTATAATGATAACCAACCATTCATATTAATCAAAAATAATTTAAGGCCACATATGTGTACATATAACTTTATAGAAAATTCCACTTGAAAATGTACTCCATTTTTTGTGAATATATTATTAAAATGACTCAGACAACAGAACTTACATTTTCTGCCTATAATAATCTTATGTTTCTGACTAAATCATTTAACCTTCTCGAGCTTCAAGGTCTTCATTGGCACTGCTGGGAGATAGATGCTATTATTTTGTAAATTATAAGTGTAGATGGCTTAAGTTACTCATCAAGGACAAAAAGCCAAGAACCACTAGCAAAACCTTACAGTTAAGCTGTGTCCCATGACCTGATTTACTATAACACACTTTCATAAAAATAAGGTTTTATCTTTGCTGTATACTCAAGGTAAACTGAGAGAGAGAGAGGTTAGGATATTCACCCAAGATTTTAGGGTTGATAAATGTCAAAGCTGAGACTTTTGCATACAGAACTTCTAGTTCTTATTCTAGTACCAAGCAGTCTACTAAAGGGAATACCTCATGGAGTTCAGTAGTACCAAAAAGGAAAAAAAAATCTAAAAATAATGCCTTGTGTGCACTACATATATGCTCACAATATATAAATTGCAAATAAATATATGTGAGAGATATATCTACATATGCATACACATATACATACACATATACATATACATATACAGTTTTCAGCAGATCTAGTCTCCTCCCCCAAAATTGTTAATACATGTACATGCTGAATATCATGCATACTATTTGTTTTCTTCTTTCTTTTCTTCTCTTTTCTTTTCTTTTCTTTCTTTTCTTTTCTTTTCTTATGCATACTATTTTGTACCTTGTTTTTTTTACATTGGAGGATCTGCCAATTGAGTCACTACATACTTTTTTTTTAAATGGTTGTACATTTTTCTGTTTTAAAGATTTTATGTATTTATTTTTTAGAGAGAGGAAGGGAAGGAGAAAGAGAAGGAGAGAAACATCAAGAAGGAGAGAAATATTGACATTTGGTTGCCTCTCACACATCCCATATTGGGGACCTTGCCCGCAACTCAGCATGTGCCTAAGCCTGGGAATTGAACCAGTGACCCTTTGGTTCACAGGCTGGCACTTAATCCACTGACCCACACCAGCCAGGGCAATTTTCTGTTTTCTATGTCTACCATAAGTTACTTAACTTGTTATTCAATAAGAAACTTATAGTTTCCAATTTTTGCTATAATGAACAAAACTACAGTGAATATACATCGTTTGAGTGTGTGCTATTATATATGTATAAAAGAAGGACCTATGGGTGTAATTGCTGGGTCAAAAAAACTTACACATTTTTTAAAAAGATTTTATTTATTTATTTTTAGAGAGGGAAGGGAGGGAGATAGAGAGAGAGAGAAACACCAATGTGCGGTTGCTGGGGGTTATGGCCTGCAACCCAGGAATGTGCGCTGGCTGGGAATCGAACCTGCGACACTTTGGTTCGAAGCCTGCACTCAATCCACTGAGCTATGCCAGCCAGGGCTTAAAACTTACACATTTTTAATTATAATAGATATTCTCAAAATTGCTCTTTACCAAGTTGGCAGCAATTTTCTATGCAGCTTCTCATATGAGAAAGACTGTTTTCTATATACTCTCTCACAGCATTATCCAATTGTTTTATTCCTCAAGGATGAAATATTATCTGGCAGTTTTAATTTTTTATGTCTTATAATGAGTTATTTTGAGCATGTTTATTTTCTAAGAACCTTTTTGTCTGGATAATGTCAGTTCATATCTCTTGCCACTTTTTGATTGGACCATCAGTCTATTTTTTATAGACTCAAAGGCATTTTGTTTAATTCCAGAAATTAAATCGTGGCCTTTGATAAGAATTACCAAAATTTTCTCAATTTGTCTTTTAATATTCTCTTTGTTTAGAGTGTTTTGGGCAAAGAAGTTCATATTTACATATATATATATATATATATATATAATCAATATTGTCTTTGTAGCTTTTGAGTTTTAAAATATACTTGGATGCATTTCCTATTCAGTTTTTATTATTTTTCCAAAGTAGAAGGGAATGAATAAGACAACTTCTTGTTTTCTTCTAGTACTTTTATGTTGTTTAATGTTAAAATTTTAAATCTATCTGGGAATTATTTTGGAATAGTGGTAAAGTAAAAACCCAATATTTTTCCTCCAGATGATTATCCTCTTTCTCTAATATTATTTATTGTATAATCTTCTATTTTCCCAAAGATATGCAACATAAACTTTAAGATCCAGATGTTTTCTTTTTTACAGTATTTTATAAGCTATTGAATAGTTGTCAGCGCTTTGTTAACCAAGTTTAGCACATAGTAAGGAGGCATTGTCATACTTCATAAGCCCTCAATTACTCTGGAAGCAGTAAGCACTGGTTTGACCACATATAATTGTTTACTTAAATATTTATTGTAGTGCAACTTCCATAAGTATGATTTAATTAATGATTAGTGGTAAAGAGAGGAAAATCAAGTCAGCAAGAGAATACACCTATTTATGAAAAATTTTGAGATATGTAACAGTATCAGTCTCAGGAAGACTCAATCATTAAATGCTAGAGCTGGCATGTGGAAGTCTATAGGTTTATTTAAACGTAGATCATCTTAAGATATTTGGAAGTGTGTGGGATATTTAAATAGACTGTACAGATACCCCTAAATATGCAATAATATTTATGTTTTGCACTTATTTTTTATTATCTACTAAATTTAAAAAGTCACCTCATGGTCATATCTCTAATAGTTGAGAGAGAAATAGAATATGCTGCCTCTGGCAAAATGCTTCATGGGAAACTAGTCACTATTGTAACATGTGATTGCAGCATGTTTACTCTCATGATCAACTAATATTCTTACAAATAAAAATGATCTGATAAACTCTGGGACTTCACCCAGGTAATTCAGATAGTGCTAAAGAGATTTATTCCAAGACTATGCTCAGTATATATGACAGGCTAAACTCCAAAATTATACACACTTTAAGGCAAAGAGCATGGCCTTTGGAGATAGAAATACCAGCCTCTTCCATTCACTGTGTACATTGACCCTTGTTTTCCCCACCTGTAGCTCTAGAACAACTGTTCATTTCATGTTAATTTTGTTTAGTGTAAAACAAAATGATGAGAAAAAAATAGCACAGTACTTTACATAAAGGCTTAGTAAATGTGAGCTTCCTTTCCTTTTCTCCCCTTTACTGGAAAATATTTTCATGTCATAATACTAGATGTTTCAGTAAATTTTAACAATTTCCTCTAATAATTCACCCTATATATTATTATCATTTTCAAGTATTTTTATTCTTTGATGTCATTTCTTGTGGAAATTAGCTTTTAAATGTAAATTCTTTTTTCCTTAAGAGTAAAGTAACTTTATAATGTGATATTATAGAACCAAAATATTTCAAGTAATTGGCTATTTCAATCAATATATTAATTTTTATAATAAAAAACAACATAGAGTTGCATAACATTGTATAACTTCAGTGTTTAAATAACTTGATATCTGATCATTTTCTTTATGTTTTGAATGCAATTATGTCTATGTTACATGGCATGTCACTTGCCTTCACAAATTTATCTTCTATTGGTGTTTTACTTAAAATTACATTGCTATTAGTGGTCTTGAAGGAGAAAATGTAAGCTCATGACACGTCAAAAACATTTCTTGGGCTTGCTGACATTAAGTGCTGCTGTTGCAATAATGGAAGAGATTTTCTCCAAACAAATAGCATGTATTCTGCACTTTTATTACTCCAAGTGACCAAAAGATACTCAAATTGAATTTCATCTTATTTACTTATAAATTCTTATTTTTTGCTCAATGTAGAAAATAAACTTAGATGTTATTTATCACAACAAAACACATGTAGAAAGAGATATAATTTAAATATCCCTCCTTATATCCATCTTTATTTATTGTTTCTTCTTTTGCATTCTTTTGTTCCATAAGACTAACCTTGAAAGCAAGAAAATAATGATGTATATAAATGAATATATCATTTATTTTACATAATGGGATTGCATTCTTGATCTTTTGGAGTTATACTTTAAGGACAAAAGGTAGTTCTGTATGGTTAAAGGTCCCTCATTATTTGATTTCCATCAACAGATTGATCTGTTGGTCTTTCTACTGGTCATAATTTGCTTGTGCAATCCTTATTTCTGTGATTATCCCAGTCACACCACACCTACATTTGTGGCTTTTTAATCTTTAATTTGCTCAGACAACTGTAGTATCTTATTCAGGGTCTATTCTCTGCTGTATTCCTGTTATTATAACTGCAAAACTTAACATAATTTTAGTAGACTTCAGTGGACATATTATCATTAGGGTGATGAAATTTAGGGAAAAAAGGAAAGAGATTAATGAGCCAGAGGAATATTTGCATTCTTTTTAAGGGAAGACATGAAAACAAGAATCTAAGAAGGAGGAAAAAGGAATTCCAGGAACTGAAGTTATTTTGTCTACCTTGAAGAGGAGGATCCAAAAATATTTTATAGTGATTCAAGATGTATGCAAATAAAGATGAATCAATAAAATTTCTTAATTTTAGACTTAATATTTTATTCTAGAGGAAAAAGAGGAAGGGTGGAAAATAATGTTTGAGAAGGGAACATTAAATTCATAGAATGACAGAACTTTACTTGAAATGGAGCTTATTCTGTAGCTGAGAATATTGAGACAAATGTGAAGTAATTGCTCAGTCTCAAATGTAACTATTCAGTAGTTCAGCAAGATCTGTCTTGCAGACTGACATCCAGTCAGCTGAATAGGATGGCCAGTTGCCATGGGTATGAGGTAGAGTTGTGTTAAACTTCCAAAATTATGCTGGTTTTAGAACTAAATACATGGTTAAACAAACAAATGAAACTCATTGTTCTTGAAATATTATGACATGAGGAAAGCATTAAATATCCTGTGGATTAATTAATCATTTGGCCTTATTTAACAGATATTTATTAAGTGTCTACCAGGATGAAACTCTTAAATAGTCTTTGGGCATCAGCATCAAAGACTGCCTACATATTCTCTTCTTTCTTTCTTCTATTGCCTGTCCCTTATCTTTGGCCAAATATCAAATTTATTTCTCTTTTATAACTTTTCCTATTAAAAACAACTTTAAAAAATTGAATTCTGGTCAAGTTCAGAGATATTGGGAGAATAGTTATGGTCTACTCTTTTTGTGTATTGTTTTTCATTTTTTTAAATTGAGGAACATGTATAAAGGACACACGGGCAAAGCCAAAGAGGGTAGGTTCAAGGGTGGGAGGTGGGGATGGGTCGGGTGAGGGTACACAGTGGGGTGAAAATGGAGACAACTGTACTTGAACAACAATAAAAAATAAAATAAAATACAAATTGATTAATTAATCTTACATATTCAAGAAACTTTGACAGACTTGATTTGTAGGTCCACATTTCATTTGGCCTATCAGATATTTTTATTACTACTATTACTATTTTCTAGTTTTTTAAAAATAATATAATTTCAAATTAGAGCCATGCCATGTTAGTAAAATTATATAACCCATTCCCTAAGCCACAGTTTCTTTGTATACAACACAAAGATATTAAAACCTACTTTAATACAGTTTTGTAATAATTAAATAAGAGCATATGAACATGGAACTATTTATAGAGTCAATCATTAACCTATTTCTATATATTTTAAATATTTCATATATATTTGGATGTGAATTAGACTTTGTACAAAGATCATTTTTCTTCTTATTTTATTCATCATCTACATTATTCCAGAATGATCTGGCAAGTGATTATATGAACATAATAAGAAAATAATATCTTTATTCAGCAGGTTAGATTCTGGAAGATGAATGGTTTAAGGGAAACCTACAAACAGGAAACTGTTTGGCACCAAATGTTTGAGGATGCGTTGAAGTTCTTACTTAATATTTTTGGAAGACGACGAAAGAAATTTATTTGGAGCCATAAGTTATCATGCTTATCTAATAAATATGGCTATTTAGTACAATGCACAACAATAAATCAAATACCATAAATCAGATAAGGAAACTGAATATAAAAGGTAGCATGCTGTTAAGTCTAAAAAGAATAATTTTAGTAGCATGAAAGAGAGAAAAACAATGTTTATAGGTCCCCTTATTTCATGTTCTAAAATATTACTCTAACTTAAAAAAAAATCATTACCTTCATATACCAACAAAGGAATAGGATAAGAAATAAAATTCAGAAATAATTTATCCAAATGAATTATAATTTCAAAAGTAAACTTCAATTATCTGAAGTTTTCTTATATGAAAAGGGATCCCCCCAAATTGGGATTATCTCCTGGAGATTGGGCCCCTTTACTACAGGTTTCCTTCATTAGGTGAGTGTTCTAGGAACCTATCTGTATCAGTGTATCAGCTGGTGTTATTGTGAGAGGCTGCATTCAGTTTCAGCAAACCTTATTTGAAGACTCTTTCAACTATGTTTGCTCATCTCATGATGGCTGATTTTCAAGCATGCCTGTCCACACTGTATTGAGTGTTCAGCAGTTTTTGAGCCCAAGTGGCATGACCCCTATGCCCCACACCCCATTCACCACATCTCACCCCAAGTAACTTTTTTTTGTTTGTTTGTTTCCTGGCATAAAAAAAGTCCTCAAAGGGAAACATTTTGCTTACGTGGACGAGAAGAAACAAAAAATACCAGAAGCACTAAAAGGCATCAAAATCAATGAGTTAAAAAAACTGTTCTGAGCAATGAAAAAAGTTTGGATAGGTATATTGCATCAAATGGATAGTACTTTGAAGGTAAGTGAAGTTTAAACATAAAAATATATACACTTTTTTTGGGGGGGGGGTCCTGCCTTACACTCTCTTTCCCCAGAATTCCCATTAAGTAAACTATTAATTGTTTTATTAAGATTTTCTTTAAGTAATGAAATAAAATAGATGATAGATGACAATTCAGTTTAAACATTTACAGCTTAACATTTAAGATTGTATCTTCATTTGTTACATTTTCTTTCTTAAACTCAGTAAAATCAGACTTGAATCAACATTCCAACAGAAGTGGTCTTGATTCACTTATAACTTTCACATTTTAAAGCCAGTGATTATTTCTCAATCTTCATCATCTTTGATCTGTCAGAAGCATTTCACAAAGTTCATGAGTTCTTAATTCTTTTTCTAAATTTTATTTTTATTAAATTTATTAGGATGACATTGTTTAATAAAATTATGTTTCAAGTGTACATCAACTTGATACATGAAGTTGATACATCAACTGTACATTGATTGTGTGCCCACAGTCCAAAATCAAATCTTTTTCTATCACCATACAACAGTCCTTAGTCCTTAATATACTTCTTTTACTTGGCTTCTAGGATATCTCACTATTTTTCCCCCTAAATCAAAAGTGATTTCTTCTTAGTTTTCTTTGATGGTTCCTTTTCCCCTTGACCACTTCATATTGAAGGTCCTCAATTATTAGTTTTTGGGCCTCTCTATAGCTTAAACAGAAATCTGGTGGCACCCAAACTTAAATCTCAAATTTAGACCTTTATCTTAAACTTCAGATTCATATACCTTACTTGTAAAAGAACACTACCTAGATAAATGTAGATCCCTCACATAAAGACACAGATGCTACAAAGAAAGAACATAACATTTTAAAAATATATTTTATTTATTTATTTTTAGAGAGAGGAAGGGGGAGAGAAGAGAGAGAAACATCAATGTTTGGTCGCCTCCTGTATGCCCCTCACTGGGGACATGGCCTGCAGCTCAGGCATGTGCCCTGACTGGGAATCAAACCAGCAACTCTTTGATTCATAGGCCAGCACTCAATCCACTGAGCCACACCAGCCAGGGTGGAAAAAGCAATTTTAAAGTTCTGTCAACCCAGAATTCTATATACATTAAAAATTCTGGGGAATTTTTATTAAATAAAAACATTTTGTGATAAAGGAACACTAAAAGGATGTATTGCCAGCTGACCAGTCTAAAAGACTTGTTAAAGAATGCTCTTCAGACAGAAATATGGAACATAATAAGGAAAAGAAGAGTTGAAATGGTAAACATTTGAGTATATTTAATATCCATTTTTCTCCTGTTGAGTTACCTAAAATATGTTTGATGGTTGAGAGGAAAAATTATAACACAGTCATGAAATTTTCAATGTATTCTACAACATAAATAGAGGGAGGACAGAGAACCTTGCAGATGGTGTGGTTTTTACAATTACTTAAGGTGGTGAAATACTGACCCTAAGTTGTTTGTGAAATATTAGATAAATACATATATATATATGTATGTGTGTATATATATATGTATATACATAAAATTTGTTGTTGTTCAAGCACAGTCCTATCTAGTTTCTCACCACCACTTTCTCCCACTTCACCCACTCCCTCCTACCACCCTCAATCCTTCCCTCCTTTGGCTTTGTCTGTGGGTCCCTTATACATGTTCTTTGATAACCCTTTCCCTTCCTTTCCCCATTATCCCCTTCCTCCCTCCCCTCTGGTTACATCAGTTTGTTCTTTATTTCAATGTCTCTGGTTATATTTTGCTTGCTTGTTTGTTTTGTTGATTAGGTTCCACGTATAGGTGAGATCATATGGTATTTGTCTTTCACCGACTGGCTTACTTCACTTAGCATAATGCTCTCCAGTTCCATCCATGCTGTCGTGAAGGGTAGGAGCTCCTTTTTGCTTTCTGCTGTGTAGTATTTCATTGTGTAAATGTACCACAGTTTTTTGATACATTCATTGGATGTATGGATGGCTACCTAATTTACTGAATGCATTGGGATGACATTGGCTAATAAAATTATATAGCTTTCAGGTGTACAATTCTATAATATATCTGTACATTGTCTTGTGTGTCCACGATCCCAAGTCAAGTCTCCTTTGATCACCATTTATCCCCCATTTACCCTCTTCTACCTCCCCCCACCCCCTTTCCCTCTGGTAATCACCATACTGTTGTCTGTGTCTATGATTTTTTTTTTGTTAATTCCTTTACCTCTTCTACACAGCCCTCAAACCTCCCTCCCTTCTGACAGGTATTGGTCTGTTCTCTGTATCTAGGCACAAATATTATACTGTGATTTTTAGGGAAGTTTTAGATTCATAGAAAAATTGAGAGGATGATACAGAGTTTGTCCTTATCCTCCCTTGTCTCCACATGTACATACAGCCCCTATTACTATCAATATCCCTTAATAGAGTGGTACATTTGTCACAACCAATGAATGTACTTTAACACATAATTTTCATCCAAAGTCCTAATTTACATTACTGTTCACTCTTGCTGTTATATACTCAGCGGGTTTGGACAAATGTTTAATGACATGTATTCACCACTATAGTATCATATAAAGTAGTTTAACTGTCCCTAAAATACTCTGTGCTTTGCCTATTCTGGATATAAGTTTTCAAATTGTTAGTAAATACCAAGGAGCATGATTACTAGATCATATGGAATGAGTTGGTTTAATTTTGGAACTTCCAAATCATCTTCCAAAGCAGCTGTTCCATTTTGCATTCCCCACAGCAATGAGTGAAAGTTTCTGGTGCTTCACATCCTCACCAGCAGTTGATGTTGTTAATGTTTTCGATTTTGGCTCTTTCAGGTAAGTGTGCTGTGGTATCTCATTGTTGTGTATTTTCCTGATCATTGGTTAGGCTTTGGAAAAAATCTCAGTATTCTATGTGCTTTGTAAAACTTAATTTATTTTGATATGCATACTCTTATTTTCTCAATTTATTCTTCCTTATTTGATTTGCATGTTGAAATTATGTTTATTATATATCCCCAGTAATATTGAATTATCTTCTTTAAAGTATGGTAAATTAAATTGAATTAATGGTATAAAAAACAATGCAGTCATTCATTATGTCTCATTCCTCTCTAAATGAGATGAAACAATTGGTGTTTGATCAAAATCAGATGCTTACTTTTTATGCACATAATAGTATTTTCAGAAGAAAGTATAGTTACTTAAATATAACTTGTCTTGCAATTTGAGGGCAGTAGAGGACTTCAGGCTTCAAAGATATAGAATATTTCTCCTTAAGGCTTTTAAGGGAAATCTGAGTTAGTTATTTGAAGATTTCATTAGCTTAAACAATATTTTGGGAACATCATTTTGCCAATAGGAAGTACACATCTAAATGTGATATGGGTCTCTTTCTTTCTTTTCCTTTTATCCTCATTTTTTCTTCTTTAACAAGATGGAAACAACATTATTTTACTGTAACAGAAAACTATTGAATAACAGTTTTAAATAAAGTGAGGTAACAAATAATAAATACTTGTTTCTTTTATTATATGCATTGAATTTCCAATCCTTTAAAAATAATATTTGCATACCAATAAAGCAGGATACAGAAGTTGTTTCCATAAACTGTCTGAAAAAATAACTTTAAAAAGCATTTAAAAAACACATTTTGATTTTAAATTTCACTTGCCTAAATATCTAAAGAAAGGATTCAACTGAAATTTCATGTTAAATGTATAAAAAAATTGCACTTTACTGAAAGTATGGTTGCTTTGTTGAATGAGTGGTTTAATCATTAATTGTAAAATGCTTATGTAATTTGTTCTGTTATTGAGTAGTGCTATGAAAAATAGGGCAGATACAATGACTTATAGTCACATAGAGATGCTAATATGTTAGAAATTAAATAATCAAATGATCAGATTCTAAATGAGGATGCAAACATTGTAATTACATTGAAGTGTCACTAGTATTATGATGAAGTGCCTTTACATTTAAGTTAATGCAGAGAGCAATGGGGGAAAATGGGGACAACTGTAAATGAACAACCAAAAAAGTTTAAAAATTAAAATAAAAATAAAAAAAAATAGAGTGAATTTGGAATTTTAAGATATATCATTGCTGTCAATACATTTAGTTTTAAAGTTGTATGGCTTCAATAGTTTCTCTGAGTGTTTATAATGTATACGACACTTAAGGAACACAAAGATAATTAGACCACATTAGCATATAGTCTTCATTCTCAAATTAATTTGTAGCTTAGCTTCAAATTTATAAATTTCTATATGCATATCCTGAGGCTGAATAAAATGTAGTTTTTAGAGATCAAAGGGAAAAATACTGGATATGCTGAGTGGCACTTGAAGTGGAAAGAACGTAGGCAGTTGGGGGTTGAGAAGCAGACTGGGGGGACATGTCTGGGGTGTGCAATAAACTGTATGTGGGACTGCTAATCCCTCCAAATTTTAGAAACCTTGATACTGACTGTAGTGTCTCTTATATGTAAGTTTCCTCCTCAACAGAAGGATATTTGTATTGATTTCTTTTGTTTGTAACTTCTGATGTCCTAAGAGATTAAAAGCCAAAGCCATTCAAGGTGCCTTATCCTCATTGTGGTTTCATTGTCTCTGAGTTTACAGTAAATAAAGTGGCTGAGGCAACAGCAGACAGTCACTGAAAATGGCCTGAGAACACATTGTCCCTTCAGATTGAATGTTGAATAAAGGATTGGGTCCCTATATAGATTACCAAGCTAAAATATTATAAATATAAATTAACATGTAACAGATACTGATCATCATGTAACATTTCTGTAGTGTTTCCGAAGACACGGGAAAATTGTTGTAAACCTTGGTTATCATGTTCGCTTTCATCCTGAGTGATGGCTATTTTTTTCCAGGTCTTGGAGTCTTCCCTTCGATAGGAAGGGGCTTGAGATATTATTACTGTCATTTTCTTCTAGCTGATCTCTATTTAAGGTGAAAGAGACGATATTGAATGACCTTCATATTTCCTGAGTTTTACGCTTTACTAAAATGGTAACATTATTAATAATATTATAAAAGAAGCATTATTCACAATTTAAAATGAATCACCCCTCTTTAATACCTGGTTTTATGTACTTTTTACATGTTGACATTCAGCAACCTGTCTTTTGATTTCAGAGCTTATTGTTCTGTACATATAAACTCAGATTCACTGGGTTTTCATTGTGACATTAAAAAACCTGGAATAAATTTATATATGCACAATAATTTTATTGTTCCTCCAAGCTGATGTTTATTTATCTAAAAATGGAATAGTTTCATTTTGCTATTCTAAACTTATGTTTATTAGCTTACTAGTCAACCAACAGTTATTTATTATGTATCTACTCTGTTTTTAGAGTGGATTTTAAAGTAAAAGAAAATGTTTTATGTTATATGGGGAGAAAACCTATGATGGAAAAAGTTTTTCAAATTATAAATCAGAGTAGAATTGAACCCACATTTTGCTGGGTGCTTTTGGGTAGATATTACTCAGTCTCAATGGCACCATCTGTAAAATGGGAATTATAAATTCCACTTTGCAGGGTTTGTTAAGGTTTGAAGATTACAGGTACATTATTTAGCTTGTAACATTCATGGCTAAGTCCTACACACCTGAAACTACCAGAAAACACAATAAGGTTTACATAATTTTAGATAGTTATAGAAATTCTGATAAGAGGAACAATCTTAATTAAGAGCTTAGATAATCAAATCACTCCATGCAAAAACTGAAACATGAACAATGGCAGGTCGATTTTGAGGATGGTAGCTGTAGAAATAATGCCACTAAAAGATCTTGAATTATTTCAGGAGAAAGTGGACTCTTCTTACTTTTCATGATTGTCAAGACAATATTGAAGTGAATCTTAAAAGATAGAAAATATGTTTGTCTGACTTTCAGAATTACTTTGTGGCTCTGTTCTTTCTCAACATCCTGTCCCTCAGAGAACTCATCCTTCAGTTGTTGTATCTATAATAAAAATATTAAATTTGTTTTTCTAGTTTCTCTTCTTAAAATTCTATCTAAAAATAGAGGTACAATTCTAATTATATTTTAAATAATATACTGGTAAAATATTTCTTTTATAAATAAGTGAGGTAAAAATTGTTTTTCTAACAGAGGGTTTTTCCTCCCACATACTGTAACCCTTTGGTATAGGACATCTTTGAGGAACTGAAAAGTATCTTTATGCTTTAATAATATGCACTTCCTTAAAAAGTGCAAGATAAACTTTAAAAAGAATGCATTACTTTTTGTGACCCTGAATTATAACTAAAAATAAATGTATTGCTTTTTATTGCCATCTTTTATAAAAAAGGTTACATCAAATGCAGATAATTCCAGCTTCTTGAAGATTTTCATTTAACAGTAAAGTATGATTGGATACAGCCCTGGTTATGTTCACTGCTTGTGCATTAGGACAAGTTGTGTCTTCAGACGTGGACATTATAAAGATCAGTACAATCAAATACTTCATTTATGCTTTAATTATTGCATTAGCTTAAACAAATATTTCAAGATAAGAGTCTAACATTTTTCCAAATTTTCCTGGCTACTAATATCTTTGAATACTTCCTAATTTAAATAAAATTGCCAACATTAGTTTTTCTCATACTAAGGCAGTTGACTCAGGAATCTTTATCATCTCATAAACTGAATATATACAGTCTAATGAATTTGTTTTCCAGCATCTGTTTCTCTCATTCTCCCAAAATGTCTGTTTTTTTTTTAAGGATGAAAAATTCTATATAGAAAGAGAAGGATACTGGATTCAATTTCAAGAAGTTACATTCTTTTTTAAACACATGTGAAACTTCTTGGGTTATATGGTTGAATTATGGTTACTCAACATTATCTATTCTTCACTTTGAGAACCAGAGAGCAAGAAACTCACAGCTGGGTGAAATTCAGGTGTGCTCTTTTCAGGTTTCTTTATTCTGTCAGGAAGTGGTTAAGTACACAATCTATTTAGTTGACCTTTCAGGGCATGCAACAGAGAATGTTGCTTGAGGTATCACTAGGAGAGTGTAACCAAAGTCATTGACAAATAATGTCTCCTCATTCACTCATTTTAAATATTATGTTTTACCATGTATAGGCATATATAAACTCTCTTAATTTCATTTTTCATCACTGTGGGAGTTATATGTATAGAATGAATACTTGCTAATGCACTCAGTGATATTAAGTATTTACTATTTGATAGGCCACTAACTAGTACGAAATTATATGCTAACATAGTTTCAAACATTGACAGGTTTTTACTAAGTCAATTGAAAAATATACACACACATAAAATACATAGAAAATGATATAACAAAGAATTTAATGTGGAATTATATAGGTAATAGAAATTTTTAACAGCCATGGTAAGACATGGGGCACGGAGAAATTTAAAATATTATTCATAATAGTGAAAAAATAGTGGAAACATCAGATTTGAGTCTGAGCATTAGGACTTAAATTTATCAGCCCTGTATTGTGTGAAATATAATTTTTGTAAATATGGTGAGGGAAGTTTACTTCCCAAAATAATTTTTGGTGCAAAATATTTTTTATTAAACCTATTGGGGTGACATTGGTTAATGGAATATGTATAGGTTTCAAGTGTACAATTCTATGATACATCATCAGTATATCGCATTGGGTGTTTATGACCTAAAGTCAAATCTTCACTTTTCACCATATATTTGACCCCACTTACCTTTTACTATCTCCCCACACTCTTCCCACTGTTAACTACCCTACTGTTGTCTATGTCCGTGAGTTTTTGTTTGTGTGTTCACTTGTTGCTTTTAGTTTTATGTCCCCCATATGAGTGATATCATATGGTTCTTTATTTTTTTCTGTCTGACTTATTTCGCTTAACATGATATACCCAGATCCATCCATGTTACCACAAATGGCACTATTTCATCTTTTCTTAATGGCTAAGTAATATTCCTGTGTGTGTGTGTGTGTGTGTGTGTGTGTGTATCACATCTTCTTTATTAAATCATCTAAGGGTATTTTGGTTACTTTCATGTCCTGGTCACCACAAAAAACACTGCAATAAACAAAGGATTGCAAATATCTTTGTGAAAAAATGTTTGCAAAATACTTAACTTACATTTCTTGTAGGTAGCGGTTTGTTTAAATTTTATAAGATCAGTAAGACAAATAAATGTCTTCTCACAGATCCTTTATCTTTAAAGGATAACTTTCCTAACATCAGCAGAGAGAATACATGCTTTTTCTCTTTGGGTTTGTTTTTATTAGGTTTAGTTTATTAGTTAACTTTGTCTAATATTTATTGACTTCTTTCTGTATGCTAAACAAGTGTTTTAAACTATAGATAATATAAATAAAATAACAAAAACAAAAATTACCAAACAGTAAATTGCATAATATTCCATGTTTTTGTCTTACAAAAGCATTTAAATTAAAATGATTTAAATAAATTAGATAAAATATCCAATTGGCAAAAGCTCCAAATATAGAAATAATGTTATTCCATCATAATTAATATTACAAAACAGATAAACTTACAAAATAAATGGAAAATAAAAACAATCACTTTTTTAGTTTTTGATACAGAACATTAAATAACCAAATTAAAATGATAGGGTATTAAAACCAACAACAAGAAAGTCAACAAACAAAAACCACCTGTAAAATGAAGATTCATCCTTAAAAACTATAGTACTGTGCAGCCAAGAAGGGGGCCCAAATAGGCATTTGGAATGGGGTCCAGAACTCAAGGTGTCCAGGAAATATTAAGATGTCCTCACCCCTTCCCCTTCAGGTGTGAGCTGGAGGAAGGGACACACGGAGCAGGGCCATTGAGAGCTGTTTTGCATAGCAACAGCTTTGCAGCTACCCTCTGGTGTGGTCATTTAACATATCTATAACCTTTAACTGGTTACATAGATATGTTAAATGGCTGTGGCCCTGCTCTGAGCCAGGGGAATGGAAGTAACTTCCCCACCAAAATGTAATGGGGGGGGGGAGGGGGGAGGGCAGGTCCCCTGACTTACAGTGCCTGCGTGGAAGCTTGGCGAAGATTGACTCCAGGACATGGGGCCATGCCTGCCTGGATTCATGATGGCAGCCCAGTGAAGCTGGAAGGATAGGAGAGTGCTGGCAGGTGTAAGTGATTATAGGAGAAATCGGAAATGGGGCTGCAGAGGGGGATTGGCTCGGGGCTTTAAACCCAGACATGGCAGCCATTGGAGGTAGAGAACCACATGGTCTTTAGCAGAGTGGGGACCCCCGAGGCTTTAGAAGTGGGAACCACCACCCGGCTTTAGCAGAGATCCCAGCAACACAGCTGATGGTGCTGGGAACTGAGGGAGGCCTACCAGCCGAGACGGATTACTGGGAAGAACTGGGGGCTGCCTGAGCCACGGATTTCTATTTCTTTTCTTGAGATACGGTACCCCAGACTGGGCAAAGGGGGAAGGAAGGACTGTGTGTATTTGTGGGTGTTTTAAGGGACTTTGGGATTTTGATGAAGACATTAGGTCACTACTTTAAGTTTGTATAGCATTAAGTAAACATTTCCTTTCCTTTTCACGACTCTCTGGCATTGAGAGACATCTTTCCTCCTGCGGTGGACATAACAAACCTGGGGGGTTCCTTTCAGTAATAGTATATTGCCCTTTGCCCCCCCCCCTTGTTGTTTGGTAACAGTACTATGATGGCCAATAATAATCAAATCTTATCCTGTTTAATTTTCAAGCAGTTCACTTCTTAAATGACATTGTCTGTAGCTTTTGCTCTGATTTTTTTAAAATCATGATTTATTTTCACTTTGAATTTTTATAAATATATTTCTTCCCTTTTATTTTTATTTATTTATTTATTTAGCAACAGCTTACTCAAATCTGCTACAATAGCTTGGATCATATAATCTTAGCTACTAGAGATTATTAACTATTTGATTTTTGTTTTGTTACAGTGTACAATGAATGTTATTTGGCAATCATTTTTATGGGTGGTCAACATATTTTTATCTTGATAATGTTAGATATATTTTGGCCCGTAAAACAATATTAACCTTATACAAACTGAATCTGGATAATACCTCAGGTCATGCCCTGGCTGGTGTGATTCAGTGGATTGAGCACCAGACTGTGAACCAAAAGGTCACCTGTTCGATTCCCAGTCAGGGCACATGCCTGGGTTGCAGGCCA
The DNA here is from genome assembly GCF_004126475.2 of Phyllostomus discolor. Lineage (NCBI taxonomy): Eukaryota > Metazoa > Chordata > Mammalia > Chiroptera > Phyllostomidae > Phyllostomus > Phyllostomus discolor. The sequence continues at coordinate 29,444,231 of NC_040904.2, read as the reverse complement.
GGTCTCCAGTAGGGGACGCTTGGAAGGTAAGCACACCTTGATGTTTCTTTCCCTCTTTCTCCCTCCTTTCCCCTCTCTAAAAATAAATAAATACAATCTTAAAAAATAGTTCAAATTACATTTTTATGTTTATGAATGGAAGTATTTATCCTCATCCTTTTGTTTTTAAAAATGTTTTAGTCAAATATTAGTAGATATCATTCATAAGATGCTACTAAAGGCAAATCTTTATATGTGCTTCATATTCTTCAAAGTTCTTATTTTATCAGTGGCCTCCTTATGAATAAATTTGTGTCATTTTTTAAATTTTTATTATTTAACAACAGTTTTTTTAAAGATTTTATTTATTTATTTATTTTTAGAGAGGGAAGGGAGGGAAAAAGAGAAAGAGGGAGAAACATCAATGTGCGGTTGCTGGGGTCTGTGGCCTGCAACCAAGGCATGTGCCCCGACTGGGAATCGAACCTGCGATGCTTTGGTTTGCAGCCTGCACTCAATCCACTGAGCTACGCCAGCCAGGGCTCTTATTTTTATTATTGATAAATATTTGCTATTTTTTCATTGTCTTGGTTGAAAATAATTTATGTAAAATTTACACTTCAATTCATATAGGCATGGGTTTACATTTTTCTTATAGAATAACTGCTAGTTTTCGAACTTCATAGAATGAACATATTTCTAATTACATCACTAAAATTTTGGTTTCAATATAACACTTGAATCAGTAAATATATAATTAACAGTACATTGATTAAATAGATAAATAGAGAAGGCTCATACATTATGTATGCTATAATGGATCTATATTATAAGTACTATTTAGAAAACTAAATTATAACTACCTATGGTATCACATGGGTACTAGAAATGGGGGTGATTACTTTTTAAGGTATATAAATATATAATCACTATGGTGTGTACCTGAAACTAATATTATATTGTATGTCAAGAGTAATTGAAAAATAAATTTAAAAAATAAATATCTAGTACTAAAAGTAAACTGGGATATCTCTTGTTGGATAGTAGAGACTAAGAGAAAGAGTGTTTAAGCCTGGAAATGGGTATGTCTTGACCCCTGATAGTCCTTTATTGTGGAGGGTTGTGCCAGTTAAGTCAGTACCACACTGAATTTGGATTTTGTTGTTGCTATGACTACCCTAATTGCATTACAAGCTTCAGATTCCTCTGGAGTTACTTACCTTTGAAGAGTCCTCACTTCCAAACAAGACAGGGGAAGTATAGGATTACAGAGTGTATTTTTCTCAGTGCCTGCTTTATCTTCAGCATTAGGTCTTTTCTTTTTCTTCGTGGCTTAGAGTCTTCATGCTCTTGAACTCAACACTAGACCTGTTTCCTATTTCTCAATGTGCTTTAATTTGGTGAGAGCAAATGCCATTTGTTGTTCTGGTTCAGACTCGATTTTAGACAGCTGCTATAACCCTGGGTTGAAGCCTGGCCTTTTCAGTGATTCTATCAATATCCAACTGGAGGGAGCCCCTTCCCATTGGCCGGGTGCAAGACATCCTTCTGCCACATGTCCGGGCTTCAGCAGGTGTTCATCTATGCCCCGAAGGCACCAGGGCTCACTGCCTTTTCCCAGGCTCTGAAGGCCTTTCTCTGTGGGAAACTTGAGGGAGAAAGTGGAATACTATGTCTTTCTTGTGCTGGTCACCATCTCCTTTTTTTGCCTGCATCATCAGGGAGGATTTCTCAAGACTCCATCCAGTCCCCAGTCCTATGCCTGAGAAGTGTCTGTGAGATGAAAATTTTTCTGGCGTGTGGCTCGCAGGGTTACTGTCATGATAGCCCACACTCAGCCTTAGCAATTTATCACAAAATTAAGGAGTATTCTCACTGGCTTGTTGTCACTGGTGATCAATCCATGTAAGCAAATGTTGCTGTCCTTTGTCCTCTTGCATTCTTCCAATTGTTAACTCAGATTTAACGCAGATATCAAGGTAACAGGTTTACCTGTAATCAGTCAACTGCTGACGAGTTCAAGAAAACTTGTGTTTTCTTTTTTCTAAAAACTTGTGTTTAGCTTTTTGTTGTTGCTGTTGTAAAAGTGGTAGCATTGTGGTGTTTTCAGATTTCTGTCTGCCAGGCAGCAGACAGAATCTCCACACTTGGAAGTGTGAGTGAAACAAACTACTTTGTAATGTTGCCAGAATTGACAAAATGTAGAAATTCTTAACAATGCAGTGCTTGTAGAAAGCTAATGTATTACTCCCTCCAAAACATGTTTTACAACAAATTTTCAGGTTTGTGCTGGCAATGTAGAGGCTATTCAAAGCCTTGTATTAGAATTTTTCAGGGGCGTTTACCAAGGTTAATGGAAACAAGCAGAGCAGTTAATGAGGTAAGTGCCTTATAAGTGACATGCAACACATGGATTTTTTCCCGGATTAGGGTTTTTAAAAAATGTAATTCAAATAATGTAGTCCAGTTTAAAAGTAACTCTAACTATCAGTCTGACTTTATATTGTAGCTATAGATTCTCCAGCTTTCTGGGAAAATAATTACAATATTATTATTTTAACCTTTTTTGTATATTTTGCAAAATTTATGAAAGTTTGTTGATAACATAGCATGGTATTACTATAGCCTGTGGTATCATTGTAGCCTGCATTCTCATTGTATTCTACAATTTTTCTACTGTGTCATAAGAAGATAAGAACTTAAGACTTTTGCACCCAGTGCAAGGTCTCACATATGTCAAGGGACAGTGATTGCTCAAATGGGAATACCCACCTCTTTATCCTCCTTGATTCAAAGTCGACATTGCAAGAGTGGTCATAAAAATCTCAGAATGTAGTGAATATGATAACTGGGAATAGTTTCTTAGTTCACTGGTTCTGCATTGCCTTAAAACTTATTATCTAACTAAAACTTTTGATTTAAATGTGCTTTTAGCCTACATTTTATTCCTAAAAATAAAATGTTTTATGAAATGAATTCTGATATGGGTGAATACTAAAATGAATATTGGAAGATTCTGATGTAATATTTTTTCTTTTTTAAAAATTAAATCTACTGGGGTGACCTTGTTAAAAGATTATGTAAGTTTCAAGTGTACATTTCTATGATACATGATGTATATATTGCATTGTGTGACTGTCCTCCAAAGTTAAATCCTCTTCTGTCACCATATATGTGACATACTTTACTCTTGACTAACCTACCCCCCCTTCTGGTAATCCACCACACTGTTGTCAGTGTCCAAGAGTTTTTGTTTTTCTTGTTTGTTCATGTGCTGTTTTCAGCTTTATATCCCATGTATGAGTGAAATCATCTGGTTCTTAAATTTTTCTGTCTGACTTATTTCTCTTAGCCTGATATTCTCAAGGCCCATCCATCTTGTTGCTCTCTATTTCTTGAGGTTAATGAATGAAAGCAGAATAGTGTGGGAGAAAGTAAAGACCAAAGAAACAAGAGAAACTACTCAAGGCAAAGCCTAGCTCATGGCACAGGACAGGGAACTATGAATTTATATAGAAGATATGAAAATTTCAAATCATGTAAAGCTTTTTCAATAGAAAGGATAAAAACTACTACTTAAAATATATCTACACATGAAAGCAAATCTAAAAAATGACTAAAACTTGATGGAAGTTTACCATTTCAGGTCAATAAGGGAGAGGCTAGAGTTTGCCCTTACACTTAAAAGAAGGAAAAACTGGGTAAACTAGTAATAAATTGCTTTATTTTGAACCGATCAGAAAATGAAATTGTGGGGATAACAAAACAACCTACCTGATTTTCAAGGTCGATATATGTTGTTGCCTGAATATTCATTACTTTAAATGAATATTCATTCATGTTTTATAAATATTCCTAACTTTTTATTGCTGAGTAATATGTCATTGTATGCATATGCCCAGTGTTAAGGGGCACCTGAGTTGTTTCCAGTTTAAGGAAATTACAAATAAAGTTGCTATAAACACTGATAAAGAAAATTTATAGTCAGATTGCCTATAACTATTTGTTGGAATTTTTATTGGACTTCTATTTAATATATTAGTCTAATTATAAAGAATCAATAGCAGTGAAATACTACATTATGTAAACAATGAATACAGTTTATCATACCATTTACTTACATTTTAAATTGATTTTAGAGAGAGAGTGATGAATGGAGGGAGGGTTGGAGGGAATGAGAAAGACTGATCTGTTGTTCCAAGTGTTTGATGCACTCATTGGTTAATCCTTGCATGTGCCCTGATGGGGGATCGACCCGCAGCCTTGTCATGTTGAGATGATGCTCTCACAAACTGAGCTCTCTGACCAAGGCGTCCATTAATTGAGATCTTTGATTTCTTTTTACTGACATTTTGTTGTTTTCAAAATACAAGTTCTGCATATTTTTTAGGTTACACCCAGGTACTGATTTCTATGCTTTCATAAATTATCTATCCATTTATATCTATAGATATATATGCTAGATATATATGTACTTATATTTAGCTTTAGTTTCCCATTGTTATATAGGGACATGGTTGACTTTGTATATTGGCCTTCTATCCCATGACTTTGCTACATTCTCCTCCTGGTTCTAAGGGATTTGGGTAGATTTAATAACATTTGCCATATACATACACACACACACACACACACACACACACATATAATTTTATGCTGTGAATAGAAAGTAAATCACTCATAATTTTTATTACATAGGACTTAGTTCTGCCCATTGAGACCAGTCTATAACGATTATAATTCCATATTTCCATATCACTGCTCTTAATATACTAGAAGTTCTCTTTTATATCTCCCCCGAGGCTTACAGTCATCCAAGCATACACTTATATTGTTTCTTTTTAAACTAAAAAAAACTATGCAGTTACTCTACTCTATGTAACTATATTTAGAAAAAATCGTATTCCCTTAAAAATATAGTGGCCAGATTGTGTGAAGAATGCATATACCAATCTTTTAAGAGTCAAATTGTACTTTCTTCATGATAGTAGAACTGTAATAATGGTAATTGTATTATTTCATATAATTCTCACAGTGACCTTTTGGGTAGATATTTTTATGTTTACTTGTAGATAAAGAGACTTAAGCTTACAGAAATTAACAAAGTTGCCCACAGTTCCTCAGGAAAATGTAGCCTAGCTAGGGTTTTATGCCAGGTCTCTGATATCAAATACTTTGCTCTTAAATGCTTTAATACTTCATTCAAACCACTAGTGTAGTTGATACTATAATTTTTACTGTATGAAATGCTGTTTCCAATAAAATTTTGATAATTAGGTATTTTAATTAAAATAGATAAATAAAATGTTGGTTTTAATCTTGATTACTTGTTTATCTATCTCTATTTTACATTTTATTTTTATGCATTTGGTTGGTTCTTCAAACTTAATATTCACAGGAGATAACTTTTAGTTAATCATTGCTTTATCTGATTTATTATATTTTAATTGTTAGTTTCTACAAATATTTTTTTAAATTCTAGCTTACCAATGAGTTGCTACTTTCCAGTATAAATTTAAATATCACACAATGGGATAAAAGATTTACTGAGAAAACACCTAAATAATAAACAAAATGAAATTTTGAAAAGAGAAAAAACAGTGTAAATAAATACTTTTATCTTCTTAGGCCAACTCATAACTTACAGAAAACAAAGATTATTTGAGAGTACAATTATTAATTAACTGAATTCCCAGAGAGAAATATTAACCCAAACTATTTCTAGGTTTAAGGTTTTTTATAATTGCTTATTGAACGTGTTTGTGAGTACTGATAGGCTGATTGAGGGTGCAATAAAACTTTATGAGTAGCTCCATATATACCTGAGCAGTGCTCCTTGATCTTTACCTTGGCAGCCTTACCCAGCTCTTGCATACAACAGCAAAGAGAACAAGGAATGAAATAAGGTAAGTTATGAATAATATTTCTTTGTTACTTTCATGTTTTTAAGTAATTACATTCTCTCATAATTCATGTTAGCAAACTTCCTGTCCATCTGCACTTCTTTAATATAGCAAAAATAACATATTTCCAGTTGTCATTTTAAATATATAGCTATCTGAACTAAATAGGAGGAAACATTTATTTTTTAAGATCTAAGAATTTTATTTTTTTTGCCTAGCTCTTTATTAAACTTTTTTTAAAGACTTTATTTTTTTAATTTTAGACAGAGGGGGAGGGAGAAAAAAAGGGAGAGAGACATCAATGTGTGGTAGCCTCTGGCGTGCCCCCTCCTGGGGACCTGTCTCACAACCCAGGCATGTGCTCTGATTGCGAATTGAACCAGCAACCCTTTGGTTCACAAGGCTGGCATTTAATCCACTGACCCTAACTGGCCAGGGTTTTATTAAACTTTTTGTCAGACTTAAGTGGAGTCATAATAGGTTTAGTTCCATTGCTTTATGTAGAGGAAAATAAGGATAAAAATATTTTGTAATATAGAAAAATACTCTAAGAATGATTAAATATATTTTATCTGAGAAAAATATGTAGGCAGAGTAGAATGTTGCATTTTAAAAACATTAAATCTTTTCAAACAAATCTTCTAAAGATCAAGCTATCATCTAAAAACGTATTACTCATTTTGAAAATAGTATACAGAGAAAGGATATCAGTATATAATTTACCCCCAAATATATTGCTTAAAATTAATGTGATTCAAAGTATTATCACTTTCATTATCATCTAGAGCATACAAACAATTTTAATACTTATTGCTTATGAGTACTCACATGAGTAATTTACTTTTAGCTCATTAATTTTGTTCTCATTTTTTAGATCTAAGAGAGTTTGCTTCATGACAATATGTATTTTCTAGACTTCCCTTAACAAAAGAAAAGCCAGTTGTTTTTATTGACTTCTTGATATCCAAGTAGGATATTACTTTGAGTGAGACTTAAACTTCTTTAAAGTTAAACATTAAATGCAACTATGTCATTTCCCATACAACATTGAGCAACTGGGTTTCATTTTCTAAATAGCTGCACATGTCACCTGTCAAGTTCAGTTTACATTTAGGTTGTCTGAAGGTTACTAATGCAATGAGTACTGTACATATATGTTAATTATGAAATTTTAATCTTTAAACATTCATTCATGAGTTATATTTTAGAAATTGAGATGGTGCTTACTGAGTGTCAGGCTCTGAACTACTTTCATGATTTTTGCTACAAATCTACAACAGTTCAATAGAGGAAATTAATATATGCACAAATAACTGCAGTAGATTTCTACCTGCCATGGTAAAATGGGAAAAGTGTACATTCACTCTGCATCTAAGAGTAGGAAAAGGCTCACAGAGCAAATGGCATTTGAACAGGGCATAAATTGGAACTAACCTGGAAGGACAGATGTGGAAAGGTCAAAGAAAGATTGAATCAAACGTACTAAGAAGACATATTACCCCCCAAAAGATGTTGCAGTTGTGGGGATAGGACATGGGTTTAATTCTGAAAATACATTGGAGGTACAATCAGCAAGACTTGTGGAATGATAGAATGTGCTAGAAAAATATGGAAGAGGGAAAAGAAGTTTTCCGGTTGGGATGCCTTGGTCTATGAACTGACACAGAAAGGTTCGGGAAGAGAAACTAATATAAGAGGACTCTTTCAAAAACTTTGATTTTTAAAACCAAAAATTTATTGAAGCATTTACTATGGATATTCTAAATTCTCATCTGGGTATATGTCATTCAATTAAGATTTATATAAAAATCATAGAACACTCAAAAGCCATAAAAACTTGAAGACTAAACAAGATAAAAGATGCATAGTCAAAATGAAATTAAACAAATAGCTTCAAGGTGATTACTAGAGAAGGGCTTTTGTCATTCTATGTTTAGATATCCTCTGTGTGTTACTTCAAATGCATAATGTTGTCTTAAATATATATTTTTGGTTTGATACACTTCATTTGCTCTTTGAGGAAGGAACTTGAAAATCATATAATTGAATATTTTTTTAATTTTATTTATTTTTATAGAAGGGTAGGAAGGGAGAAAAACAGGAAGAGAAACACCAATGTGTAGTTGCTTCTCAAGTGCCCCTGACTGGGAATGTGGCCCACAACCCAGGCATGTGCCCTGACTGGGAATCAAACTGGTGACCCTTTGATTTGCAGTCTGGCACTCAATCCACTGAGTCACACCAGCCAGGGCTTAATCTTTTTTTTTTTTAAAGAACACCCAAATATATACTCTTTCTATATATATATATATATATATATATATATATATATATATATATATATGTTATATACATTTTATTTTCCATTTTTATATTTACATTTATACCTTTTGTATATTTATATTAATATTTATACTTTATATTTATTCTTTTATGTTTTTATTTTTATTTTTTCTCATATGTTTATATTTATAATCATATATTCCACAATATGGCTATAAGAAAATGATTGAAATTTGAGAGACAATAGTTACAGTGGGAAGAAAGAGACCTCAGTCAAGAAGCTCCCCTCCTCCACCTCTGTTCTTCTCTCTCCACAAGAGATGAATTCAATCGAGAGACAACACGTATAGTGTAAATGAGACAGTAAGTTTATTATGACACATAGGAGCGTAAAGCTGCAAGCAGACACCCAGCTAGTCTAAATGTCCCATGGGCAGAGAAAATAAAGTTGTCAATAAGTTTGTTCTATACACTTGAGCCAAGACTATAAATGAGTACTTAGCTAATCTAAGTACACTGACTGTTGAGGTTCAGGGGTTATATACCTCAGAATCCCAACTTCTCGGGGTTCCCCCTCCTTCCTCTGCCTTGGAAATGATGTAAAGCTACAAAGGCTTTCTTTCTCAGTTAGTGAAGGCTCTTGGTCTTAGTGAAATTGTTACAGAAGGTCCCTTTCCTGTCATAGAATCTCATGGACTGCACCCTTCATTGTACTATGTCTGCTTGTGATGTTTAGGGCACCTGGCAATCTTAGATTGTTACAGAAGCTTGCAGAAACCCCTCTTTCTCAGCACAGTCTCGAGGACTGCCCTCCTCCTGTGCCATTTTTCTTGTAATTCTTGGACATCTGGCAAACCAAGCTCAGGACTGCTAAGTCAATTGGTCAGCCATTTCTTTTCTTAACTCCCAGCCTCCTGTATTAAAGTTCTTTGCTAGATTGTAATGGCTAGGGTCCTGCCTTTACTTCCCCTCTGGTTGCTCATTCCTAGCTGCTACCTAAATAGTTATAGTAGGAAGAACTAGATTTTTGTTTCTTACATTGAAGTTCATAAGTAAAATGTGAAAAACAGCATCTCCTTCATAGAATGTATCTCTCTGAGAATTAACGAACATAGTGCAAATGTGAGGTTTGTTCAATCTGAAAAACACTCTAAAATGAGAAAGCTAGGGCATACCTCCTTGGTTATCTTTTCTTTTCCTTTTATGTTTTCATCTTAGTGTACTACTGTAACTGCATCATAAAGTTACTCTTTCTACTTAAAATTGAATATGTTGCTTACATGTTTCCAATGTATATTATTTCATGTTATATAAATTTATGGAGCTGTGTCTAGCTTTGTTTCTGCTGTGCTTAGTTTTTTAAATGTATATAATTTTATGATAACAATGGTGGCTTTTATAGTTATATATTTTACATTTTAAACATACATTTATTTTGTTTTAGATGGCAAGGAAGAAATTTAGTGGATTAGAAATCACTCTGATTGTCCTCTTTGCAATAGTTACAATAATAGCTATTGCCCTAGTTGCTGTTTTAGCAACCAAGACTCCTGCTGTTGAAGGTAAGTAGTGCTAAAAAATAGTTACACAATATAGTGATGTTAAGATAGAGCTTACTCCATAATAGTTATGGGTTTTGAATAGTAATGTGTATGAGATGAAAATTGTAAAGTAAGATCTTAGGTAAGCTACATAACTACTCCAACTTTTTCTACCAATTATATTCCAGTTATTTCAATGATGAGCCATTGTAATTAAGAATCTATGTGCCTTTACATTAATGGCCTTCCCTTATGGGGTTGCTTGAGAAATAACAAAGAGGCAAAGGAATCAAGGTGTTCATAGAAGGTGGAATAATTGTCTACAGTTATCAGTAAGACCCTTCTAATTAGTGGGGAGACTGGGTTTATACCTTGGCTTTCAGAGACAGAGAGAGAGAGGTTGTATAAGTGGGGAAAAAAGGGAAGGGGAAACAAGGTTTAGATTATCTTCTTTGTAAATTATTCTATTCTGACTTAGAGTTGATGCATACTACTCTGGTCCACCTAATCTATTTTCTCTTTTCATCATTCTATCTTAACCAAATCAAAACCATAAAAGATCTTAAAAAATTGTCTCCAAGGTAACTATGGTTAGCATTTTCTACTGTTGTTAGTCTTTTGTCTTACCTTCTTCTAGTAAACCAAAATTTCTCTTCATTGTGAAGCAATCATTTTTATCTTTCCAATATCTAATGGCTAGAAAGTTCCTCTTTATTATATAGAGTAGGAATTTATTTTTCTTTTCTATTTCCTGCTTTCTCTTTTATTTACTTCACAGTTGCCTCTTTCTCTAACTTTTCTCTTTACTTCTTCAATTCTTCTCATTCTCTACATTCTTTTCCTGTCCACATTTCATCTTCTTTCTTCATCTACACAACACAAATTGTAAATGTGGTGGGACTGTACACTTCATTTCCTTTTGAACCTACTTCAAGTCCTTCTGTGAATATATTTTGTTTTTCTGAAGAAGCAGTCCAGAGGGCTCTACATAGTCAATCTTCAAATACTGCTTGACTCTTTTCTTTTTAAGGACTGGGATTTGAATTTGTGTGTTCTGTTTTAATGCCAAGTTTATTTTTACTAGATATAAATTCATGCGTTCTTTCAATGTAAGCATTCATTACTTAGGAATAGGAAAAAAGTAACTTAATACCACATTTTATTTTATTGACTTTTTCTGGCCCAGAGATTAGTCATTCTACTCCAACCCCAGTGATCACTCGCACGACCCCTGTGAACCCTGGCTCAGGGAAATGTCCCAATAAGCTAAATGATCCCGTCAATGAGAGAATAAACTGCATTCCAGAACAATTTCCAACACAGGTCTGTGGCAAGTCTTTAATATTTTTATGAATAGATATAATAATTATTTTAAGATAATCACTTAATATCAGATTGATGCTATATTTTTAAAGGTGTAGCCATGAATTAAGTTTCATTTATGTTTTTATTATACTTCTGTACAAAAAGAAGAGAGATAATAGAAATGATTGAGCTTATTTTTCTGTATCTCTATTCAATTCAAATTAAAAAGTTAACATTTTCCATGCTTAACAAGCTATTGTTAATTTTATAAACCTTCCTAAAATTTTACTATCTCAAATTGACTTCTTATTTAACTTTTGATAATATATAATACCTGGCAGAAAATATTTACTGTCCATCAGAGTATTTGTAATGATGACATTAAGAAGTATCAGTGGGAAAAAAATAACACTGATTTTTAAAATATTATTAATATTTTTATTATTTTGTAATTCAGAAGAAGAATCTGAAACAGAGATAATTCAGATTAACCAAATGAATTCATGTAACCTTAAATTGACTCTTCTCTGGTCTCCATAATCTGCATGGGAATAAAGTTCAATGTATGTGTGTCTTTGTATATTTACAGTTTTCAATGTCTATGTATTATAATGTATTATAATATCAATATAATATAAATATCACATTTAATCATTATAACACATTATATACCATATACATTATATATTAAAATTATATCATACATTTACATTATAATATGCATATTATATAATATGCCCAATATATTACATCTCTACTATATGCATATCTATTCTGTTATATACACAACATATATCTATTATATGCATATCTGAGTTTCACATAATTTTATGTTTAATTTTTCCACGAAAACTTGAAAATAGATAAGATTTTTTCCTTAGGACAACATTAGGAATACTGGGTTTTACTGCTTACCAGATAATAAAATAGCTAAATAACAGTGTTTACTGTGACATGCTGAGCAAATTGGACAGATAATTTCTTAAGCTAATATTCTCTGTAGCAAATGATTAAAGCTAAATATAAAATTCTGTTAGAAAAAAACATGTGTTGTTAGAATCTTAAAGAGAAACAACATTCAAAAACAATGGTTTAAGGTTATGATGCCTACTATTATTCTTTAATGTCGGTCTTCTAGGCTGCTAAAGAGTGTTTTCAATGTGAAACAAATTAAACTTATGATTTTAACAAATTTTAGCTAATTTATCATATATATATCATTTAAGAAAAAAAGGTGAATTAAAAGAACTTAAAATAGTATTTTAACAAGCAGCCATAACTTTACCCAGAGTGTATTTAGTAGTTAGCACAAACTTCTCTAATAAAATACTACTGACTGGGTGGCTTAAACAATAAACATTAATTTTCTCACAATTCTGGAAGCTAGAAGTCAAGGTGCCATCTGGGTTGCTTTCTGGCAAGGCTTCTCTCCCTGGTTGTTAAGACAGCTGAATTATTTTGTCTTCACACGGACCTTTTTCCTGCAAATGGAGAGAGCGAGGGAGAGAGAGAAAGAGAGAGAGAGAGAAGGAGAGAGGGGGAGACAGAGAGAACTTCATTGTCTGTTTTTTTTCTTATGAGGACACCCATTCTGTCAGATGAAAGCCTCACTTAATGACTTCATTTAATGTTAATTATTTCCTTAAAGGCCTTATCTTGAAATACAGTTACAGTAAAGGTTAGGGCTTCCTATAAAAGAAGTGTGAGGGGGCACATTTCAATTCAAAACACAGAGGCAACCCGCTATATATAATTACATAATAATTCTATATATGCACTTATGTACACATAAAATAAAAATAAGAACATAAATTTATTTTATATTTACCTACTAAAATTTGTGCCTATTGGTGAATGTTTAATGTTTCAATATTTTGTTTTCAATATTTTGTTTTCAAATGAAGCAGAAATAAAAGTGAAGTCAGATTAGGAATTAAAAATAATGGGAAAAAATGCCTGAAATCCTGAAAAATAGGCAGAACCATAAACATAAATAACAAGTACCAAAATCTATACAAAAATACTCCAAATTTAATATATTAAGAGCCATGAGGGGCACATACATTTCTAAATTAATATTTTGCTGTATATATGTAGTATGCTGAATGATGTCCTACAAAAATTTATATCTAGTTGGAGCCTCACATGTGATCTTATTTGGAAATAAGATATTTGCATATGTACTTAGTTAAATGAGGTCACACTGGATTAAGGTGGTCCCTAAGTCCAACAACTGGAGTCAGTAGAAGAGAAGGAATGACAGGCAGAGAACCACAGGGAAGAAAACCATGTGAAGATGGAAGTAGAGATTGGAATAATGTAGCTTCAAACCAAGGGATACTGAGGGTTGCCCAGACAAACCAGAAGCTAGGAACAGGCAAGGAAGAATTATTGCCTGTGGCCTCGACAGGAGCCTGGTTTTGCTAACACTTCACATTAGGACTTCTTGGCTCTGGAATTGTGAGAGAATAAATTTCTGACTCCAACCACCCTGCTCACAGGTGCCACAACAGCTGGAGGAAACTCATACAATATGTTTTGAGGAACTCCATGTAATTTCATTTTACTAAGTACTTTTTTTTTCATTTTAGCAAGGCATGATTATAATTTGTTTATTTATTATCTTTTGTTTTTAAAACTTTACATCTTTCTAAATTAGTCTATCTGTGTCTAGTTCTACCTCTCATTTTGTACCAACATTTAAAAAAAAAAACATCTTATACAGACAATTGCAAATGACAATTTTTAAAAAAAATTATTTATTTTTAGAGAAAGGGGATGGGAGGGAGAAAGGGAGAGAAACATCAACGTGCAGTTGCCTTGTGTGCCCTGCACTGTGGACCTGGCCACAACTCAGGCATGTGCCCTAACTGAGAATCCAACCAGCAGCCCATTGCTTTGTAGGCTTGTACTCAATTCACTGAGCCACACCAGCCAGGGCTACAAATGACCATTATTATACAATTATCTTTTTGTATTGTCTGGAGTATTTCTATAAGTTAGATAATTAGAGATAAAATTGCCAGATAAAAAGTTACATGTAGAGTCCTGGCTGTGTGGCTTGGTGGATTGAGTGCTGGCCTGCGAGCCAAAGGATCACGTGGGATTCCCAGTCAGGGCACATGGCTGGGTTGCAGTCCAGGGGTCCCCAGTAGGGGGTGCTCAAGAAGCAATGGCACATTGATGTTTCTCTCCCTCTCTTTCTCCCTCCCTCCCATCTCTAAGAAAAAAAATTATGTGGATGTTAGAGCCTGATAAGTAATTACCCTAAAAATGGCCACGTTTAATTGTATTCTCATCTGCAATGTACATGCATGTATGTTTGTGTTTATGGGTGGGTGCACATGTATGTGTTTCTGATGACATTTTAATTTGATGCCAGAAAAAGGAGAGAAGCTTACACATGTGTTACTTCAGCTATTAAAATTAGAGGTTTTAACTTTTTTCAAGACAAACAGCCAAGAAAGCAAAAATCGTAGGTGTTCAAATTTTGAAAGTGTACCACATTATTCCATTTAAATATTAAGTAGATTTTAATGACACTAATGTTCACACATATATAACATCACTATGTCACTCAACTTTTTATATAGCTATATGTAATTTTCTCCTCTAGTCCACACATTTTTTCCATATAGATAATAAAATCACTGATAATACAGTATTTTGCTTTATTCATTGAATATAGTAATGGTATCAACTATTTGCAATACCTGGCACATAAACTAGTTTAAAAGGTTTAAGTAAATTTTGAAATAACAATTGGCTGAAAATAAATACTTTACACATATTATGTAGTCTTGCATTCACGGCCATATCTTCATCTTTATAGCCTTGCTTGCATCTTGATACATAACTAGTACATATAATAAATATCTTAGTTCTTGTGTATTGACTGTACGGCAGCAGAATAAATTGTAGTTACCCAGAGGTCAGCAACCTTAAAAATATATAAGCTTACAATAATGTGCACTAGTATGTAAATTAAACACAACTCAGAGCATTGATCTCCGATACTGTTTAATTAATTGAATTGATAGAATATTTATATTTCTTCCGAGTGGAAGAAACAAAAAACAAGTGATATTTTACCATATATACAAATACACTTGTTTTTAAACTGCATTTCTATTGTTGACACTCTTATAGATGTCCCCATTTTCCCTGTCTTTGCCCACCTCCACCCAGCCTGCACCCTGCTTCCTTCTGGCCTTCACCACCCTGCTGTCCGTGTCTATGGGTTATGTACGTAATGTTCTTTGGCTAATCCCTTCACCTTCTTTCATCCAGCTCCACCCCTCTACACTCTGACATCTGTCTGTTTGTTGTGTCCATGCCTCTCTTTCTATTTTGTATGTCAGTTTATTTTGTTCATTAGACTCCACAAGTTTTTCAAACATTTATTCAAACATTTAGCTCAGTGAATGAGTGTGTAAAAAAATAGAGGCTGAGAAAAATGCTAACAATACCGATCACATAATTCTTTTTATAAATGTTTTATCAGGCCACTTGTGAACTGCGAGGTTGCTGCTGGAGACCATGGAATGACTCAGTTACACCTTGGTGCTTCTTTGTAAATAACCACGGCTATAATGCCCAGGAGGTTAAAACAACAAATGCTGGTGAGAATTGTTCTGTCATGGTGATCCAATATAATATATTTGAGGAGGAATAAAAATACATTTTAAAATTTTCTTTGGAAAATATCTTAAATATAATCAAGTGGAAAGGATGGATACAAAAATGTTTACATTGGCTACATTAAATTGAGACAACTGCAATATAATAAGAAATATTAAAAGTATTAACTAATCAAAAATGAGACATATTATATTTTACTATGCTTCCCAGAATAAGTTTTTCTATTTTTAAAAATGTAAGAATTATTTTGGCCCTAAATTTTAAGGACTTGTGAAGTATATTCTAGTCTGAAGGTGATGAGTAAAATTTTGTTTTTTAAATATTATTTTTTATCCTTACCTGGAGACATGCCCAGTGATTTTTGAGAGAGAAGAAAGGAGGGAGAAGGAGGGGGAGAGAAACCTCATGTGAGAGAGACATATCGGTTGGTTGCCTCCTGGGATGTACCTCATCTGGGACTGAACCCTCAGTCCAGGCATGTGCCCTGACCAGAAATCAAACCTGCCTTCTGTTCATGGGGTGATGCTCCAACCAACTGAGCCACACTGGCCAGGGCAAATTTTGGTGTTTTTAAAGAGTCAGTCTACATCATCATTATTAGGTAGGGATGGTGAGGTTAATGTGGACTTATTTTGTTTTGAAGTAGTTAAAAATAGTTGGATATGGTTATGCCTGAGCTGCATTCATACTATCTCAAGCAAAATAATTAATATATTAAAAATAAATTAAAATAAATTAATCATATTAAGAATGTATTTTTTATGTATCTTCTATATTGAAAAAGAGATATTTGTGATCCGGTCTATAACTTTATAAAAATAAGAAAGCACTTAATAATCATTAATCTTCATAAATAAACGTATGACTCATAACAAGTTTTTTGTTTCTTTAAGGACTTGAAGCCAAATTAAACAGGATACCTTCCCCTACACTGTTTGGAAATGACATTAACAGTGTCCTCCTCACAACTCAAAGTCAGACAGCCAATCGTTTCCGGTTCAAGGTTTGGTTTTTGAGATTTCTAAAACAAAGTTAATAATGAAAGTCATGTTATAAGCCTACCCCTTAACCTACCAAGACATCTGCTCTCTTGAGAAATATGTATTCTGTAGTAAAGAACTAGTTGGAATACTTGACTTCTCTGAGCTTGTTTATTCAAATGTGACATAAATAATTTCTCAGAAAGTTATTTTTGGAAAATGTAATAATGTAGTCAATGGAAAATATTTGATAAACTTATTTTAATTACAGACTGTTACTAAGGATTCATTTAAAATTTAATTTCAGAAAAGGTTTAAATGCGCCATATAAATGTGACTTACAGTCCTTAATTTTTTATTGCTATCATTTTATTTGTAATTTTAAAGAAACTAAATTTTGTGGTATGTTTTAAGCAAGTACTTTACTAGTATGTTCTTTTAGATTTGGAAGTGAAAAAGCACCATGTCCTTTGCATATTACCTTTATAGCAAAAATTTCACAGGAATTAAGACATTTTTTAAACAGAATTTAAAATCGGTATGGAATTATGAAGGGATAAACATCAAAAAGCAACAACGATAACTGAATTCACAAAAATCTAGTATTCAAAAATAAGTATTTCATAATGCTATCATTAATTTTTATTAGTCAATAAAGATATTTGTTTTGTATACACTACTTTTGTAACCAACAAATTCAGTTTATTCCTTACCAATCTATACAATAAATTTTGTATTTAGCTATTCAATAATGTTGAAATTAAGTTTATGGCTAGATTAATAGCTCATCTATAAATTATTAAATTTATTACTGTCTATTTGGAACTTGCTTTTAATATTTAATTATGAATTAGAAAATTAAGAGTTTTGAATCAAATAATACTAATTTGTTTAAATTTTTGTAGATCACCGATCCAAATAATAGAAGATATGAAGTTCCTCATCAGTTTGCCCAAGAATTTAATGGAAATGCAGCTTCCAATACATTGTATGATGTAAAGGTTACAGAAAATCCATTTAGCATCAAAGTCACTAGAAAAAGTAATATGAAAACTTTGTAAGTAATTACTTTATATTTATATAACTTTAAATAGCCATTCAATTTTATCCTATTTTAGAATTAGGAAAATATTAAATCATTTTCAGGAAGACTAGTTTTTCCTTCCAAAAAGGATGGTTGTATATCTTTGTAAGATATAATGATACAGGAGGGTTATTTCCTGTGGATGAAAGGTGCAAGAATGGGCCAACCAAAGCCAAAGGTGGAGAGTATCAGTGACTCAATGTTAGCCTTGCTATATTTTCTCATACTTAGGGCCCCTATTGTGACCTTTCCCTGTTATTTGCCATACCCTGTTGTCAATTTGTAGGATGAAATAGTTACTACTCGGAGAGGGGCTAATTTTGATAGTAATGTTAAAAGACTTTTAATATATATATTAAATTAAATGTAGCATTTATTGTCTAAATTATGAATGTAGTATGAGGAATATAAGTGACAAAGGAGTTAGTTTTCAAGATGAATTGTCTTGCATTTCTAAGAAAGCTTAATTAAGCAGTCAAGATCAAATTTTTGCATTTACTTTTAAATATATTTTAATAGTTTGCAATTATTTTATGTAAAATCACAAAAACACTAAATGCTTTTCACATGTTTCATAGTATATATTTGATGTGCATAAAACAAACAACCTTTATTATTTTTTAAAAAATGATTTTGAGCTTAATTTTAGTATATAGGTCAGAGGTGAGAAGTCAGAATAAGACTTCATTTTAAAACCCTGTCCCTGCAGAAAGGCAGAACTGGGTTTGAAATCTGACTCTGCTGCCTACCAGTTCGTCCCCTGGGAAAACATGAATTAATTCCCCCAATTTCTTATATTTATCAAGTGGGATTGATAAAGGTACTGTTCTTTAAGGTTGTGATGAAGATTAGAGGAGAGAATGCATGTGAAGGAGTATGTTGGTGATGATGAAGCACGTTGTGTTGATGGAATTAACAAGCTCTGGTTATGATGTAATGCATGTGTTCTTAAGAAATGATCACAGCTAAAGAGTGACATATTTACAATGAAATATATGGACCCTTATTTAGTAGAATTATTTTATTTTTAGTTTATACTCTTATAGATGTCCCCATTTCCTCCCCTTTGCCCACCTCCCCCCAGCCCCCACCCTTCTTCCCTCTGGCCATCACCACACTATTGACTGTGTCTATGGGTTATGAAATATATTATTTGGATAGTTCCTTCACTTTAACATTTTTTATATTTCTTTTATGGTACAGGTTTGACACCAGCATTGGTCCTTTGGTATACTCTGATCAGTATTTACAGATCTCAACCAAACTTCCTAGTGAATATATTTATGGTTTTGGAGAACACATTCATAAGAGATTTCGTCATGATTTATATTGGAAAACATGGCCAATTTTTACCCGAGATCAACTTCCTGGTGATGTAAGGAACAATCTTTCTTGTTATAAATAATATCATTATACTAGAGCAGATGGTATTTTTAGCCTATTTGAAATTCTCCAGTGTTACTTAATTCAGAGGTTTTTTTACTGTAAGAGTAAGGATTGATAACAAAGTCATAAATTACATCAATAAGCAAACAGTATATTTTTATGTGTGCTTAATAGTTATTTCCAGTTTATGAATGTTCTCTTTCAATTTTCATACTTTATCATTTCCTTTTCAGTCACATTTGTATTTAAAACTACCCATGGCTAGTCATTTCATTAGAATAAATCCAAACTCTTATGTTATACTGGGTTTGTGTAATATAGTGGCTGCTTATCTACTGGACATCATATGTCTACTTCTTCCTCTTCTATAACCTATGATAATCTTCTATAAATTCACATATTTGCACCGAAAAGTTGTTCTCTTTGTAAGTACTGAAACTTGAAGTTCTTTATAATGTATACAATGTCATTGAGAACTCATTTTAAGTTTCACTGCATAAGAATTTCTCCCAAAATCTTTTATGCAGAATTAATATTTACTTTCTAACCCTTTATTCATATTTTAATATAGAAATCATCACAGTGTATTATTTGTGTATATACTTTCTCTTTCCTAAAGATTTTATTTATTTAGTTTTAGACAGAAGGGAAGGGAGGGAAGAAGAGAGAGAGAGAAACATCAGTGTGTGGTTTCCTCTCATGCACCCCCTACCGGGAACCTGACCCACAACCCAGTCATGTGCCCTGACTAGAAATCCAACCAGCGACCCTTTGGTTTGCAGGCTGGCACTCAGTACACTGAGCCACACCAGCCAGGGCCATTTATACATTTATTAATTTATGATTTCTTTGAGTCAAATTTTACCAACTTTTAAAATGCTGATGCTAATATTTTATTCCCCAAAATGAATAAGTACATTTGTTTTAAAAAAATCTCATTTGATACAGAACCACTAATAAATTTTACCAATAAATTCTATAGTATCACTATCAGTAATAAACACCTAATGAACTCCTGGCTGATGACCTCGTAGCTGTATTAAATATACTTGAGCAGTCTTGTTTCCTTCACCTTATAAGTATAATACCAATTTGCCTCCTTCATTTTACACACTCATCACTTCTCATCAAGTGTACTGCAAAAGTTCTGTGAGGGTGGACATAATCTGGGCATTCTCTGCAGTTCCTTGGGAATACATGGACATAATGGATAAACATGTCAACACCCTTTCATGAATAGCTTCTTAAAGCTCATTTAATCATAATAAAACACAAAAGAAAGTTAAGCAATCTATTAATAATGTAATATATATTATGTATTTTATCTTAATATATTAATAACTAAAATCAGTTTGATGTTTTTTGTGCTGTAATGTTTTATTCATATGGCAGATACACTGTCTGCCATATGAACAAAACTAGGTTAATAAAATCAACCTAGAGATATGAGGGGTAAGTATAGAAACAACTTGGAATTTATAAAAGCCATTTTGAATAATACTCTTTATATAGTAAATATACTTAAAATTTAATTTCCAACTTTTGTCTTATAGAATAACAATAATTTATATGGCCATCACACATTCTTCATGTGTATCGAAGATACTTCTGGAAAGTCATTTGGTGTTTTCCTAATGAACAGCAATGCAATGGGTAAGAGTACTTTATCTGTTAGTATGTTTAAATGAAATTTAACTTGAGATATTTTAGCTATGTTCTTTATTCCAATCATAGATATGGTATATCAGAGCAAATGTTATTGTTAGTGATTTAGTATGTGAAATTATAAGTAGGTTTTATAGTTAGTGAGACAATGAAGTTTTGCATGTCAGTGCTCTATTTTGCTGTGTTGTGAGTTTCAGGCACGTTCCTTTCTGTTCAGAGTGACATTGAAATCCTGGCATAGATATGTCAAGGAACACTCCCCTTTCCTCAGCCTCATTTGCTAAGATGTTAGCATGCACCACAAATAAAAAAGAGAAAGGTCTATATGGGGAGAGAAAGAAAAAAGACTTTTTTTAGTTTACCATAATTCATAAAAATGTAAGATCTTTTGATTTTAATGTTGTAAGTACAATATATATATATATATATATATATATATATTTAAGAGGTGAATTGGTAAAACAAAAAGCTGCAAAAATTAATAATTTTTCAGTAAGAACAGTAGTTATATGGTTTCCCAACAATTATTTTGATTTACATACAGAAATATCAAATTTTACATGTTTTTTCTTAGAAATTAACTTGTAATAACATGACCTTTCAGAGAATCTTCATTTTAAAATAACTAATTGATACACAATTTTAGAAATAAATATTTTGTTTTGTAAAATGACTGGTTCTCTATCCCTTACTATGCAATTTCTAGGAAAGCTTTTTCCAGTATTTGCCAGGGAAACATCTTGAAGTCTTGAAAGATGTCCTATCATAAATCTCACACTTGTTGGCATTCTATTTTTCCCCTGTATTCTTCCTATCTTCAATATCTTGTTTCCTCATAATTATTTAAAACACAGTGTAAAATTATGTGGTTAATATAAACAGATGCTATAATTATTTTATCACTGTGTACCTTTTTCACTATTTACATATGCTTTTTCAATTTTTATTTTGCAGAGGTTTTCATCCAGCCTACTCCTATCATAACTTACAGAGTTACTGGTGGCATTCTGGACTTTTACATCTTTCTAGGCGACACACCAGAACAAGTAGTTCAACAGTATCAAGAGGTGTGCTTCATGTCCATATTACAGAATTGTCTTCTGCCATATATTGTATCTAACATGTCTACATATTTAAGTGACACTATTTAAGATATCTGGGGCTCGATAGCTAAATATGTTTTTAAATCTTATCATTTTTCACGTCTGAGTTGGTGGTTTATATTTTTGTTTTTATTTTCTATACAGTGAAGCCTATGTATATTTAAATGTCTGAATTTCTGATATAAAATTATTAGGCCATTGAGTTCAGGAGTTGAATTTCTTTGTAAGGAAGTATCTTCAAGTTTCAGGATGGGCAATGGATGTATGGGTTGAGCGTCCTTGTAATAAAAATCCTAGAGGCAGGCTAGTTATGAGAAAGGCCAATGGAACTTGTTGATGGAGAGTAGGTAAACTCTAGGAAAACTGGCTCTGATACTTAGATTTATTTAGAAGGGCAGATTTTGAATCATGGTCTGAAGTCTTACATCTTAAGAGTACTGTCTAAGCAACTCTCATTTACCTATTATATAACATCCTAGTTTACCTGAGCCCAAGATGGACCTTAGGGAGATTAAAAATCAGGGCTTACCTTAAGCCTGATTTTCAAAGTGTCTTCCATATCATTGTTCTCCTGTGGCATATATAATAATTTCTGGTGTAATCATGGAAAAAGAAATCATTTTATTGGTATTAACTTTAAGGATCATGCTTGTTTTAAAAATCTTTTTTATTGATTATATTTTGACATATAATTCCCATTTCCTAAAATAATCTCAGAGGGAATAATTACTCTCAAAAACTGTCTTCAATTATGATCCAAAAGCCTAAAATGAGAGTACCTATGATTATACACACTTGAGTGATTTATAATGTCTACCAATTCCCAAATTGCTGTTGATAAATGCAAATTTCAGAAAGAACACAAAAGTTGCAGTCTCTGTTATATGAAATCATAATGACAGTGTCAGGCTTGTCTACATACAGATTTGTGTAAAGCTAGCACATCATCAAAGCAGGGGGCAGCACATTTTTAAAGGGATTTCACATGTTATTTTTGAAATATTGATTGGGAGAGTTGACTATTACATGTTGATTAGAGCAGTAGTTGAGATTGAGTCATGCTTCACATGTGAGTGCAGCATACATGTGGCAATGCACTGGCTTACATAATTTTATGGGTAGAGTTGCAGAGGCTTGAATTTAAGCAGTAACATAAAAGACTGGTATATAATGGAGCACTATTAAACACTGCTGCGTTTAAATGAGGCCCAAATTAGGTGGAGAGTAAACAACAGAAATTTAGTTTATTGTTTGAAAGAAAACTAAGTCTCTTCTCTGTGCAACCTAACCTATTATTCTATAATATATACTAATAAACATTCTATGTGCTTTTATGAAATATGTTATGTTACATAGATAATACATAGAACAACCCACAATGAAAATTTAATCACATGTCCAAATCTTTACATACATTTTATGGAACATTAAGATATTTATAAAGGAGTTTTAAAATATTGAGTTCTTAAAAGTTTTATTTGATAAGTTATTTTAAAAATAAATTTAATGCTTACATTGAGTAGAATACAATACCCCAATATTAATGTTTCCTTTTAATTTTTACACAGTAGTATTTAATATAAATAATAGAGAAATCATGGATATACACACAAGCAAACCTAAACCATCATGCTAAGTAAGATTGTCTGTCTTAAAGTAGACCAATAGTCACTTTTCAGTGAAAAAGTAATATTAGCTCACCCATATTTCCACTTGCAAAACCATGATCCCTGTTACTGTGATGAGACACTGGTGTTCTGTTTTAATCATACACCAGGCCTACTTGGGCCACAGAGGCAATGGAAGGAGAGAATCCATTTGGTCCTCTGGGGAGAAGAAGCCATGGCCTAAGAGTGAATGAGATGAGACAAGTACCTTATAACTGAGTGGGAGCCTTGCATGACACATATTTTATTTATATTTTTGAAAATGTAAAGGAATAGAACTTGTATACATTTTGAAAGATTTTATTTTATTTATTTTTAGAGAGATGGGAAGGGAGAAAGAGAGGCAGGTAAAAATCCATATGTGAGAGAAACATTGACTAGTTCCTTCTCACATGCTCCCAACTGGGCACTTGGCCCACCACCCAAGGCATGTGCCCTGACCGGAAATGGAACTAGTGATCTTTCTGTTTGCATGACAACACCCAACCCACTGAGCCACACTAGTCAGAGCGAAGTTGTATACTTTTAAACACGTTCTTTTCTTACAAGATCATTCATTCATTCATTCGTTTCGTAGTTAATGGCAGTGGACATGAGGTCAATTTCCTTTTTCTCTGATCTCTTTGATTCTATTAGTTTATTCTCTTCTTTTACATGTTGTTCATCATAGGCCTTTGCAAAGTTACTTAAGTGCTAACTTTCTAATTTTTCAACCAAATACAAACGAAAAAATAACAAAGCATAAGTGTTTTAAGTTTCTAAGAACAGAATTCTAACAGACTATCTTGGACACATTTGAAAATGCAGTGACACTAAATATTTATTTGAAATATGTAGTTAGATGAATGCTAGAAATATAATAGAATAAGAAGCATATTAATACTAAGTTGTGATGCTCCTTATTGAAACTAATTATAATCCATTTACTTTAAGCTCATTGGACGACCAGCAATGCCAGCTTATTGGAGTCTTGGATTCCAACTGAGTCGCTGGGATTATAAATCACTTGATGCAGTGAAAGAAGTGGTGAAAAGAAATCGGGACGCTGGCATACCATTTGTAAGTGGGATACAGGGTTTGTGAGAAGGGGTACCGTGTTAAATATTGTCACATAATAATAAGTGTGGGAAACTGTTAGAATTAGTGTATATATATATATATATATATATATAATTTCTAATAATATTTAACCTGTCTTTTAATGATAAAGTACATTTATTATCACACATAATGTCCAGATCAATGTGAATTTTTGAGAACTTATTATGAGTTACACTATGACTGAATACATGTTTGTGTAAAAAATCATAGTTTTTTAGTAAACTTTATTTTTAAAGCCTATGTACTTTGTAATAGAATAAAAATTGAATACATTATTTAACATGTAGGTTTTATTTTCTATACAATTAATCACATTATATCATAATACATATCCTGTTATCATCACAAATGTGAAGAATAATAATACTTTTATACTTTAGAATTAGGAAAGCTAGTTTTCTGGGTTTTTTTAAAAGATTTTATTTATTTATTTTTAGAGAGGGGAGGGAGGGAGAAAGAGAGAGAGAGAGAAACATCAATGTACAGTTGCTGGGGGTCATGGCCTGCAACCCAGGCATGTACCCTGACTGGGAATCGAACCTGCGGCACTTTGGTTCGCAGCCCGTGCTCAATCCGCTGAGCTACACCAGCCAGGGCTAGAAAAGCCAGTTTTTTTTAAAAAAAACAAAACAAAACATCGGTACTCTTTAGTGAAATTAAAGCAATCTAAGTTTATTTATTTTTAATAATTATATGCATATTACAAAATTTGGGGACTTAAAAGTTGAAGTGATTAGAGAGTGATTTCAGTACTATTTGTTAATATACACTCTGTTTGTTTTTAGGACACACAGGTCACTGATATTGACTATATGGAAAACAGGAAAGACTTTACTTATGATAAAGTTGCTTTCAATGGTCTCCCTGAATTTGTTAAAGACTTGCATAATCATGGACAGAAATATGTCATCATTTTGGTAATGACAGATTTTATATTAATAAAATTTTAATATTTATACTTTTGTCATTTAATAGATTTTCTATAGTTTCTATTTCTCTGTTGTTTCTGTAATGTGCCATTGAGTCAGCTCTGATTACTAACTATCATGCCTGTAGCTTCTTTTATGGGGTCAAGCCATTTCATCTTTGGACTTCTTTTTTTTCCTGCTGTCTTCTAATTCTCCCAACATTATTGTCTTTCACAAAGAACTCTGCCTTCTCATGATGTGCCAGCAGTAGGCCAGCTTTGGTCTTGCCATTTTTGTCATCAGCAATGTTTCGGTCTTAATTCACTCTATGACCCACTTGTTCATATTTTGGTCACCTGGGGTATCTTTAGAGCTCTCCTCCAGCACCATATTTCAGATGAATCATTTTTTTCCTGTTAGTCTTCTTCATTGTCCAACTTTTACACACATATGTAGTAATTGGAAAAATGAGGGTATAAATTACCTTAGCCTTGGTTTCTAATGACACATCTTTGCTCTTGGTGATTTTTCTAATTCTTCTGTTATCAGGACCCTGGCATTTCCATAAGTAATCGTGCAGATGGAACACCATATGGCACCTATGAGAGGGGAAAAGCACAGAAGGTGTGGGTAAATGAGTCAGATGGGACTGGAGCAATTGTCGGAGAGGTACATTATAATAACTGTTAACGTTGTGTTGCTCAGCTATTCTATTGTTCAGTGACAAAATTTTGTGTGTGTGTGTATTCACATTCAAAACTAGGTTTGATAGTTTGTGTAGTAGAAAAATTTTAGGCAGAAAAAATTGTTCAATTATCTCTAAAACAGTTTTTGTAACAAGACAGATCATTTTTAGTGTGATATACAATTAAAACTAAAGACAACAAATATAATTAATTTAGATTATACAATTCTGATAATTTTATATAAATAATGTATTATAGTTTGAGTATTTATTTGCTGTGTAATAAGTTTTATAGTTTATATTTAATCCTCACAATAAATAATGTGATAGTTATGATCAAAGTTCTTAATTTATAGATGCAAGGGTGAATTTAGAAGAGATGAAGTAACTTTCCTAATATCAAGAGCTAATAAGAGCAGAGTCAGGAAACTGCTTAGCTCTAAAATGCAAAATCTTAACCAGGATAAATATTCTTTTGGAGACAATTGTTTAAGACCTATCAAAACCTATAATGTCTAGTCTAATACATTGACTTTATGATTCCATTTCTGTATTTTAGTTAAAAGAATAAAACAAGAGAAAACATAAATTTATAAAAACATTTATTATAGCATTATTTAAAATATTGATGAATATCCTATCACTTTGTATCTCATTTACCAAAGTTAAAATTTCTGTTGAAAGTCTCCTTTAATTATGAGCTCTACCAGAAAACAAAGCAGAATTTCCGCCCCTATAAAATAACGCCTCTACAAATTGAGTACTGGTATGGTGTGCATTGTTTTATGCTTTACATTTAATCCTCACAGTCAAATAATGTGATAACCATGATTAAAATTCTTAATTTACAGGCAAAAAAGGTGATTTTGAGAGAGGTGAATTTCTTACTTATAAAACCTAGTAAGAACTCACAGAATACATTTTGTTACGACCTGCTCTGTCAGATATGGACAGATAGATAACCAATACAAATGATGTGGATATAAAACAATACTATATCTCTTAATTTATTTGAAATTTAATTTACCTTGTCTAATGTTATTTTAAGTGTTGAGTAAAATAATTTAAAGAAACACCAGTCATAAAGAGGCAGCATAATTTGTGTAGACTTTATTAGTATGGCTCTGATTAGAGTGTACCTGGTTTTCAATTTCTTCTCTGACACTTATTAGCATTTGACTTTGAACAACTTACTTAACTTTTCTGTTTATCATTTTTCTTACCTGTAAAAAGGGTTTAATTTTATTGCCTACATCATCTTTAAAATGATGATAAAAATAGTACCTTATGTTCTTAAATCCCTAATGAAGAATAAATGTACTAATAGTATTAAGATGCTTGAAACATTGCCCAGACATATGTATCATACCTGCATTTGTTAGACCATATATACATTTTTTCATTTGAATTGTTAAGAAGTAGTTGCCTTTGAAAATGAACTAGTAATGTACTTTCTATTACCAGACAATGCATATATTATATGTTTTTTTTTAACCAAACCTAGTAGGATGCTAATAATTAAATTAATTTGTAGTCAAAACAACAGACTCACCCCATGTACTTCTATTTTTCCCATCATAAATGCTTCATGTTCTCACTCTACTTCTTCACTTTAACTACCCTCTCTTAAATGCATTTTAAAGTAGGCCTGGGATTATTGTAAGCATGAATGGTGCATGGATCCCATATGCCTAAAGAGTTACAACATTATAACTCTAATAATTCTTCTCCACTCAGTTACTTTGAATTATAATATATTTGTTTTTAAAATTTATGTAAGTATGTGAATGATTTATTCTTCTAGGTGTGGCCAGGATTATCAGTATACCCTGATTTCACTAATCCAAACTGCATAGAGTGGTGGGCAAATGAATGCAACATTTTCCATCAAGAAATAGAATATGATGGACTTTGGATTGTAAGTAGCTATTCTAAACCAGCAATTTTGGTCCATAAAACTGAAATATTTTCAACTAAAGAATTATTCAGTTGACAAGATATATTTTGTATTTTATCAACATAACATTAAAGTGTTTTATATTATTTTTCTAGATGTACAAATATCATACCTGTCATGTTTATGGGTTAGACAAGAATAAAAACTAAAAGCTGTAAATTGATATTTTTCTTTTTTAGTAATACCCTTTATAGAATAATTTTATTTCTGTTACTAAGGTGTTGCATCTTTATGGTTAATAATTTATAGTTAAAAGTCAGTTAACAAGATTTGTGGATAATCTTGTAATAGTAAAACTACAAAAACATTTATTAAGTCTACAGTAGTTAAACAATTGCAGTACTATTAACCTGAATAAACCCTTTAGAAACATTTTTGGTAAGTTATGAAAAGAACAAATCAAAACTGGCAATAGTTTAAGTGTTGTATCTCAAAATCAACAACAACAAATAAAATACTAGATAAATGTTCTATTTATTAAATGGAAAAATGAATGTCTAAAAGTTTCCTTGGATGAAGTTTTATATCTGTAGTTATTGAAAACCTGCTGCTAGGTTTATTGTATAGAATAACACTTGATTATAGTTAATGCTTTAGTATCTGTTGTTATGGAAATTATAACTGCATTTGCGCATGAAACTACATGATGAGCCTGGAATTCCATTTTTCAGAAAAAAGTAGTCTAATAAACCTGAAAACAAAGAAAATATCAGGGATTTTGTTCATAGTTTATTACAATGGTTCACACTTTTGAAAGGAGAGATAATGAGTATCCTAGGACTAGTTATATTCTCTTTGTTTAGGTCCATGATATCTCTATTTTGTTTCAGTGCTCATTATTAATTTGGTCATTATTTTAGTTATCAATGTATTTATTAATTCAAACAATTGTTTAGTTAACAAGTCTTTATCTTGCACCATCAATATATCAAGTATGTTCTGGGGAATTAATTACATCTTCTGTGGACAACATGAAACTGAGTGAAAGATTAAGCAAAATCATCAGGATTCCCATGATAGTAGTAGAATGAGGTGAAGAGGCTTTAGTTATTTAACAAAAAAGTTCAGTGAGATCATGATGATAATACCTAGCAGTGGGTAGAAATAAAAAGAAAAACATACTTGCTCTTGAGTTTTGTTTTCAATTCTAGCTCTAATTTCAGTTGTATTATTTAATTTAAATTAGAAGTTTCTTCATTCATTTTAATTCTCTTGTTTGGGAAACAATTGGAGTCCATTAGAATGGAGTTAGGAGTATAAATGACACTTAAAGAGTAGTAAAAGAGGTGCTGGCTGGTCTGTAGAAAGAGAGAATCCTCCAGTTCCTAAAGTCCTTTCAAGACTGAAATACCCTGATTCATCTCCAAAGAAGGAGGGGAGGGAGGAGGAAGAGCATATAGATTAGAAAGGAAGAGTTGTTTTGATGCTAATACGGGAACACTTTGGTTAATGCTTAACAAAACAAAATACATCATGATAATTAATATGATTTGAAACCTCACTAAATATCACTGAATTCATTATATTATGTATAAACAGTGGAAAGCACTTACTGGAACAATTGCCAAATCCTACTACTAAGTTATATCCTTAATTCTTAACCTTCCTCAGGTTATTTCTTTCTGATGGAATGAATACACAGCAAATAATTGTTCATTTAACAGATGACATATTTGTTTCTAAGTGAAATTAAAAATAGTTTTATAATTTACTAGATATCTAATTTAGATCTCATGCTAAACTTTTTTTTAATTTTCAGTTTTAATATTAAAATCACTTTGAAAAATTATGTGAATTAAATTGCCATAGAAAAATATTGAACATAATAATAGTCTAGGTTATTTTAATAGAATAACTCCAACATATACTTTAAAAGAACTACATAATTTTTCTTCTTTGTGGCTGTTAAAAATATATATTTTGGAAAATGAAACATTTGCTTGTAAAATCTATACCATAATGAGAAATGTGTTCGTTGGAACACAGTTTTTCTCACTTAATTTTCATCTGGGAATGATGTGGACCAGAAAGGGAAGAGTAATGAAGAGAACATACTCTTTGAAGAAAATATTCATGAGACTCTACTGAGCCTGATGCCTTTGTAAGAAAGAGACAAACAGAGATGTGAGAAGTAAGGCTCAAAAGGGGAAAGAGTAGGGCAAAAATTAGGTTTTACAGTTACAAATAATATAATAATAATAAAATAATATTAATGATGCAAGGATAAACTCTGTTTTGTGCACTCACAGCTATAAACTTTCTTTTGCCCTACCCTGTATAGAATTCAATGTGAGTAAATTCTACCCTTCACTGAAATTAACAGAAAAGGAAAAAGAATTACATATTTCTTGAGCCTGTATAATGTGGTGTATGATTTTATATCTTTTATCTTTTTTAGTACAAAGAATTAACTGATTATGGTCACAGAACTAGTAAGTGGCAAGACAAGTCTGGGGCCTAGGTTTACATGGCAAGAGAATCAGCAAGCACAGTACCTCACCACTCCGTCTCCACAGATTTTTAGGTCACTGGTTCTCCCATTGTGGTCGCCCTGCCCTGTGGTCCCCAGAGACTCTTCCAGGGGTTTAGTCAAGTCATAACTGTTTTTTATTAGGATACTAAAATGCTATTTGATTTTTTCACTTTTATTCTCTCATGGGAGTGTAGAAGTTGTGGCTAGACAAAGAATGCTGTGCCTGGCTGCTAGCAATGCATATACATCTTAGAAATTAGATAAATGCCAGCTGAAATGAACAAACTATAATGATGCATGTCTTAGAAACTAAATATGTGTCAGCTGAAATGAACAAACTGTTGGATAAATAAATGTGCTAAAATATGTGCAATGATAGACTCACATTAGAAAGTGATACAGTTTTTAGAAAGACAGTTGCATAGTACCTGTATCTAATGTTTTATATGTATAATTAAAACCAGGTAAATGAAATATATTTTGCTTGTATACAATCCCTGAATCTAAAATATTTCTGTTACCTATTTTTATACACCCATGTAAAAGCAAATAATATTATTTTTATCAGTATAATGGCTTGTTCATAAGGTAGAATCAAGCAGTGAGTATAGATATGCAAGTTTGTTCTTAGATTGGCAGCTTATAGTTGTCTTCTAGGAGTAAAGCAATATCATGTTTGTCTTATATAAAAAACTGCAAACAAATAGAGCACAATTACTTCAAATCTGCTGTTCTTTATTTTATATCCATTCAGGACATGAATGAAGTTGCAAGCTTTGTTCAAGGTTCACAGAAAGGTTGCAAGGAGAACAAACTAAATTATCCACCTTTTACTCCTGGTAAATTTCATTTGGTTATCTACTTACCTCTAACTGCTGACAGCTAAATTCTAGCATATATTTCTAAATCACACAGTGTGGTACATTTTGCAACCCCAAAATCAATATCTCTGCTTGTTTTACTTTTGACCAAAATATTTATGATGAAGGAAAGGAGATATTAAATTTTGATATAACATACTGGCTTATTTCTAATTGTTGGTGATAGAATAATTAATGAAAAGAAACCAAATTTGTTTGAAATAATAATTTAAGTGATCAATTTTTTTCATGAACACTTTACTGTAAGTCTGTGTAGTTGTTAGAATGTACTTGGTAAGAATAGTTCATTACACGTATTCTAAAAACATCTCTTGTATCATTAAATATGAGTAAAATAGAAAAAACACAAAGAAAATGATATGCTTTTAGGAGAATACATAGCTTCAACCATCTGAAGAAAAATGACAATAATTATTGCAACTTCATATATGTCTGCAAATTAAAACACAATAAGAAAACTGAACAGCAAAGATCTGGATGATTTGTAATTGCACAACAGGTCTACATGTATAGAGTTAGGTCATGTTTTTTTTATATTTTTAAGCATGTTTTATTGGTTATGCTATTACAGTTGTTCTTATTCATCCCCGTTTACCCCCCTTCAGCCCACTATGCCCCTTCCCTCCAGCAATGCCCCCATTACTTTGTGTCTGTGGGTTACATATAAGTTCTTTGGCTACTCCATTTCCTACACTATTCTTAACATCCCCCTGTCTAGTTTGTACCTACCAATTATGCCTCTTAATCACTGCATCTTTCCCTCCATTCTCCTCCTTCCCCATCCCAGCTAATACCCCTCCAAATGATCTCCATTTCTATGATTCTCTTCCCGTTCTGCTTATTTGCTTAGGGTTTTGTTTTTGTTTGGTTTTTAGATTCAGTTGTTGATAGTTGTGAGTTTGTAGTTATTTTAATGTTCATAGTTTTGATCTTCTTTTTCTTAAATAAGTCCATTTAACATTTCACATAATAAGGCATTGGTGAGGATGAACTCCTTTGGCTTTGCCTTGTCTGGGAAGCACTTTATCTGCCCTTCCATTCTAAATGATAGCTGTGCTGGATAGAATAAATCTAGGTTGTAGGTCCTTGTTTTCATCACTTTGAATGCTTGACAGTCCCTGCTTGCCAGCAAAGTTTCTTCTGAGAAATCACCTAATTCTTATGGGAATCTTTTGTAGATAATTTTATGCTTTTCTCTTGCTGCTTGTAAGATTCTCTCTTTATCTTTAACCTTTAGCATTTTAATTATGATGTGTCTTGATATGGTTCTCTTTGGGTCCACCTTGTTTGGTATTCTTTTCTCTTCCAGAACTTGTATGTCTATTTCTTTCACCAAATTAGGGAAGTTTACTTTCATTATTTTTTCAAATAAGTTTTCAATTTCTTGTTCTTCCTCTTCTCCTATGGCATCCCTACGGTTCAGATGTTGATACTTTTGGAGGTGTCCCAAAGTCTTCTTATACTTTCCCTTTTTGTTTGTTTGTTTGTTTTTATGTTTTTTTTAATTCTTATTTCTTCTTTTTGTTCTGATTGAATGTTTATTTCTTCCTTATGTTCCAAATCATTGATTTAAAGCCTGGCTTCCTTCCCTATTTTTTCCTTTGGATTTAGTGATCAGAGTATTTATTAATGAAAATGCAAATCTAATAATTAATAAACAGGAGTGGAGTGTGGAGACTGAGTTGGAACTTAGCTTAAATCATCACCTTTTATTGTTTTTTAACTGAGTATGATATTATATAACATGTCATTTAAGGATTATACATTTTCAAATAGAAAAAATCTCTTATTGTAAACTTTAAAGTTTTAATGTATTGATTTGAAAGAGAGAGAGAGATATACTTATTTGTTGTTCCATTTATTTATACATTATTGGTTGCTTCTTGTATGTGCCCTGACAGAAGACAGATTCTGTAGTCTTGGTGGATCAGGACAAAACTCTAACCTACTAAGCTACCTGTTCAGGGCTGTAGACTTTAAAATAGCAAAGAATTTCTTTAAAAAACATTTGTTATATATTTTCTCCAAGATATTCTTGACAAAATCATGTATTCCAAAACAATTTGCATGGATGCTGTGCAGCACTGGGGAAAGCAGTATGATGTTCACAGCCTCTATGGATACAGCATGGCTATAGCCACAGAGAAGTGAGTGCAGTTTTATTCGGAACATTCTATTATATTTGTTGTTTAGAATATCTTAGATAATTTACTAATAGAGTTGGAAAATGGCAAGCATAAGAAAGGTAACATTTTCATGATAAGAATTTAATATATTAAAAGCATCGGTTCTTTTAGTATTACTTATGCGTTTGGAACTTAGTTATCAAGAAGAAGATAGTCTATGTATTTAACTGTGTTCTTTTTTAAATTATAGATTTAAATTCCTCTTCAAAATTTTCATTGGGTTTTCCATCTCTGAATATAATCATGTTCTAAGCATAAACTTTACAATTGGCCTAGAAGAATGGTGCTTCTAGGACAAATCTTCTTTAATTATTATTCAGAAACAGGGGATTCAACTAAAATGTAATTTTTGATATAGTATCTCCCAATGTAATTTTCTAATGCAATGTGTTACCTGTATATAAAAAAGAACACAATGCATTTGGCTTGCTTGTTTGTTTTGTTGATTAAGTTCTACATACAGGTAAGATCATATGGTATTTGTCTTTCATAAGTAAGCAAAATAGAACCAGAGACATTGAAATTAAGAACAAACTGACAGTAACCAGAGGGGAGGTGGAAGGGGATAATGGGGAAAAAAGGGGAAAGATTATCAAGGAACATGTATGTATAAAGGACACATGGACAAAGCCAAAGGGGGTAGAATTCAGGGGGGAAAGTGGGGATGGCTGGGGTCGGGGGCACCCATGGGGGGGAAATGGAGACAACTGTACTTGAACAACAATAAAAAAAAGAACAAAATACAAAACAAGGAAGGTGACAATCTTGTGTTTATTGCCTACTGTTTTCCAAGCTTTGTATAAAGATCTACAAAGTAATGGTCTATAACACCAGACCCTAGTTTCAATATTGTTTTTATGTTTATACAATTAAGCAACTACAGCTTAGTTTTAATTCAGACCCATATTTATCTATACCCATGTTTGTTTCCTTCAGTCTTTAAACTCAGTGAAACATTACATTTTACATTATACAAATTAGTAAATTATAGGAAAAAACACTATAAATCAGTATTATAAGGTACTAATACAAAAAAAACAGTTAAAATACTATTATACTTAAGTTAGTCTGGATAATTGTATATACTGAATTAAACTTTTATATCTTTTCATGATTATTTCTCATTTATGGAAAAAAGGTAAATAATTCTCAGGTACTGATAGGAGCGAGATGAATAACCTTAGTAGTTGTGAGGGGTGAACTTCTAGAAACAAAATAAAATATTTCTTAAATATTTACATTTTATCCCAACATTACTTATGGATACTTGGGAATGAAGATATTAATATATAATTAGAATCATTGTGCCACCAAAAATGTGTACTGTGTCAACATTCAGATTCCTACATTTCATATTAAAAATTTTCAATGAATGAAATCATGCATTTTAAAAACAAATATGGAATAGATAAAAGACCACACATTTATTTAATTTTGTAAAGGAAGTCATTTATATTCTGAATGATTTTTAAAAGATTTCCTTTGTCAGTATTCGATCTGAATGTATTTAAATAAATAAGAAATTGAAAGCTAAATATAAAATTGGCATAAAACATTGATAAAATAGCTGCAAATACTATGGCTTGGCTCTAGGAACTGTAATATAAGCATTTGAAATTAAGATTTTTGGAATTTCTAAATATCAATATTATTTTAAAATAAATCTTACATATTAATTTGATCTTACCTTTAGAGCTGTAGAAAAAGTTTTTCCTGGCAAGAGAAGCTTCATTCTCACCCGGTCAACTTTTGCTGGGTCTGGAAGGCACGCTGCACATTGGTTGGGAGACAACACTGCTTCCTGGGAGCAAATGGAATGGTCCATCGCAGGCATGCTGGAGTTCGGTTTGTTTGGGATACCTCTGGTAAGCAGTTTCACACATTGGTTTTCCTGAAAGCTGTTAATTACACTTAATGTTGTGATATCTTAATGATTAGTAATAAAATGATTAAAGGTATGTTACATAAAATTCACTGTTTATTCTTAGGAAGTTTATGAGAAAAATAAGAATAAGGGTAATATCTATCACATCAAGAAAATTGAATAAACAAAATTTAATCAAATCAAAGTAATTTGTGAAGCAAATATCAATATAAATAAAACATAGAAAAAGCTTATAAATAAAAAGCACCACATAAAATAGTAGGAAGAAAACCCAAATATATTAGTAATAAAAGGAAATGTCAAAGGCTAAACATATTAAAATACTTTGATTATTAGTCTGTGTTAAAAAATAAAGCCTTTCTTTCTCTACTTGAAAAAGATAAGGGCAGAGACCATTTAAAAATTTTAAAAGCAGAGAAAATTCATACTTGGTAATTCTAAACATAAGACAATGTGTAAGTCCCTTTATATCAAGTAAAAAAGTATGCAATGTTCATATTAACACTATGGAATGAAAAGTAATATAAAACAATGATGCTTGACTGTAGATTTTTAAGTAAATTAATATGGAAAAAGACATAGGACTATGCATTAATAAAACTTTCTTAAATGCTAGCACTATCAGTGTAGATCAGAGAGTAAAGTACCAATTATTCCTCTGGGGAATTAGTTATCCATTGGCAAAATAAAAGTAAAATGGGTTTGTGTTTTAGACCATGCACACAAATCAATCCCAGAGTGATTTAAGACCTGTGTGTAAAACTTCAAATATTTTAGAAGAAAATATAGGTGGGTAACTGTGATGTGAGGATAAGGGGATAATTTCTTAAACAGAGCACACAGGGTGAAAAAAATAAAGAAACATAAATTTGCCTACATTGAAATGAAAATTTTTGTTTATCAAAAGACTATTTTAAAAGTTAAAAAGTTTCCAACCTACTGGGAAATTATATTTTCAACATACATAACAATAAAATTATTAATATTTAATTTAAAGTACCTATTATGAATTTCCAGAAGGTACAAATAACTTTTTAAAATTAGCAGGATGTATTTATAGGCAATCTTATAAAAGAGAAATCCACATTAACTTAATCAGAGAAGTGCAGATATAAACTGAAGTGAAATATGCATTTCATTATATATATTATATTATATATATATATATATATGACAGCAAAGATTAAAAGTCATGAATTAGCAAGAAAATGAAGCCGTGGAAAATGTCATGCACTGATACCATTCATACAAATGGTTACAATTGTTTTGATTAAATAACAGACATTTCCAATGAACCAGGAAATATCATACATATGCATATAAAATGATAAAAGAGTTTCTTAAATATTCACAAAGAAATGTGTATATAAATTTCATAGAATCGGTGTTTATAGTCATGGGATATTATACAATAGAGAAG
The DNA here is from genome assembly GCF_004126475.2 of Phyllostomus discolor. Taxonomy (NCBI): domain Eukaryota; kingdom Metazoa; phylum Chordata; class Mammalia; order Chiroptera; family Phyllostomidae; genus Phyllostomus; species Phyllostomus discolor. The sequence continues at coordinate 29,407,198 of NC_040904.2, read as the reverse complement.
TAGTAGAGTCACTTAACAAAATTTAATCTCACAGAAACAAAGCTTTGGGAAAAAAAAATGAAAAGCAGTGTGATGCCTAGAACGTACCATTTTCATAAAACTAATTCCTGTGAAAACAAGACTAATATATTGTTTATAGATACATAAATACTACTTAGAAAAAAAGGAAATGTTTGCAAACAGTAAATGCTAAATTAAGGATAATAGCTTTTCTCAAAGTCCTTGAAAAAAGAGACATGAAATTTTACTTGAGTACATTATCAGGTAACATTTTTTACTACTTTACTCCTACAGTATTATATTAGCAATAAAAAAAACTACTGGAGATGTTTTGGAGTTAAGAACAACACATTTTAATAATGTAATTATACATTGAATTAACAATGATTACATCAAAGGACACAATACAAAAGCTTAAGACAACAAAATAAATAAAATTGAAATTGAAAAATTAAAACTGAATAAGAGAATCAAGAAAAGAGTAAAATATGGAATTAAAGACATTTATGTAACAAATATACAAAATAAATAACCTACATTGAAGAAGTGTAGATGAAGACAGTAAAACAAAATGATTATAAGTACTGCAAATTAATCTGTTGAGGCAAATAATGTGATGCTTGGAACAATGTGAGAATCTTTGCATTATCGATAATAGATCTACTTGTTCTTTAGATTGGAGCAGATATCTGTGGATTTGAGGCTAATACCACAGAAGAGCTCTGCAGAAGATGGATGCAACTCGGGGCATTCTATCCATTTTCCAGAAACCATAATTCTGATAAATATGTGGTAAATACCTCTTGTTTTCCTTGGTTTGAAATGAAACATAACCCTATTTTGAACAAAGCACTTAAATATATATCTATAGAAGATATGGTCTGAAACTTTGTAGCATAATTTGCGAATGAGTTAAAGTTCCTCCTCTAAGCCCCATAAATGTTTTGTATGTACAAAGATGTTCAAATAAGGGAATCATGAAAGATAATGTAATTAGTACATAAATATTTTATTTAAAACTAAAGCGTGTATAACTGTGTTAAATCACAGTAGTTTAAATTAAAGCCAAAGATTTTTTAGTCTGATTCTTGGATTCTATCAAGCATCAGGTAATTTTTTCATAAAATATATATTATACTGCTAAAGATTTTCAGTTTTGGTTTAATTTAAGAAATACAAAAAGCCAAAGCCCCTTGCAAAGCAGTTTGAGTCCAGAGTCTTTCTATAATAAACACAACTGGAATGACAGGTTGGGAAAAAATACAATAATGCTTTTAAACACAGGCATCTGAACTGGTGGGAGCATAAGTACAGGGGGACATACTGAGCTATTCCATCAGACCTGAGAATTCCTGCTCTGGGCTCCCGTGGGCATGTTTTTCAGAGGAAATGGGGGAATTAGAGTAAACCATCAATTCAATTTTGTATATAGTGGTTAAGAAATTGTTCACTATTCACATACTGGCTACATATAGGGCTTTAATTCTGTTTGAGAAGAAGGACAACCTTTCAGAATTTAGCCTGGAAAGAGGCATAATGGAACAGAAGTAAAAGGTATTAATTGGAGACAAGTAAATTCTTAAATCTATCTAAATTGTGCTTTCAAGAAATTTGTGTTCATGGGAGATCCTGATGTGAATTATATTACACTCTGTGTTTACTTATATCCTCCAAAAAGCAGATGCCAAAGCTGAATTAAACATATTAGACATTTATTGGTGAAGGACTTGTGTAGGATAAAGGAAAGGGAGCAGAAAAAGTGAAGAGAGGCTTCAGATCTCGGTTAGGTCTGAACCTGGTGAGATGAAGGCAAGGAAGAAGATTTGATAGAGTCACACTTGGAATCACAGTTGCTAATTCCAAGAAAGTTTCAGTCATCCTAGTGTTTGAGTCTTCAAGACAAAGTTAAGCATTGGAAGAGTATTCTCATCAGTCTAATTGATTAGCTGGAAGCAGCCAAAGGGAAATATGGCTTTAGGGTTAAAAAACATGATAGTGAATCCAGGGAGGCAGTAGCCAATACTCTTATTTAATTCTGATACCCATAGCAGGAGATATAAGCAGGTTTGCTCACACAACTGTATTTTGGCTGAGAGTCAGCTGATCTAGCTCAGGCTTGGCAGAAAGGCTGTCCTTTAAGTTGCAAGTCTGCAAGCCAGCCAGGCAACTCTGTTTCTTGAATCCTTGGGCAACAGACCACTTGGGCTTACTCTTCTACTGTCAATGGTAAGGCACAAGGCAACAAGTCCTGAGGCAAGTGCTTTTTAAGCCCTAATTTGAATGTGTCACATGGGCCAGAGTGTGTTACATAGCTGAGCATAAAGTCAAAAAATGGGTAAGTGTCTATACTCCACTATTAGCTGTAGGGGTTGCAAAGCTACATAGCAAGGTGTGGTGGTTACAGGGAAGGAGGAAAACTTGAGCCATTAATTCAGTCTACCACAAAAAAATCAGTGAAAAATTCCTTGTTAATGTAGCAGAAAGAAAAAAGGAACTCCTACCCTTTGCAAACAGCATGGATGGATCTGGAGAGCATTATGCTAAGTGAAATAAGCAGGTAGTGAAAGACAAATACCATATGATCTTGCCTATAAATGGAACCTAATCAGCAAAACAAACAAGTGAGAGAATAGAACCAGAGACATGGAAATAAAGAATAAACTGACAGTGACCAGAAGGGAAGAAGAAGAGAGACAATGGGAAGGAGCAGGGGAAGGGTCAAGCACCAAGGAACATGTGTAAAGGATCCATGGACAAAGCCAAGGGGTGGAGAGAGGATTGAATGTGGTAGGTGGAAGGTGGATAGAGCAGGGGCGAGTAACAGGGAAAATGGCAAAAACAGTAACTGAACAATACAAAATTTAAAAAATTCCCTGTTAAAATATTTTTATTTTCTCTGTATTTAAATGAGAAAACTATTTTCAAAATAAATGTTAATTTAATAATATCCTCATAACAAAACATATCATTGTGAATGTCAGTCTTTACTTACCATGAACACATCAGTGAAACACCTCATGGAGAAATTTACATGATGATTGTTCCATAAAAGATTTGGCCCCTTTTCAGTGAACCAGGGCAAAAATATTCATCTACCCTTACTGTTATTTGCTGATTTTTTTTTTTGATGGTAGTGTTCTATTCTTATGACATTATTGCAACCAAATTGGCTTTAAGTCTTGGTTTTAGAAGGTATAGGAGACAATGGGTTACCATCTTTATTGCTATGATGTGTTAAGCATTATATGCTAGTAGAATCTAATGTAACTGTTTCAGGTGGAAAGTATTCTTTCAGTTTCCATTTTGAATGTGTTTGGACTAAACAAATAATAAACTACTGATGTCTGCAAAAAATAAATAAAAATATCCAAGTAAAACATAAAAATTAGAAAGTTCATATACTTTGATGATGAAACAGAAGTAATTTCAGCTTTTATAAATCAGCTGAAATGTATACAATTTGCATCTCAAAAAATAGATTAAATGCTTCTATTTTAGTTTTCATTCATATTTTGGCTTTCTCATTTCAGTTTCTTTTTTTTTTTTATCCCATAGGATCAAGATCCAGCATTTTTTGGACAAAATTCTCTTTTGGTTAATTCATCAAGGCACTATTTGGAAATTCGCTACACTTTATTACCTTTCCTCTATACTCTGTTTTATAGAGCCCATAAGTTTGGGGAAACAGTAGCGAGGCCATTTCTTCATGAGTGAGTACTATGGTCAAGAACTTTAATATCTTTCCAATTATAATTGCATATATATTAAATATATTAACAGATTAATGGAGATAAATCAAGATTATTTTTACATTCACATCAATGATTTGATGAACTGTAGAATGACCCTAGTAAATATAATTAATTTGGTGATTGGACAAGATTCATCAAGAAATATGAGTCTTGAATAAAATTTAGATAGTGAAAGGTATAGAGAGTGTATTAGGGAAATTATATCAGTAAACAAGAGTAAATATACAATTATTGAAAACATATTATGTATACAAGTACATTGTGAAACTCATGTAAATATAGATCAAATATAATATAGTGAAAAAATAATGAATTGTGCTTGTCTTTGTATGTCTTGACCAAAACAGGACCTTTCCTCAAGAAATTACAGAAAACCTTTTCAAATCCAAGTTAAAATGGGAATTAACAATGAAAAAAAGTAAAGGGAAGGAAGTAGGATATGAAATATTTTTGGTACTTTATAAATCTATCTTACAGAAGAAAATGATATAAACAGAATAGCTGTTTATTACAGAAAAAAGTAACTTTATCATGTATGATAAATAGATTGTTTTGGAATCCCAGATGAACTCTTTTCTAGCACCATCTTTCTTCCCTCTCTCCTGTCCTTCCTTCCTTCTTTCCTTTCTTTTTTCCTTCCTTCCCAGCATCAGATGAACCATAAGATGTAAGAAATATAGATTCAGAATATCGTATAAAACAAGTAAAATTAAAGCTAATAATTAATTCCAAGAAAAAAATTGAAAAGATAAACCAAAGAAGGAATGTGGATAAACTTTTTGTCATCATATTGTAAACATTGTCATTGTTCTTAGGTTTTATGGCGATACAAATAGCTGGATTGAGGATACTCAGTTCTTATGGGGCCCCGCATTACTCATTACCCCTGTCTTAAAACAGGTAGGTTTTGAAATTTAATTAATTTACTGTTCAAGGGATGGTTGTATAACAAAATCTACCAAATCTACACTAAATCACAAAACATCTTCATAATAGATGTTACTCAAAAGCTTGTTTTAACCTGATAAATGTGGATTCTTGATTGTGGAAGAAATTTTTGAAAAATTGCAAAAATATTAAGTAGGTTTATGCTTTTCTAACATGTAATATATAATTAGGAAAAATAAAATTTCCTAAAATATTCTTCAGAAAAAGAAACTGATTTATGGAATGGAAATCTAATCTTAGAGTAATAATAATGAAATCATTTAAGTAGACATAGACATTGAAATTTTTCAAAGTTGTAAATAAAGGGGAACGTGAGAACCAGCTGATTATATGAAAATGTTGAAACAATAGTAAAATGATCTATGTAATTTTTACCTATTATTTGAATGTTTTAATACCCATGGAAATATACAGGAGTGTCCCCATTCACAATTACCTTGTAGAATATAACAATGCAAATGCATGCATGTATTATTTTAGTTGCCACTTCGATTAATTTCATCTTTGCTTTTGGTATATTTTACATTATAATATTGTCTAAAACCAGTAAAACAACTTTTTGATTATTATTTATAGAACACATTGGAGTTTTAACAATGTAACAGAAGCTTTTGACCCTTGTTATGAATACCTAAATTAATATTTGATGTAATTATCTTCTGTGAAGTATTGAACATATATATATTATATATGATATGTATATAATTATCTTGCTTTATTAAAGGGAGCAGACACAGTGAGTGCGTACATCCCTGATGCTACTTGGTATGATTATGAAACTGTAAGTAACCTTAATATAATAGTAGACTCACAAGTATTATTGTGAAACATCTTTACATGAAAACTTAACTCCAAACAAATACCATAACTATTTTCAGTATTCCTGTCATTATTATGAAAAAATGAATAATTACACATTTGAATAATGTGTAAAAATGTGTGCATTTTATTGCCAATCAGCAAGTATACTATCTTGCTTATGATTAATATGAAGTTATACTTTTACATAAAGTGTTATTTATTTTCAAATTGTGAAAATAAAAGGTCTGGAATAATTTTAGAAAGGTGTGGTGATGTTTAGTATTTTTCTTACTTTATATATTTAACTTATTGCCAGAAGAATGAGTATTGAGCTACTATTAAACATTTGTTTTCTTACAGTACATTTAAATATCTGGGAAAGATTTTTATTTTAACTTCAAAAAGGTAACATAGAGACACAAGACATTTTAAGATGTTTTTATTTTAAAAAGACATTATTTTTTATATCACTTATATTTGCTAGGCAGACCTTTTATTTTTACAGAAACCCAAATTTTTAAAAAAAATATTTTTAAGAGCCCTGGCTGGCATAGCTCAGTGGACTGAGCATGGGCTGCAAACCAAAGTGTTGCAGGTTCGATTCCCAGTCAGGGTACATGCCTGGGTTGCAGGCCATGACCCCCAGCAACCACACATTGATGTTTCTCTCTCTCTCTCTTTCTCCCTCCCTTCCCTCTCTAAAAATAAATAAATAAAATATTTAAAAAAATTATTTTTAGAAACATGGTTAACTATGAAACAAAACAAAGAAGAAAAATATGACTAGTTAAGAATATTGTTAATTATAGAAGAAAAATAGGTTTTTCTGTTAATTTTTGAGAAAACAAACTAATATTTCCCCTATTTGTTCAGCAAACTGAAAAAAAATGAGTTTTCTTAAATTAGTTAACAATATTTACTTGGATGGTGTCAATTACTCATAAAAGTTATATAAGTGTATAAATTTTGATGGTTGGAAATGGGGTTTAAAGTCTTTACTATTAATAAAAAATCTTCTTAACTTCCAAATATTAGGGTGCAAAAAGACCATGGAGGAAACAACGTGTTAATATGTATCTTCCTGGAGACAAAATAGGATTACATCTTAGAGGAGGTTATATTATCCCCACTCAACAACCTGCCGTAACTACAACTGCAAGGTAAAACAAAGACTAATAAACTAAAATCTGAAATATAATTTTTAGTATTTCATATTTGGGGAATCAAAGGTTAATGTTCAATTATTTACTAGAAGATGCTTGACATATGGAAGTGATTCTTAAATATAACCACCATGATTATAAAAAGAAGCTTCAAATCATGCATGTTAATATAAATTTGTTGATGTAAAAATAAACATAACTATATTAGAATTGTATTTCCTGTATTAAAAATGTACTGACATTCTTTACTGAATATGTGCAATTAAAGTTACATATGTTAAATTCATACTAAAATATAATGATAAAATTATTATTCATAATAAAAATTGAAATTGTAGAGTCTATAGTTGATAATAATGTCAGTTGTTAAATATTTGGATGTCAATACTTGAATGTCACAATTTTTTTTTCTGCTTAAATGCTTTACCTTTAAGTTGATAAATGAGGTGGATAGTTCTATTTAGGTAAATTCCAAGATAGCAACTAAATTATTTAATAAGAATGAATTACAGAAATATATAGAAAAAAGAGGAGAAACTAGAAAGTTCTGGGGCTTCATCTTGCAGCATACATTCTGGGCACATGGGTGCAGAAGGGGTCATATTTACAAATTCACAAATTTCCACATATTCTGCAGCACTCCATCATAGTCACTCACTATTCCTTACTCCGCTTTATTTTCTTCACAACATTAAGAAAATCTGGAACTATATTATTTAATTTTTCTTGAATGCAGTGTGTTCACTTATCCAGACTATAAACTCCACGAAGGCTGGGGTTGACTTTTGACTTCTTGGGGGCCCAGACTAATAACGGTGTCCAGGTCATAACAGGCTGGCTCTCCGTTTTCTCTGAATAGTTGTTAAAGGGCCAAATTGATGGGTGAATGAATGTATGTTCTAATTTAATTATTTTTGCATTCTAAATCGATAATTTCAATACTGTCACTATATCATGACTGTGTTCTTGGGAAAAAAGTGGGATATGCTCTAGAGCTGTATTAAACGAGAAACAAACACTGTGGTGAGTGTGAGCTGCAAGGAGCATGTTCTGTACAGAGCGATTGCTTAGACTGTAAAGTTTAAGGGGTACTATTTTAGATTTAAAAACCTAAGGTAATATATAGCTAAGAAACATATTTAGTGACCACATATTTCATTTCTCATAATAGAGTTAGCTTCATTTCTAAGAATATTAGAGATCTCATGAAACATTTAAAAATGTTACACTTGACTTTTCATTATTTTGTATATAAAATGTATCCTTAATACACTGCAATTTAGGATTAACTGATATGTGGCAAATACAAGATGTAATGTGCATTCACAAATACTTATTTTTTTCTCATTTTAATTGAAATGTTATTGTTCTGTTTCAAAACTGTTGGTGTCCTAGCCTCCAAGAAGTTTTATATATATAATATGTATTCCTTTCATTTATATTCTAGGCATATAAATATTTTATCATTGAAAAATTATTAATATATATGGACATGAATTTTTAAAATATTTTCATATGAATGCAGACTGTTTACAAATCTATTAGTTTGATTTGGACTATTTTTAGGAACTTTTACTATTATAAATTTATTTTAATCATATCTGTCCATAAACTTACTTAACAGCCGAAAGAATCCTTTAGGACTTATAGTTGCATTAGATGAAGATAACAAAGCAAAAGGAGACTTTTTCTGGGATGATGGAGAAACTAAAAGTGAGTCTGAAGGGGGATATACTTTTAAATGTTCATTTTGAAGATGGGAAGTTTTGACTTCATACATAGTTGCATCCATTTAACAAATGTCATAAGTTTTAATTTTTAATTCCTGTTGTCAAATGTATTTTAGGGTTGTAGTTTACTTTATGAAATTTAAAATTTTATTTAAATTATATTTTAATTACAATACTTATTTTGTGTATTAGTTCCTTATAAAAGTCTTTTGACACGTGTTGTTTATTATATTATCACCTTTATTAAAATTGTTAAATTTACTGATGCACAAAATGCATCATATTTTTAGTGGTCTTACATGATTGTGCCATTTCAAATAAAATATTGTCACTGTAAAAATAAAAGAAAGCCAACGTTTAAAGTTTTAGCTAATGCAAAATTATTTGATGGTAATAATACCACATAAATTGTTCACAATTTATTTAATTATTCCCTTTAATTTTATTTCTTGAGCCCAAACTTGAGAATTCAGTAAACCAAGAGAATAAAGAAGAGCCAATTTTTGCAATAATCATTGTAATTATAAAATGTCCTGCTCAGTTGTAATTAGTATATTATAATTACACTCATATATTTGTTAAATATTTGTACTCCATTTCTTTTAGTTGAGAGCTGTTAAGTATGCTTTTAATATTATTGCCTATAAAATATATAGTTCGCTTCTGTTTTAGCTCACTATTTCTCATTTGTGTTAAAGAATATCCCATGATTTTAAACATCCAAATATTTTGAAATTAACTCCAAAATGTAGTCTATTTATTGGTGTGATCTCTTATAATTTAAAAATATGGAATCTATGAAAAATTCCTTTCAAGTTTCATCTGTCGAAATGGAGACAACCCAATGCATATTGCTACTATATATCTGCTCCACTCAACAGTCTTCCCCTTGTCACTTGATGGCAAATTTCATCACTACAAAATGCTGAGAATCCTAGAATTGACTCCTCTCTCACAACCTTAGAATTTTTCTTGGTTCTACTTTATCTGGGTCCTCTCATCTAGTTCACCACCATCATCACTATCTTTCATTTTAGTTAATACAATAGCTATTTAATTGTTTTAGAGGTCTATAGTTGTCAAATGCTTTGACATTTTATTCAATTTAACAGGTAGAGTCATTTTTTCAAAAGATGATTCAAATCATCCCACCTCTGCTCAAAACCATCTGGCAAGGGTGTCCAACCTTTTGGCGTCTCTGGGCCACACTGGAAGAAGAGTTGTCTGGGGCTACTCATTAAATACATAAACAAAGTATATTTCTTTGATTAGCAAAGAAAAGGTTTTAAGTAAATTAACAACTTTGTGTTGGGCTGCCTTCACAGCTATCCCAGGCTGTGGGTTGGAGACCCATTAACATTATCCATGCTTCTCTAGTTGACTCAGTCAGGAGCCACTGTCTTTACCAAGACCTAAAGCATTCACCACTAAGTGTACTTTTGTGTGTGTGCATACTTTCCCTCTCTCTGTGTGTCTCTGTCTCTCTCTCTCACTATCCCCTCTATAGCTCCCTTTTTCTCATTCTACTCCAGCACACAAGCCTTCTTATTCATTCTCAAATACCTTAGAGACTAAGAACACTAAATTGAGTGCTGCAGTGAGATGTTCCAAGCATTTATTCAAAGGAATGTGTCATAAATGTGGATTCTAGAAAACTAAATTATTTGTAGCCATCAATAAAAAAAAAACATTGTGAGCTCTGGATGGTGTGACTCAGTGGACTGAGTCCCTGTCTGCAAACCGAAGGGCCGCTGGTTCAATTCCCAGTCAGGGCACATGCCTGGGTTGTGAGCCGGGTCCCAGGTTGGGAGTGGGCCTTGACTTTAAGGTTATTCTTATATCTTTAATGATATAAATATCCCAAATATATTTCATTTTCAACTTGTAAAATGACATTGATAATTTACTTTTATGTAAGAGGATGGTTAAAAATACAAAGAAGATGTCATTTAATCAGTCAACTAATATGGTATCTATAGAATTACCTGCTTTGAAAAGATAAAATCAGAATTTTATGAATAATCTATTTGTAAGTAAACACGCAAACAATAAAATGATATTCAATTTAGGCTATGACTCTAATTGTGTTTTCTAAGATGAAAATTTTAATTAAATTAATGTTTTTGAGAAAATTATATTTAAATCTTAGAATTCCCTTGTTATGTTCCCTTGGTTTCTTTGAAATTATTTTCATCATAATTTTAACTTTTTCTTTTTAAAAAAATATTGACAAGAAGTTTAATTATATTTCTGGTGCACAAAATCATTGCCTTCTTTTTACCTTATTGGAGTTTACTTCAATCTTTAACATGTCCCCAGATTCACTTTTTCTACAAATAATGAAAAAAAGTTAAAAGATGTGAACTAAAATTGCAGTGTGCCATATCTTCTGATAATAAACTGAATGGTGCATGTTTTACTAGGAAGATCTAATATTGTTCAAAACAATAAATATAGGATAATATATATTTTACTATATTTTTTCTTTAAATTTCCATAAATACTTTAGCTGCCTTTGAAAAATTAAACTAAACAAGTATGTATTCATTATCCTTACTTACTGAGAAAATATACTACTGATGTTATTTTATTTAGAGGTAATTTAAAAAGTTAATTTAAAAGGATAATCTGTACAATTTGCTTTATTATTAAATAATATTTTTTCAAAATTCTTGTGTTTTATAACTGTAAAAATAGAGCAGAGAATTTGACATTACATTTTGATCTGGCAACTATTTTTTCCATTTCAGATACCATAGAAACTGGCGCCTACATTTTGTACACATTTACCGTTTCTAATGTAAGCATTCACCTTGGACACAGTTATATACATGATTAATGTCTGGATTATACCTTTATTGTGGATTTCTTTGAAATATATTGATATTTACCTCCAGATTCAATGAAAAGAAATGAAATAAATTATTAAATCATAAAAATCTTAGCTTAAATTTTTATATTTAAATGTAACAAACAAGCCCTGGCTGACATGGCTCAGTAGTTGACTGCTGGCCTGAGAATCAAGGGGTTGGTAGTTTAATTCCCAGTCAGGCCACATGCCTGGGTTACAGGCTAAGTTCCTAATGTGGGCCATGTGAGAGGCAACCACACACTGATGTTTCTCTCCCTCTCTTTCTCTCTCCCATCTTCTATCTAAAAAATAAATACATAAGATCTTTAAAAAATGTAACAGATGAGTTAATGATGATGAAATAGATTCACTGAAATTTTAGGAACTTTTTAAGAGTTATGTTGAAGAAACATGCTCTAGGAAACTAATCTCAATTTATCTGAATGTGTTTTAATATGTCGGTCACTGCAATAATTATCATCAACTTGGAATGAGGATGAAAAATCTTTGAACAAAGTTAAATTTTGAATAATCGATAGCAATTTTTTGTACATGTTGGGTTTCTTTATATATTCTTTTTTGCCAAAGCTAAGTCATTCTTCATCAGTTTGGGCTAGAAAGAGAAAAGATATATATGAGTTACATCATAATAATTTAGGTGATCTTTGTAGTAAATCTTATGGCATTTGTACAAAAAATCAAAAATGGCTACTAATGAATATATTTATATATGCTACTTGGATATGGAGAACTGGCAGGAATTGAAAGACAGATGATTGCTTTTTTTCCCATTTCACAGCTGTATTATTATTTCAATTTTGTTTCCAAAGACTGACTTAATATATAACATTATATACTTTTTCAGAACAAGTTAGATATCATATGCACACATTCATCGTACCCAGAAGGAACTGCTTTAGCATTTGAGACTATTAAAATCCTTGGGCTCACAGACACTGTTACAGAAGTTAAAGTGATGGAAAATAATAAGCCGATGCAAACTCACTCCAGTTTCACTTACCATGCTTCCAACCAGGTAAATACAATCTTTTAAAATATTTTAGCTGTTGTGTACTCTCACATTTAACATTAAATGTTACAAAACTATTCAGGCTCTTGGTTTTGTGATTATTTTTCTTCATGACATGTCTTTTTGTTCTTCTCTATGTGCTGCCAATAGTCCATTTTTGGCCATTTCAATTTATATTTAGATATTAATAATAAGAAGACTCCTTGCTACTTCTTCCTGTTTAATTTCATCATTGATAGCAATCATGCATACCTTCCTAGTATATTGGTTGTTGTTTAGTAGAGGTAAACCATCCCGTTTAAAGGGAAAAGAAGTTGAGGATAGACAATTTTTTTCAAGACTCATGAACATTAAATGGAAGAACTGAGAATTGAATTGAACTCATGCCTGGATATATCTGGCTGGTGTAGCTCAATGGATTGAGTTCAGGCTTGTGAACCAAAGGGTCCCCCCCCAGTTTGATGTCCAGTTAAAGCACATGCCTGGGTTGCAGGCCAGCTCTCCAGTAGGGGATGCATGAGAGGCAAACTAGTACTGATGTTTCTCTACCTTTCTTTCTCCCTCCATTCCCTTCTCTCTAAAAAATAAATAAATAAAATCTTAAAGAAAGATAATGCATTACATCAATGTTCTACAGTTCCCATAGTTTGCTGTTTTGAGGTTCTAGCCATTTCAGTGGCATATTTTCTCATTTAGATTCCATTATTTAAGCATTATATTACAAATATTTATTACTTGATTTGAAGAATTGCCGCAGTTACCACATTTTATAAATGTTATATATTTTTCAATTGTACAATGGTAGAAATATCCTTTAATATTTTTTTTGTCTTCAAAGAGCCTCGTAATCTATGGTCTCAAGTTTAACCTTGGACAAACCTTTACTGTTCAATGGAATCAAGTTTTCTTAGAAAGTGAAAAGTTTGATTGTTATCCAGATGTAGAACCTGCAACCCAGAAAAGGTGTGAAGACCGTGGTTGTATATGGCAAACGGTAATATGAATTTTAATTATGATTCATTGTATGGCTTTCACATAAGCATTTCAGTGTAATCTTTACATTTTATAATTTGAATTCTATAATATATAAAGTAAATTCATCTAGATAAACATTTGGAATTTGAAATTAGAACTTCTGATAGAAAACTTATCTTTATCTTAATTCCCATACTTAACTTAGTAAATGCCAGACTAAATGGAAATGTAAATTGCTTTTTGGGCACTTTGTATAATGTTACTTTTTTTAATGAAATAGTAGTGCATTGGTTAGCTGTGGTTGACTAGCTTAATTAAGCAAGATATTATGCCAGTAGGGAGCAGTCTTTCAAAAACATTGTCTCAAGTTAAAACTTCTGAAATTGATTGGTGGGCTATGTCTATTCCACTAAGAAGTGATCATTTCTGAGCAGTTATTTTGATTATCCTTTAGACAAGAAGGTGACAGCTATTGATGGCAGAAGTTTTGACAGGAAGGGATAAAAGAAGAGTCAGTCCCCTTTTGTTATTCTTGTTTCAAAGTCTGTGTTTTGAGCACATCACTAGGTTTTCTCAGCAAAAAACATTTATTTTGTATAATCAAGAAATTAAAATCGTGTGTTATATGTCTGGTGATAGTCAAGACACACATGCCAGTACTTTCCCAGATATATCTGCATTTATATGAGGAAAAATGCCAATCTCCCCCACCACAGAAAAGGTCCCCATTCATCTCTAATGTTTGATAAAACAGTCTAATCTTCACCATTAAGAAAGCTTATAGAAGAATTAAAGAAAAGAGTGAGGAGGAAAAATATTTCTGAAATCAATAAAAGACTGTATTTATGGTGTGTTTTTCTCATCTTCAATATCTTCTCTTTCAACTGTAGCTCTTCATTCATATTCAAACTCATCCCCATTTCATTCAGTGCACAGTCACTTCTCTTATCAAAACAAATCTAAAGATTGGATTCTAAGACAGAAATTACTTCTAATAAGAATATGTAAAAAATGTGCTTTTCCCAGAACTATTATTATTTTAACACCTTACACATTCTTAGATCAAGTAAATGAAGGTTAAACACTAAGATATCAACTACCAGAAATCCATTAAATATGATACTTTAAGGTACAGGTAAATTCCCTTATGTTTTTATAGATCATGATAGTTATTCATTGATTCATTTAACAAATACTTCTTGAGATCTACTATATTCTAGGCACTGTTGTAGGTGAATAAAATAAAGAAAGCAATATGGGAGCAATAAAATTGGTTTATGCCATTGAGCACAATCTACAATGGGTGCAGTATTAATGATGCAGAAGAGAGTTGAGAATTGCAGAAATGTCTTTGTAGGAAAGGAGGCATGGAGCGTGGCATTGGGTGTACAAATAAAATAGTGCATCTTAGCAGCATGTATCTTGTAATAGGAGGTGAAGAGGTGGGTGGGTAGATGTGTTTCATTCTGATTTTTTTCTGATTGCTTTCTTTTGCATACTGCAATAACAAGAAAAAACCATTAGGTGATAATGAGAATAGGGAAGATTCGGTGGTTGTGGGAAAAAGGAAAATATCATCCAAGGCAGTGTGATAGTGAATGAACTAGGGAAATAAATTAGTACACTACATCATTAAGACCCACTCTAACTTTCACAATTATATGAATCTGGATGGATGTGTCTTTCTCAAGCCATATTTAACCAGAGAATTGTAGGTATTGAGAAGGTAGAGGACAGTGCTTTCCCAGGATTGTTTTTGCAGTTAAGTACAAGAAAGCAAGAGAGAGAATTTGGTGTCATGTTACATGAAAATGGATGATGTAGAAAAGAAATAAGCTTGTGAAGGAAGTATAGACACCAAGGGGCTAAAGATAAGTACTGTTTGGATTGTGTGGTTACTCTGGTGGCGGTCACTCAGTGCAAGAAGTCTTGGTTTGCCTAATCTGGTGGGAAACCAAACATTAAAAAAAAAAAAGAAACTTTTCCTGAAGCTTAGTGTCATAAAATCCTTGATACTTCCTAAATTACTGTTAACTTAGAAAAAAGTCTTATCCAAAACTTTTTAGTACCTCCCTGATTCCTCAAAATCATCCCTGTCTTCACCAAATTTCACATGCTTGCTTAGAGCTGGCATCATATCTCATGTGCTCCGAAAAGTCCTCTTGTTTTACTGTCATCTGAAAATCTCAGATAATGCACTCCCATGTTTGTGTCCCAAACTTTTAGGAAAAAAATCTTCATTTTAATTTTAATTCAATTCAATTTAATTAATTAATTTATGTATTTATTATTTATTTATATGTAGATATGTGTTTTGTATTATAAATGAATTTTAGCATTTATTTTTTAACATATTATGGTGCACGAAATTTTATGTAACACATAATTACAAATCACAAGAACAGATACAAGGTACAAGAAATTTTATGTACCGGTAACAAATTTGTGATATTTACACATCATAGTGGGTGAAGAACTCTTCATCACTGTCAATATCAGAAGTATTGCCTTCTTCAATTTCTACATTTCTGGAATCTTCTGAGGAGTCACTTTCCTCATCCCAGTAAAATGCATCGTCCTCAGTTCCACCCATAGCATTGCTGATGCCACAATTTTTAAATGATTTCACAACCACTTCCTTCTTGACACTGTTCCATGGTCTTAAGATTCAACTGCAAACCTGGTCAAAGGATGCTTTCTTGATCCTGCCTGTAGGTGTTAAATCATTACCAGTTGACTGCATCCACAAGGTCCACTCTTTCTTCATTAGGACCTTGAAGGGCTTGTTTACAAACATCAAGAGGTTGAAGTTGGCTGGTTAGCCCACTAGGTATCACAGTCAGTCCCCTGTGGTTGCTTTTACACTATGTGTAGCATGGACTTTGAAGTGATCAAAAACAAGCAAAGATGGTTTTTAAGTATCTAGTACTACCCATGTACAATGGGTATCCTTATTTTTCCCTAAAAAATTTGGGCAAAAACATGCACATTATATAGCACTTAGGTAACATTCTAAGTGGTAACTTTTCTACTTCTAAAACATACAGATGTGTGGAGATGAGCAGCCCTGAGTATTAAAAAATAAAATAAAACCTATTCAAAGTACATTTTTAACTTAAATTACTTAGATATTACTTAGATAAACCAAGTTTTTGAAAACTTATCTGTTGAATATTATGTCTATAGGTTTTTGTTTCCATAAATTACACAGCAAGATTATTTCATCCCAGCTACAGAAATAACACTGTTGACATTACCAATATTGATAGTTATTATGAGTACTATACTTAATTTTTGCAAAGACACATACAATCATTCTATTTTCTGAATTAAAAATAGAGATTTAATCTTTTGGCTCTACTGGTCTATCTTTAGAAACAAAATGTAAATATTATATATATAACATTTTAGTACATGGTACCTCAGGTTGCATAATAGATATTTTACATTGTGACTGCAATTTCATTTTATATTAAACAATAATATCCGTAGATTATACAGCATGTGATTAAATATGTCTATCTTTATTTTTGTCAAATATTACAATGCTTACAGCTTTTGACAGTAAACATGTATTGCATTTTTAGACTTCTGGATCCCAAGCACCTGAGTGTTACTTTCCTAGAAATGACAACTCTTACTTAGTCACTTCAACTAAGTATTCTTCCATGGGCGTAACAGCTGACCTCCAGCTGAAGAGTACCAATGCCCAAAGAAATCGGCCTTCTGAACCCATCTCGACTCTTCGTGTAGAAGTGAAATATCACAAAAATGACATGCTGCAGTTTAAGGTATGTTTCATATAAATAACGCCACTGCATGACTTATTTGTCAAGATGAGAGATTTTGAGTACCTTCAGTGCTTAGATCTTTAGTGTAGTATTAAGGATTATTAATTGGATTGATAGCATTTTGATTTTATACAAATGAAGCTTTTTTTCCTTTACAAAGCTCATAGCTAGGTGCACAATAAATAAGGCTTTTCATTTTTGCTAACTTTGTGAATAATTAAACATATAGTGGCAATTTCTTAAAAGATATTTCAATTATGCTATATAGATAATTACTTTGAATGCATTATGTTGGTAATCAAGTTAAAATAAACAAAAAAGTGAAACAGTATGTTTACTATTTTCATTACTTTTGCACAGTGATCTAAATTTTTTACCCATTAATTAGCCATGTAAAAGAAATAATCATTTCAATAGTTACACATAAGAATTTTTTTAAAAATAAAGAGCTCCAAGGATATCCACTAAAAAAAAACTGTTACAAATGATAAGATCAGCAAAATGACTGAATATAAAATAATATTTACCAGAAATGCTTCCTGTTTACTATCCTTCACCATTTAGAAACTGAAATTGTGTTCAATCTCATTAGCAAAATCATATGGGAAGAATAATCAAATAAACAAAAAATATTAAACAATTATAGGAGTGACTCTCTGTACAAAATAACTATTAAAATGTGTTGATAGCTATTAAATAAGTACTAAGAAACTCTAAATAAGACTAAATTTTATAAAGGTAACTCATTTTAGTTCAATTGATGCTTTTAAATAATTTCCATAGAAATCTCAGTGGAATACATTTTGAGACTTAATAAAATAACCTTTATATTTTCTGGAAAAATAAACATGTGACAATGGTGATAGTTAAAATGTATATAAAAATAGATAAAATTTACAGAATTAAAACAGAAGTGCAGTTAGCATTACCTGAAAGTCTGTTTTATGTATGTAAATATAGCATATAAAGATACAATGTATACATTTAAGATTTAACCAATATAAGCCCAGAAAAAAAAATAGCTGCATATTTATCTTGTATATGGCTAGTAAAGTTCTTTCAGACCACAGATACAAAGTCATGTATCCAATAGATAAAAATCTAATGTCCTATGTAGAAATTATACATTTCAACATTAATAAACATTATAAACAATCAGAAGACAAACAATAAATAGATAAATATCTGATACCTTTATCATAAAAGGCAAGGAATTTCAGCTCATACAAACAAGAAAATATTAAGATTATAAGCAGACATGTAACAAAAGAAATAATACTGAGAAATAAAAAAATTACATATAGACTAAAAATCAAAAGAACAAAAGACAAATTCAGAGTGGAAAATCTAAATGGTGAATAATCATGCAGAAACAGTTTCATCCTCATCATCAAGGACATAAAAGACAATTTAGAAAAGAAATGCACTTATGTAACATAAAACAGCATTAGAGCACACATTTTGGTGAGAATATTAATTAGTACAATAATTCTGGAAAACAGTTTACAAGTAGATATCAAGGGCCTTATAAATGTTAATAATACTCAGACCTAATACTTCATTTCCAGGAAATGAACTGAGAAAATAAAGATACCAATAAATATAAATTAATGTTAACATTAGTAAATATTGTAGTCAATAATAGTATTTACTACATAGGACAAAATTATTGAAACAACTTCTATGTCTAAACAGAAGTGGTAAATACTTTTGTATACCCATGTGGAACTATTTAGCCTTAAAAGTTGATTTTGAAGATTTCTCATTATATAGAAAAATGAATTACAAAATATCTTAAAGAGGTCAAATGCAATAGGCAATTTGGTCTCATTGCATATTTATGTATGTATATGGAGAAATATATATATGCATGCTATGGATACAGAATTAAGAATTATATAAACAAAAATCCTAAGTATTCTTGTTTTAACTATTATTTAAATTATTTAATATTTATGTAATATGTCACCAAACTAGAGCAAAACATTTCTGTTCTTATTATTTCCTGCAATAGATTTATGATCCCAAAAATAAGAGATATGAAGTTCCAGTACCATTAAACATTCCAACTACACCAACAAGTACTTATGAAAATAGACTTTATGATGCTGAAATCAAGGAAAATCCTTTTGGCATCCAGATTCGACGGCGAAGCACAGGCAGAGTTATGTAAGTGATTGAATTATTTGCTACGAATGATACTTTCATTTTAGCCTAAGATAAGAAAAGTAGATGATTATTCTCACAGACTTCACTGAGTTAGAGTGTCATCACACTAAAAATGGTTTTGACCTCTTTTAACATCATAAAACTATCATTAAGAATTGTTAAAATTTCTCTTTCACGTTCGATGTGATTTATTCTATTATTAACTCTCAGACTTATTCTTCTAATCCAGTTCAGAACCAAACCAAAACTCCTGTTGAAAAGCATGATGAATGTTGGCAAAATAAGTAACTGAAAATGTGTTATGTAAATATTTTGTAAGAACTGTTGAAATCAAAGTTTATTTGTTCTGGAATGTGACTGAGTTAATACTATTTCTGCCAGGCATTGATAAATGCACATAAATATTTTTGTTGCAGTGAATAAATTAAAAACTTATGGTATATTAAAGGATACTTTTGTGTAATTTAAGCTTGTCTTTCTATACTTTTGAGGGTGTTATTCAGATATTTTCAGGTATTGTCATACTGGATACATGTAATGAAGAAAGTATGTGTGTATTATTTTGAAAAATGTGTTATGATTATGTTTTTGTTTCGAAGGATCAGAATCTAAGTTATTTTGTAAAAAAAATTCCAGTGCAAAAATATAATTATTATTATTTAAGAATAGTTATTCTTTAGTAAACACCTTTTCAAAATAATTAATGTAAAAATTTAAATGTCCCAAAATCTTTATAATACTTATGTTTTCTTACACTGGTAACTCTTTTTTCCCTTTTCTTTTGTTCTTGCAAATGACTAGAAATACAACACATTCTCTATAAAACATTTCTTCTAGAATTTTTTGGTAAACACTGAATAAACACAAAAAGCAAGATAAAAGTAAAATAATTTATTTTAGTATTGATTTCTATTTATTATGTTATAGAAAAACTCTTACTATCTCAAAGAAGCAGTAAAATGGATGACTTTTGATTTCTAGAACATATGTGACTTACAGATTATATATTATTAATAACTTCATATTAATCTTAGTTTAAAAGCAATGCATGTCTAAATATAAACATATATAACCATGTAATGATGCTGAATATTTGAAATATACTTTAGGTATTCTTTAACTTAGCAAAAAGAAAAATATATTGGAACAATAACATGTCTAATTGATATCTTGTTCAAATAATTTATATAGAGAAAATATTTTTGATATTCAGCTCACCTAAGAAAGAATTACCATTGTTATTTGTGATACACCTTCATGAATATTTCCTGAAATATAATTGTTTTCTTTTGTTTTCAGTTGGGATTCTCACTTACCTGGATTTGCTTTTAATGACAAGTTCATTCAAATATCTACTCGCCTGCCATCAGAATATATATATGGTTTTGGGGAAGTGGAGCACTCAGCATTTAAGCGAAATCTAAACTGGCACACTTGGGGAATGTTCACAAGAGACCAACCCCCTGGTGTAGGTACCAATGTTGTACTGCCTCATGAAGTACCTGAGACCACGATTAGGATCCAAGTCATTTCTGTGTAGGCCTGTACTTTGGTATTGAAGTCATGACAAAGGGGCTGGAGATTCCCAGAGCTGCTATAATGATTTTCTGAAAAACAAACTAAATAAATCACCAGTAATTATTAGCAAAAGCAATAACATTGAGTACAGTGAGGACTGAGGTAGTGAGCCAATTCCGTACTCTCTCAACTGCATAAAAAGAACATTCAAATTCAGTATTCCCTGCCAAATACGTATTTATACTCAGCTTTTAGAAAATAACCGATTAGACTCTCTAACTTTTTTGTTTTCTTCAACAATGATCTGATGCCACCTTTTTTTCCTTTATGACACCCAGCTGCAGGTGTGAGTTTTTATGAGTCTTTGCTGCTACTTACATCTTTAGGAAATGTTTTTATGAGATCGTGTCACTTTTCCCAATGTTTTGACTTACTAATTAAATGCACATTACTAATTAAATGTTATTTAATGCACTGCACAAAGAATATTAACTATAATTATTCTAGACACGTAAAAATGACATTCTCATAAAATGTTACCTTATTTCTATTTGCAATACGTGATGCTAATTTAAAGGATGTATTAAGTGTGAAATTATAAAATGTGTATACTTTGCAACCACCTTTCATATTTAGGTGCTCAAACTTTTTTGCATCACAATACTTCAAAATTAGGTTATAAAGGTGATTTTTCATTTATGCCAACTGAAAAAATATATTTGACCAAAATTTACTTTGTTAAAGCTTTCAACATTAACATTGTCATTATTAGGGTATAACCTTTATTCTCAATATATAAATTATCTTTTACGTATTAATCAATTCCTGGGATTCCCTGAGGGTCAAAGATGTGTATTTCTTTGGAGCTCGTTATCTTCAAAGTTTTGTGATCTTTAGCAGGTCATTTCAGGGCCATGAGTATGTTTTGGTTATTTGATTTTTTTCCATTACTATTTAGTCCCCTTATACCCCCTCCCCCCACTTATCACCACACTGTTGCCCATGTTCATGAGTTCTTTTTCCTCTTTGCTCAGTTCCTCCACCCCTTTACCTTCTCACCCTCCTTCACTGTTATCCTGCTCTATACCTATGTGTCTGCCTCTATTTTCCTTGTCAGTTCAGTTTGTTCATTAGATTCCCTATATGAGTGAAATCATATGGTATTTATCTTCCTCTAACTGGCTTATTTCACATAATATAATGTTCTCTAGGTCCATCCATACTGTTGCAAAGGGTCAAATTTTATTTTTTATGTCCCACTAGTATCCCATTGTGTATGGAACTGTCCCATAGTGTTTTATTCACTCATCTACTGATGGATTCTTGGGCTGCTTCTGTATCTTGGCTACTGTAAATAACACAGCACTGAACATAATGGTGCTTATGTTCTTTCAAATTAATGTTTTAGAGCCCTGGCTGGTGTGGCTCAGAGGATCGAGTGCAGGCAGTGAACCACAGAGTCACTGGTTCAATTCCCAGTCAGGGCACATGCCTGGGTTGCAGGCCAGATCCCCAGTAGGGGTCTTATGAGAGGCAACCATACATTAATGTTCCTCTCCCTCTCTTTCTCCCTCCCTTCCCCTCTCTCTAAAAATAAATAAATAACATTTTTTTTTAAAAACTAGTGTTTTGGGTTCCTTCATATATATTCCCAGAAGAATGATCACTGGGTCAAAAGTCAGATCCAGTTTTAATTTTTTGAGTTATCTAACAGTTTTTATTCTAAAACGTAAAAAGTTCTAGCTAAAAACAAAGTGAAATGTTTTATAAATATAAACTATTATGTGTTACCATTTAAATATGAAATATATAAAATTAGATAATTATCATATTAATTCCTTTAGTTTAAGTAGTTTAATCACTTTATTCATTTTTTTAAATCTTCTTCTGCAACCTAAGAATGTGCCATGACTAGGAATGAAACCTGCAATCTTTTGGTGTATGGGATGAGGCTACAATAACTGAGCCATCTGGCCACAGCAATCTCTTTAATCACTTTTAGGAAATTATGTTATTGAAAAGGAAGTGCAAGTTTTTAAAATAAATTAACATAACTAACCTATAGAAAGAAACCCAATTACTCTAATGCCAATGCTTCATTTTATATCAGTTATCAGGCAGCATTCGCAGATGTTACAGTTGTATATTTGTATATTTATTTGCATACTCTAAAGCAATAACTGTTTTAATTTTTAGAAGATAATTTCTAAGGGAAACGCATTTGATTTTGATTGTTTATGCAAGGAAGGAGCACTTAATTCCTAGGCTTGATCATACAATAAATTTAAATATTACATTGACAAAATTACATGGTATTGCATTATTATCTCAATATATGTTGTGTTTATTTATGTATTTATTTTATTTTAGTATAAACTTAATTCCTATGGATTTCATCCCTATTACATGGCTCTGGAAGATGAGGGCCATTCTCATGGGGTTCTCTTACTTAACAGCAATGGAATGGGTAAGACAATCATTTTTAAAATTTGTCATCTTATATGTTACTCTTTAATAAATATTTTATACACAAATAAAATGATATCATATTTTGAATTTCCAGATGTTACATTTCAGCCAACACCTGCTCTAACTTACCGCATCATTGGAGGAATCTTGGACTTTTATATGTTTTTGGGCCCAAATCCAGAAGTTGTGACAAAGCAATACCATGAAGTAGGATTAAATTTGTTTTTAGAAAATTCATAGAGTTCTCTTTATACTATAAATAATTCTTTTAGTTCACAAATTATTTTTGTTTTCAAAGGTAATTGGCCGACCAGTCATGCCAGCTTACTGGGCTTTGGGATTCCAAATATGTCGTTATGGGTACAGAAATACTTCAGAGGTTCGGCAAGTGTATGAGGATATGATAGCGGCTCGGATCCCATATGTATGTATAGAAACTTTTAAGTATGTGATGTATAACACTGGAATGAATAAACAGTTATATACTTTAAAAATATTTTAAGCATTTGGAAACATTTAGTGCTTAGTTTCTAGTAGCACCTAATGAATTGGATATGAACTTTTTGTAAATGATCTTTATTAGATTGATAAATGAACAGGAATATTACCAGTTTTTTCCTACTTTCTCTCCAATTCCATGTACTAAACAAGTTACTGTGCATTTGCATTTCTCTCATAAACTTTGTTCAGACACATTCTCTGTATTTCCTCTGCGTGAGAGTAAGGGTCTACAAAATTATTCCATCCACTGCTGTGACAAATTACAGGAAAGAAATTGGAAGTGAAACAGAGTGATTTTTGTTTGCCTGAGATAGATGATACTGGTAATGTTAAAACATAGAATTAGAGGGCTGGCAGAATATCCTCTTCTCTCAATGTTTGTGAAAATAAATACTCCTGAGTATCCAGAAATAATTAGTCCCTGTGAGATTTTAGTGATATTAAGGAATCCCAGAAATTCACCTAGTAACACATCAGCATGAAAATGTAGAGTGGGAGGCATATGTAACAACTCCTTCTAAGAAAAATAAGAAAGACCTCATTATAAGATATCGGTAAATATAATAGAATTTAATACATAGTTCCTGAATATATTATTATGAGGACATTAACTATGTAGTAAATGATGTAGAAATATGAGGGTGAATTTTTTTATAAAAAGGAAGTTGCCTTATTTTTTTAATAAAAAGTTATGTCTACTGTATTAGCCATGTGTTTTATAACACCTAGAGGAAAATTTAGCTAATGTCTACTGACAGAAAATAATGAAAAATATATTATTTATGCCTACATTATAATTTTATTATAACACTCAAACATTTACTAGTTAAAACACATCTTGTAATAATGAATGGATTATTAGTATGATTCTTGCCGCACTACCGCAATTCTCCTATTTTTCAGGATGTTCAATACACAGACATAGATTACATGGAGAGGCAGCTGGACTTCACAATTGGTGAAAGATTCCAAGACCTTCCTCAGTTTGTTGACAAAATAAGAAGTGAAGGAATGAGATACATTATTATCCTGGTCAGTATTTGTATTTTACATTTCATGCAAGCCTTATTATCTTAGTTTTATTAAGATTTCTCTCCTAGATTGAGGGATATGGGGGGGTGTTTCAAAACAGGAAGTATATAACTTTGGAATCTACTCTGTAATCTAAAAGTTTCTTCCTTTAACACTTCCTTTTGTTTACATGGGCTGCCACAGGCTACTTGTGTACTTGGCACATCTTTTAGAGATCTAAGACTAAAGGTGGGAGTAAAAGTCAACCTGGTTTTTAGTAATCACCCCTGTTGTAAACTGGCTTTGATTTACGGAAGATATCACCAAGTGATGATGGGTTTTCTATTCCCATACAATTCCCAAATTATTCTCTAGGACTGCTGCTTATCTTTCTCATGTTTAAAAATTTGCCTTCAACTTAGTGATTCACTGGGGAGAATATTGTACCATTATTTCATAAGAAGCAAGCTACATAGTGAGAAATCCCACTGGAAAAATAAAAACAAAACCTCTAGTAATCTTGCTTGAAATTATAGCTTAAATATTTTCAAAGTTCTTAATTTTTATAAGAAATTTAGAAGGTAGTACAGATAGAAGAGTAAAGTTTGTATCATCAGTCCATGCCTCAGCTCATGTCTCTGAAAGCATAATATGACGCTATATATGATACATCGCATATATGTATATGACATATATGTATATACACATGTGTGCATACATATGATATATTACATGCATGTTTAATAGAATATTAGGATGTTTCATAACTACCCAAGAGGCTATAGTTTTATTTCATAGTAACTTGGTTTGTATTTCATTTCAATTTAGGATCCAGCAATTTCAGGAAATGAAACGAAGCCTTACCCTGCATTTCAAAGAGGACAGGAAAAAGATGTCTTTGTCAAATGGCCAAATACCAATGATATTTGTTGGGCAAAGGTATTGATTTGACCTTGAAATAAAATATGAGAAAAATATTTTGTTGAAAATTTCTATTAAATTAAAAAATTGTTATAAACATAGAGAAATATAACTATAATGGTATGACTTAATAATTAATAAAGAAAATTATGTGTTCCTTTGAGTTTAATCCAAATTATTAGAAATAGAGAAAAAATTCATAAAAGTTGTAAGTTCGATGCTGTTTGTTTCACCTTTAAATTATCTTACTGTATTTCTTGCAACCTTTTGTGTTTTATTACAAAACTACCATTAGTAACAAAGCAAATCATTATTCTATACCTTGTCATTTAAATTTATGCACTTCTCTTAAAAACTTATTAAAAAAGTAAACAATGTTTTTAAGAGCTAATTTATATTCCTGACTTGAACAAGGAATATAATTTACTATATTGCATTTAAACAGCAGTATTCAGACCTTGTGTATTAATATCTTTTAGAAAATATCCTGATTTGGCTGACATATAAAAGGGGAAAAAATAAATCATTACTAGAAAAAAAATAACAAAATCCCATAATGGAAGATATAATTAAATGTATTATGAGATTCTTTTTGGATCTTAGACCAAAAATAGGTCATCAGTGGTAAAAGTGATAAAATTCAAAATGGCCTATAGGTAAGTTAATAGTATAATATTAATATTAACTTCTTGGTTTTGGTACTTATACAGTAGTTATAATTATGTTAACATTAGAGGAGCACAGTGAAGGGTACAAAAAACTCTAGGTATATTTTCAAGCTGTTCTGTAAGTCTGAATATAATTAATTTCAAAATAAAAAAGGTTAAATTAAAGTAGAAAAAAAAACTTTACAGATGGGGAGAGAGAGACCCGAGTCGCAAGGCCTCCTCCCCCTTGTCTCTTTGTTGTTGTCTCGCTTGCAAGAGAATAATTCAAGTTAGAGACAAACACCATAGTGGAAATGAAATAAGTTTATTTGTGAAACCCAGACAAGCATGGAGCAGCAAACAGGCAACTGGCAAGTGTAAATTCCCCACATATAGAGGAAAGAATGTTGTTACTAAGTCAGTGAGTTTGTTCTATACACTTGAGGCTACAAGTAGATATTTACCTAATCTAAGTACGCTGACTATTGGGATTCAGGAGTTATAGGTCTCAGCTAGCTACTAGGTTCCCCCTTCTTCCCCTGCCTTGGGAATAATTTACAGCTAAAAAGCCTTTCTTTCTCAGCAAAGTTTTTCTTCTTAGAGAATTTGTTACAGAAGCTCCCTTTTCCAGCATAGAATCTCAAGGATGACTCTTCCCTCCCCCTTCCTGTATGATTCCTGCTTGTGATGTTTAGGACATCTTGCAAACTTAGTAAGATGGTTATAGAAGTTTACAGAATCCCCTTTTCTTGGCACAGACTCAAGGGCTCTCTCCTCCTCCTGTTCTATTTTGCTTGTAATTCTTGGGACACCTGGAAATCTTCTCAAGGCAAGCTTAGGACTGCTGAGTTCTTTTGCTCGAGCCTCCTGTATTAAGTTCTTCGTTAGATTGTAATGGCGAGGGCTCTGCCTTTATTTCCTTTCTGGCCACTCATTCCCAGCTAACAAAACTATGATAGACAGTAAAAAACCTCATTTTAGAAACATGCAAGTCCAGAGCATGACATGTAGGCCATAAAAAGGAATTTTTTCCTTCCTACTTTGTCAGATTTGTATCCTCTAATCCATTCCTCCGCAATCAGCAACAAAGATTTAGTACTTACTGTGAAAACCATGAAGATATTTGCCTCAGCATGGCATCATTCAACTCAGAGAGTCAATTCCTTTTAAATAAAAATATATTCATTATTTTTATATTTTAATTTTAGAATAATTATACCAATAGTTTTAATATACTACATTCAATAAACTTTAATATATGGTTTTCATATTATTTCTGGACCAGAACTTTGGTTACATGAATTGTTTTCCACATCACTGACTGCTACAAAAGTTAGCTTTTTTTTCTTATTTGCTATATTAAATAGAATATCAATATGGAAAATGGGAATAGGTTGCAAAAAGCACATATACCAAAACAAAAAACTGAAAAAAAAAACTGAAGGGATTACTAATCTGGGATCTTCAATCTATAATATGCCTCTAAAATTCTGATTTATTTACAACACAGTCATAATACTGAAGTTATTTTAAATTGATTTTCAACCTCTTTCTATGTAGGTTTGGCCAGATTTACCCAATATAACAATAGATGAAACTCAGACTGAAGATGAAGCTGTTAATGTAAGTTTTACATTCGTTGGCTATATAACTGAAGGAAATTCAGCACGTGGATTTAATGATCACTTTCACCAATCATTCCGTTTGAATAATTTCCTCAAAAAAAAAGATGGGTTGTTTTCTAATTATCTATATCAGGTTATATTTAAATCAAATGTATTTATTTTTTCTTAATTACCAAAAAAGTCACTCTGTTAAGTAATTTTACATATCTTATTCAATGCAAGCAATCATTCTTTCTTTAATTTTTTATTTTGTTGTGATAAGAATACTCACTATGCCATCTATCATTTTACATTTCTAAGGTCACAATATGGCATCCTTGAGCCTAGGGACAATGTTGTACAGCAGATCACTAGAACTTATCTTGCATGATCTAGACTTCACGCATATTGAATAGTAGTTCCCCATTATCCCCACCCCGCAGCCTCTGACAACTGCCACTGCATTCTCTCATTTCATGAGTTTGACTATTTTAGATACCTCATATAAATGGAGGAATGCGGTATTTATCCTTTTGTACCTGATTTATTTTACTCAGCATAATATTTTCAAGTGCATCCATTTTGCCTCATACTGCAGGATTTTCTTTTTTTGTAAGACTGAATAGTATTTCATTGTAGGTATACACCACATTGTCTTGGTCAAGTCATCCATTGAAGGACATTTAGGTTATTTCAACACCTTCACTCTTGTGAACAGTGCAGCAGTAAAGATGGGAGTTCAGAGTTCAGTTCAGGTATCTCTTTGAGATACTGATTTCAGTTTTTTTGAGGGATAACTACCCACAAATGGTAGTTCTATTGCTAATATTTGGAGAGAGCTCCATGTATTTTGATTTTGATCAGCATTATCCTGGCAAAAATGAAGTTAAACATCTTTTCACCTACTTGTTGGACATTGGTATGTATTTTTTTAGAGAAATTTCTATTCAAGTATTTGTCCATTTCTAAATGAGCTATTTTAAAAAAATATATATATAGGCGTAGGACTATCTTGCATACCTTGGTAATTTACTATTTATCTGCTATATGGTGTACAAATATTTTCTCCCATCCTGTAGGAAGCTTTGTTACTTGGTTGATTATTTCTTTTCTTGTGCAGAAACTTTTTAGTCAGATTCAGTGACAATTGTCTATTTTTTCCCGATATCTTTGGTGTTATATACATGAAATTTTTGCTAAAACAAAATATACTGAAGATTCCCTGTGTTTTTCTCTTAGTTTTGAAGTTGCAAATATTACATTTAAGTTTTAAGTCCATTTAAGCTGATTTTTGTATGTAGTATACAAATAAGGAACTTCTTTCATTCTTCTGTATGTGGATATTCAGTTTTCTGAACATTATTTGATGAGGAAACTTTCCCTTTTCCCTTTGTATATTCTTGACACCCTTGCTGTAGATCAGTTGACTATATATCTGTGTATTGATTTGTGTGATCTTTATTTTGTGCCATTCGTCTATGTGCTAATTTTTATGGTGCCACCACACTGTTTTAATTATGATAGCTTGAAAATATATTTTCAAATAAGGAAATGTGATGGTTTTAGCTTCTTTCTACATTCTTAATATTATTTGGACTATTTAGTTTTGGGGGGGTTTTGGTGATTCCATATGAATTGTAACATTGGGATTTTTATAAGGGTTGCATTAAATCTATATATCACTTTTGGGAGTATAATATTTTAACTATATTAATTCTTTCATTCCCTGAAATGTGTTATGGTTTTATTGATCGGCCTCTCTATTTTACTTAACAAGGTTTTGTTTTGTAGTATTCAGTGTATAAAAGTCTTTCACCCACTTTAGTTTATTCTTATTTATTTATTCATGTATTTTTTATTTTTTTCTATTATAAATGTACTTGTTTTCATAACTTTCTTTTCAGATAGTTCATCATTAGTGTATAACATTATGGCATTCACAAAGATGAAATTTTTACCTTTTTCTTTCTGACTTGGATGCTTTATATTGCATTTTTAATGCTTAATTATTCTAGCTAGGACTGTCAATAATATGTTAAATAGAAGTGATAAGAATGAGCATCCTTGCCTTATGTCTGATATTATAGGAATGTTTTTCCTGAATCAGTATGATATTACCTATAGGCATTTGGTATACAGTCTTTATGATTTTGAGGTAAGTTACTTTGTTGTTCTTGTGTATCGAGAGTTTTCTTCATGAAAGTTTGTTGAATTTTTGTCCGACACATTTTTTTCAATTCTTGTTGAGATGATTATGTGATTTTTATTCTTTATTATGTTAATGTATTATATAAGATTAAATGAGCCCTGCATTGCAAGGATAAATCCCATTTGTTCTTAGTATGTGACCTTTTTTACTGTTCGGTTGAATATTGTTTCTTAGTATTTTATTGAACATGTTGCATCTATAGCCATCAGGGACATTGTTCTATAGTGTTCTTTTCTCTTGTGATGTCATTGTTATTTTGGCCACCTAAAATGACTTTGGAAAGGAAGTATTCTCTTCACTTCATTCTTTTGGGGATGGATTTGAGAAGGATTAACATTAGTTATTTTTAAATGTTTGGTAGAATTCACCAGTGAATCCATCTTATCCTAGTCTTTTCTGTGTTGGTAAACTTTTCATATTTCTTCATGATTCAGTTTTGTTAGGTTGTATTCCTATAGGACTTGATCCATTTGTTGTGTGTTATCCATTTGTTGCTGTGTAATTGTTCATAATAGACTCTTATGATTCTCTCTATTTCTGTGACATTTATTGTAATGCCTTATTATTCATAACTGATTTTCTTTACCTGACTTTTTTCTTTTTCTTTGTTAATAAATGTATTGATTCATTCTTATTCTTTAATTTCAATTATAGTTTATATCTGATATTGTATTAGCTTCAGGGATATAGCATAGTGGTCAGAAAATCATATACTTCACAAAGTGTTCCTCCAAAAGCACATGGAAGATTCTCTAGGTTATATCACCAGTTAGGTCACAAAACAAGTTTTAACAAATTTAAGAATATCAAAATTATACATTGAATAAAAACTGGGCACAATGAATAACAATTAACATCAGAAGAAACACTGGAAAATTCACAAATACAACAAAGTTAAGCACCACAATTTTGAACAACAAATAGGTCAAGGAAAAATAAAAAAGGAAATTGGAAAATAACTTGACACAGCAACATGAAATTACAATGTATCAAAGCTTAGGCATGCAGCAAAGGCAGTCTAAAAGGAAAATTTATAGTGATAAATGCCTCCAGTAGAAAAGAAGAAGGATTTCAAATAAACAATCTAACTCTCTACTTTGAAGCACTAGGATAAAAAGAACACACTAAGCCCAAAACCATAAGAAAGAATAAAATGATAAAGATTGGACTATTAATACATGAAATAAGTGCTATCTAAACAAGAGAACAAAAATCAACAAAACTAAGAGTTGGCAATCAATAAAATAAGTTAATTACCTACAAGGGATCTCCCATATGGCTGTCAGTTGATTTCTCAACAGAAACCTTGCAAGCCAGAAGGAATGGCAAGAAATATTCAAAGTGGGGAAAAGCAAGGACCTACAATCAAGATAAATATACCTAGTCATTATTTAGAATCAGAAGACAGATAAAGTGTTTCTCAGACAATATCTAGCTAAAGGAGTTAATCACCATTAGATCTGTATTTCAAGACATGGTAAAGGGACTTCTTTAAAAAGAAAGGGAAATGAGTAAAAATATGAGTAATACATTGGCAATAATTATATATCTGTTAACAGTTTAAATGTAAATGGGTTAAATGATCTAATCAAAATGCAATGTGAAGATAATGTATGAAAAATGTACACTTAAAACTTATATGATCTTTTCAACCAAATAAGCAATGTCATTCTAATAAATTTAATAAAAAGAAAAAAATAACACATAGGATAACTGAATGAATAAGAAAACAAGATCTTTCTATTTGCTGTCCACCAAAGACTCACTAAAAGTAAAGAGATGAAAAAAGATATTTCATGAAAATGGAAACAAAAAAAAGTTGAGTTAATAATACTGATACCAGACAGTGTAGACTTTATAACAAAGGCTGTAAGAAGAGAAAAAGAAGGACTCGAAAATTCCACTTTTATGTATTTTTCCGAAGAATTCCCACAAAAGTATTTTGAAAAGAGATGTGCATTCATTTGTTCATTGCAATATTATTTGCAATAGCAAGATATGAGAGCAACCTAAGGGTTTATCAATAGATGAGTAGATAAAGAAATAGTTTAGATGTGCAATGAAATATGACTCATCTGTCAAAAAAGAATGGAATCTTGCCATCTACAATGACATAGATGGACCTAGACAGCATTGTGCTGAATGAAATAAGTCAGGAAAAGAAAGACAAATGCCATGTGTTCCACTGATATGTGAAGTCTAAAAAACAAAACAAACAATAAAACAGAAACAAACTCATAGATATAAAGAGGAATTTTATGATTGACAGATGGTAAACGTTGGGAGGATGGTTGAAAAAAGTGAAGGGGTCAGGAAGTACAAATTGGTAGTTACAAGATAGTCATGGGGATATAAAGTATAACATGAGAACAGTCAATAATACACATTGTAATAACTATGTATGGTGTCAGATGGTTACTAGATTTATCAGAGTGATCCCTTCATAAGATATATTAATGTCTAATCACTATGTTGTACAGCTGAAACTAATATGGGATAGCAACTGTAATTCAAAAATAAGAGAAGTATTTAGAAAAGAGTTGACAATTGGTCTTTTAGGTAGATCGAAGTATAATCATTAAATCATACTAGTTCACATAAAAGTTCAAGTTCAGTGTGCAAAATTAGAGGACCATTTTTACTTAAAACCAAATTTTTTTCAAGTAGAGTCAAAGGATTACTGAATCATACTGTTCAGGAAAAATAGTAACTTTTATCTCAACTGAAGTTCTACCTATTAATCTTAGGTAATATTGGCAACACTGGAGAGGCAGGTATAACTTTTTTATATAGGTTTTGAGGGTAGCTTCAATTTGCAATGGTGTGTGTGTAATCTTTCAAGATCCTCTTCCACAAAAGCTATAAAGCATGTTGGATCACACATACCTGATGAAATTTCTATATATAACCAATGATTTGTATTAAAGGAATATAGTCAGCCAACTATTTTTATTTCATAAAATAAACATGAAAATGAATGGAGTTATAGAAAGATCAGAGCAATGGAAGTTACAAAACAAAATATGGTGTTACCTTTCTTACCATTTCTCATCATAATCTATGGGAGAGCCTAGCATAGGTATTATTCATTGCATAACCACACTGAGCCTTTTTTTCTGTATCAAGAAAGTATAAGTTGGGGAAAAATAATAAAATAAAGTGTCTTTCAAGTCTAACAGTACCCATGATATATTGGTTTTGTAAACCTTTATATTTTCTAGTCTCTACATTTTCAATGCCCTCCTGTACACTGTGCATGGAGAAGACTATTCTGTCATTTACTACACAGTCTTAAAATGTGACAAAAAAGCATTCAGGTGAAGCTATATTTTTCAAGGAAATGATTTGTCTGCAGATTATTCCTCTGCTAACACATCAACTCTGACCTTGGAATTTATATGAGTAGGCTGGCAAGTAGGGAATTTTCTTAGTAAGGACAGGAGTAAATCACTTTTCTCTGCTGGTTGGGAAGAGTTAGATGTGAGAGAGAAAAATAAACAGCTGGTTGGGGTGGTGGTTTGGTATATTGGTTCTGGAAGAGCAGTAAACCATGTAAACATTTTTTTTTTTTAATCTGAAACACAGGTTTAACCAAGGCCTTTTTCTACCCCACCTGCTGTTCCACAAGGGTAAAGATGCAGTAAGGCTCTAAGGATAAGGCATAAAAACTTCCCTATGACTCTAAGAAATACTGAAAATATATTTTTGTGTTTTGAGTGGTTTCTCTACAACCTATACCGGATTCACAAGGCTGTTCTTCTCCCTCTCCCTGTATGTCTCTGTCTCTCTTTTCACTCCCCATTGCTGCTGGGATACTTTGAGGAAAATCATACGCATTTGTGCAGTTCAAGTTGATATCAGGTTGCCATTATTATCACTTGTCCATAACCTCTGGATCTGACAGATAAATACCTGACTTAGACACATGTGGTCTCTTCTATGATTTTATACCTGTGGTTCTGAATTTTATTTTTACAGGCTTCCAGAGCTCATGTAGCTTTCCCAGATTTCTTCAGGAATTCCACAGCAGAATGGTGGGCGGGGGAAATTGTCGATTTCTACAATACCCGAATGAAGTTCGATGGTTTGTGGATTGTAAGTGAACATTAAGTAATTTATATTCTAAGTTATTGTGTATTGATGCAAAATTCTTAATAGATTATAATAATGTCAACAAACCATTCTTTATGAAAATTAGCTCATTTGCTTTTTCCATAAAAGTTTCCTATGCAAGGGACTGTTAAATACAGTCTTACGGATTCAATTTATGTATATGAATGCTATTTTCTGAGTATTCAAGTTAAATACTTTCAACTTAATAAATGAACCCAAATAGCCCCTTTTTCTAATATTTATGTGCTTACAAATATCTATTTAATTTTCATTCAGTATAGTACACATTTCATATTCAACTCTCCATGATGTAAGAAATCATAATCTCTTATAAATTATGCAAAATTATCTCTCAATCTCTTAATTTTAGGTTTAACTTTCAAATGTTAACAAGATTCTTTTTAAAAATTTGTATCTATTTATTTTTAGAGAGAGAGGTAGGGAGGGATAAAGAGAGGGAGAGAAACATCAATGTGTGGTTGCCTCTCATTGTGTGTGGCCCTCACTGGGGACCTGACCTGTAACCCAGGCGTGTGCCCTGACCAGGAATGAAACTGGTGACCCTGAGATTCACAGGCCATGCTCAATCCACTGAGCTACATGAGTCAGGATATATTCTTAACAATAGAATTTGAGACAGCATTACAAAAGCTTACTAGAATTAAATATTTAATACAGGAGATTTTATATAGTACTTCTCTAAATTTCGGGAGGTGGCATTTCTTTGTTGATTTTTAACAGGTATGCATTAATTTACTTATTTTCTTATTAAAGAACATTTTAAAAGGTGTTGTTATGTGTAAGCTTTAAAACATTGTTTTTTTAATTAATGGGTAATACAAAGTTTAATTTTATTTTTAAAGATTTTATTTATTTTTAGACAGAGAGGAAGAGTGGGAGAAAGAGAGGAAAAAAAAATCAATGCGTGGTTGCCTCTCCATATCCCCTACCAGGGATCTGACCCACAATCCAGGCATGTGCCTTAGCTGGGAATTGAACCAGCAACCCCTTGGTTCCCAGGCCAGTGCTCAATCCAATGAGTCACACCAGCCAGAGTTGGAAGTTTATTTCATATATAAAGTTATGTACTATAATGGATCATTTTAAATATATCTCCAAGAATGATAACTTGATCCAGAAAATATAACCATTATTTCAGGTAGATAGAATAATTGTAGCTAATTTATATATTTAGAGGGTGGTCCCTTTGTATGTCGGTACTAGGACCCTGAAACGTGTGCTCACATACTCTTAGAAGTTTTTTATTTTTGTATTTGTAAGATATATGTTAGGGTTTTAAAATCCACAAACTATTGTTTTTAAAACAAGCAATTGGCATAAGGCTGGCTCCAAGGCATGAGTGTTCAAGAGAGGGCATGGGAGAATAAACATTGTTATAATTTAATTTTATGTTTAGGAAATAATCAATTTTATATGTATATGAAGGGAGACCCTCCCCAAAATGTAATTTATTTAGAAAATACTCTTTTATTCTTACATGTTTAAACCTCAGTCACTTTGAAAGTACTTTCCATTTGATGCAACACACTTACTGAACTTTTTTTCCACTGCTCAGAACAGTTTTGAACTGATACAGATGGGTTCTTAGAACACTCACCTAGTGGGGGAAGCCTGTAATACAAGGAGCCCACCCTCCAGAAGATAACTCTGTTTTTTTATTCACCCCTTATATTATATATACAGAGAAAAATGGAAAATTATGTGTTTGTTAAAAGTAGGCAAAGAATTATAAACAATTAAGGCATACTGAGCTAAAGTCTTTAGTATCATTGAGATGTAGATTTTTGCTTTTTAGAATACTGAGTAATACTTATTATTTAAATATGCTTATTGGCCCTCTTAATTAGTTATTTTGAGAATATGTGCTCTAAATTTGTTTTCTATTTATTTGTTTTTTTTAAGGATATGAATGAACCATCAAGTTTTGTAAATGGAGCAGCTGATTATAAATGCAGAAGTCAAGAGCTAAATTTTCCACCTTATATTCCAGGTACAATATTGTTGCTTTCCCTTTGATGTTATCATGTTATAAATAATTAGTTAATTAGGTTATATATCTTATGATGTAGGCAACAGGATTCACATTCTCAATTCTTACTACCCACCTACACACGGTACCACACTTCATCTACATACACTTAGGCAGGCAATAAACTTCGTAACTGTTAATAGAAAGTTAGGACAAATCCCTGAAAATAAAATGCATCTTAAACTCAGAAAAAAAATGGATCAAATATTAATGTTGTTATAGTATTTGCCTGGCTCCTAACCCCAGGGTTTTATGCACAGAATTGATTTTTTTAAATCCATTTAATCAGTATTTGTCGTCTAAGTAAACAAAGTATAAGAGACATTTAGGAGTGCATTTATTTTTTGTTTTTTCCCTAATTTACATTAATTATTAT
Organism: Phyllostomus discolor; assembly: GCF_004126475.2. Taxonomy (NCBI): domain Eukaryota; kingdom Metazoa; phylum Chordata; class Mammalia; order Chiroptera; family Phyllostomidae; genus Phyllostomus; species Phyllostomus discolor. Next base: position 29,370,569 of record NC_040904.2, on the reverse strand, counting down.
TTTTAGTATTTTGGTTTCTTTTCTTTACAGATTTTTATTTTTTTTAGAAGGAAGAGAAGGGATTATTTTTTTTAGAAGGAGGAGAAGGGAGGGAGCAAGACAGGAAGAGAAACATCAGTGTGTGGTTGCCTCTCACATTGCCCCAAATGGGGACCTGGCCTGCAACCCAGGCATGTGTCCTGACTGGGAATTGAACCACTGACCCCTTGGTTCCCAGGTTGGCACTCAATCCACTGAGCTACAATAGTCTGGGCTATATTAATTATTAGTAATATTTTTGTTACTGACTATAGTAAAATTTTTCACATATTTTTTCAATCACAATAGTAACTACAATCAATTACAACTATAGACTGTTTTTTTTTCTGTTTATAATACCATTGGCAAAGTATGCAAATGATTTAAAAATCAATAAAATTTAAAGCAAAAATTAATATTTATACTAGAAGAATATACAGTTATATTTTACACATTTTTAATGTCAGGCACTTTATAATATATTAATGTTTTTCATTGGTTTTTAGACCTTGTAAGAAGAGCTGAAGGATTACACACCAGAACTATGTGTATGGAGACCGAGCATATCCTTAGTGATGGGTCATCGGTTTTGCATTACAATGTTCACAATCTTTATGGATGGTCACAAATGAAACCTAGTCATGAGTAAGTAGTGTTCATAATTTTCCTTTCTGACTCTTTACTGTCTTTTAGATACTAGATTTAATGTTATCTAGTTTGAGAGTTCTTCATTATCGGCATTATTTTGTGGCACTTTTCTTCCCAATGTTATCTGTAACTTACTTGGTCTTTCATGACACTTAGAATTTGTGCTTTTCCTTTTGATATCTCTCTCTTTCATCTGAACCATTGCTTTGAATTTGTATCTTATTTCCAAAAGAATCTTAAACTGTGTTATCTTGTTCCCTACCATATACTCAGCTCATAGTAGGGAACACCTAACAAATAGTAAGTGCTCAATAAATAGTTTTGAATGAGTAAATGAGTAAATAATATATAACTTGATATCATTAATTAAGATATTAATAATTGGCTAAATTTGTTTTTTACATGAATTATTAGCAAATTAGAGTATGTGTGAATTATCTTAAGCTTCTCAAACTTTAATGTCCACATTAAACAAACTGTCATGTGAGGACAAAGATAATGGAACCCAGGCCATTTTTTGAGTATCAAATATTTATTAGCATTATCTATTAAAACCTTCTTCAATTAAAAAAATGTCCTATAATGTTGTATTGCCTAATGTGGTAACTACTAACTATATATTACTGTTGAACAATACACTTAGGAATGGATTTTCCAATTTTATTAATTTTAGGTATTTTTATCTATTATGTTATTACAGTTTTCCCAATTTCCTCCCTTTATCCCCCCTTTGCCCTGTCCCAAAACTGTCCAGCATCCCCACTTAGTTCATGTCCATGGGTTGTACATATAAGTTCTTTGAGTCCTCTGTTTCCTATACCATTTTTATCTTTATGTCTACTAATTATGCTTCTTATCCCCTGTACCTTTTCCCCTCATACCTTCCTTCCCCTTCCGCACTGAAATTCCTCTATGTGATTACCATTTCTGTGATTCTGTTCCTGTTCTGGTTTTTTGCTTAGTTTTTGTTTTCATTGTTTTTGTTTTCTTTCAGGTTCATTTGTTGATAGTTGTGAGTTTGTTGTCATTTCACTGTTTATATTTTTTATCTTTTTCTTAGATAAGTCCCTTTAACATTTCATATAATAAGGGCTTGGTGAAGATGAATTCTTTTAACTTGATCTTATCTGGGAAGCACTTTATCTGCCCTTCCATTTTAAGGGAAAGCTTTGCTGGATAGAGTAATCTTGGATGTAGGTCCTTGCCTTTCATGACTTTGAATACTTCTTTCCAGTCCCTTCTTGCCTGCAATAAATTTAGGCTTATTTCATAGCCCACATGGCTAGTGGACACTGTATTACACAATGCAGCTCCAGCTCACTGGCTCTTAATTATACATTGTAATCCCCTAGAGATTTCAAATAAATTCTGACTTAATCAGCCTATGGTACAGCCTAAGGAGCTGAACTTTAAAAAATTACCCAGGTGATTCTAATGAGCAGCAAAGTTTGAAAACTATCTCCCTGGTATATAACTGAAGTAGGTAAATGAATGAGAAAACATTTTGGAATAAAGAGTGTGGGTAATATTACCTCACTTACTGAAACATTTTATCCTATTTCTAGCACAAGTCTCTTTTTCAACCTTGAATAGATGAATTATTTAAGATATTATATGAATGAGTGACCACAGATTTGTTAACTAAATCCAAAAGTAGGGACACTAAGATCACACACAAGGACTAAGGAATGTCATTCTTAAGAGTAAATAAACTGGTCTTCAACAGGTCTCAATGTCTTTTATTGAGAAAAACATTTCTTTCAATCAACCCTACTGTGATGTAATAATGGAACATGGATATCCTTAGTTAACCACACTTCACTGTAAAATTACACATATTAAAAAGGACTGAAGTATTAATAATTGATTCATCATCCAGCTGGCAAAAAGTATGCATTTGAAGATGAAAGTATTTAATTTAAGGGAATATGAAAAAATGTTTTCTTCTTCAAAGGTCAGGAAATTCAACTCTGGAGCACATTATGGAATCTACCATGTTTCCTGACATGTTACAGAGTGCTTAGTAAATTTAAATAAATCCATTATTATCCTACTACAGCTACCAAAATTATGTGAATAAATTTAAGGGAAAAGTAGGTTAATTTTTAAAGAGTTGACAAAGGTATTTGGAGATGTTTAAGGTTCATTTTAACTCTTAAATAACATTATAGGAGAGATATCTTCTGAAGAACAACCTTTAATTTGTCATAATACATTTCGTTAATAATTTTAATTTCCCTCCATTCCATAATACTTTTCAGTAAAGATTTCCACCATGTTTGTTATTTAAGTTAAGCAGATTAAAGTGTTAAATGTTGAGTTAAGTATCTCAATTTATACATATTTTGAGTTATATGAGAAAAAGCAGTAGCCTCCTTCTCAAAAAATTTTAGAGATTAAATATAGTCATTACATGTTTAAAGACTTTGAAAAATGTGAAAGTGTTCTATATGTAAATTACCTTTACATTTAAGCATATGGTGAAGAGTGAAGACTTTTTATTTATCATTAGAGACAACCAAAAGTATTAAAAATGCCCTTTGTTTCTTTCAGTCATCCATATTATAACATTTTATCATTGCATTTTGTGATTCATTTGCTGTCTTTCAAACACACATATTTGACATTCAACTATCTCTTATTGTATTTTTCAGTTAGCATGAAACTTAGCATGAAAAAAGCAAACCACAGGAAGAATAGAATGAGTGTATTCAGAAACAAGAGCTAAATAATCAGCCTGTGCAATTGTAAACAGGTTTAGAGATTTTGGGATATACCATAACAAATTAAAAAGTTTCATATATATACATCATAAAAAAAACTTTCACTTTTCAATTTACTCCTTCTATTGCTATTTAAATTCCAATGTATTGAAACAAAGCTTACAATAGTAATATAGGGAGAAATTCAGTTTAAAAACTACCTAAAACTGTGTGTTCAAACTTCAGACAATTATTCAAGGAGCATATAAATAGTTACTTTATATTTTCATCTTCAACAATACCTTAAATGACTTTACTCATTGCTATTTTTTTAATAGAGAAAACATGAGAAAATCAAAATCTTTGATTCTCTGAAAGTTCTGGTTGTGTTAAATACACAAATTTTAAGTAAATGCCCAAAATTCCTGTAATAAAAATTTAAAAGGTATTTACAAAGTCAATAGATATAAATTATTTTCTCAGATATTCCTATAGACTGGGTTAGTTTACAACTTGGACAATTGCAATAAATTGCTTTTCTATGTTTAGTGTGTCTATCTGGAAAGACTAAGAGTGCCTTTTGTAGGTAGGAGAATTGTGTACTGTGGGAAGTGACTTCTTCCTAAAATTTTTAGTGAAAAATAAGACTGGTATAGATAACAACAAATAGGATCCAGCTTACCCTTTCACTAATTTGGAAGTTTTCTTAATTATAGCTGTAACTTATTTTTTTCTATTACGCTGTTGGTCACCTAAACATATACTGAACACATGTGTCTTAGATATTACTTCTTTTGTTTTTAAAGGAAGACTTTCTTTTTTTAATATTTCATTTATTTACTTTTAGAAAGGGGGGGAGGGAGGAAGAAAGAGAGGGAGAGAAACATCAATGTCTGGCTGCCTCTCACATAGCCCCCACTAGGGACCTGGCTCACCACCCAGGCATGTGCCCTGACGGGGAATTGAACTGGTAACCCTTTGGTTTGCAGCCTGTGCTCAATCCACTGAGCTATACCAGACAGGGCTTTAGACATTGCTTCTGATTAATGTGGTTGTGTTGGATATTGATATAGCTGTTATAAATCTTTTTGAAATTATAAAATTTATTTTTGTTGTATTTTTCATTACTATTTATCCCTTTATATTCTCTTCCACCTTAACCCACCCTCCTTACTCCCCCCAAATTTGTTTTAAGTCCATAAAATGTTTTTCATGAGTTAGTTTTTCACATTATCTTCTCACCAAAAGAATTTTTTAATTTGGTTATTTATTATGCTAGATACAAAAATAGAACTATTTCATCATAAAAAAAAACATTTTACACAATGCTAAACCTGAAATTGATATTACATTTTTTAAAAATCTAATGGTGGGTCAATTTGAAATGTTAAATGAAAAAGTTATTATTTCTAAAGTGTATTAACATATAATACTGAAAGCTTTCCTTTCTAAAAATAAGTCAATAAAGTATCTTTAGTTTTCAAAGAGCTTTTAAAATAAATATTGAGAAAACAATCCTGTAATAAATTTTTTTCTAAACAACACTAACCTGTATTTTCAATAATATAATGCCATCCAATCAGAGATGAGAGATATAAGTATTTAGAGAATATTTATCAATTGATTTCACCAGTAATTAAAAACAACAGACATGGGTGTGCACTATAACAAAAATGTAGAGGAGCAAGTCCTCACTGATTACATCTTCTGTGTCAAAAGCCAGTGATCTGTATGAAATAATTGTAGGGCCTTCCTTTTCCAAAGCAAACAGAAGTTAAAAAGACAACAAAACTGTCCTGAAGAAATGTGATAGTTTTTTCACACCCTTCAATAATTCCTGTATACCTGTATATGTTCAGGTAATTTTTCAAGAATCATGTTATAAACATATGTTTAATTCCATTAAATTGGTAAGATTTAGCTCTCTGCTAATGATGTAGAAATATTTTCAAAGAATTAAAACACTAAAAAACAATAACTGTAGCTTCTTTTCTATTATTATGTGTATATTTCTCTTTATTGTGTTTATAAAACCACAAAGGGTATCTTTGACAGAGAGATTCACCAGATTTGCAGAATCACAAAATGATCTTGATTATATTGATATAGAAATTGTGTTCCATTGCTTTTCATTTGTACCTAGTTTCCACATGTACAAGTATGTCTGACTGTGTGCATAAAATGTTAACAGTTGAGTTATTTTGTCTTTTTACTTTCTTAAGATGTTTTCATTCTTATCAGTAAAACACAGAGCAGTGAACATCCATGAGGTCTCTATGTGAATTTGGCTGTTTTTTTTTTAATTGTAGCTCAAGTTTTGAGTAAAATTCAAGGTCTACCTTTTACTGTATGTTTCAGAAAATATTCTCACATCAAGAATAATTTTGTTCTCAAAGTAACTATACTAAATTTTCAAATAAAATTGAGGCTGCTATGTTTCTTAATTCTTGAGAAATGTAAATTTTATAAAATTCATTCAACTAAAAAAAACAATAGACTTTTGAATTAATTTGAGATTACCTTTAGTAAACATCACTAAAATAAACACATTCTTAGATCATTTAAAATTTTTTAAAATTTTCAAATCAATAGTCTTCTTTTATATAGTCCTCTTTTATAATATACAAGTATGTTTTTATATAATTATTTTCTCTTTAAAATAAATTTTCTCCAATAATTCAAGATAGTTTTATAAATTTTCTAATATTTTAAAAATGCTTGTGTAAACTATTATAAAACCCAATAAAATACTTCTGTAAGAAAACATTAAAATTCTTTCTGTAAGCTATATTCTTCAAAGTCAATTGACAACAGAAGATAAACTGTCTTATGGTTTAATGTGCTTCTTAAAATTGAACTAAATTCATTGTGACTAAATTATTTGTAAAGTTAGATGTGTTAGAAATATTTATAAAATATGTGTAGTGATGGGATGTTAAATTATTTGTTGAGTGGTGACAAGTGATTTTCAGATAAGAAATATTCTGTGAAGGTTTACAGAAGGTATTCTTCTAATGCAAAGTTAGGTTTTTCCTTAAAAGAAAACTATTTAAAGTACTTTTTTACATGATAGATTGGGAATCAAACCAATAACCCTGTGGTTGGCAGGCCAGCACTCAATCCACTGAGCCACACCACCACACTAGACAAGGCTATTTTGAAAATAATTTATGCAGAGTTCTTCTTGATCAGAAATCTAGTAACACACATATTCAATTATTAATTTCAGCCCCTGGTAAAAATTTTTGCAAAAGACATATAGAAGAAATAAAGCCTTTAAGATTATGGTGTTTCTTGCATGTGAACACAGTGAGAGTTTGTGACAACTTTATTCTTACATAATTTTTATAATAGTTAAATAAATTTAGTTTCATTTGCAAATTAGTAAATTTAGATTATACATTTTCATTTATATTTTTAATTTCTCAATTATTTTATTATTTCAAAATATATATTCATTTCTTGATAAATATCAGGAAATATATATTATGTATAACCAATATATTAATTTTACTAATTTGATTGACTTTTTATATTTATTATCAGAAATAAAACAATGGAGATGTTTTTCTTATATGACCTTTCTAAAGAGAGACCCATGTAAAGTAGGAAATTTAAGTTAATGGATACAACAGATGGTTCAATATATCATCTTATGTCTAGTTAAAATATTTTAGTTTCCTATAATATTAATTTGAGCTATTCAGTAATTTAAAAATTTTCTACATTACTATTATATGCCTTATACTGTATTAGGTGTAAAAAGTACAAAAAAGATTAACACAAAGTCCTTAACTTCAAGAATCTCAAGAACTCATTAAAGAAGCTTTATATATAAACAAATCAGTATAAACACTTTGGCCATACTATAACAAAAAAAAAAATGATTCTATACTGTTGATAACATGTGAGTTGTAATGTCTACCTAATTAGGTACTTGAAATTTTTTCCCTGAGACTTTTCTACAATCCTTATTCATATACAATTTATTTTGAGTAAATAAAAATAAACATTTTATTTTTAATTAATAGAATAGTAAAATAATTTCCTATTTTAGATAACTCATTATATCAGAGAGAGAGAAATGCAAATAAAATAATGTAATGCACTGTTCTTGCCACTAAAACACAAAACAAGTTATTCAAGTCACTTTTCAAAGAGTGAGGGAAAACATGACATTATTTGTAAAATCCATTCTTTTAATCTGACTTTGAATAGATTCCATTCTTGTATAGAACAATTAGATTCATTTTTGAGCCCAGGAAAGCCCCATTCTATTTAAACTAGCCTGTAAAAGAAGGAATATTATAACAAATATTCTCTTCACAATAATACAAAGCTTGTGTTGACAAGTTACAATTGAGCAGGGATGGAGCAGTCAGTAGTTGGAGCCTAGACCTTTTATTAAGAGAAAACATTTAAGTAGACTAAAATGCATTCAGTCAAAAAACTCACAAATCATTAATTAGTTGATTTGATAATACCAATAGTCGACTTAATTTGTACTAATTGAACAAATAACTGCAGGCCACTTAGGTATTTCAAGCTTGTAAATGTTGGAAGAGAAAAAACATACCTTTATACTGGTGAGGCATTTATAGTATAATGAGAGAAGGCTTACATATGAAGATCCAGTTATATTATGACACAACATAGATATCATAAATCAAATTATATTTTTAATGAAGTGATTGTAAATAGAAATAGCTGAAGAAAACACCTAATGTAAAGACTTACAGATCCTTCTTCACTTACATTAGTGGATTGCGGAAGGCAACAGGCAAAAGAGGAATTGTTATTTCTCGTTCTACATACCCAACTGCCGGACGATGGGGAGGTCACTGGCTTGGGGACAACTATGCAGAATGGAGCAATTTGGACAAATCAATCATTGGTATGTGAGAATCACCACCTTTAACCTTTTTTTTTTTTTAGTTTTCTGTTAGGTATTTACTTTTTCTGGTATCTGTTCCTATACTTTATAAGTTTCTCTTGAAAATATACTTCTGGCATCACATTTTAATGACAAATACCACCATGATATAAGGCAATAGGCTAGAAAACAAGATCTGGGATGCTTTATAGAAACTAATGTTTTCCAAACAGTTTATTTTGAGAAAATAATTTTATCACATTTTGTTTCCTGGTTAGAAAGGGGGCTAGATGGGAAGGATAACACACTAAGAATAGAAATGGGAAGAAATTCTAGATTCTAAGAATCACTTATAAATGCTAAAGAATGAAATATTGAAAACCAAATTTAGAAACAGTTTTCTGGCAATGGTTAGATAAATAGTAAATAAGACATTATCATTTTAAAGGGCAAATTAATACTTTTCTGTTTACAATCTAGTCTTAAAAATGATTTACAATTGAAAATCTGGGAAATTACATGCATTCTATTTTCCTCTGAGGATTTTATTTCATAAAATGACTTATTTTGTTTCAAATGATGAAATCTATCATTAAATTATTACAGAGATAGCCTTTTATTATGAAACATGAAACCAAGAAAATCACTACACTTTCTTCTCATACTATGTCTTTATAATAATTCTGTGCTCTAAATATGTTATCTTAGAAGTGTCAAAAAAACATCCTGTCTTTTTTATAAATAACATTAACACTATAAACTTAACATGTATGAAAATTATTAAAATATATGATAGAAAATTGTGTTAATTACCTTAAAAATGTTTCATTGAACTAGAGGTTGACATTAGAAATAGAACATTTTCATGAATAAAAATACTGAAATATGAAACTACAGCTCATTAAAATTTTTCCTAATTTTTTAGGTATGATGGAATTTAGTCTCTTTGGAATATCTTATGTAAGTGATTCTATTCCTTTCATATTTATAATGTAAATATTAAGGAAAACTGAAAATTAATTAAATATAACAATGCATTTTAGACTGGAGCAGATATCTGTGGTTTCTTCAATAATTCGGAATATCAGCTCTGTGCTCGATGGATGCAACTTGGGTCATTTTATCCATACTCAAGAAATCACAATATTAAGGATACTAGGGTATGTAATTATTGCATTTACTCTCCCCCTCCCACTAAACATATGTTTTCTATTAACTTTCCCTCAATGATGTTCAGATGAATGTTTTTTACTCACTGTATATTTACTAAGAATCTCTAAGCTCATCATTTTGAGAAATTTCTGGCTTGGGTTACTCTTTATAATTTTGGGTTCAGAACTTTGATAGATTGCTTATTTACTGCTATTCTATATAATTTTGGAGTAGTTGGGGTGGGAGGGGGGAATTGCCTCTGGAACTTCTTCCAAACCAGAATGGAATAATAAAAAAGACAGCTTCATATTGAATAATTAGAAGTGAATGCCATTTGAAATACTTGTATCAATGCATGAAATAGGAAGATTTAAAAAGGCATATGTTAAAAATGAGTTGAGAAATTCAAAGAAAAGAGAAAGAGAAGACAAAGGGAATCATGAGGACTTACTTCTGTGTGGTGATATAGCTATACACTTTACCAACTTGTCTAGAGGAACTTCTGAATGAGAGGGGAGACAATACTAAAAGTTATGGAAAAGTATGAACACTTAGAGGCAATGTTTAACTAAGCACTAAATTTTGTGATACTGGCTTTCGGTGAAGGAGTACAGAGCAAAGATAAATTACCAAGAGCCCCTTATGGAAGAGTTGTAGACAGAGCTCGTCTTTAAAGAATGAAATCTAGCCATAGTAACTGAATGGTAGAGCTCACCATGCGCTTCAAATCTTTGTGTTACTCTTGGGAAATTTTAGTCAGAAAATGAAAGTGAAAATCTATTAGGGTAGAAAGGCAGTATCATATTTTGGAAGAATTTGAAAGTTGGGAAATAGAGATATAACTTGATGGAATAGAAATATTTAACAGGAAAACTTATCAATAACAAAAGCTGTGATATTAGGAGGGTGGGGTTTCTATGAATCAATAGAAGCTTGAGTATGGATTCTTTCAGAAAGTATTCACTGAGAATCTATTAGCTGATATTTACAAAACCCCTGCCCTGCTAATTCACATAATGTAGGAAGGATAGTGACTATAGATAAGTATGTGTACATATATTTATATATATTTTATGTATATTTTAGATAAAATATGAGGCACAAATAAATGCATATGAAGCAAAAATTGAGTGTGCTAAAGTGATAGAGATTTATAGGGGTTCTGTTTTAGAAGGGGTGAAAAGGGAGGTCAACTTTTCTTAGATGAAGTCACATTACAATTAGCGCAGAGACTTGAGTGGAGGAGAGCAGCTAACATAAATATTGTTCTGGGGAAGAGAATTCAAGGTGCAAGGGAGTAAGGGAAAGAACCCAAGATGGGAATGTGGCTGGAGTTTTTGAGAAGATGAAACAGAGCAGAAAAAAAAAAAAAGACTAAGGAAATATGTCTAAATAAAAAATCAAAAGAACAGAAGGCTCAACCTGTTTAATTATGAGGTAATAGAATCAAATTTAGGAATGTATGGTTTAAAATTACATGCTTGTGTATCAACATTTTAAAAGTGAAATAATATTGAAATCAATAAGCAACAGATAATGACCTTTGTCTCTTTCTTCTTACCTGACTTTGAAACTTGTAACAATATGGTCAGATCCCATTTAGTAGTTCTTGCAACATTTAATTTTTAAGTATGTGCTTATTCTAACACTACATATACCAGTATTAACACTCAGTCATCATCAAGCATTCTTAATCCTAAAATCTAGAAAAGTTGGAATCTTCATAGATGTGAGGAAGTTCTTAAGGGCCCTATTCTTGTTGATAACAACAACAACAACAACAACAACAAAACATTGAAAGTGTTGCCCTTGAGTTATGTGGCAGCCTTTTTTGTTCCCTGGAAAAGATAGAATATAAAATACTAAACACTTTAACTGTGAATTATTTTTAACCAGTTAGTGCAAAAATGCTTTAAACAGGTGTTTAATCTTTCACATATTAATTTTAGTCTTTTTACCTGGAATGTATATTCTACAATAAACTGGAGCATGCTCTTTTCCCTTTTCCGGCATTAATTAGATTTTCTCACCCTCATATGTAATTAGTTTTTAGCATAATAATTTACATATTTCTTATGAGAACACACAATGTGCAGGGTTACCATGGCAAGCTCTACATGTCTCTTTATTGCAATTCATTTTTGTGTAATGTTTCCTATCTATCCTACACCACTTTTCACTTCTACACTGTATGTCATCATAGTTGACAATGTATTTGCCCCCTATTCAAATGTGAACTGCTCTTCACACATGATAACTTAAACTAAATCAAGACAAAAATTAAATTTGCATTTTTCTTATTAAAGGCCAATATTGTGCTCTCATTATGGGATAGAAACATTATTGCATAACATTTTGTGACAATAGTTTAAAGCACAGGATAATGAATTAATACTATTCTTTACTTTTTATTCTCCAGATATGCATTTGAAAAATATGATTTAAACAAAGACAACAGTTTGTGACTATTTCAATTTGGTTTATTTCAGAGACAAGATCCTCCTTCCTGGAATGAAACTTTTTCTGAAATGTCAAGGAACATTCTAAATATAAGATATACTTTACTGCCCTACTTCTATACACAGATGCATGAAGTTCATGCTCATGGTGGCACTGTTATCCGACCTCTTTTGAATGAGTAAGTGCAAATTTGTTTTCTACCATAAAGAAATAGCTTTCATTTATTTTACTTAATAGTATCTCTCAGTACAATATAGAAATATTTTGACTTGGAAAGTTTTCATTGTTATTTTAGTGTACATTTTGGCTTAACACACATGTTCATAAATAAATCTTCTGATAGATTAATATATGCCATTAAAAATAAAACAAAGTAATTAGTTACTAAAAAGTAATTATTCTTATAGGAACAAATACAATATCCTAGGTGCTATTCTTGATAATTTCCATAACTTATTACATTGGTATATTCAAAAGGTTTTCTACATAAGTAATATTGTCCCTACATTATGATTAAATTAGGTACAGTTTATAGCATTTAAGGAAATCTACCACATATAAGTCCCTAATTAAAGAAAATCTCACTCCTTTTCATAGGTGTGCTAATGGGGTACCTTAGAACACTTTTAACATTTTCCTTCAAAAAAATTTTGGATTCACTTTTTAAAGCTCAAACTGATATATGGCCAAATCTTGAAATGTTATTCCATGGAGCATAGTTAGAAAAAATGTTATCTTGTTCTATCCTTAAGACAAATACAAACTGATTTGTATCATAGATATTACAAAAATCAAACAAACACATATTCAACAAAGAAACCCTTGAAATAATCATAGAAGGGGATAAAAATGGAATTTATTTGTAAAAAATTGTATACTTATTCTTACATATTTAAACCAGTCACCTTCAAATTGCTGTCCATTTGATGCAATACACCTATCGAGATGTTTTTTGCACTGTGCAAAGACAGTGTTTGAACTCATTGATTTTGATGCCTTTTAGTGCTTTCGCTGGTTTTCTTTGTTGTTTTACCTCTTCCATGTTGGCAAAACATTTTCCTTTGAGGACATTTCTCCTGCAGGGAAATGAAAAAACAAGTTGTTTGGGGAGAGGATGGCTGAATAGAGAGGTGGGGCGTGGGGGTCATGCTATTTTTGGTGAAAAAATTCTGAAAATTCAGCGAGGTATGGGCAGGTGTGCTGATAAATCATCCTCATAAAATGAGCAAATGCACTGAGAGAGTGTTCAAAAAAATTCACTGAAGCCAAATGCAGCCTCTCACAAAAACAACAGCTAGCACACTGATACAGATGGGCTCCTGGAACACTCACCTGCAGAACAGGGGAAGCCTGCCCTCTAGAAGATAATTCTGTTTTGGAGGGTTTCTCCTCACACAGTATATTTAGCTTCCTGTGTACCCTATATTACCAGAGTAATAAAAAATATAGTAAATCAATAAAAACATACAACATATATTTACTCAAATTGATCAGTAATAACCAAGGTAAATTTACCAAAATAATAAGTCAATTAATATGCCTTAAGTTCTAGTAATAAGATGAAAAATTCAGCTTTCATAAAAAAAGCTTTTCTAGATTCAAATTATTCTCTCCAGTTGCTTTATTAAACCACACTTTTCTCACACTTCTTTTCCAGGGCATTTATAATCTTTACACTCTAGTTTGTTGAGATTCTATTCCTGGTTGATATCTGTACCTCTGTGAGTTCTCTTCAAAGGACATTTCTTATTCAGTGTCATATGACCAATCACAATTCTCAACATGTTGTCAGGAAGTTTAATAGTGGTCTAGATTTACTCATAAAGCCTTATAGTATTGCATATTGAATTCCAAGTCATAGAATTTTTTTTTTAAATTATAGTTTAGCTTTCATTGCAATCCACAATGTCCACACTGCAAAATTAATACTTATTTCATGGTATTCATTAGAGATGAAGTTCTTTCATTAAATTATTTGTAAATATTTTGCCAAGGTTCTTTAATGAGAAGCCAACCTGGAACGTATTCGAGCAGTTCTTGTGGGGACCGGCGTTTATGGTCACCCCTGTATTGAAACCTGTAAGTTCCACCGCATATTTTTGTTCATAGAATATTTAATTAATGCATATGTTTTAATTACTGTACATTTATGTTTTATTTCATCTTTATTACATTTTCTATGACCATTCAGTCTCCTTATGACACCCAACCTCCTGTAGTCACCACGCTGTTGTCCATGTCCATCAGTCCTTACCTGGAGAACTTCATGCTAAGTGAAATAAGCCAGTCAGAGAAAGACAAATACCATATGATTTTACTCACATGTGGAATCTAATAAACAAACTGAACAAACAAGGAAAATGGAGACAGACTCATAGATGGAGAGCTTCGGGGTGTAGGGAGGTTAAGTGGAAGAGGGATGGAACAAAAATAACTATATTTTTAAATTCTAGGACACTTTTGTTATACGAGGCTACGTCCCTAATGCTCGGTGGTTTGACTACCATACGGTAAGTAATTAAAGACTTCTGAGGAATTGGCTAACCGTAAATGGACTTAAATTTGATTCTCACAATTTCATTAATGACATATTTGGTTTACTTTCCAATTAAAATGAGTAAGGTATTTCTTGCTAATTATCTGAATCAGGTTAATGCACAATAAAAGAGAATTTATTCTGCTATAGTTGTTTATGTAGTCATCCATTTATTTTACCCAGTAAACATGAGAAGTACACATTGTATACCAAAAGGTCATTGTCCTTTATTGGCTATGCAAAATGATCACTAAAGGTAACACAGTCCTCCCCAAAATAATGTATGTTGGGAATAGCTTCTGTGAGCTTTCAAAGCCTGTCCATTTTCTGCATGTGAGCACCACAGAAACAAGTAATGGTAAATCCATGTCAAGGCTATCAATAAACTGAGTGCTGAAGATATGCTTTAAACAACATGATCTTCTGAATAAATGTTTGTGTCTTGATTTTAAAATAGGAAGTATATCATTTGACTTTATAAATGAGCCTCTTGAAGTTACAATATTGCTAGTAATTCTACTTCTTGCTGCTTTTGTTCTTCCTTCCAACCTTGTCATTTCCAGAGTCAAGACATTGGTGTCAGAGGAGTTTTTAAAGAATTTGATGCTCCGTTATATAAAATAAACCTTCATGTTCGTGGTGGTTACATTCTACCTTGCCAAGAGCCTGCTCAAAATACAGTTCACAGGTAAATGAAGTGTTCACGGAGCTCAGATTAAATTGTAAGATACATCATGTAGAACTGTCAAGGACTGGAAAAAGTCTGAGAATCTACCCCATTTCCAAGCTTACAGGGTAGCCTGCCAAAGTCATGGAGCTGGGTCAGAAGCAACAACCTTTTTTACACTTGGCATACCTAGAAATGTGACCTTCACATTTACTTCAGTTTTCCCTGTCCTCCAAGTCCCATGGGGGTGACATGGGGTGGCTCACTAGATGCTGCCCATTTCAGAACTTTGAATAACAGCTAATAATTCCAAGCTCAAGGGAACTCTCCTCTTCCTTCTTTATGGACTATAAGCAAACTTGTTCACTCTTTGCTTTGAATTATTATACTGGACAGGAATTCAAAAAAATAATTAAACAAACACTGCTCTGTATTCCAATACTGTTTGCTTTAAAACATCTTTAAAAGGATAGTTCAGAAAAAGAAAAACTGTCAGTGCTTCAGTATTCAAGATACACAAAAACATGTTGCCTCCAAATATATTTCCTCATATAGTAAGAAAGTTTTTCAGACAAATAAACCAATTAAAACTTAATGTCTTCTGTATAAATATGCAATGATAATGATAAATGAATGTCTTGCTTTTTGAATGGCTGCCTTTCCTAGCTCCTCATCTTGTTCTGCCTCTAACATGTGGAAATAAATATCGTTTACTTCTTGAAAACATAATTTTTAAATGAACCTTTCTAGAACTCTAACCATACATTGCTCAGAAGATTTCTCTTTTTTCCATCTTTTCTGTTCCCTTTTTCTGCCTCTCTCTTTCAATCCTGTAAATGTTCTTTGACCCACTTGAGTCTTTGAAAATGTGGATATCTATTGGTGATTTCACTACTCCTTTAGACTTACAGGAAAACCAGATGGGTTTCTTAGTAGACCCATTCGTATAAAGAAAAAAGATAACTCAGATTTGCTGTCCATTACCATTTACACTGATTATCTGGGTAGGACCCTCCTGTCTTCTTTGCTCCAGAGCCCTCTGACTTGTATTCTCTTTCTCTCATTCAGCATTATGTGTCCAATCAGTCAGGGATCATGGGCCCATTGTATCTCTTGTGACTGATGTTAAGAGTGACTCTTTTATACAGGCCATGGAGTCTCTGTTTCAACTGCTTAAATTCCTGGCTTAGACAAGCAGATTTTAGAGGACTTAGTCCCTCTGTCTCTTCTCCACTCTGTTCATCATCTACATGCTCACAGACCCAGTTAATGTGAACAGTTTCTTTCAATTTTCTGGAAACGCTTAGACCCATTTCTATCAATATTCTCCCTGATATCAATTGAACATGAGAAAAATGATTTTATATAAAAAATGAGTGTTCATTGAGGGGACCATTCAAGTTGTTCCTTAAAGGATCATTTTGTTATGAGAAAGGAGGAAAGAGGCAATTGTTTGAGTGTGTCAGAGATAAAGTAAATAGGATATTAGTCTTAGGTATATATAGGGTAGGGTAAAAATAGGTTTATTGTTGTGAATACACAGAACATTTTATTTTTGTATTATGGATTAACTACTATATTATTTTCCATAAATCTAGTATAATCCTATTTTTGTCTTGCCCTGTATATAGGATAAAGTGCAAGTTGTAAAATTCTTTTAAATCTGTTTTAAAATATGTTGCAAAACTGTGGGTTAAACCAGAGTTTTAATGTTGCCAATAAGGTACTTATCTTCTAAACCAGTGAACTGAGCTGAAATGCATACATTTATGCATACTAAGACATACTAACATTTTTACACAGAAAATATCAAGTTGCTATGAAGATTAAAATTTTAGATATTCTGGTATTTTAGGAGAGTTCCATGGCAATACAATCTTAAACATCCATGATTGACCAATAGCTAAGCATGATTTGCCTGAGAAATCCTTCCTTAGTAATATGAAGCTGTCAAACCAGCTCTCTTACCCAATGTTGACAGTGGCAAATATTTAGTTCTCAAGCAGGCCAGTGAAGCCAAAAATTTAAGAGATAGTGTCTATTCCTATAATGGGACTTAAAACTTGCTGGCTGTTCTCTACATTCTTATTAATAATTGCTATGATAATTCAGTGATTTATGTAAGGAAGACATAAGACATATGAGATAAAGTGCCATACTTTAATGTTTTATGTTTAATGATCAATGACAGGATTATCATTGAAAAGAATAAACATGTCAATAAACTTATGGTTTTAATTATTATAAGTGAGGCCACCTCTGATTTATTGCAGTAGGTGAACTTTTGAGATCAAAAGACATGCATGATATATTTATTAAATATCAATAATTTTATGGTTCATTCTCATGAATTCATAATAAATATTAAAGTGCTTCATTTCTTTGTCTAAAACAGTTTACATTCTCCTTAATTAATGTTCTTTGTTGCATTCATTTGGCTACTTATATAGATGTCATGTCATAACAAGGCACATGCTCCTCTATGGACACTGGTAAAATGATATTTCTTTCTCATAGTCGAAAAAATTACATGAAGCTCATTGTTGCTGCAGATGATAATCAGACAGCACAAGGATCTCTGTTTTGGGATGATGGAGAAACCATAGGTATGTGTTTCATTTAGTAGATAAATGTAATTGATGATGTACATGAATTATCATATTACTTATATTAATATCATCATACTCTGAAAGCTAAAATAATATTATTTAAAACAAAAATAGTTTAATAAATAGTGCAATCAATTTTTAAAAGTGTTGTAATCATTTAAAGAATTTCTTCTTATCCTAAGTATAGTTAATCTCTATGCTAAATGTCTGGATAAGTAGGAGATTTGTGTGCATAGGGATTGTATATCAATCATTTTTGTTCTCCTAGAAGCTAAAGTTTGTGTCTTATGTTTGTATGGTTTTATGGAACTCAATGTGAGTAGTCTGGAAAACCAGACCTTGATAATGAAGATGGTCTCCAAATCAATGATGGGTCAATTTAGGTATTTCAACTTTATAATGGTGTGAAAGGGATACACTTTCAGTGGAAATCACACTTTGAATTTTGAACTTTGATCTTCTCCTGGGCTGGTGATAGGCTGTCTGATGCTCTCTCGTGGTCCTGGGCAGCAGCAGGAAGTGCAGCACAGGGGATTGTGAGGGTAAACCAGCTTTACCGTGCAGTGTACGGTTGTCAGCAGTTTTTGATAGTGTGTTTTAGGTTTCACAGATTCAGTAAATTTTAGTACTCAACACTTTACTATAAAATAGGTTCTGTGTTAGATGATTTTTCCCAAGTGTAAGATAATGTAAGTATTCTGAGCATGTTTAAGGTAGGCTAGGCTAAGCATAGATGTTCATGGATTAGGTGTATTAAATGCATTTTTGACTTACTATGTTTTCAGCTTCTGAGGGGTTTATTGGGATGTAACCACATCATAAATAAAAGAGTATCTGTAATTAGTTGTTTGACTTTTGGTCATTCATTTAAACTTCTCTAGGACTCGCTTTCATCTTCTATGCAATGGGGTTATAATAATAATATGTATTTTAGAGTAGTGTGATGAAGTACTTAGAAGTTGATGAATAGTAAGTATTTAATACATCATAGCTTTAGATTATTGTTAAATTAATTTTAAATATGTCAAGATTACATTTTATATAAAGAGGTGGATATAAACCTTATGTTTTAGAACCCTCTCTGGTGATTCATTCTTTATAGTTTAGTGTTCCTTGGGCTGTGTTTAAACAAGTTAACTAAAATGCAATGATGGTTTTTGTTTGCTTTGTATTGCAACAATGAAGCAAATTATGCTAGTATATATTATTGTTCTTCTTTGGAAATATAAATATATCACTTTTATATTTCCTTACAGACACCTATGAAAGAGGCCTGTATTCCTTGATACAGTTCAACTTCAACAAGGTGTGTATTCATTTCAGAGCATTTATATGCAATTGTGTTAAATAATATATTAAGTTTTATGCCTTATTTTATATTTATTTTGTATTTATATATTTTATATGTAGTACTTAACATACCTTATTTTAAATATTTGAATAAATAACTTGCTGTACTATGGGATATATTTTAGTTAAAATATATATTTTTTAAAGATTCTTTTTTCAATAGAAGGATTTAAATTGTGTCTTTCTCTTTGTAGACCACCTTGAAAAGCACTCCATTGGTAAAAGGCTACATAAACACAGATGAAATGAGGCTTGGATCCATCAGTATATGGGGGCTAGAAATGACTTCTGTTAACGCAGTTAATCTCATGTACAATGGAAACCCACAGCCACTTAACTTTGCTCATGAACCAGCTAAAAAGGTAAGTGATATAAGACAATATTTTTTTAAATGGAGTGATTCAAAATATCTACATAGATATTTTTATTTCTCAGCCCTAAAGAAACATTATTATGGGTGAACTCTAAACTTTCTTATTTATTTTCATTGAACTGCCATATTTATTTCCATATTATCCTACTTGGTAACCTGTCATACAAATCAACTTAATGGCATTTATTTTAAAAACTGTCTTAATGTAATTAAAGCAAGAGTAAATGTACCTTAAACATGTAAATTATTGTCATTCATATATGGTAAATTGCCTCAAAACATTTTTAAAACTATTTTTTATTTATTTATATTTAGAGAGGGAGGAAGGGGTGGGAGAAAGAGAGGGAAAGAAACATCACTGTGTGGTTGCCTCTCACGTGGCCTCCACTGTGGACCTGGCCTGCAACCTAGGCATGTGCCCTGAGAACCTAACCTTTGATTTGACCCTTTGGTTTGCAACTCACCCTCAATACACTGAGCTACACCAGCCAGGGCATACAATTTTTTATTCAAAAACAAAATACCTGTATTTCAACTTTTCATATGCCTGAGGTAAGGTATCTTTGAAAACTCTTGCAAAACTAATAGACTAATTGTCTATTAGCACTCACGAATATTTTGACATAGAGGTATATGAAGCTGTAATTTGTGGACTGAACAAGGAGTCAGGTATTTTTTGTTAAAGTTCCAGTAATGAGCTTTTTACCTTGACCAAATAATTTTAGGTCCTTATTCTTTTGAGATTAAATAGGAATATAGAAGTAAACAATCCCTTAAGCTCCTTCCAATTCTAAATCCTGTGAATCTATGTCCTATAAAGGTAGATTTCAAAAAACATATTCTAGAAACCAACTACCATAGCCATCACAATTTGTTTGATCTAAGCTTAAGGCTGCCTCTGCACTGCAAAAGCTGTGTGAGTGCCTGTACACTTACTGGTTTGCACTTAAAGTTGAATGAAAAGAAATAGCTATTAATCAAACAATCACTTCACATGAATATAACTTACACAGTTACTTGATGGACTTCAACTTAAAAACAAACAATTATGTGTTGGACACAGTCTTAGGTCATCATAAATTTCATAGAATGTGAGAGCTGGACATCACCTAAGGGGCCATTCTATTCACCTAAAACAGTCCTGTTACTGTTTTGTAGTCTGTTGAGATTTCACCTTTATCATGGAACTGTCTTAATTATTACTTAGGTATTAAAATACTTTTATTACATTTAATTATATAAAGTTTGGGAAATTAGAGTTTTGCATACTTAATGTCTTTTCCTGGTAAAAATAATAGTTTATAACCCAGACCTTAATCCTCATTTTTCCTCTTTTAAATATTTTCCTGGTTTTTAAAATTCCAGTTTAATGAAATCGCTGATTTAGTCAGAGACCTGTTAGGGCAGACCAAGAAATAGTCCCTGAAAAGAAAAATTAATCCCCCTAGCTGCAAATAGCATACTTATCAATTGTAGTTATAAATCAGTTTTGTTAAACTACCTAATGTTCAACAGATCAAAACAGATCAGCAGTATTTTCTCGCTCTTTATGTACTACTACAACAGTGAACAAAAGATCTCACAGTTTTTACAATAAAAATAAACTACATACCATCAACAAGACAGGGTTAAACATTTTAACATACCAAGTATTATTTCAAGTTCATTTTGACCAAATGCTAGGCATAAAAACACATCATTATAAAGAAAAGTTTTCAAGCACATTCATAGGATTTTAAGTATTAAGGGGTGATTTTTAACAATGTTTTATTACCTAAGTGATCCAAAAGAAGATATTAACTTTACTAACAATGGAGTGCTTCTTTCAAGTATATTTAAACAAAATAAATTTTTGTGAACACCTACTATATTCTAACCATTTATAGATGTATGGGAAAAGGAAAGAGTGGTCAATTTCTCTCTCAGCCTGGTTCCCATTCTCCATGAGTGTGGGAATTGTATGCAAAGGATGTTTTAATTGCTGTGTCAATACAAATTTTAAAACATTTTCCAAGCAACAGGTGTGCCTTGTTGCCTTTTGTAAAAACACTGCTTTTTGGTTTGATAATAAAAGAACTAGGTTAGGTTTTGGTTTAAAATGGGTCAGTTTCAAACATAGGCAATGGATATGAAAAAATTATTTAATATATACCTTTCTAAACTCGTGTACTATAAACAGTGGAAATAAATCTAAAGATGATGTGCTTTAGTGAAGAATAAATATATAAAACCTTCAGGAGAGTGTTTGTACAGGAGAGTCAGTAAGTACTAAAGAAATGCTGATTCTCTTCATCTTCTCTTGCATAATTGATGATTGAATCCAAATTCACTGAGCTAAGGCACAGAGATTATTAGAGAAAAAGCAGCAATGAGAAGGTCTACTGACATCATCATATAGAACTGTTACAGAGGATTGTTTGTCCTCTGCTGTTTAATTGTTCACTTCCAAATTTAGTCCCTGTCTGGTCTATTTTACATTATCTCCCATGAAAAGTAACACACACATAATTGAAATCATTGTCAATGAATTCAGCATCCCAAAGCCCTTTGAGTGTGATCAAAAAGAAACATATTTCTATCCTAAATTTTATGTGCAAATAACAATACAGTATACAAGGATGGGAAGCATAGAGATTTATGTAGAGCAAGTATGAGTAACTCAATATATAGGACTTATGGAGAAAAAATGAAGTAATAGAAATCAATATTTAATTGGTAACTGTATTAATTATTCACTGCCTCTTGAGGACCATCCCAACTCTCTAAGATTCTTTTTCATCATCTGAATACTGGGTGAGTTGGGTGAGATTATTTCTGAAATGGCTGTGAAATTTTTGGAATAAAAAATGTATCAAAATGAAAAAGAAAATATACCTTGTTTATTTAGAGAACACATTCTTTGTAGATATTGCCTTTGTTAAAACATGGTTCTCATCAAACAATTAATTGTCATTTTACTTCTTTTTAGATATTAAATATTGATTTGAAAATAAATAATGTTACTCTAAATGAGCCAATAGAAATCAACTGGTCATGAAGATCATCATCAATTCCAGTTGCCAAAGGGACATTTACATCTGGGTTTAAATTTCATCCTACTTATAAGCTTTGCTCTTCATTGGTTTCTTTTGTTGTGTAAAATAAAGGACACATGGAAAAAAACAATGGGGTGGGGAGGATTGAATGTGGGATGTGGGTGGTGGGTGAATCAGGGGAGAGTAATGGAGAAAATGGGGACAACTGTAAATGAACAATAATACAAATAAATAAATAAAGGAAATAAATGAATAAATAAAGTCTAAAGTTATTGTATAGCATATGACTACATGAATACTAATTATATTAATGTGGCTTAGAATAATTTTTAAACATATTTGGTGGGATAAATAGCTCTATTACCCTTGCTAAGTATCAAATAAAATTATAAACCAGTTACTAAATATACCTGTATAATGAAGACATAATTAAAACAAATGATTTTTTTAAATTTAGATAAGTTATTATATAATTGTATATAAAATTTTCTTCAGCATTTTGTCCATTTGTTATGTACCAATAGTAGTCATCAGACTTAATTATTTTTAGTAAGTGCACTCAATTGTAAGACAAAAACTAGGATGTATATAAGCATATCAAATATACAGTTTCTCTTTGTTTCCTAAAAGGACTTTTTGTTATTTTTGGATTGCTTTAACAAATTACCATAGACTGAGTGACTTAACTAATAGACATCTATTTGTCACAGTTCTGGAAGCAGGGAAAGTTTAAGATTAAGGTGCTGGCACATTTAGTGTCTGGTGAGGACCCTCTTTCTGGGCTGCAGGTAGCCATCATCTCACTGTGTGCTCACGTGGCAGAGGGCAGAAAGGACACAGACTCTGTGGTGTCTCTCATAAGGCACTAATCTCATTCATGGGGGCTCCACCCTCATGACTTAATTACCTCACAAAAGTGCCATTTCCTACTCAAATACTATGACATTGGGGATTACAATTTCAATATTCGATTTTGGAAGGAGCACATTCAGTTTATAGCAGAAATCAATTTTTTCTAGCTTTGCTCTTTATATGTGAGAAAAATATTATTATCTATTCTGTTTAGTTAGTCGAGTAAACTATCTTCATTTATTCATTAAGATTGGAGAATTTCCTAAATTATGTCCTGAAATTGTATTCATTGGTCTATTTTTAATATGTGAGTTGCTTAAATTGTGTCTGTCACACACCCTATAATATCCATGTGCCAAACTTGAGTTGATGTTTGAAGAAAATCTACCTTTTGGTATTAGTATCTCCACTTTTCTCTTCCTAGTATCTTGGGTAGGTGATAGGCCAGTTGTAAGTAATACTGATTTTTACTCCCATTTGTGGCATCTATGTGTAATGTCTACTATATTTGGAAAAGAATTTGAAAATGAAAGAAAAAAATAAGATTCTACATATCACAACATGGATAAAACTTACAATCAGTATGTTAAATAAAATAAAATAAGAAACAGAATATGTACTGCTCAGAACTTTTGTGTAAATGTTGTTAAAACAAATTCATGAAAAACAAAAGATATATAATGTTTTATATAAAATATAAAATATATAATATATATATTTTAATATAAAATATATTTTTCACAGAACCACGTATAGGTGAAAATATTAGGAAGCTGAAATAGAAGGATTTAGATCACTGGGGGTAGCTTCCTAATTGCAGAAAAGAATGGCACTAGAGATGGTGAATAAAACAGAGAGAGAGCATGAATGAATAAAGTATGTGCCTTTCACAAACAAAATTATAAAAAAGTATAAACTATGAATATGATATAGCCATTTCTGTTTGTAAGGCTGAGGGGAAAAGAGTACACTATATCACAGAGGAAGAAAGGGTGACTCAGGTTTAAAATACTATCTCAATAATGAACTAAAGACTGAATTGGGGAATGTTTGATCCTCATAGTAGTAGAAACTAATATCTACTTTATTGCTTTAGTAAAAATCAGGTCATATTATTCCCCACACATAAAAAATGGACCATAGCCATTCACCACAATTAAAAAAAATAAAATAACTATTTTCACCTATATAACTTTTATGGTCTCTTCCTTATTTTTTGTTTTGTTAAGAATATATGACTTGCTTAGTGTAGCATAATATTCTCAAGGTACATACATGTTGTCATAAAAGGCAGTATTTCATCTTTCTTATGGCTTTCTTATGGGAGAATATTCCATTGTGGATATGTACCACATCTTCTTTATCTAATACTCTATGGAAGGACACATCAGTCATTTACATGTCTTGGCCACTGTGAATAATGCTGCAGTGAACAAAGGGATGCAAATATCTTTGTGAATAAATGTTTTCAAATTTGGGGGGTAGATACCCAGAAGAGGCACCACTGGGTCATTTGGTAACTGCATTCTTAATTGTGGGGGGTGCTCTGCCTGCAGGGATCCCCCAGCCACCACAGATGAGAATAAGTCTACCAAGACATGATCTCCTTGGGGAGGAAAAGTGGCCAATCCCTCAAAGGAAAAGGGCCAAGAACCTTTTCCTCAATGGGCTTTTATTGGGTTTGTTTGCACAAAAATATAGTTAAAGCTCATTAATCATTGTCAGGCAGTAAGGATCAAACAATAGATAACAAAGAACTCTGAGGGCCTATTTTGAGTCAGGGTCAGATAGCTAAAGAGCTATAAAACTTTGAGGAACAAACTCACTTCTTGCTTGGACCCTTATCATTTAATTGAAAGCATTCTAAACAAAGCAGGTTTCACAGGATTTTATATATATACTTTCTTAAGCCTGATAGCCAGGGGAACGCACCCTTTCCAGCGCAGGGCTGCACTGCCCTCTGTCATTATTTCAGGCTTAAGCCAGTCAGGGAAGTAAGGCAGCCAAGAGATTAGGAGACTCCTCACAGACAGAATGAGGACTCAGGCTTTGTCAAAGTCGAGGGGCAAGGGTCCATCACCCCCTTTTGCTGTAGCCCCCAAAGTCCTTCCTTGAGGGACTCCTACATGATTGCACCTGTCTTAGGTTGTTCCCACCTTGGAGAATCTTACCTGTCATTGGCTAACCAATCAAGCATTGGGGGGCCAGTTATGGATGAAGTAAAAGGAACAGAAGTGGAGCTCCTGCCAGAGAGATAAGCTTTGTCTCCTTAATGGTTTCTGGTTCAAAGGTCGCCCCCTCAGCCTTAGCCATGGGGAGGTTACAGCTTCTGAAACCAGGCAGGGCAGTTCCCAACATTTAATTTTTTGAGAAACCTCAAAACTGTTTTCCATGTATCTGTAACAGTTTACATTCCCACCAGTAGTGAGTGAGAGTTCCCTTTCTCTCTACAACCTCTCCACCACTTGTTATTACTTGACTTTTTGATAATAGCCACTCCAGCTGATATGAAGAGATACCTCATTGTGCTTTTGATTTGCATTTCCCTAATATCTAGTGAAATTGAGCATCTTTTGATATCTTTGTTAGCCATCTGTATGCCTTCTTAGTAGAAACATCTATTGAGGTCCTCTGCATATTTTTTTTAATTAGATTGTGTGATATTTTTGATATTGAGTTGTATGAGTATATATATATATATATATATATATATATATTTTTTTTTTTTTTTTTGAATACTAACACCATATAAGAACTATTGTTTTCAAATATCTCTTCTTGGTTGATCAGTTGCTTTTTGTGTGGTGCATTTTGGGCCATTTGTTTTTGCTGTATACAAGCAAAAACAAAAATTTTTTAGTCTCATTCATTTATTTTTGCCTTTACTTCCCTTGCCTTTGGGGTCTAATTCATAAAATATTCTCTAAGACCAAGGTCCATAAGTTTAGCATCTGTTTTTCTTCCATGTAATTTATTACTTCATGTCTTATATTTGGGTCTTTGATCCATTTTGAGTTAATTTTTGTACATGGGAACAAACAGCTGTCTAGTTTTATTCATTTGCATGTGGATTTCCAATTCTCCTAGCATCATTTTTGGGATATAAAACTGAATGCACCAATCAGGGTACATGCCTGAGTTGCAGGCCATGACCCCCAGCAACTGCACATTTATGTGTGTGTGTGTGTGTCTCTCTCTCTCTCCCCCTCCCTTCCCTCTCTAAAAAAATAAATAAATAAAATCTTTTAAAACTGAATGCAAACAAATGAACAAACAAGAAAAACAAACAAAATCTCAGGCACAGACAATAGCATGGTGGTTACTGGTGATGGTTACTGGGATAGTAAAGGGTAAAGGGGATGATATGACTTTGCATTATGGACAATGCAACATACAGATCGAATATGATAGAAATATATTGTTGAAACCTACATAATCTTATTAACCAATGTCCCCCAGTATTTTTTCTTTGAAAGACAATGCTTTCAGCTCCACAGAACAAAACACTTGACCAAAACACTGGCTCAAACAATTATCTCATATAAGGAGCCTAAGAACTAGGTATGGATAGTCCTATGACTCTAAATATCATGGACCCATATCCATTCCATCTTCAAGTTTCTATCTTTAGGATCCTATAAAAATGGTTGCAGCTGTCTGAGGTTCCATGTCTAAAAATAGTAATATCTAGAGCAGCACTGCCAAAAGAAATACAATGTAACTCACAAATGGAAGGGGCATGTTATATAATTTTAACTGTTCAATAATCACATAAAAAGTAAAATGTGACAGGTAGAATTAGCATAGTAACATATATTATTTAACTTGGTAGATTAGCAGATATTTTGGTCCTGTCCAAAATATTCCTAGAGACATTTGGTCTACACCAAAAAGATTCTTGAAATTTTGTTTTACCCAAAATGACCATAAAAACATCTGGTCTGTTTTTCCGCAAGATTTGAACCCAAACTCATCGACTTAACTCCATGTGACGTTGCCAGCTAGGCTACCAAGGCAGAGGGTTATTATTTTCAATATAGCTACAACATAATTGTTGAGCTAGAAAAACGTAATATTACTTTTCACACATTAACACTCTAAACCAAGAGTATAAATAAATGTTACGGCCTGTTTAAACTGAGGGACATTTTCTAAGTGTATTTGTGACAGGCCATATTTGAAGGACATTTGGCGTGGGCTAAGTGACTAATGGATGTTTGGCAGGACCAAATGTCCTGCAAGAAACTTAACATATCCAAAATTTTATTTTAACATGTAGTTAATATCAAAGTTATTAATCAACTATTTAAAACTTTTTATCTTTGTGATCTAATGTATATTTTACATTCTGTAGCACATCCAAAATGGAATCACATTTTTAGTGCTTGTAATATCTGCACATGTTTAGTGAGTACCATATTGGACAGTATAGGTAGAGGAGAAAGATGGTTTGTATTAGTATTTTATTTTATTTTGTTTTATTTTAATTTAATTTAATTTTATCTTTTGTGGCTTTCTCTTAGGAGCAAACAATGTTTTTCTCAGATGCTTCCTCCATAGCTTTCCCTTATACAGTACCTTATGGACAAAATTGGGGCACACATTTATGTGTGTATGGGGTGATTAACCTTACATAAATCATGGCCTCCCTCACCATGCAGGTGAGTCATCATCTAGCTGCATGAAAGATTGGAGAGTATGGTAAAAACTGAAGTTTGTATTAAGAAGGATTGAAAGAAATTAGTTGCTGGATAGGAAACGACATTGCCTCTTATAATATTTGCTGAATCAACTTCTACCTTTCTCTCTATAATGTTTGAAGCTTCTTTCACTGAATATGTTATTTATCTGTGTAAAGTTCTTTTATTTCTTTTCAGTTTTACAAGAATATCTTCACACAATTTTTTTAAGTTTCCACAGACTGTGAAATTCTTCAATAATCTTTTTTAAATAGCCACTATCCCCCTTTCCTTGCTGCCCATTACGATTTTATTTTTATAACTATTAATCTTTGAAAGCTAGTTGTATGTTTATTTATTTTTTGACTTTTCCCACTACAGTATGGACTCCATGAGAGATGTGTGTGTATTTTTTCTCCTTTCTATTACTAAAGGCTAGAACTAATCTTGGCACAGAGTAGACACTTGTCAATACATCCTTGTCAACTAAATGAGTGTGTAAATAAATGATTCATATAAAATAAAGTAGCATTAAATGAGAGTTGTGCTTAGATTCTTGAAATAGTATTTTATGGATCTTAAAGTTGCAGTTTTGGAATTGTAGCTAAAATAGATAGCTTTTGAGGGCACTTTGACAGACCACTATCATATTGATAAAATAACTCTCTGCAAGAAATAAGGATCCACAAAACATTCTAAAATCCCAAAACCACATTATGTCTATACACCCAAAACTATTAAAACATATCTCTGTAATAACATATTAACAACTGTTTACTGAGTTCAAAAAACACATACAAATGTATACAATATCATCATTGGCCTTTGGAGCCAATCAGGTTCAGAGAGAAGATTAAAATATGTACATTGGAAGTCATGATAAATTTTAACATTGATAAAAATTTCAAATTGAGGGTACTGCATCTAAAAACTGTTTCACTGAATAAGTAATATATTCAAATATAGTGCTTTACCAACCTAAAAATAAATTTATTTTACCTTCCAGTCAGATAACATGCTATAGAGTTTACAATATGTAGAATAATATAGACTACTAGTTTATAATCATTGTCCCCTAAGGAGACCTAAATTTTTTCAGAGCCTTCTCTGGCTATAGAGGAAAGACATGTAGCAGGCTAATTCCAGCAGATCAGGATACCATGACACACATATTTGAATGACTAAAATAAAATTAAAATCTGACAATATCAAATGCTTCAAAATCAGAGCTGTTGAAACTCTCAAACATTGCTGATGGGAAAGGTAAAATGGTGCATCAACTTTAGAAATCAATTTGAAGTTCTTAAAAGTTAAGAACTCACCTATAACATGACTTAGAAATCTCACTCTTATTTCCAAATGTCACAATGGCTTTTTTTTTTCATAATAGCCAGGACAAATGAAAATCACCCAAATGTTCCTCAATGAAGGGATAATAAATAGACTATTGTATACTTATAAGAGCAAATGAACAAGTGAGACCTCTGAAACCATGGATGAAATTCTAATTGAGCATACTAACTGCAGAAAGTGAAAGTCAAAGCACCATACTTTATCATTTCATTTACTGGAATTGAGTAAAAACAACCACAAGAGAAAAGACACACCAGGGTTGTCATGGACATCAGGGGAAGGGAGGGGTTTACTACAAGGGGGCACAGAGAACTCTTGGTACAGTTACACAGATATATGCATATATATTTTTTTCTCAGTACTTGCAGACTGTACACTTAAAAGTGTAAATTTTACCACAAGAGTTAAAAAGCACATACAAAAGTAAAGCTACAATGCAATTCCAAGTATATAAAGACCAAAAAGCAGGAGAAAGCAATGGATGGTGATAAAAGTCATGGCAGTGTTGACCTTCATAGATGTAGCAGTGCTAGTAGAGTCATGAACATGGTTTCTGGGTGCTAGTAATGTTATTTTTCTTGATCAAATGATTAATTCCAAAGGTGGATTCACTGTAGGGAAATATATTTAGTTCTTAACTTGTGTATATTTCTGTATGTACATTTCAATAATTTATTGGACTTCGAGGAATTTATGAGATAAGATAAAGAGAAATATGTTTGATAGTTTTGATTTAGTTTCTGTATTTTATTTCATAAAGTCTCTGGCTAATCAGATTCATAATTTTCTATAATCACAATCATTACATCTTAGACAAAGATTATTTTATGTCATTAGCTGTAGAAAACAGATATGGATATATTGATACTTACACTTGCTCCTGAAACTATAAGACAACATACAATAAAATCCTGACGGAGCTTTGTTTTCATAAATCATTTTCTCCAAAGTCTTCTGCTGGTGTCTTTCTTCATTCTACTTTATGTCTTTATTCATTCCCTTTCTTTCAAGTAGCTTCTTAGTGAGCTCTACTATTATGTTTGTATCTTTCTCACATTTTCCTTTCAATACCAAAATGATGTTTCAGTCTGCTTTTGGGGTACAATTTTTTAAATGAATCTTTTTATATTAATATAATAAAATGACTCAAAAGTGAAAAAAACATATAACTGGTGAAATTACTTTCTCAAATACTTAGCACTAAGTACTTATTTGTCCTCTGAGCAATGCATTAACTTCTTATAAATCACTGAACAATGTGTTTGCTTATATTTATTTACAATCACAAATATTTATATACTCTTTTTTACCACCATCACCATTCTTTAAGTTAATAAGTGCTCAAGGTCATATGTAGTTTAGTTTTCTCAAACTCACATACATAAAAATTGTATATATGACACCCATAACTCAAAAACTGAGGGTAAAGAAAATGTTCACAGGTCACAGAGCATGTATTGTACATCTCAACATCTCTCTGCTAACTTTCTTAATAGTTTACATTTCTGACTCATTTCTGACTCAGAAAACCTTGATGTTATTTTTCATTTGTTTACAGTCCCTTTCACGTCATCCTTCCAGCCTTCATCCTTTTCTTTACAATAATGATCACCTAATTAAGAGACACAAAACCTTGTCTATATTATTAAAATATGAACCTCCATTTGTGTCATGTTGTGAGTCAAATATAGGTTGGGACTAGAGTCATTTAAAGATTTGATTGGCTGGAAATTCAAGATGACATCTTCACTTATATTTGGTGTATCACTGTTCATCCTCATAGACTCTCTTGACTGTTGATTTGCTTGGACTTATGTAAAAACCCAGAGCTCCAAGAGATAAGAATTGATAAAATTAGTAAAAGCAGTCACAGACCAGCACAGATTCAAGAAGGTGAAGAAATAGACTTTCTCCATTGAGGTCATGTCAAATTGATGTCACCGTCTTTGAAGACAAGTTCCCAGATATTAGAGTTTTATATTACTTTCCTCCAACTTCTTTTTTCTGCCTTTGGCCTCATTGTTAGTACAGAAAATTTTCATTGCTTTCCTAGAACTATAATTTTACAGCATTTTATATTCACAGAATACATCTGTCAATCTTACCATTGAACAATTTGAGGTTAAAAAGATTCGAACAGCACAAAAATATAAAATCAAAAGAGACAATTATGTAGAAACTAAATCTGATCTATATAAATATTTTACACATTTCTGAACTCTTCTAAATTTTCCTTTCATATACAATGTAAAATTAAATTAGGGCCGATAATTTTCCTCTGCTTATTAGGTTATTAAAAATGACAATTTTTGTGCATAAATAGAAATAGTGGTTGGTTGGTTGGTTGGTTGTTGATAGATCAGAAAATAGAAAATAAAAGAAGTCAATAAGTAGAAAAAACAATATTATTTTATTAGATCATAAAGTTTTATTTCTAAATAAGCAATTGTTATATTCTAGAAGTTGAATAAAGTTGACAAGATAATCAATAAACAAATGTACTAATGTCTCTTAAGAGCATGTGTAATATTTTATAGTGACAATGTACTGTGGTTTGCAACTACTCATTCATGTTTTTTTTTCTGATTTTTATGATCACAAAAAATACCTTTAGTCTTTTATCAAAATTTAAATATTTTATCCTTTTATTTTAATTAAGTTGTACTTTCAATTCCAAGTCCAGGGATTAATTATTTGACTGAAAGTCTGATAATTTCATGTCTTACATAATATATCAATTTTAAAATGGAGCAAACTTATATATAGCTATTGAATATCTAGATAATTCAGAATTAATAAAAGACAATATGTTATGACAATAACTTATTGCCAATATGACAATACATTATATGAACAAGAAATAGAAGACTATGAATTTTTTATAAAGGAATACACTTCAATTTCTTGAAATTGTTGAGCTTTCCCTCCTACTACATGTTATTTATGTTATTTAATGTCACATTCATAAACATTCAAAGCCACTTTGATGTAACTTTCTGTTTACTATGGATATGCATATTGCTTTATTAATTCTGAATTCATATCATTTTATTTTAAAAATAAAACTTCAGCCTTGGTTGGTGTGGCTCAGTGGATTTAGCACTGACCTGGGAACCAAAGGGCCACCAGTTTGATTTCCAGTCAGGGCACATGCTTTGGTTCCAGGCCAGGTCCCCAGTAGGCTGTGCATAAGAGGCAACAACACATTGATATTTTTCTCCCTCTCTTTCTCCCCCTCCCTCTCTCTCTAAAAATAAATAAATAAAAAGTAAGACTGCAATAAAATAGGTTAACTGGAAAAGAAAATACATATCATTATATTTTATACTAATTAACAAGTATATTTCCTTTCTTAAAACTAAGTTTGGGAAAAACTATAACTCAGGTGAGACTCATTTGAAATATATGAATATGCTCTATTATGCAAAAATCTTAATCACAGCATATGATAATTATTTGGAAAATATAATTATCTAGTAATCCAATAAAATTAGCATTTACCATTTATTTACCTTAAATTTCATCTGATGTTTAGGTAAAATGTGAAAGATTATCAACACATAGAGATTATAGTAAGGTAAATCTGGAGATTTGAATGTAAGACTTTCTCTAAAATTAACATTCAATAACTCAGAACAGAACTATGTAAATTAACTTTAGAGGCATTCCAAGTCTCCCAAAGTCTCAGTGCATCGCTGCCCTGATACAGACCTTCCCTTCTCCACCTCCTTGCCTGCTCCGGGCCGGACACATTTCAGCCTCACAGTCAGCAAATGCCCTCCCTGGTCTTCAACTTCTCCTCCAGCTGCACCAAGCAGCATGTTTTGTTATCCTTAGTTGAAGCCGGGCTGAAGCCTGATGTCACTGCTTCTCTGGCAGTTTATTATTTCAAACTTCAACAACTTTAATCTCCAGGCCAGATCTCTACCACAAGCTTCTTTTTTCCCCTCCATCCCTTTTACACACCTCTATTCAACTCTAAGAATAGTCATTATTTTATATTAACATTCTTGGGGAACTCCATTTCCCTATTTCTATCCATTTTAAGTGATGTATCTTATTAGTAAATAGAAATCAGTATTATGTACCTTGGCACTGATAGATTTCTTCATTTAATTAGACATGTATGCGGTAAAATGTAACTGACCACAGGAGCATTTTCATGCCTGAAACATCAAAGTACAGGAAATACTGGCATTAGGTACACTATAAATATGGATGCTTCCTCTTTCAGTTCAACACAAACTAATAGGTGTGAATTGGCTTAAAATGGGATTCAGAAATGTGTTTTATCTCTTCAGAAATTGTTATTTTTAAAGTAGACTTTTCACTAAAAGGAAAATAATTTTCCTTGCTAGGAGCAATGTTGTAAAATGAAAACTTTGAGAACTGAATGCTGTATTCTATATTTATAATAGTAAAATCCCCACAAATCTCCACAAACTGCCATGGCTACCATCAGAAAAATGATCATAGCAAACACATTATTTCTTTTGAAAAACTTGGTATATTTACTCAAACACAAGACCACAACAATCAGTCATCCAATTATACTTTTTTTTTACAAAATCATCAATTTTATTTACATTTCAGCGATTCAAACATGAAGTATTTGATAGACATTCTATTGGAGAACAAAGATCTTTATATCGTAGAAGTCAAAAGGCTGTAATACATGTAGCTAGAATATACTTAACATAAGAATACGAGGACACTGCTACAAAATACAACTGCCAGAAACAATGTAGGTGATAAGCTTGGGAGAATTTTCAACTTTATATTTTTAATCTAAAAACTTAACTGTAAGTCTTTAAGTAATATCCAACTGTAGTAGAAAGAAAAATGGTACCCCTTCAAAGATGCCCATGTTATACTCCTTAGAACCTGCGAATATGTCTGGATACATGACAAAGATGGGTACAACTCTGAGTTTTTATATAGCTTGAGAAAAATAAATAATTCTTGGTGACGATAAAATCATTCTCTTGAGTTTGCAAGAGTGCTTGACAGTTTCTGGTATTTGGCTGGTTCAACAAGGCAATACTAACTTTTGGCGGTATATACCAACTGATTTTGGGAATCACTGTGGACACTGTGGCCAACATCCTTCTTACTAAAAATCACAAAAGCTGCATTTAAATTTCAGCACTGTAAAATTTCAGATAAATTTATCATTGTGCTTGAGATAGAGACTGCTAGTCTGCAGATAAATAATATCCGGGTGTTTTGAAATTTATAAACCATTTTGACATAGTTGCACTACATTTAACTTTGTGGGTATGAGAATTTCAAGGCTGTAAAAAATTGCAGCACAAGGATAATCAATTGTCAACATTCAAGCATCAAAAAGAAGAGCAGCAGTGGAGAATAGTTGGTTTCGTTACATGCCAAGTGATTTTTTTTTTTTTTCTGTGGAATCACAAATGGGAAGAAAATAGTACCACCAACTAAGATATTGGAATAACAAGGTAGGAAAGTGGAGAACAGTTCCAGACTACAGAGGAGGTGGTTTCTGGATAGAAGAGTCAGCAGGCACTTGCTAAAATTAGTGAACAATTTTTCATATGCAAAGAAAGAAAGGATCAGTTAGAAAGTGATCAAGCACCTTGTCCTGCAGCTAGAAGTAGTCAAGTTATATATTCAAATCTAGTGTTCCTGGCACCAGAGTTAGTCTCTTATCCAGCAAACTTGGGAAACCATATGAGGCATATAACAAGAGGAAAACAATGAGCCAAGGATAGAATTCTGGGGACAATCAACATTTAGTACTTGAGCGAGTAAAAGAAATTTTGAGGATAAAATAGGATTGACACAGATGATATTTAAAAGGAGACAGAATGATCTCCGCAAGTCAAAGGGAATAAACAACACAAGTTTAAATGGGAAAAAAAAAGTCAGAGAAGTGAAGGAAATAAAGAAATGAAGCATTTTATCCAACTTCAATAATGAAATGGTGTAGTGTAAAAACATAGGTTAACTGTGTATCAAAAGATGCAGTCCACTCCAAGTTGTATCACCAATTTACCCGAGCTTTGGCATTTTCTAAATCCACTGAGCAATTTATAGTCAAAATCATTCTGGTCATCCTTACCAAATTAATAATAAGCCAGGAAGAACTCCACACATGTCTTTAGGAAAGATGGATACTTAAAAAAATAGGAAAATTGCTAAAATGCATGGGTAACTACATGGATTTCAAATAAGAGCTATTATATAGATAATCACAGATCATTACATCTTTCACATTTCATAGTTAATTTATTTCAATATGCACACTTGTACTTCAGTGTTCATTAATACCAATAAAAAGGGAGTAAAATTTAAAGAAATTCTAATGAAGAAAATAGTAACAAATTTCCAAAGAAAACTCCATTTCCTTTTTTCTGTTTTTTAGTCTCTTTCCTCTAGCTACTAAAACATCTGTGTTTGATCCTGTGAGATTCGATTTTATACTTAATACATAGCAAATGCTTACTAGAAGTAGGTATGTCAAAGTAGCTTAAAAAGTTTCAATAATATTGACTAAATTGCCATGTTAACAAACACTGAGGGATAATTAAATTGCTCATTAATATTGAAAAATAATTGAAAATCAAAATGGCTATCCTTTGGAGGGCATTTCAATATCTTCTCTTGTGTGACATTAGGTTTTATAATAAAAATAACTTGTAATTATTGATTATATTATTTTATTGTTATTGGCAATAAATATTATATAAGGCTGGATTAGATACATAGGGACTATACCTTAAAATATTTAAACAAAAAACATTTTTTCTATTTTTCATTCTGTAATAAAGTGATTCTTTTATTTTTGATATAAAATATAAGAATCATTATATATCCTAATATAGCTGTAAAATTACTAAATAATGTTTAATCATAATACATATATTAGAAGATGATCCAGGAAAAAACACTGAAAAATTCTATGTATAAACCTCTTTATGGAGATTAAAATTTTCATTAGCATATTAAATGTACTTCTAGCTAAGATGGAGGTGTAGGTAGATACACTTTGCTTCCTTGCACAGCCAAAAGTACGATAACAACCAATTCAAAAACAAAAAAATGACAAAAACTGACAGAAAATCAAACTGTGTGGAAGTCCAACAACCAAGGATTTAAAGAAAAAAACATTATCCAGACTAGTAGGAAGGGCAGCTGGAGGGAGAGGACTCGTGGTAAGACAGCAGCAGGCAGACAGGGCAGTCCCACATTTGCCTGTGGATAAACCAATAGGAACAACTGGGGAGCAAGGCAGACTGCACAGCCCAGGGTTCCAGCACAGGGAAATAAATCCTCAAAACCTCTGGTAGTAAAAAAATACAGGGTGTGTGGTGGCTGGAGAAACTCCAAGTCTCACAGGAGAGTCCATTGGAGGGACCCACAAAGGTCTTAGAACATACACAAAACCACCCACCTGGGAATCAGCACCAGAAGAGCCCAATTTGCTTGTGGGTAATGGGGAAGTGATTAAAAATGGGGTGAGAGCTGAGCAAACAACATTGTTCCCTCTCTGACCCCTCCCCTATATACAGAACCACAATATCAGAGAATTTGGTTACCCAGCCTTGATGAGTACCTAAGGCTCTACTTCTTACAATGTAACAGATGCACTGAGACAAAGAAATATGGCCCAAGTGAAAGAACAGATCAAAACTCCAGAAAAAGGACTAAGTGACAAGGAGATAGACTACCTATCAGGTGCAGAGTTCAAAACACAGGTAATCAGGATGCTCACAGAAATAATTGAGTATGGTCACAAAATAAAGGAAAAGTTAAGGATATGCAAAATTAAATAAAGAAAAATATATAGGAAACCAACAGTAAAGGTAAGAAAACTGGGACTCAAATCAATGATTTGGAGCAGAAGGAAGAAATAAACATTCAACAGGAAAAGAATGAAGAAAAAAAAATTCAAAAAAATGAGGAGAATCTCAGGAACCTTTGGGACAACTTTAAATGTTCCAACATTGGAGTCATAGGGGTGCCAGAAGAAGAGGAAGAGTAAAAATTGAAAACTTCTTTGAAAAAAGAATGAAGGAAAAATTTCCCAATCTGTTGAAGGAAACAGACACGCAAGTCCAGGAAGCTTAGAGAGACTTAAAAAAGTTGGACCCAAGGAGGATCATACCAAGACACATCATAATTAAATTATCCAAGATTAAATTAAGAAGAGCATCTTAAAAGCAGCAAGAGAAAAGGAGAGAATTACCTACAATGGAGTTCCCATAAGACTATCAGCTGATTTCTCAAAAGAAACCTTGCAGGCAAGAAGAGGTTGGAAAGAAATATTCAAAGTCTTGAAAGGAAAGGATCTACATCAAGATTACTCTATTCAGTCAAGCAATCATTTAGAATGAAAGGGCAGATAAAGTGCTTCCCAGATAAGATAAAGTTAAAGGAATTCATCATCACCAAGCCCTTATTATAGGAAGTATTAAAGGGACTTACCTAAGAAAAAGATAAAAAAACAAAACTGTGAACAGTAAAATGACAACAAATTTTCAACTAGCAACAACTGAATCAAAAACACAAAACAACAACAACAACAACAAAAAAAACTAAGCAAACAACTAGAACAGGAGCAGAATCACAGAAATGGAGATCACATGGTTATCGGCAGGGACTGGTAGAGGGGAGAATGAGGGAAAGGTAAAGGGAATAAGAAGCATAATTAATAGGTACAAAATAGGTAGGGGAGGTTAAAAATAGTATAGAAAATGGAGAAGGCAAAGAACCTACATATATGAACCATGGACATGAACTAAGGTGGGAGAATGCTGGGGGGAGGGGGTGCAGGGCTCAGGGGGAAAAAGAGGAGAAAAAAATGGGATAACTGCAATGGCATAATCAATAAAGCATACTTTAAAAATAAAAAGGAAAACGATACAATTCTAAAATGTTAAAACCTATATAAATTAGTTTATTCAGAATTGTTCACATTTATATGTTCATCAAATCTATTTTTTATAACTTTTTGACATACTGTGAAACTATTATCCCAAAGGATATAATTAGTGGAGTACTGATGTAGACTATATAATAAAATATACTATTTTACCTAGATTTGCGTCATACCAATTCTAGGAACTCATATTTTGAAATTCCTATTTTTATTTCCTAGAATATACAGATTGATTTTATAGTCAAATTAATTCAGCCTTACAATTATGATTTCCTGTGAGCTACACTTACATTATGATTCACAATATCAGTTTCCAAATTCTCAAAAGAATAGTTTAGTAAAAATACTATTTTTCACTTTATAGATAGAAAGCTAAATATTCTCAACTTTGTACAACATAGTAAACTATTAAAATATTTTGAATTAAAACCCATTTTTCTTTAGTACCATTGAATAGTAGATAATGCTTCTGATTTGTTCCTTAAATGATTCTCTGTGAAATAAAAACAACACTTTTCTGCTGATTCTTTGGATATCTTTATGGGAATCCCTTACAAGAGGGGTTCCCAACACCATGCCACAGAGCAGGAAGTGAGTGGCTGGTGAGTCAGCCAAGCTTCATCTGCATTTACTGTCGCTTCCATCACTCCTATTACCTCCTGAGCTCCTCCTCCTGTCAGATCAGCTGGGACACTACATTCTCATAGGAACCCTACTATGAATTGTGCATGTGAGGGATATAGGTTGCACGCTCTTTGAGAGAATTTAATGTTGGATGATCTGAGATGGAGCTGAGATAGTTATGGTAGCAGCGGGGAGAGGCTACAAATTTAGATTATCATTGGCAGAGAGGTTTGACTGCACAGGAACCATAACAAATCAATTGCCAGCAGACTCATATCAAAACTCTAATAGTGAGTGACAAGTGACAATTGAGCTGCATCTGATGGCAGACTATAAAGCCACCCCTCATTCTGGTCCATAGAAAAGTTGTCTTCCATGAAACTAGTCCCTGGAGCCAAAAAGGTTGGGGATCGCTCTGTCACTATATGATCCTTGTGTAGAGTCATACGCAGCAGACAGATGTGTATATTCCTCAATATTGCTTCTTTTTGGCTTATTAAGAAAACTTATTTCATATGATTAGACATTTTTAAACTTTAGAATTTCTGAGAGGCCTGAATATGTTATCTTATACCTATAATCTATGTTTATTTCAAGGATAATTTATTTATGGATTGTTTTTCTATTCTCCTTCCTCTCTCTTTCAAAGGAGCATTTCTTCAACATCGTGATCTTGAGGATACACTAGGAAAGGCTAGTAGAATTTTCCATTAGATTATCCTTGTTTTTTTGAAATTAAAAAATATGAATGAGTAGCTATAAACAAATATTTTTTGTTAAAATTGTGTTAGCAGTATTTTATGAAATCATGTTTTAAATTTGTTACCTAGTAAAATATTCTAAACATGATTGAACCATATTGTTTAGATATTCTCAAAAACTAAAACATTCTTTGCATTTTGGCAAAAAAGATAGAGGTTGACTAATACGACTACATTGTGCTCAAAAACAGACAATGCAAGTATGTTTTTTACTGAATTTAGTTTAATTTCCTAGAATGTAATAGCATTGTTCAGGAAGATTCAATTCTATCTTTTTAATATTTTTATAAAATATTTTTAAATGTATATATATCATTTTTATTAAAATGTTATTAAATATTTTTAATATTTTTATATTCAGAAAGCCAGTATGTCTGTGTATGCACAAGTGAGCATGTGTGTTATCAAAATTACTTAGTGAATTATGCAGAAAGATCTACCTTGCAGACTTCTGAATGGAATGTCTGTGCAAGTGCAAAAATCAGTTTTATTTTACATTGTGTACACATTGAAACTTGGAGCTATTTCTGGAACAGAAAACTAGTGAGGAGTTTATAAATTGGTTATAAATATATAGAATTAGGCTTTGTTTTCATTTGTATTCCTCATTATTAGAATCCTAAATTATAGGATGCTATCACCCCCAAACCCCTGAGAAATGTTTTGATTAGACATGGTACAGTGTTGCGCGTGGGTCACCGGCCAGCAGTGACCACGGAACGCTGTGGATGGCTCACCGAAAAACACGCAAGAAACAAACATGCACAGAGACAAACTAGTTTCTGTGGGGAAGTAAGGATGAAATGGCCACCCCCCCCCCGCAGTGGGGGGCGCCCTGATTTACCGTCCATACATGCTTTTATTGGGCTCATTTTGCATAATAATTCAGGTAAAGTACAGTACTTATCAGGGGGAAGTAAGGAACTATAGAAAACAAGGAATTCTGCCAGTCTATTGAGTCGGGGTCAAAGAGCTATAAGACTTTGAGGAACCAACTAACTTCCTCCTAGGACCCTTCTCATTCAACTGAGAGCATTCTAAACAAAGAAGGTTTCACAGTACTTCACATGTTCTTTCTTAGGCCCGATCACCCAGGGAATCTGCCCTTTCAGCACAGAGCTACACCACCCTGTCATTGTTTCAGGCTTAGCACGGGAACTAAGGCAATCAAGAGATTTTCTCCCAGATGATGAGAACTCAGGCTATGTCAAAGCTGAGGAGTGAGGGTCCATCACCCCCTTTTGCTGCAGCCCCCCAAGTCCTTCTTTTGGGGGGCCTCCCAAAGTGATCGTGCCTGCCCTAGGTCGTTCCCCCCCGTGGGGAATCTTACCCGTCTTTGGCTAACCGACCAAGCTTTTTGGGGTTCAGCAGCAGAAGCAGCATTCCTGCCAGGGAGACAAGCCCTTATCTCCTTGCTGGCTTACTGTTCCAAGGGCGTTCCCTTAGCCTTAGCCTAGGTGGGGGTTTCAGCTTCTGATACCAGTCAGGGCAGTTCCCAACAGTACAGTCTAAATTATGACAACAAAGTACTATGTCATTGAGTATGCCTACCAAGAAAATTGACTTTTTATTTTATTTTGGAAATATTCATTCACAATCTCATCTAGGAATATTTACAAGTTCAATTCTTCCTTATATCTTATAAATCTAAAACA
Organism: Phyllostomus discolor; assembly: GCF_004126475.2. Taxonomy (NCBI): domain Eukaryota; kingdom Metazoa; phylum Chordata; class Mammalia; order Chiroptera; family Phyllostomidae; genus Phyllostomus; species Phyllostomus discolor. Next base: position 29,329,311 of record NC_040904.2, on the reverse strand, counting down.
TATATCCCAAGGAAATATCCATTTTTTAGTGAGGATCCTAAAATGCTAATATTTATAAATATTTAGAAAGCCACCCTCTTTTATAATAGAATAAAAGACGAAGGATTATGATTCTTTCAGGTATATAGATTATAGATTATATATACTTACTATAGAAACACAACTAAAGAAAGATTAACATAATGTCAGATAATTACTCGTTAAATAAGGAAGAGATAAAACTGAATATTCTGGAAGAAAGTAGAGAGACAAATTCAAAGATCTTGAGGTTCAGATAAATATGCACAAAAAATGAAGTAAAGATAAGTAGTGAACATAGGCTAAAATGAAATCAGAACTAATAAAATAAATGTTAAATAAGGATTTAACACACTTCAAATTAATTTTAAAAGATGTGCACCAGGAAAGGAAGAACCAAGTACAGAAGTCTGAAACCTAAATTATTGCTTTATATGAATAAAAATAAGAAAAACATGAAGCAGAAAAACAACAAAGGGAAAATTTAAATAGTAATTAGAAAGCAATATAAAATAAATAATAAATTTTAATGTCAAATTATAAAGATAAATTGAATATGGTGGTCAAATGGAGGATAAAATGCATGACATTAAAACATCACTTGGAACATATTCTATAAAGGAACACTGTATGTTAATTAAATGCAATTCATATATACAAAAAATAGGACACTAAGGACAATGCAGGAGTATCTCAAATGAAAAATGACACTTAGAATTTTACAGGGAAGAGAGTTCTCACTCAGAAGAATGTTGTGGTATAGAGGAAATTGTGAAGATGTCAATCATCATGCTAACCAGGCAACTCTGGGTAGAATCTGAAATTGAAGGGGAGCACAAAGTCACATGGTAAAGAGGATTGTCCTTTTGAGCCTTGTTGATTAGGGACTGTAATTTTTATGTAATCTTTGACCTGGCTACAGCACTCCTGAGACTTTTTTGTGAAAATATGCTGCAAAGAAGGTGAATATTAAATAACAGTTATCCATGCTTTTTTTTTAAAATAGCATTTAAATGGAGAAATCTTAAACATTACATATATAACAACTAAATGTAATGCAATTGAATAAATTCTGGCATAAAAATGAGGCACTTAACTTATATAGATGCATATATGGACAAATTTATTAGGTAGAATTGTATAAACTATTTTAAATTAAAATACATTTTGGATCCTAAATATGTTTTATTAAACATAGCTCATACTCATTGTAATAAAAATTAAGTAAAATGCTATTTCACCCAAAGACAATTATTATTTACTTTTAATGTAATTTTTTAAATTGTATTGTAGATAGATGATAGGTTTTTCTTTTTCATACCTATGTACAGACTAATATTTTGTCACTGCAAAATTTTAAATCATTGTTTTTTTAATAAAAGTTTTACTGGCTTCCATTGTTTGTTCCTTTATATATTTTAAATTGTCCTATTTTAGCCTGAAATGGTGAGTTGGTGGTCCCAGGACTCTTGCTGATAGTATGTTTTATCCTTTAACAATGAGCTACAAAGAGCAGATGGGAGATGAAGCGATAAAGACCATAAAAATGCCATCATGTCTATTCCCTATCCCGGCTTCAAAGCTTGGATTTGACCTGTAGGAGAAACTATTAGAAATGAATAACAGCTTGAATAGATGAAAAAGTGAAGTTCTCAAATGGAGAGGATGTAGAGGAGACCAAAAGTACCAAATATGTAAACTAGTATATTGGTGGGGTGTCTAGAAACTGGCCTTTATAGAGTAGAGAGTACATGTTATAACAGTTGATCAATGAATGTTTAGATAAGAAGGGAAAAATTAATGATAGTCTTGAAATCCTAGCAGTTTTAGATTTCAAAGGAAATACTAGCATTAAAAAAATAAGAAAAAAACTTTCTAAACTGATGTTCTACATAATTTTTGTTTTATAAATTATATTCATCCTGTACCAAATGTTAACAGTACTGCAGAACGAATTACACTTTACTTGTTTTTTTTTCCTAAGGATTTTATTTATTTATTTTTAGAGAGAGGGGAAGGGAGGTAGAAACAGGGGGAGAGAAACACCAATGTGTGTTTGCCTCCCACATCCCCCACTGAGGACCTGGCCTGCAACCCAGGCATGTGCCCTGACTGGGAATTGAACCAGTGACCCTTTGTTTCACAGGCCAGCATTCAATCCACTAAGTCATACCAGCCAGGGCCTAAACTATACTCTTCATGAGACAACTTGCCCTAGATTTGTCTATGAATTGAAGCAAAAGGTACAGAATAAACTGAAGTTTTACTAATTTCCACAATCCTCTGTTTCATATTGATTGTGGAATATTTACTTATGTCTGTACATTGTGGTATTGATAGGATTTAGCAGTTTATACATTGACAAATCAGGAGAGCAGTCATACACTTTACTCTATAAATATATAAAAATACATTGTATATTTTATATTATAAAAATATAAATGTTTTAATATAAAAATTATATAATATAACTATAATATAAAAATGCATATTATATCTCAATGAAAAACAATAACAAGAGGGGCAGGGGGACGGAGATAACAGGACAAAGAAGGGGAAGGTCATCAAGGAACATGTATAAAGGACCGATGGACAAAGCCAAAGGGGGATATGATTGAGGGTGGGAGGTGGAGGTGGGAGGGGCAGGGGAAAGTGGTGGCAGGAAAATGGAGACAACTGTACTTGAACAACAATAAGAAAAGCAAGAAAAAAAAAGGGAAAATGTTGAACATTGGTTATTGTATAATCCAGCAATTTCATTCCTTGATATTTGGTTGGCGAAAAAGTTCATTCTTTTTTCTGTTAAGATGGCTCTAGCAATGGTTAGATGTCTTTAACTTCATTTGAAACAATTTTGTTAGATTGTATTGAGGCAGCTATAATATCAGCATGCATTTAAAAATAAAACATAAAAATTGGTGAATTTTGGTGTAGCCATTTTAATATTGAATATGGAAGAAAATAAGCAACATTTTTGGCATATCATGCTTTATTATTTCAGGAAAGATAAAAACACAAATGAAACACACAAAAAAGAATTGTGCAGTATACAGGGAAGTTGCTGTGACTGATCAAAAGTGTCAAAGTGGTTTGCAAAGTTTTGTGCTGGAGATTTCTACCTTGACTATGCTCCATGGTTGAGTAGACTAGTTGAAGTTGATAACAATCAAATTGAGTCATTAATTGAGAACAATCAACTTCATATCATGTGGGAGTTAGTTAACATACTCAAAATACACAAATCAATAATGTTATTGGGAAAATTTAAAAAATGTGTCTTTTATTTTACAGAAAAAAAAATGAACTTTTTGACCAACCCAGTATTTTGTGAGAAGGTAAATAGAGGCACCTATAACATTTATATACATTTGTAATAAAATAAAAAGTACAAGTTTACAGCATTAAAATGAAATATAACTACAAATGGAATTATCTTAAAAACCAGTATAAGATGGCTTTTGCAGATAATAGTAATTATCTCCATCTTTAATGATAGGAAAATGACAATATTTGGGGAAGATAAGTGGTAGAATGCCCTGATAAAGAATGGGACATTAAAAAAGTAAATAAATGAACACTTTAGCTTATTGTGTTGCTTAAAAAGTAAGACAAAATGAATCAGAAATGTCAGTTGCAAATTTAGGTCTGCTTCATTGATTTACTGTGCAACTTGTTTCAGATAGTTACTAACCACTCAGAATACATATTTTTGTAAAAGAAACTCAAGTTCTATTAAGGATTAGCATTTATGACTTAGCCATAAAAGTAACTTATGGAAAGCAGACCAAAAATGCAAGGGTAATTTTTCCTAAGGCCATTTATAATAATATTAACTTATTTTATCAAATCATTATTAATACTCATAAAATAGACATAACTAACGTTGGATTTTATATATGTGAATTATTTATGGCTTACTTATAACTATATTCAGCTAATTCTCCCTCAATAGCTTCCTTGTACCAAAATATAAATATCTTTACCTTATTTTTATCATGATATGATCATCTTAAAGGCATGAGCAAAACAAATTAATTGTAGTTTCTAGATTAGAACCAAGTTGTATGTAACAGTCTGATTCGCCTAACATTTTCACTTTGGGGAACCATAGCATTATTTTGTTAAAAATGAATAATTGAGAGTGGACTACCTGGATTGAATATTTACATGGGCATGGACAACAGTGTGGTGGTTTGCTGGGGGGTAGGGGGTGTAAAGGGACTAAATGGTAATGGAAAAAATTACAATAAAGATTGAATTAAAAAATAAAATAATACATTAATTTTTAAAAAAGTGTTCTCTTTTTACAGAATAAATAACTGTAAACTCTTTTTTTCTGTTAATATACTTGAATTGTATTGAATTTCAGAAGCGCACCTTTAATGGTACAGTGGCTGTTAGGAATTTCAAGTGGAACGTGTTCTGTGCAGAGTGTTCCAGTGTTCTGTACCCGATCTTCTTAGGGTTCTTTTCTTGTACATTCACCTTGTCCTTACTAGGAAAGAAAGATATGTTCAAAATAAAAAAGGACACAGAGAGAAGGAAAAGTGTATGAGGGTGTATATGTGGGCAATGACAGATGCATTAAAAAAGAAAAAAAAAACAATCCAGATGTTAGGTGTTTCCAATAAACTTGGGGCCTTAAAATTTCCTCCTTTTCTCTTGAAAAGAGGCCCTCTGACTTTTTTCTGTTCATAAGAAATGTCTGTAGAAAGTGGTAAGATGAAATTACTAATAGGAAACAATAGAGCCCAAATAAACCAAAAAAATAAAATATCTAAAAGCAATATCTTTTAAAGCATTTTTAATTGATTATGTTATTACAGTTTTCCCAATTTTCCCCTTTTATCACCCCTCCACTTTGCCCCCCCAACCCTCCAGCATTTCCCCCCTCAGTTCATGTCTATGGGTTGTACATATAAGTTATTTGAGTCCTCTGTTTCCTGTACCAGTTTTTATCTTTCCCCGTCTATTTTATGTCTACTAATTATGCTTCTTCTTCCCTTACCTTTTCCCCTCTACTCCTCCCTTCCCCCTCCCCACTGAACTCCCTCTGTGTGATGTCCATTTCTCTGATTCTGTTCCTGTTCTGGCTGTTTGCTTAGTTTTTGCTTTTGCTATTTTTCTTTTCTTTTAGGTTCATTTGTTGATAGTTATGAATTTGTTGTCACTTTATTGTTCATATTTTATCTTCTTTTTTCTTAGATAAGTCCCTTTAACATTTCATATGGTAAGGGCTTGGTGATGATGAACTCCTTTAACTTGACCTTATGTGGGAAGCATTTTATCTGCCCTTCCATTCTAAATGAGAGCTTGCTGGATAGAGCAATCTTGGATGTAGGTCCTTGCCTTTCATGACTTGGAATAGTTCTTTCCAGCCCCTTCGCCTGTAAGGTTTCTTTTGAGAAATCAGCTGATATCCTTATGGGAACTCCTTTGTAAGAAACTCTCTCCTTTTCTCTTGCTGCTTTTTTTAAAAAGATTGTATTTATTTATTTTTAGAGAGGGAAGGGAGGGAGATAGAGAGAAACATCAATGTGCAGTTGCTGGAGGTCATGGCCTGCAACCCAGGCATGTACCCTGACTGGGAATCGAACCTGTGATGCTTTGGTTCGAAGCCCACCCTCAATCTACTGAGCTACGCCAGCCAGGGCCTCTTGCTACTTTAAGATTGTCTCCTTATCTTTAATCTTGGGTAGTGTAATTATAATGTGCCTTGGTGTGTGCTTCGTTGGGTCCAACTTCTTTGGGAGTCTCTGGGCTTCCTGGACTTCCTGGAAGCCTATTTCCTTTGCCAAACTGGGGAAGTTTTCTTTCATCATTTGTTCAAATAAGTTTCCAATTTCTTGCTGTTGTTCTTCTCCTTCTGGAACCCCTATAATCCAGATATTGGAATGTTTCAGGTTGTCCCAGAGAGTCCCCAGCCTCTCTTCATTTTTTGGATTCTTATTTCTGCATTCTGATCCACTGGATGTTTATTTCTTCCTTTTGTTCCAAATCATTGCTTTGAATCCTGGTTTCCTTCTTGTCACTGTTGGTTCCTTGAATATTTTGCTTTATTTCATTTTGGGTATCTTTCATTTGTTCTTTCATTTTTTGACCTAACTCAATCAGTTCTGTAAGCATTTTGATTACCAGGGTTTTAAATTCTCCATCAGTTAGGTTGGCAGTCTCCTTATCACTTAGTTCTGAGGTTTTGCTGTGTTCTTTCATTTGAGCCATATTTCTTTGTCTTGGCACACAGGTCTGGTTGTTCTGGGTGATATTTTCTTTAATTCCTTGGTTGTCAGAGTTCCACACAGTTTGATTTTCTGGTGCTTCTGGTTGTTTACTGATTTTAGATTGGTTGTTATCCTCCTTTTGGTTGTGAGAGGAAGTGAAGGGTTTCTACCTACACCTCCATCTTGGCCAGAACTCCTAAAAGCAATATCTTAAATAGTAGTTTAATATAGAAAATACATATAATACACTTTTTTTCTACTCCAATCGCAAACAGTAGTTCAAAATTTTTAGACACATAAGAGCAGTCTGAATAGAGTAGACAACCCCAGATGCAAGGTATAAAAACATTTTTGGAAGATTGAGCAGATCATTAAAGACACAAGACTGGAGAATGTATACATTTCTTATTGTGTATTAGAATATAATTTTATTTCTTGACAATAATGAATGCTGAAAGACAATGGCAAAATGTATTAAAATTCTGAAAGAAAATTAATTCATAAAATTCAAAGATCAGCCAATCCAAAATTAAATGCTAGAGTAGAAAAAGAAATTTTCAGACACATATGGACTCACAAAGTTACTCACTGTATTAGTTTTCTAGGCCTTGTGACAAATTACCATAAACTCAGCAGTTTACAACAAAACATTTTAATTATCTCACAGTTTCTATGAGTCAGAAGCCCAAACACAGCTGAGCTACATTTTCCTCAGAGCCTCACAAGTCTGCAATTAAGGTGTTGGCTGTGACTTAGTTCTTATCTGGAAGCTGAGCTAGGAAAGGATTCACTTCCCCAGTCAAGTGGTTTTTGGCAATATTTAGTTCCTACAGTTGTAGAATTAAGAGTTACAGATTTGTTTGTTTGTTCTTTAGCTGTCTGTCTGTCAGATATTCTCCTCAGCTCATAAAAGCTTCCCACATTTCCTGGAGGTGTCCTGTAGTTTTTTGCCATGTGGACTACCCCAGCAGGACTGCTTGCAACATGAAGTCACCAAGGAGAGAAAGACAGACACTCCAGCAAGAATGATGCTTCACCCACATATAATAATGTGCATTGTATCCTACAGATTTTCTATATTTACCTGGACTACTCCAGGTTCACCCACAGTCAAGGAGTAGTTACCCAAAGGTAGGAATACAAGAATTGAGGATCATAGAGGGGGCATGCTAGAGTATGTTTGCCACATATTTCATGGCTATTTTCCAGAAATAAAAAGAACAGAGAAGAATGTGTATGGTATCATGGAAACAAGGGATACAACATAGGGACAAGGCAAAGGAAACACCCAGTAACACCAGAACAAAAGCCGTGCATCTGGCCTACTGTGAAATCAGGTTAAAGCAAGTGTGAGTGATAAGAGTATCAATTTGGACATGGTAAAAAAAAATAATAGATTATCTGATGGATTCAATCATGTAAATATTTACTGAATGAGCTTTTATGTGCAAAGAACTCATGACAAAAACCTAACAAATACAAAAAAAATGAGGGACAAAAAAGACATTACTGACTTCAGAAAAAAATGGCACTGTGTTAGGTTCTAAGAAAAAATGTTAAAATAAAAAGCAAATTTGAATAATATAGAGATCTAGTTTTAGCAGTGAGTTGTATTTAATAAAACATTTCTTCAATAAAACATTTGAATGTTGTATTCTAGGTACAGCTTAATGCTAGAGATCAAGCAGAGAGGAATTCAAATCTTTGATTTCATAGAACTTAACCGTAAAAGAAAATATAGAAAATAAACAAATATAGAAAGTAATATAAAATGCAATATGAGTTAGTGACAGGTTTTAACAAAACACTTAAAGCAGAGTAAGGAGCTAAAGAAAGTTTGGGAATGAAGTGGAAAAGACTAAACTGAGATCACTAAAATCTGATAATTAAGGACAGGACAAAAAGGAAAGCAAGGTAATGCTATAGTGTTCAAATCTCATCTTCCCTAATAGATTTGTAAAACTGACAGGAATATTTAAATACTAATTTTTAAGCATTAAAAACAGTATTTAAGACATATTTTATCGCTGTTTTCTGCTCTATGTTCAAGAACAATCAGATAGAAATAGTCTAACTATTTTCAGGTACTTTCACCAAACACATTTTTGCTATAGGCATATTTGTAGCAAGCATTTTGTCACATAACTAACTTGTCATAAGAAAATTTTGCCATAAAATAAGACAAAATAACTGATTTTTGATGTTATTGTTTGGTTGGCTTCACTTCTCCATTGATAAAGTTTTTGCAGTTACTTTCATTTTTACATTAGATATAAATCTTAACTGGTCCACATAGTGGTTTATACAGTGACAAGTAGATGTGGTAGTGGTCTTAAAATAGTGTTTCTCCTAGATAATGGTGATTTGCCCCAATAGTCAGTTTCTTATTTTGAAATACACTACATTGGGAAGAGAGGCTAAGATGCTTTATGAGAACATATAGTTCAAGCCCCATTTCCCATAGAGCAAAGATAAGTGCTGATGTACAATTCACAAAATAAAATCAGTTATTTTCTCAGTATTGCCATGAATCCACCCATATTTTAAATAAAGTATTTTTAATTTTGTTGTCATTTTTTTCAAATTTTATGTTATTTTTAATGTTCTTTTTTATTTGTTGTAATTTTATCTTTTTTTTTTTTTACAGGAAAACTGCCTTACTGTCAATTAGTTATGGGGAGAAAATATTTGCAGAAACAATACTTAAGGCAAAGATTTCTATGGCAAAGATGCTACAGCAAAATACCAGACACAAGTCTACTGTAGTCACACGGTCTGAGCTGAACCCTGAGAATGCACATTGGCAGCTTGTGACAGTGAATAGTATCTATTCCTTACCAGGATGACAGAGTTGAAAAGTGATCACGTATGTGGGTTTCAAAATCAATGCTATGTTTGTTGTTGTCAACGCATAGCACACACCCTCATGAATTCACTGGGGACAATATGTAAAAGTAAAATTTGAAGTTGATTAAAGATAACAGCAGAGTAAAAAATATTTATGCATTATTGAAAACAGTATATAAAAAATGTCTTGAAGCTCATGGCTGTAGCATATTGTCAATACTCTGACTTGGGCTGATTTATGGAGTTTTCCTTAATGCCTCAGTGTTACTAGAAACTAATATGAGGACTTTTATCTGAAATTAAATTATACTCCGCAGTTAGCAGATTGGGGAGAGGAAGCATTATAAGCAAAGATAAAGATTTAATTGATCAAATGATTAAAATTATTCTACTGTTTCTTTCTATAATAAAGGCCACTAGCTTGCTGTTAAAAATGATAAGTGAGAACATAGCTTTTTTGTTAAACTAAGTATAAGGACTGGTTGGACTTTGAATAATAGAGAGGATGTACTGTATCTTGTTTTTCAAGAATAGAGGCTTTTTCCCTGGATTGGTAAATTAGGAGTTTAAATTCAAGCTATACAAAGTAAGTTCCTATTAAAATGACCTAAAAAGTTATTAACTAATAAGAACTTTTCTTTAACCCATTGTCTACAATAATTATAAAGTTAACATATTAAGAAATTAAATATCAAGCAGTTTATATCTTTTCGAGGCTTATTTAACACCTTCTCAACTGTGTGGAAATCACTGTGCAATCAAGTATAATAAGATATAATGACTTCTTGAAAGGACCTTTAGCCTAAAGGGATACCAAGCATAGTGATGTCTATATTATATAGTATTTGAGATTTGCAAAGACATATGGTGAGCAAGATTTATGGGAAACTGGCAAGTAGAGGTAGGGCATTGCTATGCATCTCAGAATTGTTCTCCTGAAATATGCCTTAATGAATATGATAAGCCTATGCAGAAGTCAATTATAAGGAAAAAAAAGCCTCAATAAAAGTAGTGGTATCTATATAAAGGATGCAGAGAAGACCTTTTTCCAGCATGATGGCTTCTATGTGGAGCATTGAAAAGGTTTCTTTGCTGTTTGTGCACCTGTATTTATTCTGTTTATCTCAAGGAAAAATAGTGTTATTAATTTTTTTCTTTTACCAAGTTGACTGGTAAAAGGAAAGGTTGCACAAAACATAGACCTAATGAAAAGTAGAGGCATATGACACTACATATTAGACATATTTAACTTCTTTGCCTCCACCATTGTTTTTACTTTTATTAGAATTTCTATTTGCTATTTTTCATATGTTATATTTATATATCTACATTGTAGTTTATATATCTACATTGAAACCATATATGAAATAAAACTTCAAAATAATAAAGATATTAATTAACAAAACAACAAATATATGAGCATAAATGGAATGAAGAAGGCAAGTAGGTGAACAGATGAATGCATAAAGTTAGATCATTAACGGTCTTGCACATAAGGTTGTAAACTTTGTACTTTATCTTAAAAATCATAGAGAGCTTCTAAATTTGTTTAAGAGTTAGTCAAATTTGTGATTTAGAAAGTAGCCCTATATGAGATTTTTCATTGGTTTTTGAAAGGAAAGTGAACTTCCTAATATTGAATGAGAAATGTATCTTAAGACCAGAAATCTGTAACTATTCAGTGCTGGCCACATGGTGAGAAAATTTGATGTCATTTGAGGTAATTGATTAATTTGTGAATGCAGGAGACCATTTAGAATGTAAGCATGCTTTTGTGTCAAATTGGTAGACACAAGCTGAGACAGTAGGTTTCCATATATATAGAAATTTAGGGATTAGGACCACATACTGAATATACATAGCTAAAAGAACTCAGACACCATGAGTTGTGAAACTGTGATTATAAAAGTGTCTATGTTATTTGTAAAGATCTTGAAAGAGAGATTTTGAAAGGGAAATAGATCAATATGACTGTAGTCTATGAACATTAATTCACATTCTGTGAGAAAATGCCAGATCTATATTGCTGGCTTGAGATGATATGATGAAAGATATGTATGTAGTTATTTCAGTACTTCAGTGGATGAAATTCCACATAAATAAAGATTACTCCATTTTCTCCCAGTTCACTATAAAGCAAATTTGAATTGACTACCTATTTTGTCATTCAATGTTCTCTCAGTAAAATACTTCCTGTATTTTTCACAGACATTTTTCTACATTGAATGTATTTATACATTTACAATCCAAAATGAGATTTACAGTAAATGCGTTTTTGTTTTTGAAAGAAACGCATGAAAAAGCATTTTGTATGTTTTCACAATAGTTGTTTTGGTAAATCAACAGCTAAAACATAAAGTACAAACAATGAGCAAGATAAAAACAACAAAGAAATAACCACTAAACTTTCTAGACTGATTTGTCCATGGGAGCCATTTTTGGTGCCATGATTAAATTTGATTTTTTGATATAAAAATATTTACTGCTTCTATTGATAGATTTGATAGCAAAGCAATATAACCATACAAATTGTTAATAAATATGCATACTTGTTCACTTGGCCATCATTCTGAAAAATATTGAAAAAAAAGTCTGAGGTAAGATTTTTCACTTTTATTTTGTTCTTTTGAAGTTCTAATAATATGTTATTTTTAATTTCTTAATTCATTTTGATGGACTCATAAAAGTTGTGGCTTATTCAACTAATATGAGTCTAATCTTCTTTATAAATAAATGTTGGTATGCTAACAAGAGAATAGTAGGAATAATCTGTCTTTTTCAAGATGTGCAAATGGTGTTTAAAAAATATTCAAACAAAATATATTTTCTGAAATAAGATATATATTACCGGTTAGATTTTATTAAACCACAATGCATTCATTAACTCCAAATATTTATTATGTTTATATTATGAATAATAAGTATACAAAATAAATTTTAAATAAATTAAATTAAATTAAATTAAAATTAAATTATAATATTTTATTGTAAAAACAGATTAAGATAATACAGTGGTTTTCAATGTGTGACAATTTTGTTCCCAGGGCACGATTTAGTGCTGAGATTCAGAAACCCTGGTAGAATAAAATATAATTTTTCTTTATATTTTAAATTTTAAATCCTTTTAAAATTTTACATTGTTTTATTTATATTTGAATTTTTTAATCTTTATTTTTAATTATTTTATATTTTCTTAAATTTTACACAGGGCTAACTAATGAACAAGATAATGCCATTTAATTACTTCCAGAAATATTATTTTCAATATAACTATTTCAACTACATAAATAAAATTCTAAGAAGATATAGCTCTACATTTAGTAAATTATAACTAGAAATCTTAAGGTTCAGTGAAAAAGGGGTAGTTTCATGGTATATATTTTTAAATTTTTTATTGTATTTTTCTATCACCATTTACCCCTTTTATGGCCTCTTCCCCCCACAATCACCAAACTGTTGTCTATGTCCACGAATCCTTTTTCCTTTTGCCTGGATTCTTTCTCCCCCTAACCAATCCCTCCATAGCTGTCAGCCTGTTCCCTATCTATGATTCTCTCACTATTTTGCTTGTTAGTTCAGTTTGTTCATTAGATTCCACAAATGATAAAACCATATGATAGTTGTCTTTCTCCGACTGGCTTATTTCACTTAGCATAACGTTGTCCAAGTCCATCCATACTGTCACAAAGGGTAAAATTTTATTTTCTTCTTTTACAGCTAAGTAGTATTCCATTGTGTAAATGTCCCATAGTTGTTTTATCCACTGATGACACTTGGGCTGCTTCCATATCTTGGCGATTGTACATAATGCTGCAATGAACATAAGGGTGTTCGTGTTTTTTCAAAATAGTGTCTTGGGATTCTTTGGAAAAAAGCAGATTCATTTTAAGGTTTTTGAGATATCTCCATATTGCTTTCCACAGTGGCTACACCAATCTGCATTCCCACTAACAGTACAAAAAAAGTTCCCCTTTTTCTACATTCTTGCCAGCATTTGTTTTTGTTGATTTATTGATGACAGCCATTCCAATAGGTATGGGGGATATTTTACTGTAGTTTTAATTTGCATTTCTCTGATGATTAGTGATGAGCATCTTTTCATATGTCTATTGGCCATTGGCATATCCTTTTTGGAGAAGTGTCTATTCAGGTCTTTGCCCATTTTTTCAATTGCAGTGTTTGCTTTTTCAGTTGCTTAACATTTCTGTCAATGACTCATTTACATCTTTTTTATGGGCAAGGGAATAATTTGGTAGGCCTTTACATTTTTTTCTGGTTGTTACTATTGTTACCATACTCTAAGGCATAACATTTTGAGACTTCACCCTTTATTTTTCATATATGGAACAGGACCCGTAATTGTTTGAAGGAAATTTTTGCTTATTCTGCATTATGAAAATTTCACTTACTTCTGAGTGGATGTGGTAGTCTTTGATTCAGGTACAGCTTATCATAACTTTCTCAATTTTCATAAGAGGTTGTCAGTCCAAGTTCTAGGTCCTTTGAGCCTTGAAAACATAACATGTACTGCAGGCACAACAACATAACTGTCCTCGTACAAAGAAATACACTTATGAAGGAATAGTCAAAGCATATCCAGTGAATCTAATCTTCTATATCCTAGAGTTGAATTAGACCATTTCTGGGGAAGCTGTATACCTACAAGTGTATTTTGGCTACTCAAATAATTATTTTTCTGAACCATCTTTTGGTATTATGTCATCAACCTAAAGAGAAACAAAATAAGAATGAGCCCTATGAATTTTCCCTTTATTAACTCCTAGCTTTGAAAATCTTCATGGTGCTCTATTTCTTAGTAACCACAGGCAGAAGACAAATCTTTGACCTTAGTTCTGGGAATAACTGACACTTCTGGATAGCAAGTTCCCCCCACCCCCCTGCATTGTAGACACTGTTAATTATGCAAATCTCTATTATGTTCATCAGAAAGCACAAGATTGGACTTTTATGACGATCTCCAGCAAAGAGGACATTGTGTTTAAAAAACTCTTCAACCTTTTTTTCCCATTTTTTCTATATTTATTTTTCTTTGCTTCAGTTCCTTACTTTAAAATTAAGATTAATGATCAGCTTTAATGATATTTAGCTTAAAATATCCATGATTCTTTATTTTGCACTTTTCAGACAAAAATAATTCTATGTCACTTATTGTACATAAACTTAAATTCTAAGTAGCCCCAGCATTCTTCACTTTTGGGGTAAGGTCATCTACTACACAGCTGGTAGGATGACCCTGGTCAATTGGGGCTTCCTCACCTTTATCCCATCCTTGGAACATATGTTCCACTTGCCTTCCCCTCCCTAGAAACTGTTCAAAGTCAAAAGCTTGAGATAGTAATGTGGTGACAAAACTTTCTTGACTTTGTCTGAATCCAGTTAGGGCTTTCTGTGTGTGTAACTTAACACCATTAAACTTCTAGAAATAGCCTCAGGTAAGTATGCATTATCAAAAGGACTATCCTGTTTTTCCATCCCATTGTTACACTATTCGTTCTGGAAAAATATTTGAAGCAACATTAAAACCATTAATAGCCACTGCTGTTTTAGCTCTTAAAATAAGCTTACATGTTATAGGCCTCACTGTCTACTATGATAACAACCATGATTAGGTACTACAGGCATTCTTCAGATAGCCTGGATTATCACAATTGATTGCTCAAAAATGTTTATTCCATACCATTTTAGAAAGGTGTATTAAGTATGTTTTTTCATCATCATAGGAATTTACAAGAAATAACCTATTATGTTTTGCTTATGTTCATGAAATGAGCAGGCTTAGATTTGCTTATATAACTTAAATAATTTTATCTACTCAGAGAATTGTTAGTCCAGTGTCCATTTTGTATTTAACTTGACAAACACATTTCAGATATATTTTTTGTGAAAACTTTGAAAGATAAAGATTTAACTTATTCGATCTACAGAAAATGTCCACAACATAATTTAATTGGCAAAACAGTATTTGTGGTAAAAAAAAGTTCCATTTGTGGTTCCATAAATACATATGGAACATATCTTGCCACATAAGCTACTGTAGTAGAAAAAGCTATCAAGATATATATAATGAGCCCTGACTAGTGTGGCTTCTTTGGTTGGTCATGGTCCCACAAACCAAAGGGTCATTGGTTTGAATCCTGGTCAGGGCACATGCCTGGGTTGTGCATTTGGTCCTCAGTCAGGGCACATACAAAAAGAAGCTGACTGGTGTTTGTCTCTCTCATGGATGGTTCTCTCCCTCTTCTGCTCCTGCCCTTCCCTCTCTCTAAAAATAAATAAATAAGCTTTTTAAAAATAGATGTGTGTAATGAAATTAAATAACAGCTTTTATTGTTATAAAACTAAGTAAGAGATCAAAATGTGTCCAAGGTAGTTTTTTAAACTACCTCAAAGACAGAGTGTGTTAAAAAACAAAACAGCAGAATTTGATACACTTACATACACATTTTATCCCTTAACACACACACTCCCCTAATGAAGTGTTAGATAGTGGATGTACTTCATTTGTGACACAGAAGATAAAAATAATATAAAACTTGTCAGTTGTCTAAATGATAATGTCCCATTTCTGATATATTATTCCTCTTTTTTATCTTTAGAAGATTGTCAAAGTGTTAAAAATATCATTTTCAGTCTTCATGATTTATCCTTATTTCAATTTAAGTTTACTATCACTGTATATTTGTATAAATCCCTTTCCTAAAATATCATTTTACTGGTTGTAATAAAAGCCATTACTTTGATGAAGGTCTTATTGCACATTACATTATGTTCTCTGAGTATGTGAATGTATCGCAGGTGTGCGTACCTAAGAATTTGACTCTGAATTGTATTCCCTTTAAAAGCAAGTGATTTATAAAGATCAATCACTAGCAGTTTTGTTACCAGTAGACAGTCTCTCCAGAATGCCAGGGAGTCTCCCCCTCAGCCAAGATGGTGGCACGGGGAAGGTTCTTGCACTCAGCACATGAAAAGCTAGCAGCATAACTGACTAGAGAAAAAGCACCCCACTCCTGTACCAAACTGGGTGTGAGACCAGGTGAGGGCAGGCACATGCACTATAAAAGTCAAACCGACACAGGGGGAGGTGCTGAACCATAGAGTCGAACCTACCTTGGGAAACCATAGAGTCACTCTAATCTGGGGAAAGAGGGGATTGGGTGGGAGGTGGACCCCTCCAAGGTGTGCAAAACTCTGAGAAGCTGATTGGTCATTTTGAGAAAGCACCTGCTCCATCCCACACCCAAGCTAATAGAATCCTAAGGGAACATGCTCATGGCTCATTGGCTCATGACCTGCACTTGCACAGTGAGCTCTCCCGTTCTCTCCACGGACCATGTGGCTTAGCAGCCATATGGCCCCTGGCCTTTAGGAAGGAGCTTCTCACTCTCTCTTGCCCACTTAGTGATGTACTGGCTGGTACATTTGTGCACTCTTGCAGCCCTAGCAGCCACATGGCCCATGGGCCTTGTGGGCTCCACACTCAGTCTCCAGGAGGGAGCCTGAAATGAACAGCTTCCTGGAAGAAGCCAAGCTCCCTGGTTGGGGACTGTCACTGCTTAGCAGCCTCCTGCAGGCTCCAAAGGACTGTACTTTAAATTGGAGCAGGGTCTCTGGACATTCACTTTTGTCTTGGTCTTGCTGAGGAGATGGGCTTTCAGACAGGAGTCTGCCATTCTCCCACACTGTGCAGCACCTGATAAGATCTCGTTATTTTTGCACTAGCATCTGCCTTATGAGTTTGGCTTTTATGGTGACAGGCAGCCAAACCTCCCCTTTTTTTATTCAGCTACAGTTTAGTTATTATTTGCTTATGTATCTAAAGATAATACATGTAAACACCTTGGTTCAAGTTTTATAATTAATTGTGGAAAAGTACCAGTTCCCAATTTTATATGCGGAGTATTATGATACCAAATCATCTGTTAATCATTTATTACATGCTATGTACCATGTCAACACTTATATCTACCATCACAGTTAGTACTAACCATTTAAGGTAGATAAAATAATAACTCATTTCCAGATGAGGTGATTGGAGGCTTGGGTATTTTAACTAAATTACTATTTTGATAGTGTGGAAGATTTGCACTTCCAACATTTTGCTCTCTGACAAAATGGTATTTCTTATCCACTCAAGTCTAATGATTTTCATGATGAAGTACACTTTGTGCAAAAGAACAATGAGAATTGTCACTGTCATGGTCAAAGGAAGTGCTATGTAAAAATTCCAGACTGACATAATGGGTAATAGTGAATAATGCAACCCTTTGTGATGCTTTAACACACAGTGTGTGAATGACACGTCTGCTGTTGCTATCCACTGAATGAGCCTTTCCTTCCTGACAATCATGGCTATAAACTTGATAAATGAATAAATAAATGCTGATGAGGCAGACTTTTCTCTGCAAACAACATGCCCTTTAATTATATAGTTCCATAGCGGTGCTCATGCGCGCTCCCTCTCCCTCTTCTCAACTTAAGGGTCAGAAGCCAAATTTAGCAGGATAAATTCACCTACTCTGTTTGGAGATGATATTAGGAATGTGTTTCTCACAACAGAAAGATACCCAATGGTTTCCAGTGCAAGATTTTATTTTCAAAATATTCAAATTATATTTTTGTACATGTGCAAATTATTTATAACAGGCTAATTGGTACTCTTTCATAATAATGGTTACTTCAAAATAGAGGGAGTTTATGAACTCCATTTAGAACTGAATCACAGAAATTTACCTTTTCAGCAATCCCTAACAACTTGAGAATACAGTATATTCTTTGAATAATAGACTTTCACAATGCCACCTTAAGATAGAGCACAAATGGAATAGAAGTTTCAGGAAAATGTGATTTAAACCAATTTATTTTGGATGAATAAATACAAAAATATGTAATTTAAATTGAAAGTCCTAATTCATTTTGTGTTTACTTTTATTTTCAATTGAGTATAAATCATTTTTTCTGACTCCAATATTGTTATGATTTAAATGTCAGTAATATGCTTTTGAGGGGTGAAACTTCAGAGAATTTGCCCATCAACTTCAGAGAATTTACTTATTAAGCATGAGAACATAGAAAATAGTGCTTTTTTTAACCAAATATAGTAAATTTACATATATAGTTTTTAGATATTTGAACTAATCACTGTTATTTCATTTGTTAGAGGAAATTAGATTGAGGAGATAAGACTGGCCCAAAGAATCTGTCCTAAATATAACAGAAGAAAAAAATAGAAAAGATAAGTATAAAGTTGTTGGAAAAACTCTACGCACTTTTCCTACTGATCCCTTGCTCTGGGAAGTTAAACCCTTGCTTTCTGTATTATATTTTTCTGCTTGAACTTTCCCTTTCCTTTTCTATAAGTATCTATAGATCTTTGTAGATTTTGGGGAAGTTATTCATAGAGGCCAATAGTATGCCAGATCAGTTGTTTCCTCTTCTTGAGAAATATCACCTTTGTTTACTGCTCCATTTTCCCTAAAAAGCAGAAATGCCTAAACAATAGAATATATTCTTTCACTAAAAGTAATTGTCTCTTAACTAACGTCACTTCTTCATTTTCCCTTCTCAAACTCCAGCCACAAAATGAAACCCAAAAACTGTTTCTGAGGGTTAATTTCTTCTCTGGGATTGAACGCAAAGAGCAGCCTGTGGACTTGGCCTTGTTCCTGCTTCTCAACAGCAGCTTGGTGGACACTGTCAGAACTTTCAGGGCACCTTGGTTGGCTGATGGTTATGAGTCACTTAACTAAAACAACATCCTGGCTACCAAAGGACAAGTTGATGTATCTAAAGTTCTGAGATATATGTGGGGAATGCTCTCTAGTTCCCAATAGGAATTAAGAAATGAATCTTAAATGGTTTATTTTGTTCGAAGGAACTATTCGAGGCTATTCAACTTAACAGTTATCATTGAAGTTCTGAGGACCACTCTTGTTCATGATGGGATGTTATTCCCACTGCAACCCTGGTAACAGCTACTATAGAAATCCAAATTTCTAGTTTTATAGTAAAGGTTATACATGTTATGCAGGATTGTTATGAGGATGTCAGTGATTTAATGTGTGTAATGCTGTAAGCTAAAACACAGGTGTGATACAGAAGGAGGTGTGATACCTTAATAACTATTTGCCAAAAACAATAAAATAAAAAGTATTATTATGTTAACAATTTTAAGGACCAGAATGAACATTTTCTGATTTGTGACCAAAGGTATTTTCTAATACTTAGGCTCAAATGTTCCATATAATTTAGTGCAATGTTAACCACATAATAGAGATTCAGTAAATGTTTTCCAAATATATAGATACTTATATATATACGTATATATGGTTTGTGTATAGGAGAGTACTTCTAATATTCATCTAAATCCATACAATCTGATGTTAGACACTAGATATTAAACAGTTTCTGCTCTGGTTCTGTCCCATCCCTACCCTTCTCTCCACTCCTGCAGCTACCTGCAAATCCCAAAGACTTTGTTATCTTCATTTACCAACCTTTTAACTTGCTTATAATTATAATACAATTTAAATTTTATTCAACCTGCTCTTTTTTTTTCTTTACCTATTTTTTTCACAGCTATGTTTTGATCTTTTAGAGCACAGTTTGTAAGTTGTTTCAAATCTTTTTTTATATCATAGCAAGGTAAAATAGTTATATAGAAAAAGACATTGGTGGATTAACAGGAAGTTCCTTTGTTTATAGATGAGTAGTTAGAAAGGTAGGGGGGCTTCACATTTTGGTTCTTGGGTATTAAGATTCTTGGTAAATTATTTGGTTTCTCAATGTGGCTTATGGGAACAGAGGTTTGTGGATGAGATATAGAGTTCTTGGTTCATATTGCAATAAATGTTTGCCATAAGGAAAACTTGCTTAGATTCTCCTGATGACTCCCTCCATTCGGTGCATATATCTATTAAATGTGAGCACAGTAGCCATGATAACATTCCTTGGTTTTAAGGATATACAAAATACAAGCTAGGACTCATTCTACATTTCTTGCTCTGAACATGGAATTTTGCATTTCTCCAAGTAGTCACATTCTCTCTCGTGACAAGTGGTATTTACAGTCTGCCATCTGGATGATAGAATGTTTGTTGCTCATGGAACTGGTCACTGTTTCCAAACCCTTCGCAAAAATGAAGCTTCACCTTTTGACCAACTTAATATTAGATTATTTTATTTATATTTACTTTAGTACATATCTGTAAAATATATTACTTTTTGAAAAAATTCTCCATGCTATCGTCATGCCTAAACAAATAAACAAAAATTCCTTATTATTCTCAAATATTTATTTTGCGTTAAATTTTCCCAATTGGCTCCTAATATTATTCTTGATTTCTTTAAATCACGATTTAAACAAACTTTAAACATAATGATCATTTTATATGTTTTTTAGTATGTCATGTTATGTATTACAAGTCTTAACTCAAATTATTTCAGTTGTTTTCAACATGCTGTAACATTTTCTATTGGAAATCCTCTTCTCATTTTCAGTATTTTCATCCAGAACTACTTTCCTCTTATTTTTCACTTGACTAGCTTCATATAATCCTTCAAGTTTCATTTTACATTTCAACTGCTTAAGGAGAAATTTTCCTTACACTGTTATAAAGCTCGATCCCTTCTCTGGACTGCTCTCCTCTATCTCAGCCCCTGTATGTATTTTTTCAAAGCACATTATCTCTGTTCATAGCTGTGTTATTGATCTATTTTCTTTTATTTTAATTTGAATTCTCTGCTGGAGCAGAAATCACACATTTCATTTTTCAACAAATCCTCAGTTGTCAGCACTGAGCTTAATTTATATAAACTGCAAGTGTGGTTTGTTACTGAAGGAGCAAATGAAACCCTCCCTTTTATCCAATGGCACTGGTTTTCTACATCAATAGGATGACAGAAATTGTACAATGGAAAATTTTCAAATGTCTACTCTTTACTCAAACTTCTTCATATCTCATTTTATTTCTGGGTAAAGTCAGTAACCCATCTTAATGATGAAAGACGGTGAACAGAATATTCAGACTGATTATTTTCCAATATTAGCTCTCCCACTTGCTAACTATGTACAGAGAGACAAATATCTTAACTTCTCTGTATCTGTTTCTTTATCTCTAAAATCAGAAAATAACTGGGTATCTGTGGTTATTGTGAAGATTAAAAGTTAATGTATATGGCAATAACATTCTATATATTAGACACTATTTTTTAAAGATTTTTGTTATTTTTTTAGAGAGAAGGGAAGGGGGGGAGAAAGAAAGGAAGAGAAACATCACTTCAGTCAGTTGCCTCACATAGGCACCTGGACCAGGATGGATCCCGAAACCCAGTCATGTGCCTGACTGGATATCAAACCAGAGACCCTCTGCTTTGCTGGATGAAGCCCAACCAACTGAGCCACGCCAGTCAGGCGGGCTTGTTAGCCACTATTGTGGTAAATATCTTAGCATCAGATAGTAGCCTCTAAAATTAACTAAGTATTTTGTTTTTTATTTTTACAAGTATATTTAACTTTTTTGTTAGTATAGGCAATAAAATGATTCTAGGACTTTTACTCAAGAAACATTTTTTTAAGAGTTGCTAATCTCGATAATTAAGATTGCCCTAAATTAAATAAGACCTAATTACTTAGTATCTTTAAAAAAGTAAATAAAAATCTTAAAAATAAAGTTACATTGGATATGAAAGTAATCTACAAATCACAAGATTCTAGTCTAAAGACCCCTGGGTTGAAGTAAGAGGATTACAGTGTTCAGTGTTTTATGGATATCATTAAGAAGGAGTTCAGGATGAAATTCTAAATAAGCTCAAGAAGAATTCACATAAATAATAAATAATGCACTAATGGAATTATGTATATTAGGGTTACTTCTAATAGTTATATTCTAAGATTTTTTTAGGAAACTAACTTGAAAGAAAATTATTTTCCCAAAGCAATCTTTATTATTCTTGTTAAAGACAAAATATCATTCCAGTTGGATTATTTTAAATAAGCATAATGATAATCATGTACATAGAAGTTATTAGTGTATATTAGACCCTTCGGTGTAATAGAAAGAATGGTAAATTTAAATCAGAATCAGGATATACATTTAGGTTTTAATTCTGTGTAGCTATATGGGTATAGAAAAGACAAGTCATTTTGCATGTTTTAATTAAGATCAGATGAAAACAAATTTTCAGGTCTTTGTCACCATTAAAGCAATACCAAATATAAGTGATAATAATTATTACTTTGTTATAATTAACTGGGGATATCAAACCACTGGCCTACCACAATGGTCATTTTGAAACAAATCATGTACATTTCAGAATGCTAAGTAATACTTTTAATTTTCATTTCTACTTTTTAATTTTTCCTTTGAATTCTTTTTATTGATGTTCAATTACAGTTGTCCATTTTCTCTTATTACTCTCTGTTGCCCTACCCACCTCCACCACCCACCTTCAATTCTCCCTCCCCCCTGTTGTCTTTGTCCAGGGGTCCTTTATACATGTTCCTTGACTTGACCCTTCCCCTTTTTTCCCCCATTATTCCCTTCCCCCTCTCCTCTGGTTACTGTCAGTTTATTCATTATTTCCATGTCTCTTTCTATATTGGTCATTTGTTTGATTTGTTGATTAGGTTCTACTTGTAGGTGAGACCATATGATATTTGTCTTTGGCCAGCATAATACTCTCTAGTTCCAATAGTAAATAATAATTTTTAAACATTTAAAGATAGCAGAGATTGAGCCAAATGACCTCATATAGCACTGATTTTAGATAGATTTTAGTAAATGAGAAAACAATCTATTTTAAAAAATTTAAAGATTTTTTAAAAGATTTGTTTATTTAGTTTTATAGAGGGAAGGGAGGGAGAAAGAGAGAGAGAGAGAGAAACACCAATGTGCGGTTGCTGGGGGTCATGGCCTGCAACCCAGACATGTACCCTGACTGGGAATCGAACCTGCGACACTTCGGTTCGCAGCCTGCACTCAATCCACTGAGCTACGCCAGCCAGGGCTTATATTGTTATTTTACAGGAAAGGAAAATAATCAAAAACATCTTTAATAGCTGACTTTGAAGAAGACTGAGAGGAGAAAATTTGAATATGGAAGTCAGAAAGAAGCTATCAGACTAATTCACAGATAACTGTGAAGTGAAAAGGTTATGTACATAGATTTTTCTAAATTAATCCTTAAAGTGAGAAGCTACATAGGATCCAAAAATATTGTGAATTCTTTCTCTAAACAGATCTCCTTTCACCATGTATACATATATATAATATATATGTATGTATATATATAGAACATTTTATTGTGGAATACTTAACGTATTATTACTTATGCTATTTCAAATTTCATAATAGCCTGTAGACATGTTGTTCAGTCACCTTATTCTATTCTCTTGATACCTACCTTTTTTGGTGTAGATTCCAGTGTGCCACCTGAAAAGACATTGAGTCATATGCCCTCATCTTCAAGGTCACTTGATTCAAAGAGGCAGATTCTGATTCATGCTTGACCAGTCTTTTTTTCTGTCTATGGAGTTGGAGTTTGTATTAAGGATATATTACTTCTACTTAGTCTATGAGGACTTGGCCAAAGAAGCACAGAATGGAGAGAGGAAGAGAGAGAGAGAGACAGAGAGAGATACAGAGGGGTGGGGGAAGAGAGAGAGAGAGAGAGAGAGAGAGAGAGAGAGAGAGAGAGAGAGGGAGAGAGAGGGAGAACCAAACACAAGGCAAACAAACCATCCAATCAAACTTAGAGCACAGCAGAAAGAAGAAACCAAGTAGTTCTAAAAAGGCTATTACCCCAGTAATTTCTGGTTCCACATCTCAACTATACTTTCTGCTCTTGGTGTTTAAGATTCACTGTTTTCCCTTACATTAAATTCCCCTTTTCTGCTTGATCTAGTAAAAGTAAATTTTAACTACTTTCAACAAAATAACTTACCTCTGGAATAAAATTACACTAACTTGCACAGTGTATATATTTGCAATTGGAGATATTGATATACAGAACCAAAGAGGTAGATTAACAGGTTACACTATTGTCAGTGACAAAGGTGGTTTACAAGTTGTTCCACTGATGCTTCTTTGTCCAATGTTCTTTTCATATGGTCCATCCAATGTGCCTCAATATTATTTTTTTGTTTAGTTCCCTTTATTATCTTTGTCTCCCCACTCCCACTAGATCTCATGTGGCCTAAATTTAACTGTACATTTTAGCAAAGAAAAAAATCTTCCAATTTGGTGAGAAGAACATAAAACCAGGGCAAAACATACAAATATTTTATGTCTTCAATTAGAGAAATACAGTTTTCAAAACAGTTATTTTTATAAATACTCATATGATCTCACCTATAAATGTAACCTCATCAACAAAACAAACAAGGAAGCAAAATATAACCAGAGACATTGAAATTAAGAACAAACTGACAGTAACCAGAGGGGAGGTGGGAGGGGATGATGGGAAAAGGTGGAAATGTTGTCAAGGAACATGTATGAGGGACACATGGACAAGGCCAAAGGCAGGTAGGGGCGAGGGTGGCTGGGGTCGGAGGGGGGGGTGGGGGAAAAATGAAGACAACTGCATTTGAACAGCAATTAAAAAACAGTTAAAAAATTCTGGGGCCCAAATGTCCATCAATAGATGAATAGATAAAAAAATGTAGAGTTTTTAGTTGACCACAGCAATAGAACCTTCTTGGAGAATGTAGTATTGCATTCTTACCATTACTCCTAGGCAGGGGATCCCTTTAAAATGTAAACAATTATGTATCTTGCATAATTTATTAAGTGGTAATGGAAACAAAAAAGCAGAAACAAGATTTCACTCATTCATTCATGAACAATTCTTACCAATTTTCTTACAAGAGAAAAGTATAGATTTAAGGTATAAAAAAACAAAATTCAACCAACAAATATTTTTCTCACTTTACAATTAAAATCAAAGCTTTCTAAAAATCCAGCTGTGAAGTTCTTTTAATTAGCTTGCTACTCATTAGAACACATATTGCAAGTATTTCTTCTTGAACAACATCCTTGAATAATGCAGCTGGGATTATAGTCAGTTGAGCATCGCTGCATATGGGGAGCTGAAAAGATTAAAATCAAATGTGAATTCTGATGAAGTAATTTTATTTTAAGCCTTTCATATTTCTTTCCCCCTAAGTTAAAAAGAAATGAAACCTCAAGTTTAGCTGGTTCACTGTCTACTCCATGACAATTCACATTTTTGGATAAAAAAGTATTTTTCTTAAAATGCATAAAAACACAAAATTCTATTTTCTCACCTAGTGGTTGGTGAGAATTTTTTTTAATGTATGGAGCCTTTAGTAATTTCTGATTATATAATAGCTGGCCTGATTTGCAAAGGGAAGTAAATGTTATTATTGCTAATACAGTATGACATTATGGTAATTACTTATTATGAGATGTTTTCTTCTCTAAAAATATTCACTTAGAGTATGTTCTATTTCAATAAGAATTCTATTGTGTAATAACTATAATGATGATCCTAGGATAAACTTTTCATTGAGAAATAATTTGAGTACATTTTCATGAACTACATTTTCACCACATTCTTATAATGCAGTGAATACCTTCAGGAAGTTAATCTGCTGATAACATCATAATTTCAAATAATATATTCATAAAATGCAATTAATATAACAGAAATATCTCTCTGGTTCTGTTATCTGTATGAAGCTTATTTTAATCTCAATATAGATCTCAGTTTCAGCTCTCATTTATATTGTGTTAATATAGTATTTAAGTATATTTGACTTTAAAATTTTATAGTATAAAAAGCTTTTATTTTCATTCATTAACTTATTTATTTCTCCAACAAAATATTAATTGAGGACTCATTATGTGCAAGGTGGTATGTTACACACTGGAAATAAAGAAATGAATAAATCAGTGTTGATGTTCAGATACACAGTTTTTTAGAAAAAGAGGCCATCTTATATATAATGAAGTCTACATAACAATAAGGTTGGATAAAATGCAAAATTCTGGTAAGAATGTAAAAAAAGGGAGTCACTCCTACATTGCTGGTAAGAAAGCAAACTTGTACAGCCATTGTAGAAATTTGTTTGGCAGTTTCTTATAAAACTAAATATATAGCTACAATATGTTCCAGCATACATATTTTCGAGAATTTGTCCCAGAGAAATGAAACCTTGTGTTTACTCAAAAATCTGTACAAAAATGTTCCCATAATTTTATTTGTAACAGCCAAAAACTAAAAATAGTGTATATGTCCTTACACAGTCTGTGGTACATACATACCATGGAACACTATTCATTAATAAAAAAGATACTCCAGCCTGTGTGTCTCAATTGGTTGGGCATCACCCTGCAAACCAAAAGGTCACCAGTTGGATTCCCAGTCAGGGTGTATGCCTGGGTTGCAGGTTTGGTTCCCAGTTGCAGTGCTTAGGGAAGGCAGCCAATCAATGTTTCTCTCTCATCTATGTTTCTCACATCTATGTTTCTCTCCTTATTCTTCTCCCTCCCTTGCCCTCTCCCTAAAACAAACAAACAAACAAACAAATAAGAAACTATTGATTTATCCAATAAGTTGGATAAAACACCAGAGAATTAGGCTGAATAGAAAAACACAGTTCCCAAATAGTACAAACTTTGTTATTGCTTTCATATAATATGTTTGAAATGATGAAATTATTGAAATGGGAACAGATTTTGGTTGTCAGTGGGAGTGAGAAATAGATGTGTTTATAAAAGAGCACTATGAGGGAACTTTGTGGTGTTAGACTGTTTGGTATCTTGACTGAAGTGGAAGATATATGAACATACTGTTGTGATAAAATTGTATAAAACCTCATGCATAACCACACTCAGGTGAGTATAGACAGAAGTGGTGAAATCTGAGTAAGATTAGTGGCTTGTACCAATTTTAATATTTTGGTTGTGAGATCATGTTATAGTAGTTTTACAAAATGTTCCTATTAGGGGAAACTGAGTAAAGCATATGGGGATTTCTGTATTATTTCTTAAAACTTCATTGGATATACAATTATCTCAACCAAAATAATGATAACAGTAAAATGAAATGTGAGAGTTGCTTTCACAGAAGTCTGCATAAGATATTGGATTACATGAACACAATACATGAATACAATGCAACTACGTGTTTTTCCATTGTCAATTGATTGATTGATTCATCCCCAGTATGAATCATGACCAGATGGGTGGCTTAGCTTCATCTCACTGAGAGGGAAGTCCAGCCGTGGGAGCCAAAAGCCCTCGCTGGTCCTCACCAAAACCAGGAGCACCAGGGCCCAGAGAATCTGTGCCATTGTCCCAGTACTACCATGGCATATGAAGCTTTTATAGTTCAGTTCAGGCTATGCCAAAGCTTTGTCCAGCTTAGTTTCTAGTTTACACTCTATTCCCAGCTATGCTGTGGCCAGCACTCTGTCGCTGCACCCAGACAGATACCTGGAGCCTGGCCAAGCTTAGGCCTGGGAGGCTGCAATGGAGAGAGAACATATGACCAAACTGGCAAACAAATGATTAAATGCATGCTAGCCCAACAGGTACTTGTTAAGCTTTGATTACATTACCTCAGGGTTGGGAGAAAGACTTTCAAACTAATCAGTCTACTTTGCAGACTTGTGCTGGATCCTCCCCTTATCCAATCTCATTCCCAGATCTTCCATAAGATTCAAACCGATGCCCTCATCCAATCTGATCCTTTGCCCAGGAGAGAGACCTCCCCTTTGTGGTCACCGTCTTGGTTTCTCCTGCACATGTCCCTAAGTTCTGTTGCATCATCTGGCTTCTACTTTGTGTGTGCTTACCTCCTCCTGTGTCAGGGTTTCCAATGGGTATGCTCCCAGAAGAAGAATTTCCCCTTTCCCTCCCTCAGTGATCCAGGCAGTGTCTGGTTGTCCACTGTGGAGATTGGAAAGCTGATCTTCTGGTGATGAAGTCCAATTTGGTGGAGGATGTAGCTTTCCCTTGGGGTGTCTACAGCTGTAACTTCTTGAGTTAACCAGGCTTAACAGTCTAGCTTCCTTCTTCTTTGTTAACTCATAGTTGCCTACTCTAACAGTACTTTTCTTTGTTTTCCCACCAGACTGACTCTTCCGCAGAAGCCCACCCTTCTGCTCTTCTGTCTGACCTGTAAATATTGGAGTGACCCAGCAAACTTTACTTCTACTTTCTGCCTAGGTGTTTTTGTCTAACCATAGCTTTTCAATTACTTGATGATGGTGTGTAAGTCTTTATTTTTATCCTTGATATTAATAGACATGTCTAATAGACATTTTAAACCTCTATACTTAGTGTCAAACACAGAAACCTTCCTACCCCAGGCAAGATCCTTCTTTGACTTTCTTCTTCTCAGTGGAAAGCATCAGTTTTCTTAAGCAAAAATTCTACATACCAACCTTGATTCATTATTTCACTCCTGCCAAAGCATACCCCATATTAGCTCACCAAAGGTTTTTAGACCAATGAAGTTTAAATCCAGACGTTAGGTCCATGTTTCTTTTTTAACACTTTCTAGACACTTTCACAGTTTATCATGATTTTAAAAACATATACATATATCTACATAAACTAATCTTTTTAAACTTTTTTCTCCCTCTCCTTTTTCCCTGTATTCAGATATTTTCAAATAAAGAAAAAAGACTTGCATTTATTTCTCCTCTTTAAAAAAATTTAGTTAGAAGTTACTAAAAAAAAAAAAAACATGGTAACGAATGAGCAGCAAGCACAATGATTCCCCAATGAATGTTTGTATAGTACTTGTTTCGGAATTAGAGCATTCCTAAGATGTTATACTTGACACAGCACTCCAGGTTCATCTGTGTTTTCACAAATGGCAGAAATTCATTTTCCTAAAGCTGAAAATTTTACAATATTATATTATATTATAGTATAATATTTATTATATTATATAAATTAGATTTTCTTTATCCACACATCCATTGTTGGAACTTAGGTTGTAGATTTGAAATACAATTTGAAGTGAGAAAGTGTGAGGCCTTTAGTTTTGTTCTTTTGTCTGGGATTGTTTTAATTCTTCAGGGTCTTTTTTTGTTCCTCACATACTTTAAAATCGTCTTTTACTAGTTCTGTGAAAAATGGAATTGGGCTTTAATAGGGATTGCATTAAATGTATAGATCACTTTGGGTGTAATAGACATTTTAGTAATAATAATTCTTCCAATCCGTGAACACAAGGTATTTTTCTACTTAATGTTCCTTGTATTAATTTATTTATATTTTTTAAATTAAAAATGTATTTTCTGTTCTTTATTATACCTTTGTGTGAACTTTTGATGTTTTTAAAGCTTAACAAATTGCTTGAGAAAAAACCCTGAATCAATGTATATTAGATAGTATGGTAATTATGGAAAATATTCCACTTCCAAAAAAATAACTATATTTTTTAACTCACATTTTGACAGATAACATACTAGAAAGCTTCTGGTCATTGAATTTAATATTCTGTAATGAATGACAATTTCTTATCAGCTGATTGACTTCCAAAATCAATAAAGGGAAATGAATTGCAATATTACTCGAGGAAACACTTTCTGTTAGATATGTGTAATGTTTATTTTTATAAATAACACTTTGTTTTTGAATTACAACATTGAACAGTTCTGGTTATGTCTTATAAAGAATAACATTATCTTCAAAAATAATGATTTATCTCGCTGAAATTCTAATATGCAGTAATGATAAGATGAAGAAAGTTCTGTGAAATATTTAAGTGTTTCTTTCAAAACAATTAGCAGAATTCTAGGTATTATATTCAGTGAGATATTAAAATTATAGAAAAATATCATTGTATAATTTTGTGCTTAATATTTTCACTTAATATAATAATCACCAGATTTCAAAATTCCACAGAAATCCCATGGGTGTCCTGATTTTCACACTTACTATTTTTCCTTGTGAAGCATATAATACGGATTCAAAAATAAACTGTATTTTGTCAGATAAATAATACCAAGAAAAATGTGTGAATATTAATAAAAGACTCCCCTTTGAGTCTCATCATGTGATATAGGAAATATAATAAGTATAGAAATGAGTGCTTATCTCTGTACTTGTTTGAAAAGTGAATAGGGAAATTTTAATCTTTTGTAAAGTGACATAATTTTACTCCTAAAATTTTCTAGCTAATTTCACTATTAGAAAGAAGAACTAATCAGCCCTGAACACCTGCTCTATGGCTCATATTGTGTTGTATGCATACGGCTCAGTTAATGACAAAATATTCAAAAGTCCAATGTAAAATGAGAAAATCACTATGTAAATTGGAGGTTATTAAAAAGTTTAAAAGTATATTTTAAGTTTATAAGATCTTATTTTTATTTATTTTTTATTAAATACTTTTGAATTTTATTTTTATTCAAATACAATTTTCTGCCTCCCCCCCACTTCTTCTCTCACCCCAGCCATCTCCACCTCCCTGCCCTGTTCCCATCCCATCTTGTTTTTGTCCATGTGTCCTTTGCAGTTGTTCCTGTAAACCCTTCTCCCTTTTACCCCCTTTTTCCCCTCACATCTCCTCTCTGTATACTGTCAGTTTGTTCTTAATTTCAATGTCTCTGATTATATTTTGCTTGCTTGTTTGTTTTGTTGATTAGATTTCACATATAGGGGAGATCATATGGTATTTGTTTTTCACTGCCTGGCTTATTTCACTTAGCATAATGCTCTCCAGTTCTATCCATGCTGTCAAAAAGGGTAGGTGTTCCTTCTTTCTTTCTGCTGCTTAGAAGTCCATTGTTTTTTACTCTGAATTTATATTGTTTCTTGTTGAAATAGCTTCATTTTATTATATGATAACACATGATAGTTATAGGGTTTGTTTTTGTTTTTATTTGGGAAAATGTAGAAACCAAACATGAGTCCCTGGAGGGTTGCAGATCTCCTATGGCTTCATAGAATGTACAGTTGGAAACTATGACTGGCCCTCCTGAGATGCCTTCATAGTTTTTACTATTAATCCAAAAGAAAAGAACAAATTGAGGCTCAAAGAAATAATGAGCTTTTCCCAGATCATCTTAAAAATAATGAAGAAGAAATGACAAATGGAAAAAGAAAGCAGATGGAAATAGGTTGGGGGTTGATGAGTTAATCTATCAGACACCATTGATTGAACTACTTGTGTGTATCATTCTCTTCTTTGGAAAAATAAAGCATCTTTAAAGGTGACATAAAGAAAAATTATTTTTGTCATATTACTTAGAGTGCGGTTATGATGTTTAAAGGTGACACTGAGCCTGCTCTCTCTGGCAGTGCCTCTAGTTATCTCTTTCAAAGTTCTTCTACGTATCATATTCAAAGAGATATTTGGTTGTCAGATTGTGATTTAGATATAAGTAATAAGTACAGAAGTTTGGATGAGCATGTTGTTTGAGAGGTGTTGACTAACTGTCTTTCCTTGAGAGGAAGACCAGAGATAAGTTTTAAATATTAAAAATAAATTATAATAGCCAAGATTTGGAAGCAGCCCAAATGTCCATCAATACTTGAATGTATAAAAAAGTTGTGGTACATTTGCACAAAGGGATACTACTTGGTCATAAAAAAGAAGGAAATCTTACCTTTTGTGACAACATGGATGGACCTAGAGGGTGTTATTCTAAGTAAAATAAACCAGTCATAGAAAAAAAATATCATATGATTTCACTTATATGTGAAATTTAGTGAACCAAATAAACTAACAAACAAAATAGAAACAGATTCATAGTTACAGAGAACAAACTGACAGCTGTCAGAAAGGAGGAGGGTAGGGGGGCAGTGAAATAAGTGAAGATTTCAGCAATTAAAAAAATCTCACATGCACAAACAACAGTATAGCGGTTAGCAGAAGAATAGCAGGGGCTGAGGGGGAGGTATAAGAAGGTAAAGCAGGGGAAAATGGTGATGGAAGGAGACTACACTTTGGGTGGTAAACATACAATACAATATACAGATGATGTATTATAGAATTGTGCACCTGAAACTATATATTTTTATTAACTAATGCAACCCCAGATATTCAATTAAAATATATTTGAAAAAAAATCACAGTACTAAATGAGAAAGGCTGCATGTTAGGTAATTAGCTAGAGATCAACCTAAATCTAAGAGCTATGATGATCATCATTACAGGGGGAACATAGGTAATCAGTGGAAATCCAAGCAGCAGATTAATGTGAATGATGCAGGTAGTCCATGATGACAATTAAAACCTCAT
Source organism: Phyllostomus discolor (assembly GCF_004126475.2). Lineage (NCBI taxonomy): Eukaryota > Metazoa > Chordata > Mammalia > Chiroptera > Phyllostomidae > Phyllostomus > Phyllostomus discolor. Next base: position 29,296,978 of record NC_040904.2, on the reverse strand, counting down.
TATGATAGGATAGTCTTGTTTTTCTGGAAAGCTGTGGTTGAGGGCAAAAGAATCCAGTCCTTAGAGGCTGAAGGCGTGGTTTGGAATTCAGTCACAAGAAACAAAAGTAGCAATCCTTCAGCTGTTTAGGAACAGTCACTGCCTAATTCCTATCTAGGGTAAGAACTATTCTGAGTTTGGGTTAAAGCTGAGTACGTGACTGAGAGTGAAGAAGGCACTTTCATGGGTGCCATTTTTAGCTCCTAATCCAGAGCAGTGATTCTTTTCTTAACTGCTGTAATGGAATTCTCATTCACTCTCCCTCCCTCTTTTTCTTTCTCTCTTTCTTCTCAAAATGTGCATTCCCAGAGAACTTTGCACCTTCACCTAATTAAAATTTATGGGTTTAGAATTCAGTTATTAGCAGTTAAAACCACTTCCCTTTGTTGATTCTGCTGTACATACATTGTAAAAACCCTGGGAGTGTTGCAGGCCCAGGGAACTAAGCAATCCTTTAAAAATAATCAGGCCATTTCAGAGTGCAATGAATGCAGATTCTAACACACAAGAAATAGGTTACATTGATCATTTTATGAGTATAATCTTGGATTAAAGATTTCTGGTAAACAAGATGCAACATACAATATTTGCAGAATTACTTAAGGAGAAAATTGGGAAGTGATAATAATGAAATGGAGAAGTAAATCACCTAAGGTAGTATTACATTAAACATAAGCTCATCATGAATTTCCAAAAATTTAAAGAAAAATAATGATAATTTTAGCTGGCTTTGCTTATTATACATGATAAATAAAGAGTAAGGGAAGGGTAGGAGATAACATTTATGAATGAAGTTGTTAGAAAACAGCTGATAATTATGAATTGATAGAGAAAATCTTGAACTTAGAATGACTAAATTTTAGCTGGCAAATGTTTATAACAGTTTTTCAATCTTTGAAGTGCACAACAAACTTGTAGGGATCTTGTTAAAGTGCAGGTCCTGTTTCAATGAATTCAGGATTAGGCCCAATGTTCTGCATTTCTAGTAAACTCTATAAAGATACCATTGCTAATTGTTCTATAGCTAGTGTTTTGAGTAGCAATTCTCTGTTCTTGGCCGTCAAAATAAGAGATTAATGTTGGCTAGATTTATAGCTCAACAGGGAAAAGAAAATATATTTGTTTTGTGATTTTATTCCTTAAAAATATTAGTGATCCACTCCACTCCTTTCTTAGATTGATTTTAGGTATTGAGTGCAGGTTTTATAATGTCAGCTGCAGATATTGACAGGATTCCATATTAATGCACTCCATAAACCTTAACAAGACAGTTAAGGAGTACACTAAGTAATCGCTACTTACTCAGGCCCAGGAAGTAAGGAGTACATTAAGTAAGGAATACACTAAGTAATCACTGCTTAGTGTTATAAATGTATGCATTCATTGTATTTAAAAAGTTCAGAATAATCTTTTTGAAGTTTATAAGATTAAATTAACTTTCAAGGATTATATTTGCCATCTTTGCATGAAACTTGAGGTTTCTTAATCCCAGAATCAAAACTCTGATTAGAACATGGTATGATGTGTTTGTTATGTGTATTGCGAGTGGGATATAGGTTATGGAACAATTTATACACATCACAAAGCAAATTCCTCAGCTTGAGCTAAGACCACATTCACCAAAGCAAGTACAAAATCTGTAGGATGAATGACTGGGCTTTCTTCCTATGAATTATAAGAATTCTGCTAGGAAAGACCTCAACTTTGCTTCTAAAAAAATTATAAAAACTTGGAAGATTGGAATTATTCGAAGAGCTGTTAACTGTCTGTGCTTTGGAATAAATACTGGCTTTGATTGTGTATATTTATATTCAAATACAATGGGACAAAGTAAAAATCTGAAGAAAAAGACAACAAACAACAACAATAACAAACAACCCTGTAGTGCAAGGTGTGAGCAGCTTTAGTTCCAGCATAAAAAGTGGGACCACGATAGCAGCAGGTGTAACATGATAGTGATCAAAGGTCAAAGCATTGTCAACAGAAACAGTAATATTGACTGTGGTTACAGCCATTTGTGACATGCTTGACATGGTGCATTGATACTCTTACTGTAAAACCTTTGAAACTTGGCCATTTACACATTTGGAATAGATGATACAACAGCAGCACCAACTCACTTGTGCCTTTAGGAGACCTTGACATTATATATTTTACTTTTATTATCAGTAGAAATCAGAGGCTTCACAATCCAGAACAGGAGAAATAGGATGTTAAAATAGTAGTTACATGTGTTAGAAGACTCATAGTAGGGGCCTCATCTTGCTAAAATGACGAAACTGTTTTAAAACTATTTGAAGGAGCTGGTTTTCTTACAAATGGAAAATATAGAGCCACAGAAGCAGTGTTTTGTAGCTGGCATTAATATCACCAGAATTTCAGGACCTAGAAAAAATACATAGTGTCTTTTTTAAAAGTCTGCAGAGGAAATGTACTTTATGTATGCTTTATCATGCTTTTCTTATTAAGGAACATACCAGAAACCTGAAATTCCTAATTGAGAAGGGAATGGAGAATTTTATAAAGAATCTGTTAAATTGATAAATTCCAAAATCAAGAACATGAAAATAGCCACTTTTTGTTTGGAAATAGCTTTTGGAGAATGAAAAGTGATTGGATTTAAGGAAGTATATTTGTACAGGAAGCAGAAAAGTAAAATGTGAGTGACATGATAACAATACACAGGTTTTATGCCTGGGAAATATTAACAAATATAAATTGAGTAAAGGAAGAAGTGGAGAATCTTAGTCAGAAGCCACATCAGGCACCTGAATAATTAATACTATTAATATTACAAACAACATAAGAAGGCCTCATTATTTAGATTTTCAATGACTCAACTATTTTGCCATCTGAGACATTGATAACTATTAACTACTTACAAAATGCTTTATATTTTCAAGTTTCCTTGCCAACTTAAATAGCAATTATTAATTAACTTACTCCTGAAGCTTTTAAATTAGCATAATCTACAAGTAAGGAAAACATATTTGGCCTTGCTATTTTTTCATGTTTTGGTGCAGGATTCATATCTCTCTCAAGGATATGTCAGGAGGTTGGCTGAGCTGGGAAAGAGAGAAGGAGAGAGAAAGAGGGAAAAGTAGAGAGAGGAGAGAGAGAGAATGAGAGAGAGAGAGAGAGAGAGAGAAAGGGAATGCACTATCATTTGTTAGAGCAGCAGGCCAAAAATGAGAGTGAAATCTTTCATCACTTACTATAATGTTGTAAGCAGAAAGACTGTAAAACTGGAGGAAACATCTCTTTCTACTATTGCTCTATAAAACAGTGCACCTGGCAAAGGGCAGGTAGGTCAGTGGTTATTGCACTGTTGAGGGACCTAAGAACAAAATGCTCTGTGGTATAGGGAGGGCTAAATAGAAAAAGTAAGAGATACAAAGGAACCAGGTATTGAGTCAGAGTGGAGAATGATGTCTTTAAGATTTTTCTCTCTTCCATCACAAGGTCTCAGTGATATGATTCAAGTAACAAAATGTCAAAATACTATTGTTGAAGTCATTGAGAAAAAAAGAAAATATACATATTTGGTTGGGTCAAATTCAAACAAAGTTCAATAATTATTTATTTTATTTTGTCTTATAATTTACTAAAAAGTGATTTATATTGAATTACAGAACTGATGGTTGCTGATTACTATGGGAAGTGACTAGATAAAACAAGTAAATGAAACCACTTGTATTTATTTATTTATTTATTTATTTAGCATTTATTGGGCATTCTTTGAAGAACTGAAGGCTGAACCCAAAACTGGATTGACTATCTGTGGTAAACACAGTATTAAAAGATATAAAAGGTACAATTTTACACACCACGTATTCATACTTTGTAATTCTTTTTCTATGACAATCCACACTAAGGCCTAAGTTATATTTTCTTTTTAAAAGTAATTTTTTCTGATGGTTAGAATTTCAATGTATAAAGATATTCTGCACCATTTACCTCTGAGAGAATTGTTCCTTTGCTATTTGTGTTAATTGCTCCTTTTCTTTTGATACAGCCTGTGTGACATGGCTTTGACATTAGATTCTATGGAAGCCTACTCACTTTATAAGAGAAAAAAAAAACAGTGTTCCATTCCAAAAAACCCTTTGAAATTGGGTACATATCTAAGTCCTTAAATGATTTAAAGATGAATTTGATATGATCATCTATCGAGTTTTATAAAATATTCTATCCTTTACATTGGAGGTGTATCATCATCAACCAAGGAACATTATTTCATGTTTTGTATTGTTTATCAAGGTAAAAGTTTTAGTATAATTGGAAATATATTTCTATTTTTAAATCAATATTTAAAAAGTCTGAAAGGAGTTATTTTAGTAAGTGTTTGTGATTTTATATATGTATATGTATATATGGTGGGGCAAAAGTAGTTATACAGTTGTTTGTATGGAAAATAATAATCCAAGAACAAACTGTGTTTCTTGTGCTTACAACTGTAAGGCTTCTTTTATCTCACCCTGCATATAAAGGACTAAGCCATTATTCAGCTAACTCAGACAAAAATATAATTCTGGGGCTATAAACAAAGTAATATAGACATATGCATCTGGTATTTACTACTCAACCACTTTGAAATACTAAATAAGGTACTGTATCATTGGCATTATTTTGAGAATTATTCTTTTGGAATTATTTTCACCAGATATGCTGATGGCTCTCTGGTATTTGCTTACTCACTCCAAAGTGATAAATGTAGGTTTCTGTTGCTGAAAGTAAAAAGTAAAAAAAAAAAAAAAAAAGTTGTTCTTGAATCAGTTTTTGTTGCTTTTACCTTCTCCAGCCTGAGTCGTTCAGGGAAGTAGTCATCAAGTTTACCCCAGCTTTTGAAAAATAGCAATATTCCTATGCAAATCTATACCAATTAAATCCAAATATTTGAGAGTGTGGTTAAGAAACTGATATTTAAAAACTCATCAGATGATTTAAATTTGCATCTATGGTTTAGATGCTCTGGTCTAGATCAATATCTAGAACTGAGAACTGGCTCAAGTCTTCTCAAGATTCTCTCTCATATTCTCTCCTATATTTTCATTTCCTGGGATAACATCTAATAATAGACATTAAGGTTCAAATAAGGCAATCCTTTTCATCCCCAGCAAATTTTTCGGTAAGTATGGCCTCAATCATGCACTTTTTAAAAACCTGCATGTGCAGGAGCAGAAGTGGAGGGAGGAGATGGAGAGCCACTCCTCACTACTGCCTACACACACACATTCACACTGATTACTTTATAGTAAGAAAATTGTCTCCCTTTTTTGAAATTGTAATCAGGATGATACATGCGTCTTATATCACTAAAACACATAACTAGCTGTGTGCACCTGCACCCAGATTTAAAATGACTTCACAGTTTTTTTCCCAACAGTATGTGAGTAATCAATACACATTTGTTTTACTGAGGTATCTATATTGACTTTTCTAAAAGAAAAGTTTCATGGTACTATAACTTAATAAAAAAAAAGCTAGCACTGAAATTGATCAGTGACTATGAGGTAGACTTTATGAGGACCTTTGGAGGTACCGAAGCAGAGGCATAGAGACAGTAATAAGTTCCCAAGGTTTTAGAGGTAAGGAAGGGGCAGAGTCAGCTGGCCAGTCTGGCCGTCTGGCTGCAAAGCCACTGCGTGCTAGTCTCTCGTGAGCTGTCACTAGTGCAAACTGCTGGCAGCTTCCCAAACCAGTGACTCTGTCCAGGCACTGAGCATCTTACTATGGGGAACTGAAATCCCAGGAGGTTAGAAACAAATGATTAACATGCTTATGATTTTTTTTTTAAATTAACTGACTAGTCTCTTATGTGCAATTTAAAAATGGAGCCTAAGGCTTCCTGGTTATATCCCTCTGTCATACAACTCAGAGATCATTTGTACTTGGCTGGTGTATTATGCTGCTCTCAAAATGTCCTATATTTCTTTTTCTCTTCTTTTACAAATTGTATTTATGTTTTATTAATAACATCTGATCTTGTTGAATTACATTTTTATGATACATCCACTAATTTGCTTTTTGGAAGTAGATGGAATATGAATAAGCAAATACTTTTATTTATTTAAAAAATCTTGATTTATGCATTACTGTGATTTATTTAAAAAAATTAAGTCCATTATGTAGAAGTATTTCCTATATTATGAAAGACAACCAAAAATAGAGAAAAACTTCCTGATGATGGAATTTTTTATTAGTTTTTAAGTGGCTTTGTGTCAACTTACCTTTGACTGATTTGGTCCTGTGGGTGAGCCAGGCTTTTTACATGTGCAAAGAAATAGAGTTCTATTTATGTTGACAATGTGGCAGGTTATTTTGAAAATTATATTGTTAATCTCAATTTGTTAAGGATGGAACTAAAATTCAGAAGTTTATTTGTTGTCAGTTCCTGCCACTCCTAAGTAACAAATCATTGATTGGGATAAAATATTTTCATTTTAGTCCCAGTGTACTTCCCACACAAGGAGTGTAGGTAAATGACTCAGCTATTTTTTTTCTGTGACATATATTTTTCAAAGGCTGATACAGCACAGGGGAAATTTCAAAAAGGGTTCAGAATATAAACATTAGGTTAGAATCTATACAATGTCAAGCACAAATGAAGAAATAGTGGAGTTAAAGATTGATGAATCACATTAATGAAAGTTTAGACAAAAATACAGATGACTCGTCAAAATCTAGCCAAGGTTGCTGAGTATAACAGTGCAGGTGAATAATGACAATCCATTTTAAGAAAACAAAATCAACAAATGCCACCTTTCTTTACCCCTAAATACTCAGTGTTTGAGAATTCTCAATTTTGAGAATTATTACCACATATTTAACAAGGTGATCCTATGTTCAGATTCTTAGCCAAAGCTAAAAACTTGTCTTTGTTTCAGAATTTGTGTCTTACTATCTTAGAAAAGTCATTTGTTTTCCTTTTTGACATAAGTTACACAAATAATATGGTTAAAGTATATGTCTAGCCCCTGGCTAGCCCCGGTTATCTTCTTATAGTTTTATGTATGTCTGTCCTGTGGCTGAGGTTTTCCATTGTCCAGATGTTCACATGTAACCTCTTGAATCATATATAACTCTCTAAAATCAGGTGTGAGACAGTGAGTAAAATCCAGTTAGGTCATCAGTCAGCTTTAAAATATTTGTTTTATTAATGAGAGTTCAAGGATTTTGTGCCTCAAAGAAAATATTTGGAAAAGTGATAGCCAATATTGATAGTTAAGCCCATAATAGATGAAAGCCACATTCTCGTAGTGAAGTTCTTATTGATTAACTTGTATTTTATGTCATTAGAAATATGTTTAGATTAGTAATCTTGGTTTCAAAACAACCATTAAAAATAAGAATAATAGTAAACTAACCTTTTAATTGAGCTTAATTTCATGGCATTTTATAGTTTCTTCCTGGAAAAAATGTTTACAACCTCATTAAATTCTAAGGTCCTTGAAATACCCTTCTAGTTTTCATGTTTGTTCATTGTCTAGCATGACATTATATGTGGCAGTAACCAAAATATTTGCACTAAATTAATACTTATACTTTTTGTATCATCCTCAAAATACCATTCATTAATTATTTTTTCTTTCTTTGTTGTTAGCATGCCTGTCTGTGTGTGTATTAATAGTATGCTTTCTGAGAAGCCTTATTAACATTTATGATATATCAGGGAAACAAATGGTAGAGGAAAAACAAAAGGGGTTATCCACTGACAATAAAAGGAAATTATATCTTTTCAAATAAGAACAGATGACATCACTTCTGATACTTTCATATATTTATATTGTAGCTGGTCACATTTACAGCAGAAGAAAAGCAATCATTTACAGATAAGGATGTGGTGCTGAAACTTCCTATATTTCTACATACATTAATTAAGAATCTCAAGTGAAAACAACAGTTGAAACATGTTGATTTACATATTTTAGTAAGTAATTATGAATTTTGTGCAATCTCCTCCATTAATGTGTTTTAAAATAATTGCATTTCTTTCTGAAACTCAATTCTCTCAATGTGTTTTCACCCTGAATGTTGATCACATTATTTTGAGGCACAATTCTAACAATATGTAATATTACAGATGGTTTATGCATCACATTTTATCAAGTTAGATATTTGTTAGTAATGTGCATTTATATAATTAAATTATACTCATGTCTACTATTAAAAATAGCCACTAAGAAATGTCTTGTGATTCATAGTATCAGATATTGCACATCATGCTAATATATTTAATAAAATTAGTATTATGTAATATATAATGAGACACCCAATAACATCAGATGTTCTAGGATAGATCAACAAGTCCTGAGGGTATATAATACTCATGTAGAAGAATATAATTATAAATTATAATGATATTTAACTTGAGTTTCTCTAGGAAATGAATAAAATATAATTGCTGTTAAGTATATACTTCTAGTTGATGAAAGCTGTTTCATGAGAGGGAGAAAAATGAGAGGATATTTTACAATAAGCACCAAAGGCAAGAAACTGAATTAAAATAAGGAAGGGGATTTTTGGCAGCAGATAAAGTGTTAGATCAAAACGACTCATAGAAATTCCAGTGATGATACAAACAATAGTTTACTTCTAGACTCTGAATAAGATTCTGGGTATGTAAGTAGTTATATAAATGAAACACAGTGCTTGAATGTAATCGTTGCTGAGCAACAGACAAACTTCACAAATGTTTGGGTATATCTCCTATCATATAAACTGATTACAGTATCATGAAATTTCTTTTTCTCAGAAATACCCATGGACTGTGATGAAACCTTCAAATTGCAATGGCTATATGTGTCATGATTTTCCTCAAATCAAAAATATGAACATTTATTTCATTCTTTAATGAAAAAAAATAAGTGTGTTATAAGAATTGTGGTTAAGGAGAATGCTGAGAAAGTTCTCCTCCTGGTGCCAAACTGGAAACAGTGCTGTTTTGGGGCCCCTCTTCTTTATTTCTACTATTGAAAAACAAGCCATGAGTTCTTTTGCAACATGAAGAGCAACTGTAGATTATTTTCACTTTGTATTTTTAAGCTGTTCTTTGGGATTCTAAAACAATAGCTTTGGAGTTTTTATAAACTTGGAAAAACACTTATTCAATACACTTATGATCACTTCTATGAAAGTACTGCTTTATAATACAAGATTTAAAGTCAAAAAAAGAAAGAAAGAAAAAAGAAAGAAAGCCATAAGTTTAAGGGAGAAGTCAACAGTTTTTCTTCCCTTTCACAAAAGTTGTTGTCCTCAGGACACTGATGAAAACCCATTGCTGTTGAAGAAAGACTGAAAAAAAAAACCTTTCTGCTCATGCTGTGAGAAGAAATATGTGCTAAGCCCAGCATTATAGCTGAAGTAGAACAAGATAATGGTGAAAGCCATGTATCCTATACTCAGGGACACTGTGTCTTTCTAAAAACCAAGCTTATCCAAGCAGACTTACCAGAAAGTCAACATGCTTTGTATAAAAATAATCATCAAATACAGCAGGAAGCACTGAAAGAACCAGATATTTTCTTTGAGGTACCATGCAAAAAGAAGACTAAATGCCAAGGGTGGATCAAACATTGAGGAAAGAGCTTCTAGCTCAGTAACCCCCATCCTAAACATGCTACCAAAGGAAGTCGATGTCTGTGAAGCACTGAGGGTAACCATAGTAACAATAAATCTCAAATCTCTTTTGCTCCTGACTAGATGAACAACAACTCCACGCTAAAGTCCAAAATCATTTGCCTCATTCCCGGTGGCCCTATACAAGATGTCAGCATTATAGAATGCATCAAGTCAATTAGCTAATGCCAATGTTCATGCCAATTACCAAGTGAATTTAGGATGTAAGTGTGACAAATGGTGCTGTCAAGTCCTATTACTTGAAAGGCTAGTTATTGTTTATCTTGAAAACATAGACGTAATGGGGGGGATCTGCTTGGCTGTAAAAAGCTGCGATTTCTTTCTGTCTTGGAAATTTCCTTGCAATTAAATATGATGACCATAACATTCTAGTTAAATGCTTATTCAATAATAGAACTGATTTCTTTTTGAATTCTACATTTATGGAGAGGTTTTATGCTAGTTTCTGAATTGAATGAACTGGGTGATAATCAGTGTCCACAAAACAGTCAAGCAAAACCCTAAATTATTTTTTTAAAGTCTTCCTTTTGTCTCTCTAATCTTTTGGAATACTATGCAGATGAACCTACCTCTCTAAAGTCAAGATTTTACCATTTAAAAAAATACATAAGAAGTAAGACTGTAAAATCCAACTAGGTTCATCTATCATTTGAAAATATGGGAAGCCAGGACGGTTGCCTACTGGTTGGCCTCTTAATAAGCGATTATCTGTGGGGCATGGGGGGAGGCAGAAAACTATATTTGAACAACAATAAAAAATGTTAAAAAATAAGCTATTATCTTTCTATCACATATGGAATGGGTATATGAAAATCCAGTTTTGCAATGGACTAAGGACAGTTCTGTTAATTTGTATGAAATAACATAAATACCCCCGCCCCCAAGGATAGGTGAAAGCACAACTTCTTCAGCTGGTAATGCATTACCTTCTCTGTTTGAAGACATGGTGTATGTGCCTGGTGGATTAACCCTGAACCTGCTTCACATTTTGGCCCATTTTTCACCTGCAGGAGTCTCTTATTATTCACACAGTTTGTAGTCAGGAAGCAGACATGATGAAAGAGCCTGATTATGAAATGACTGAAAATTTGGTTAAGGCTGTGTCCTCAGAAGAAGGTAACAGGGTGGGGAGGAGCTGAACTAAGACAAATAAACAAGATATTCAGTTGATAAATAAGGGAAAGACAACCAGAGTGTTATTAATTTGCATTTTTCTTGGCTCATGCATGGAAAATTGTAACCGTAGAAATTGTAATGGTGGGAAATTGTAACCCACTCCACCATTCTTTTGACATAATTTGTGTAAGTGCTGATTTTGACAAATACATAGTGTGTAGACCAACAGCAGGTTTATTTAAGAATCCCAGAAACTAACTGCTCAAAAGATATAGACTCTAACCTTCAGGCATCCCAGCTTGGGAGGTTTGCAGGCCTTCATCTGTGAAGTCAGGATGACATGAAGCTGGAATGGCTAAACCAGGATGATGCCCCCGGACCATTATTTGCCTTATCAGAATGGACTGTGCTAGTCTACAGGTGGAGAACTTTTTAACTACCTTCATTTATCTCTTTATTCTGTTCTCCTCTCTCCCTTGTAAGAGTTTCTGCCTCCACTGAGAGGTAGAGAGAAACTTTAAGTCCTGAGTTCCCCATCTTCCCAGGATATGGGCTTTCAGACATGTCTCCTATCTTCCAGATAGCTGGCACCCGAAAATAAACCCCTTTCTTTTACATCAGCACCTACCTGTCAAGTATTGGCTTTCATAGCATCAGGACCTGCTTTTGGTTATAAAATCAGCCTTTCGGATTTGGATCATCAAAGCTGGTGCCACTGGGGAGCTGCCCAGATTTTGGAGCTATCCACCTGCCTTTCTCACCAATAAATATTAGTCATTTAAAAGCTTCTTTTCCCTTTGCAGAATTACTCCAAAGCATATTTCTAGTTTACAGCCTCCAGGCATGGAGATGGCTACTGCATGGAATTCATCTACCAGTCGACTGTGTTCTGTTGATGAAGGAAGCACATTAAGGTCCACAAGATCATGACACAGAGGAACACTGTCACTAAGGAAAGCTGACCATCACCACCTCCCACAGCTATGGGGAAACTAAGGACATTAGAAAGCCATCAAAAGGGATTACTAATGACACTACTTGAAGCCTTTTCAATAAAGGTAAGCTAGGAGAAGATACAGTGGTGTACTGAGATGAGGGAGTTCCCCACTGATTTCCATTACCACTTAGTTGCAGCTCAGAATTCACTGGCATGGACCTCGGGACAGATCAAAATCATGTTCTAGTCTTTTCCATTTTTGTCTGAGTTCACCTGCATACTACCCAAACCCAAGTTAGGATGGAAGAATGGCAAGGACAGAAATTACTCTAATCCTGCCATCAGGCACTTAGTTTTAGGACAATCTAGGGAAAGGGAAAAAAAAAGACTGCTAAACTGGTGCTCAGATGGCACTCTTTAGTAAAAGGAATGATTCTTAACTCTGGTCAGTGTATAAAGGCTAGAAAGGAAGAAGGGGCACCATATGCCTCTGTTTCAAGAAGCAAAGATATTAGAAGGATTATAGAAAAGAACTACAGGATGTAGGAATTACAGAAAACAAGAGGAGTAGGAAAGCCTAGGACAAGATTCTCAGCTGTGAGATAATTGTCAAATGGCTCAAAACTGACAGGTTGAGGGAATCTTTAAAGTGAAAAGTTGGGAACCATATGTGTCAATAATTTTCTCCCTCAGGCTAATTTACCCTTATCTCTTCTGATAGATACTGGTGTTACTTATTCCAGAATTTCCTCAGATGTTCTTGCTTTCCATATGGTAAAGATCAGCACAGGTTTTTAATATTTAGTCAACCTTCAGCTTTTTCCTCTTCAACCACCGTTCCCATATAAGTAGGTTCTCTTACTGAGAAAGACACAATCTTAGTTTCTCTTGATTTTCCTGTAAATCTCAGAGAATTTACAGGAGACATCTGAGATGCAATTTAAAGATGATTATATTCTGTAACCTGGATGGAGTGTCTGTGGAACTCTGGGGAAAAAGCACTTGAGTTGGTTATTGTGTGCCTTATTAAAAAAAAAAAAAAAACAGCAACAACAACAAAAGACAAAAATTCACCAGGAGCATGGTAAGGAGTGACAGTCTCTTATTGTGTTGGAAAGACACCTTGATCTGTAATAAATGGAAACATCATAGCCCTAGGGAATAATGATAATGTTTAATTTAAGATGTAGGACCAATAAAAACAGTCTACAAAAAGGACAGGTAATGGCTATATGTAAACGAGTATTGTTCAGTTCTCAGTTAAGAGAAATAAAACTGGCTATTGAAAAAATAGAAAAACAAGGAATAACTTTAAAAGGGGCGCTCACTTTATAATGCTCCGACACTTTCAGTAAAGAAGGATGATAAATTTAGTAAAGATGGTGACCACTCTACAGATTTATAGACGATTTTAGCCACTAATCTCTGTAGTTCCTAACCCTGGAAATATTCTGAACTATTCTGACTTCTGACTTTGGTACCATTGTTTTCAATAGATCTCTGTAATTAATGTTTTCTCTGCAATCCACCCCATCCCTCCTTTCCTTCTTTTCTTCCTTCCTCCCGTCATGTACTCTAATGGACCAGTCTAAATTTTTATTTGCTTTTGCTTATGAAGTAGTCCAGTATTTATGTCAAAGTACACCTCAAGATTTTGAAACTCTCCTACTATTTTCTCTAATTATTAAAAAACAAAATCATAGATAATTTTTTAGACTAGTCCAGTATTATAGACATCAGATTCCAACTTTTTCATAAGAAACAAAATCACTGATTGAGCAATTGCATGATGATTCCCCACATCATCTGGTTTGGGCCCTAGAATGTGAAGAGGCTTTAGAAAATCTTTGACAATTCCAAATTTTGAAAAACAGGACCTTATTTGTCTGACATTCATATTGCACATTTGATAATGAACTTGGGATAAAAGTGTACCACTTTTCTGTGTTGTAGTGACATATTATAAAACCTTAGAAGCTATGTTTATGTTACTACAATGGCAATTCTTGATTCTGGATTTAATATTAATATATACATTACTATTTTATAAATAAATGTTTCTTTGGTTTCTTTCCTGCCATAGGAAAAAATAAATTAAAATAGAGTGTTTTCTACTAAAATTAGAATTAAAATAGCTCATGAAAAATTTACAGCTGCTCTCTTAGAAACTTTACAATAGCCTTTTCAGCTATCATTGATTCATTATAGAGCTCACACAAGGCATAGGGACAACATTTCTAAAGGCAATAATTTTGCTGATAGAGCTGCAGATGATGCAATTCAAACATGACAGTCTTCAAACTTGGAAACTCTACATTTAATACACTGAGAAACTTTTGTTCAGTGAGAAAATATGAAAGAAAATAGACAAATGGACTATAAAAGGAACCAAAAATAATTTGACAAGCCTGTGGGAATTATCTAACAAAATAATTCCTACACCATAGTCATTTGGTTGATTAGTGTTGTTGTGCCCTAAAAAAGAATCATCTGAATAAAAGAAGAATTTTTAAAGGTATTAGATTCTTACCATGACTATCATTTTTAAAAATGTATTAAACAGCTTGTGATTTGTTAACAGAATTTCCACAGGCTATGCCCAGTGAAGTTCTCACTGATCACCTTTACTAGGAACCAGATAACACATGAATTTGATTGAGCTAAGGCTTGTAATAAATGTTAAGAAATATGAGCTAGTTTTTATGTGTATGACATCCGGACAGTCTAAAGTCTTTTCTTCTTCAAAAGCTGATACTCAGACAGTGATAATGGGTCTTTTCTAAAAATAAATGAAATTAAAATAAGTGAACAAACAAAACAGAAACAAACTCATAGATACAAAGAGCATTTTGACAATTGTCAGACAGAAGAAGGATTGAGGAGATAGGTAAAAAGGGGGAAGGGATTAAGAATTACAAGTATAGCATAGAGAACACAGTCAATAATATTATGACAACTATGTATGGTGTCAGATGGGTACTAATTTATCAGACTTATCACTTCATAAATTATATAAATGTCTAAGTCTAATATTGTACACCTGAAATTAGTATAATATTACATATCAACTATACTGAAAAATGAAATAAATATTTTAAAAGGGTATAAGTTTCTATCCTAAAAGAGTGTCAACCTAAAATTCTAATGTTGGCACAAAAGTCTTCAATTGGCATCCTTTTGTTATATATTTAGAATAATGTATCTTGTCTTTAAACTTTACAGTTAATTATTCATATATGTGTGTTTGTGTATATGTATATATGTTAATGTCTATGTATGTTTGTATACAGATTATTGATGACCAAATACTAATTATGTTTAATATAATTTGTATGCTTCTACACTGAAACACAATTCTATAAGAGCACATATCAATTTGGTTAACACAATGCTTAACAAAAACAAGTGCTTAATGAATATTTAATAAACAAATGGGTTTATGAATAGATAAAATTTTACCTGTTCCTAACACCAAACTTACTTTGACAATGGAGTTATGACTATAGATAAAATTCCACTTCAAAACTGACTGCTGATTGTGACTTTAAGTAGACACTTTTTAAAAAAGTTCATTAGATTGTCAATTCAAAATTGATTCTAAGAACTATCTTTAAAATATTTTAATTTTTACAGATGGTGAATATATTATATTTAATATAATACACTGATAGTTAATAGAAAAGCTCTTTTGCTGTTTTTGTAGCTATTATTTTACATACATATTTCAAGTGGTATATAATCATATAGAAAAAACAATTCCAACTACTTCATAGTTTTCCTATTCAAGCATCCATGCCCTTGTTCTTTCAAATGAATGTCTGAAATAGAAAAAAGAAAAAAGTCCCAGCAGTGCTGGTTGACTTGTTTCCTCAGATTGAAGTAGACAGAAACTGACTTTTTCAACTTGTATTTAATAGTGAAAGCAAAATGTCCCTCTGTCAAGCTGAAGGTGGTAGAGGCTAAAGAGGCTTTTATCCATCTGAGTTCTGGGCCTTTTTTAAAACAAGAAATCAACCTCTATTGTGGGAGGAAAGAAGCAACATGAGGTTTTTGTACTCCCAGGCGTAAAGACTGAGATGGCAATCTAGTAAAGGTAGAATAAGAACAGAAAGGAAAAGTGACTGGACATCGGCTCTTTAAGGCAGCCTAAATCAGAGATCATCATGAGAAAAATTTAAGGCTGGCCTTAGGGCTGGAAATTTGGGGGCCTGTGGAGAGTTGAAAGGGGCAATAAGTATCAGCCTTTGTGGAGACTGAGATGGCTGCTGGTGAAGGGAATTCATCTGAGCTTGAGTGTAGGCAATCATCAGGCTTCAGGCCCTTGTCTATACTTCATTTTGAGTTCAACACAATGTTGAGAAGTCAGTATTTGAGGAAGCCCTCCCCAGCTCTATGCTCTGATGACTCCATCAACCAATATGACTACTTTGCAAAAAGAGTAAATGGAGGAAAAATGTGAACAAATAAATCATTGTTAAAATTTCCAGATTTAATGGAAGAATAAATCTCTATATTTTAAATATCAACCTATTTCCAGCTCTCAGAAAATTTAAGATAGATAAAAAATAAGGATGGAAGGAGGATGGGAAGGAGAGTAGGCAGGAAAGAAGGAAGGAAGGAAGGAAGGAAGGAAGGAAGGAAGGAAGGGGTGAAGTATAGCATCATAAAAAGTCAAAATATCTGAAATGAATAAAATATCCTAAATTATTTCATAAATAAATACAATACATAAAATGAACAAAAATAAACATCACAATAAAAGAAGTCATGATGATATTTTTTAAAAGATGTATTTATTTGTAGAGAGAGGAGAAGAGAGGGAGAGAAATATCAGTGTGCAAGAGAGAAACATTGATCAGTTGCCTGGGGACCTGGCCATGTGCCTTGACTGGGAGGTAACCTTTTGGTTTGTGGGACAACACACAATCCACTGAGCCACACCAGTCAGGGCACAATGATATTTTTAGTCTCTGTATCTGAAAGACAATGGGTTAATAGCTTACACGTTTCAATAATAGACTATGTCATACCCACTAAATCCCATGAGTGGGAATACATACAAAGCCCTCCCTCCCACACATACATTGGGAAACTAATATGAGGGAGTATGCAACCACTGTGATCACTGTTAGTAAGTCTTTATTGAACAAAAAATAACATCAACATGATTTTTTAAATTGATGAAGAAATTTTTGGAATAGCATATTACTTAAAAATAAATACATCAAAGATATAAATACATCAACATATAAATATAATTATAAAAATGTCATATGCTAGTTGCAATTTTTAAAATTATAGTAATGCATATACACAAAGTGAAAGTGTGTTATCATTTCATAACTTGCAAAGTAATCACTATTATTTATTTTGTAGTATATTCCTGAATTTTTAGAACCTCAGTTAAATACTGTAAAACACTGTAATTTATGACAATTTTTAATGTTTCCTTTAAATACTTTTGCAATTATCAAGAGTATTGAAATAAACATTTTATAATTCTTCCAAGTACTTTCATATACTTTTTATATGTATACATGCTTATTAGATTATATCATATATTTTTATAAGCAGCATATTATTAAATGGTTTCAAATGGTTATAGACTCTAAAATGATTGATTTTTTTACCAAACTGGGCCATAATTGTGTTGTTAATTTTTTGTTAATAAATCTGGTAGTTAAAATAAAATATTTTAATTATTTTAAATTAAATAGTTTACTTGTATTTGCCTTTATTTACTATTGTGTTTTTTTAAATGTGTGACCTACTTCTACATCTATTCATCTCATTTTTCTTGACTTGTTGGAGCTCTAGTTTGCTCATGAAATTGGCACTTTGCCTTTTTAAAATACTGCCCTCAGTAAGGGATCTTTCAGGCTTATTGGTAGTACCTTTTAAAGTTGATTTTTTTAATGTGATATTTTCCCTTATGTTACTATTGTCAGAGTCAAGCAAAGAAAGGCTTTTCAAAGTTTTAATTTTAGAAATCTTCTTCCATAATTTTTCTACAACAGTTTTTGTTTGTTTGTTAACTGTTTCAATTGTTGGTGGATGTCTAAATATAAATCATTTAATCTTCAATTTAAGAAGAAATTAAAGAAATAGAAATAACAGTGCAAGGAATTGATCTGATTCTCCTTTCTCTTCTATAGTAAAAAGTATAAGTAATTTAAAACACAATTTAAACTGTTTAGTGATATAAAGAACATTGTTGGCTTATATCACTTAATAATCTAGTGATGGGTCTGACCTCAGTCTTACCTTTCATCTCAGAGATCTAATGACCTTCAACCTCAGGTTTCAAACAATGAAATCAGGACCTGGTATTTTAAAAGTTTTTATCTTTTCTTTTTGTCTTGACATCATTTTCATACTCATGAAAACTTGGCTAATGAATCTCAAGTTTAAAGCTTCCAGGTTAAAATCCAAAGGAAAAGAGATGATTGTCTTTATAGTTTGTACGAAAGTCCTGGGATTAATTCTCATTGATTTGTATTGAGTATAAAGCTCCTTCCTGAAGCAAACTTGGTCAGGTAATTAGATGCTGCTGAGTGGGCTTCTTCTCCCTCCTTAAACTGCATGCATCACCCCTTGAGCTACATGAGAGTAAACTCAGGAAAAAATTTAAGTAATTTTACAAGAGCAAGGAAAATGGATTTGAACAGCAAGGAAAACAATTATCCACTATTAGGAACTAATTATCCTCTCACCCTTTTAGAATGCATTGAACCGTTTCTAACACTGATTTGAAATGTCATTTAGCACAATAGTTAAATTCTGTGTGTTGGATTTCTTCCCCCAAACTCAGGGAAGCTGTTCTCCTTGGTGAGAATGTTGTTGATTCTGTTGCACACTGTCATATGACTGTATTGTCTGAATTGAAAAATCAACAAAATTACCTTATGTAGAATGGGTACTGGATGATGTCAATGTGCTGCCCATTTTCTTTAGCAGACACCAAACTTTTACATGTTGTTCTTTATATGTTATGCAAAATTATGTTCCTTAAATGTCAATAGCTTCTACTGGCAGCACTGACACCTCTTTACCTAAGGTCATCTGCTGATTACAAAATCATTCTCAGCCATTTTATAAAGTAATCCAAAACTGCAGGGGAGTTAATAACCTGGGGAGCATTCCTCAAAAATCACAGATATTAGTTAGTAGAAAAATATTTCAGATTCCTTGCCCTAGAGCGGGACAACTCAGTGTCAGACTATATTAACTCTCAGAATTTCCCAGTGGGATTAAGTCATAGTTGCCCACAGCAGAGATCTGCTCATTAACCAGCTGTATTGGCTTCCTTTTCTTTGCTCCATCTCAATCTCTCACTATCTTATCAGTGCTTCCAGGAGTGACTTCCCAAATCAACTGTGTACCCCCAAATAATTATCAGCTTCTGTGATAATTCAAACTAACACTCAAGATTTTTCCTATCAAGTTCAGTCAAGATTGCATTATATAATTTGTTGCACAAACCTGAAGTACTGCATAACCCATAGAACTTAAATTTATATGTTAGTGACTTCTTTCTCCCATGCATATCCTGCAAGTCTGCAACAAATATTGACATCTATGGACCCACATGATGTAATAGCTTCAATTTCCCTTTAGTTTTCCTTTAGAAGAATATCAAAAGGGCAATACATTATTTGGAAGTTAATAAAGCAGGTCTTAAGAGTGAGGTGGGAGGTACAAATGCCAGCTCTCATATAAAATACATTTATAATGGTTCCTGTTGCAATATCTTGCTTTTGGAAGCACCAGTCTCTTTTTTATATCCTTGCACTGTCTCTGTGAAATAAATTGTTTTAACTACTAAAATTTTAAACTTAACTTTAATATATGATATGCATGTTTAAATACTTTCTTTTCAAGAATTTTGGCTATTTCAAACACCTATCATTCTATATTAATCTAATAATATATTCATCAAGTTAAAAATAACAAAGGTAAGCCTATAAAGATTCTGATTGCAAGTGTATTACCCTTATGTAACAAATTCAGAGTAATGAAAATCTTTACTTTTAAAACTTCCTATCCAGCCTCATGCTACCTTTCTTCTTTTGTTCACATTGTGTTTTATGTTATTTAATGACATTCTTTGTATGTATCTACATTAGTTCTTGTAAAGTATTTTGGATTTGTTATTATTATATCCTTTGTCTCCCATTTTCTAACAGAAAGGTGTTTATATTAATCAATCTAAGCCATCACTCCCGTGATCCCTTCAAAATCACCAAAGAATTGATTTGATGCACAAAGAAATGTTAAAATTTTATTTCCAGTGTTACCACCTTTTGTATATATGCACAGTCCCAGTGATTATAGAAGAAAATTCTGGGGGTTAAAGGTACATATGCATTTTCTTTTGGTACATTCATTCCAGTTAAAAAATTCACCCTTATAAGCATATCTGCAGCCATCAACCATAAATAAGCTTGTATTCTGCAACATTATCAGTGAGTCAGCCAAAGAAAGGAATTTGAGCAATTTCAGGGAAGCATTTGATATCTGATTTTTTACTGTGAGCTGGAGTGTCCCTATAGAAAAACAAATGTCAGCTGCTGAAATGTCATGTTATTTTGGTTTTTTTGGTTATTTTGGTTATTTTGGTTTGCTGTCCAAACAGAGAGGACCATGATTAAAACAGGGAGTGATCAGGAGTTTAACAAGGTAAAGCAGGCCTCCTTAGGGTTTTTGTTGCCCTGTTTCCTTAACTGTTAGGAGGGGTCTGCTGATAAAGCAAGTAGCTTTCTAGAGACCAAGCTCAATGACTGCTGTGTTTCAGAGAACAGTCCTTGACTTGGGAATTGTAATAACCTTTCAGCCTTGAATGAGCATCTGAAAAAATTGTCCAAATTATGACCAAATGTGTCAGAGATCTGATGCTCAAGCAACTAAGGAAATGCTCCATCAGCTCTGTGGCTGCTTTGGAGATTGTTTAGAATTCAAATTCTTGCAATCTTCTACCTTGTCCCTTGAAAGACAAGGTTTTTTGAAAATCAAATCTCAAGAATTTTAAGGAGTCCCTTCCTCTCCACTGACAGCTTGAACCCTGCATTAAGCAAATAAGATGCATTATTTTATTTTACACACATTGAGCAGAGTGTTTTGTTTTTTATTTATTTTCTATTGTTTTAAGATTTTATTTTATTTATTTATCAATTTTTATTGTTCAAAATGTCTCCACTTTCCCACCACTACTTTTCCTCCCTCACCCTCCACCTCCCACCCTCAATCTATCCCCTTGCTTTGCCTTTGTCCATGGGCCCTTATACATGTTCTTTGATGACCTTTTCCCTTCTTCTCCCCATTATCCTCCTTCTCCCTTACCTCTGGTTACTGTCAGTTTGTTCTTTATTTCTATGTCTCTGGTTGTATTTTTAGTGTTTTATTGATTAGGTTCCACTTATAGATGAGATCATATGGTATTTGTCTTTCACCACCAGGCTTATTTCACTTAGCATAATGCTCTCCAGTTCCATCCATACTGTCATGAAAGGTAGGAGCTCCTTCTTTCTTTCTGCTGTGTAGTATTCCATTGTGTTAGTGTACCACAATTTTTTGATTCAATCATTTATTGATGGGCACTTAGGTTTCTTTCAGCACTCAGCTATTGTAAATTGTGCTGCTATGAACATTGAGGTACATAGGTTCTTTTGCATTAGTGCTTTGGGATTCCTAAGGAATAATCCCAGCAGTGGAATTGGTGGCTCAAAAGGCAGTTGCATTGTTAGTTTTATGAGAAAATGCCATACTGTTTTCCACAGTGTCTGCACCAGTCTGCAATCCCACAAACAATGTACTAGGGTTCCCTTTTCTCCCCAACTTTGTGAACACTTATTGTTTGTTGATTTGTTTATGGTGACTATTCTGACTGGGGTGTACTGGTATCTCACTATGGTTTTAATTTGAATCTCTCTGATGACTAGTGATGCTGAGCATTCTTTCATATGTCTCCAAATGGGACTTCATCAAAATAAAAAGCTGCTGCATGGCTAAAGAAAACATCAGCATAATGAAAAGGGGGCCAAGCATATGGGAAAATACATTTGTCAATGATATCTCGGACAAGGGTTGATCTACAAAATATATAAAGAACTATAATGACTGCATTCCAGGAAAAGAGACAACCCAATTAAAAAATGGGCAAAGGACTTGAACAGACACTTCTGTTTTTTGGTTTTAACTAACTTCATTCAAATATCATCTTTGTATACTTCATCTGAGGCCCAGGCCTGTGCCTGTCCCTTCCTCTCCTATCCTTCTCAGTCAGCATTTACTCTGGATATGGGTTTCCATCCCTGACTACACTATTTCTGCAAGCACCGCAGTCCTGCTCCCCTAGTTCTTAAAGGAGAATGTTAACACGGTGTCGTGCACCAAACTGTCTGCTTCTAAGAGATATTTTTTTGGACAGAGGAAGTGATACAATGGTTGCATAACCTTAGGATCTCTTGGCTTTTTAAATATATTTGAGCAGTCAAATGCAACTGATCTAGTGTAGAACATGAGGTTCAGGATTAGATCTTCATCTTCAAGGAAATTCAATGAAGGTTTCACTGAACTTAAAGCCACAAGTAATAGTTCGTTATCTTGAGGTTCTCAATGCCAATAATCCAAAAGGCACAGAAAAATTACTGTATTGGCAGGAATAATTAAATCTTATTTACATCAGGAGCCAGCATTGTTGATAGACAGCAGAAGTATGAAAAATATGCCCCAGCACAGAAACTAAGTGGCAAATATGTCATTAAAGCAATCCCAGCTTGACAAGCAAGGGTGAATGGACTCAGATCCCTTGATGATAAAGACAAACAGCACAGACCATTTGAAATGTTGGCTGAGGGTGTAAGTAATCGAAATGGGAGATAAAGAAAAGAGATGAATATGCTGACAGACAAATACAGCAATGCAGACTTGTCCCCATAATCCTTTCACCTTAAATCTGTTCTGAGACTGGCATAAACCTTCCCCTTT
The DNA here is from genome assembly GCF_004126475.2 of Phyllostomus discolor. Classification (NCBI taxonomy): domain Eukaryota; kingdom Metazoa; phylum Chordata; class Mammalia; order Chiroptera; family Phyllostomidae; genus Phyllostomus; species Phyllostomus discolor. The sequence goes on along the minus strand of NC_040904.2, from coordinate 29,274,261 downwards.
GGTGCAATTCTCTGATATATTAGACTTCATACAGGATACGGATGTATTTGCATTGTGATAGAGTACTTAATAGGAAATCTCTCATGCATTATTTAAGATACACTTGCCCTCACAAGTTTTTTATTTCAGCAGTGGACTCTATAACCAGTTCCATGGCCCATGTAGCAAGTTACTCTTGCTTCTGCCCTGAAGCTTTGCTGTTAATACTGAAGGGGGGACACTAAGAAGAACAGCTTATGCATTTCTAAAATAAGTGATGTTTTTGCCCACGAAGACAACTTGTGAACAATGGTGCATTTTTTCTTTCATTTTCTTGAGTGTCAGTCCTAAGGTGCATTTTATTTTACCCTTTGGGAGACTCTGTTAGAACGAACAAGCAGCCATTGGCCAAGTGCAATATGCATCTTTGCATTGGCTTTCCCCCCCTTCTTGCTTCATACATCTTCTTCACTCTCACTCTCGAAGTCCTGTCAAACTTGGCTTTCTTGGTAACTCAGGCTCCCACAGACTCCAGAACATGCTCAATGTGAGTAGTTTTTGAGGTGGTATTTTGTTCTTTAAACCATGAAAGAGAGCATTGGGGTGCTCATTGCCTAAGTCCATGTGATATACAAGAGTTTAGGTGGTTCTACAGCTTAGGGAATCTACTTCACATGCCAATCTTAAAACTAACATTTTCTTTACACTGTTTAGGGTGTCTATTGACCAATCTTCAACAATCACAACTTCTAACTCAACTTTCTAGTCAGCGGGCTGTGATACAGTTCCAGGCATTTGTTTCCTCTGTACTCTCATCTACAAGGATTCAATGTTCTCTAAGATCTGGCTACTTGCTCTTCTGCAATTCTTGGAAGCACTCAGAGATAAGTTAGCATAATTGCCATGAACATAGGCTTTAAATATTTAAGAACTCTTCAATCTCTTGGGATAATAAAGCCTTGGCTACTTTTATTCTTTCCTGAACAGCTTAATGTGAGGGGGGAAGACAGTGAATTTCTTACTTTGAAAATTCTGCAAAAAAAAATATTTATTTATTTTTAGTGAGGGGGAAAAGTACTAGACTTGGAAACCAGATATAATATTGACTTTTATATTTATTTCTTAATAATTATAGATCTTCATGCAGACCTAAGCCTTAGTTTACTCATCTTTAATTTGGAAATAATGTTTACAATGCGAAATTGCTGTGAGGATGACAACCAACATTTGAGATAACAATTTATTGAAAATTTATAAAAATATAGGAACTTTAGAATGTGGTGATTATATAATATTCATGTCAACATAGCATTGGCTATATCTAAACAATTTTTATCAAAGAACAAGTGGTATATGCTGAATGTGCAATGTGCAAACCACTGTAGAGAAAAAGGAAACATGTTTAAAACACATGGTGAGCATTTTTTGAGTGCCATCATTCTATGTAGTTTAAATAGATTATATTTTCTCCTTTATCTGTGATTTTTAAAATGTATTTGATGTAATATAATACCAGAGTCTATCTCTGACTCGTGTAAAATGACTAAAAATGAGGACCCACCTCTCACTGAACAAGGGTCAGAAAAAGAAGTGCTCTTGACAGAGTTAGGCTTGACTTTTCTATTCCTTGTGCAGATCATCTAAGTATCAAATACATTATCTCACATAACATTAATATGTAGTCTGATAATGTCAAAATAAAAAGAATAACATATACACATTCAAATAAAAAATAGAAATATTGTTCCTTGTGCAAAAATTATTTTTCCTATCTGGTTGGACTTTAACTTTTATCTTTAGATTTATTTACCTACAAAATAAGAATGAAAACATCTACCTTAGAAGGGTTGATTATGTTTTAAATAATTTCTCAAACTTTGAAATGTAATAAATATTTAAGGAATGTTTACTAAATAAATGTCTACTGAAATATTTAAACACTATAAACTGCTAAAAGGATATAAAGTACAGTTAACTTTGAAAATGTCTTGAATACATTACCCAGGATCAAAAAGTGTTTCAGTAGGATTCTTAAATAATTGGACAATGTAAAATGAACTTCACACATTACAATTTTTATTTCCACAGTTATTTCTCATCATGATATACTATATTTTCATTACATTTTATCAATAAAGAGTATACAGAAACAATATTAGTAAAAGGTATTCATCTCATTTCATTACTGCTCACTACTTGAATGTAGGTTTTCATCCTCTCATTTTCTTTAAAAGCTTTAAGGGAAATTGAAATATTCATGGATGAGAAATGAAGTGGACTGCACTCCTGAACTTCATGAAGGTGTCTAGAATTCCAGATGATTTGTGAACTGTGGGCAGCAAAGCTTGAAAGACATCTTTCTCCACCAATTAGGAAGGAAAGAATATGCCTTGTTTCTATTATCTGCATAATTAAATTTGACATTTATATACAATGTGCAAACCACTGTAGAGAAAAAGGAAACATGTTTAAAACATGTGGTGAGCATTTTTTGAGTGCCATCATTCCATGTAGTTTAAATAGATTATATTTTCTCCTTTATCTGTGATTTTTAAAAAGTCAAAGGTGTTCTATAAACCCAGAGAAATTGCACATTGCATAGGTACTCTAGAAGTTAAAAGAGGCTCCCCTCCCCTGAAAATTTATGTACTGTATTTGGGGACTTTTTCATAAATAATAAAAAATCATTTTTTAAAAGAAAGTTGTTTCAAACACAAATACATTCACCTTTTTTAATATTATGTTTCACTTTGAAAAAATCTTCAATTTGAAAATTTATCAAACTCAGAAAATAATGAAAATTAATACAGATAACTACCATAGACCCTTTATTTAGATGCACCAATTATTATTTTGCTCCATTTGTTTCTTATTTTCTGCTCTGCACACACATATACACATAATAATTTTCTTCTTATGAACATCTTGAGAATTGTTTGCCATACTCAAAGTTTTAGCAAAAAAACATTCTTTTTGCATGAAAATTTAATCTGTGATGAGCTCTCTAGTTCTGTCCCTCTGGGTTACCTGATAAGTATTGGAATGTCAACTGTGTTACTAAATCCTTATTGTAAAAAATGATGTCTAACTGGTAAATCTCATGAATACTTTGCTCAATGTGTTGACTATAATCACTGGCATATCATTTTCAGAGATGCTGCAAGCACTGTTGATGAAGTTGCCATTAGAGATATTGGGTCCTGTGGAGTCTGAGACTTTTAAAGCTAGATCAGCTTTTACACCCTCCTGATTTAGGTCATATCTCATAGCCTTTGAGATACTGGACTGCAGCAAGGATTTCTGGAAAGAGCAATTCTTGACAACCATTTCTCCCTTTACTGCAAATTGCAATTACCCTGTTGCTTATGAATAGTGTGACCTATGAGGGTCTTGTGACTCTGAATAATTAATTGAGTATAAGAAATGTCTCATGTTGTATATGAAGTTAAGGATCATGCCCCTTGATTGTTAAATTTTTCAGTGTATATTCCTTAAAAAGAAGGATATTATATTAAATTACCATAGTACATTTAACAAATTCAGAAAACTTTAAATTAACACAACAGTTTTTTTTATCTAATGTAAAGTCTATATTTTGATTTATTCTGTTGGACCATTAATGTCCTTTTTATAATTTCCCCTTGAGTACAAGATCCGGTTCAGAATCATACATTGCATTTGGTCATCTTCATTTTCCTTTAATCTGGAACAATCACTCAGTCTTTCTCAAAAATTGGTATTTTTAAAGAATGCAGTTATGTTATAGAATGTCCCTCAAGTTTGGATTGTCCAATACTTCCTCAGGGTTAGATTCAGGTTATATGCTCTCAGATAGAACATTTTAAAAGCAGTGTGTCTTTCCAAGGTGTCACATCTGGAAGCATGTGATATCACTCAGGTCTGCATTAATGATGTTAATACAGGTCATCTAGTCAAGTTATTGTCTTTAATCTCCAGTGTATGGTTAATGTTTTCCTTTTTTCTTTTTCAATTAATAAGCAATGTATAATAATGTACTATGGAACCATACAATACAAACACCTGTTATCCATGAAAATCTCAACCCATTGATTATTTTCCCAAATATACTATTACTATTTTATTATGATGTCTGTAAACTACTCTCTCTAAGCACCTCTTTCTCTCTCTCTCTTCTCATAGGCAGAAGTGTGTGAAGTGTGTTCCCCAATATTTATATGTTGTAGTCTTAGCCCCCAATGTGATTGTATTTAGAGATAATGTAGTGTCTTTAAAGAGGTAATTAAGGTTAAATAAGGTACTAAGGGTGGGATCTCAATCCAAAGGAAATACTATCTTTATAAGAACATAAAGGGACACGAGGAGCTTATAGTCACAGAGAAAAAGCCATGTGAGAACATATCAAGAAGGTGGTCATTTGCAAGGCAAAGAGAGGAGTCTCAGAAAAAAAAAAAAACACCTGCCTATATCTTGATTTTGGACGCCCAGCCTCTGGAACTGGGAGACAATAACATTTTCTTTTTAACCCACCCAACCTGTGGTATTTGGTTATGGAAGCCCTAGGAGACTAATACTCTCTTTATCTCCTCTGCCTATTTAATATCAATATCTCAATATTGACTTGTGAATTGCTCCTACATTCAAGGGTAATAGTTCATTACTACTGTCCTTTTTTAGTTTAAATTTACTAATTATAACTGCTACTTACTACTGCCCTTGTGTACTCTTGCTTTCGTTTAATTTACTATTGTTCTTGTTTAATTTGAAACTAAGATTGTTTAAGACTTGACATCCTGAAACCCAAAAAGGGAAAATTGAAAGAAAATTATACTTAGACACAGCTTAGTAAATACACTGAATATTAAATACACATAGAAAAAATATTTAAAGTGTTTAAAGGAAATAACTTCCAAAACAGAATTTTATAACTAATAAATGCATCCTATAAAAGTGAAGCAAACATAAATATAAATTCTTCATGAAAGTGGAATTGTTTTCTTGATTTTATTTTCTATTTGTTGTTGTTTTTGCTAGCAATTGAGAAATACTATTAATTTTATATACTAATTTTTCTTCTGCATAGTTTCTAAAGCTATTTATAAATTATGATTTTTTTTCTGGTTGTTGTTAGATTCTTTAGGATTGTCTTCATTTAGGATCACATCATCTGAGAATAAAGACAATTTCCATACTATAGTCTAATCTGGATGCCCTTAACTTTTTTCATCTTGCCTTAGTACAGGAACACTGCCTGGAATTAACACCACAAAACCTCCAGTGTGCCAGCAACATTTCCAATACAATATTAAGTAGAAATTATTAAGGTGTATGTACCTGCCTCATGTCTATTCTAGAGGATAGTGTTGCCAGATAAAAATAGAGAACCCTTAGTTAATCTTCTTTAATCTTCACCCAAAGATATGTGCATTGATTTTAGAGAGAGAGGAAGGGGAGAGAAACACACAGAGAGAGAAAAACTTCAAACACTGATGTGAGAGAGAAACATTAACTGGTTGACTTCTGTACTTGCCCTGACTAGGGATTGAAACTGCAACTTAGGTATGTGTCCTGAACAAGGATCAAACTTGCAGCCTTTTAGTGCAAAGGATGATGTTTCAACTGATGGAGCGACCTGGCTAGGGATCAGTTAAATTTTGATATATTCAATAAACTCTAAGTATTTTAGTATATATTACATACAATATTTAACATACTTACAAATAGTACATACTGATGCTAAAGCAGTTGTTTACTTAAGATTTAAAATTTGTTGTGTCCTGTGTTTTATCTGGCAATCCTATAAACATAAAACACTTAGTCTTTCTCGTTATATAACGTTTAATTATATTCACATTGTACATACTATTTTTCCCATTGAGGAATTTAACACTGCAAGTGTTTACCATAAATATCTATTGGATTTTGTCTCATAATTTTAATGTATCTATTGGAATGATCTCATGGCTTTTTAAAAATTCCATTAATAAGGTATATTGAACTAAGTAGTTTTTAGATTTTAAAGTAATCTTACACTTCTTGAGAAATTCCATTTGGGATGTGCATAATCCTTTTTGTATATTTATTAGTAGAGTTGCTTGCTAATATTTTGTTTAGGATTTTTGATAGTGAAGCAAAATATTTAGAGTGCAGATGGAAAAAACTAAGGCCAACCTACAATTCTGTATCCTATTATATTCACATTCAAGAGAAAATAAACACTTTCTAAGATAAGCAAAATATGTAGAGATTTTATTGCAACATATTGTCTTGCAATAAATGTTGAGTTTCTTTAAAGAAAAATAATATAGGTCAGAAACTCAGCTCTACATAAAGTGATAACATTAAAAACATATATAGAATAAACATAAAATGCTTTTTAAAATGTTCTTAGTTGATTTAACAGATATTTGTTCAAAAATAATAGCAAAGTTTTGAATTAAGTAGTCTATGTACACTTAAATACTACTAAGTGAATAAAGGCAATTTTAAAAGGCTACTACATGATTCCAACTATATGGCATCTGGAAGGGAAAATATATGAAGACAGTAAAAAATTCAGTAGTTGCCAGAATAAGAGAGTACTTGACAGAGCATAGAGAATTTTTTTAGAACAGTTAAAATACTCTGTATGATGTAATAACAATAGATACATATCATACATTTGTCAAAGGCCATAGAATGTACAATGCCGAGATTAAATTGTTATGTAAGCTATGAATTTGGGTGATTGTGATGTGTTAGTGCAGGTTCATCGAATGCAAAAAATGTATCACTGTGTTGGGGGAATGTCGATAAAAGCTTAATATCAATGAACTATATTTCATGCTAAAAAAACTAGAAAAAAGGGATCTAATTTATTCAAAATAAGCAGAATTATTTATGTTTAAAATAAACAGGGACACTAAAGATAAATCCAGAAGTATTTAAAGTTGGTGTCAGAAGAACCATAAGGGTTAGGTAACAGTGAGGTGGGCACCCCATAGTTGTCCAAGACCTGGAAGCCTTGCCTCAAGGACCACTGCCTGGCTGTGTTTGAGAATTGGCCCTGTCTGGAGGGCTGCTCCCACACCCCAGAACAGATGGCCGCGGCCAGCTGTACCCACTGTCCCACTGAGGACGAGCTGGGCTTGGCCCAGTGTTTCTTGTGCTTCAAGGAACTGGAAGGCCAGGAGTTGGATGACGACCCCCTGGAGGAGCACCTGATTGTGCTTTTCTGTCTCCCAGAAAGCCCTGTGGGAATTAACCCTCCGGGAATTTTTGAAACTGGACAAAGAAAGGGCCAAGAACAAAATTGGAAAGGAAGCAGTAAGCGGAAGGAATTTGAGGAAACTGCAAAGCAAGCCTGCTGTGCCATTGAGCTGCTGGGAGCCTGGAAGTGACACCCCAGGCTCCACACTCGACCATGGCCCAGGCATGGTCCCAGGGATGCCCCAGCTTTGCTCTGGGGCCGGTGCCTGAGGCAAGGAAGACATCACAATTTTGAAATGACAATACTTAAACAAATTTCTTTTTCTCTTGGGGGTGGGGCCACGGGCTACTTCTGTCTTTGCCTCTGGTGTTGTCGAGTATAGTGACTGATTCTTTTTTCTCTGGTACTTTTGCTTTATTGATCCTGGTCCTGGCCAGGGTGGAAAGGTGAGAAGTTTGGTTACGTGGGCAGAGCCCTTCCATGGCAGTGTGTAGGTTCCTATCGATGGCCTTGGAGCTGAGATATGAATGGGAATGGAATCATAGGTCCATTGCTGCTGGACAAATACAAAATTAAGGATGCCATTTAAAATTTCATTTGCACATTCTAAAAAAAGAATAATAAAAAATTTAGTGAAATAAAAATACAGAATTTCAGAAAAGATTAGTATATTTAGAAACCTTTCAAGAATAATCAAGAAAAAAGGCAGAAGACCCATATTATCAATACTTGGAATTAGAGAAATTAAATTACTTCAGATTCAACAGAAATAAATATGATAACAAGGATATAATATAGACATCCCATGTCAATAAATTCAACTTCAATAAAAAAACATATTCTTTGAAAAACAATGCTGTTAAAGCTCAATAACAAATAAATGTGTCACATAATTAAACAATGAACAAAACATTTGAACAACTATCCAAAAAGATGCACAATAAATATTATGGACATGCATGTAGATACCCATTCCACCTAGTGTGACATTCCTTCTGTCTTGCTGCCTGAGTATCGAGTCTTTGCTTCTTGCCCACTCCTGGACTTCCCTTTGTCACAAATGACAGCATTTCCTCTTTTCTTATGGCTGAGTACATTCAGACAACAGTATGGTGGTTCCCAGAAGGAAGGGGGTTGGAGAGATAGTAAAGAGTAAAGGGGGCCAAATAATGTGGTGACAGAATATGATTTGACTTTGGGTGGTGGGCACACAATACAATATACAGATCATGTATCATAGAAATGCACACATGTAACCTACATAATCTTATTAGCCAATGTCTGCTCTATGAATTTAATTTTAAAATGAATAAAGCTGATGTTAAAAATGGGTCAAAAGAATATTATTTTGTTTGCCCTGTTGGGTTTCACATCCTTAAGTTTGGAAAAAACAATAAATATTACCCAGAATATGATAAGTAGATCAATTCTGAGTAATTTTTACTTATATTCCATAAAGAAAAAATAATAAATGCCCAATTATGCAAATATACAGTGTAATTTTAAGAATTCATCTTTATTTCTTCAAATTTAAAGACAATGATCTCCTAGAGTAGACAGAATATAAATTCCCTGTGGAAATGATGTGACAAAGAAGTAGATTTTTTAGTCTGAATTTCCTTTAGGCATTATTTTCTTAATTTAAACTTGGAATAATGAAGGATGATTTGCAAATTGATTATGTAGGTTTCTTGCTTTAACATGAGCATTTTGAAAATTCCAAGTGACACCTGCACAGTCAGCACAAGTTTCAATAAATACTGTGGTGTGCAGAACATCTGAATAACCCATTTATTTAAACCTGCAAAAGGAAAAAGGCTAGGCACAGGAATAGATGATACACAAATAATGTCTCGAAAGCAAATGCCCTTGGTGATTTATAATGATGAGATTAGAAATTATCACAGATAATTAAACTGTATATAGAGCTTGTCAAATTTATACAATAAATAGTACTTATTATTGGATCTGTTATTTTATGAATTTTTGTAACATAAAAGGGAAGGAGTTAATCTTTTAGAAAACGTGCACTAACATCATCTGATCCACCTATGTGGAGGCTACTGTAAATAACCTTCAGAAAATGTCTTACAATAGAAATGTCTCACAATAGTTTACAATAATAACGTTTACAATAAGAAATAGTATATACATTTCATGATTAACAGATTTTTAAAAATTCATTTTCTCTTCAGAAAGCATGTGACTGAATTAATGTAAGGGTTTTTTTGGAGGCATTTTTAGACAAAATAGAAACTTCAAAGAGTTGGGGATTAGGCTAGTGATAATAGTCTAATTAAAAGTATATGAATCAAGATATGAAAAAAAGCATTATAATGTATATTATAATCCTAGGGAATTCATAAATATTGTGTAAACAGAAATCTTCTCTCTCTTAATCCCCCTCATTGCAAAGCTAGGATGTGTTTTAGGGGTGTCCACCATAAGTGAATTTCCTTACCATGAAAGTATCATAAGGAGCACTCTTAAGGTATCTGCCTTGAAGGTACAAATTAAAGCCTTCTGTCTTAGAAATTAAACAGGGGTAGTTAAGTTTTCATTTGATGCTTAATTGTCCTGAAACCCTGGATCACCAAAGCAAAGTAAGGATATATGAAAAGAAAAACCAGGAGTCATATGGATAAATCAATTCCAGGAACATATTTAGTAGGTAGTTGCTATTTGCTGCACTGAACTGAACTGTAAGGAAATTAATGTCAATGATTCCTGGTAGTCAAAGGGAATGTGAACTGAAAGGAGGAAGCACTAGTCACCTTTAAAGAATCATTTAACAAAACGGTGAAGACCAAAGCCATGAAAAACAGTTTCAAAGTAAATAGATAATGGGTAAGTCCAGTCAACAAACCTCAATGATTCATACTATGATAGCCAAATTAAAAAAAAAAAATCTGAAAATCATTTGGGAGATGAATAGAAAAAGATAACATGCTAAGGAAGAAAATCAAGAAATCAAAAGCAATAAAATGTATTCTTCATGAAAAAAGTGAGGGAAAATCCTTCCTATCAGAAGAAAAATGCAAAGAAATTGGAAAGGAAAATACTGGAGAGAACAAACTTAAAGTCTCTGATTCCCTAAATATAGTCAAAGAGTTGTCAACTGCATAGTACAAAGGGTCAGACTTTTGGAAAGCAGAAAATGAGTTAAATAAGTTTTTGAAAATATGAGCAAGCCATTATAAATCAGGGCTGAATTTACTGAGCTGTGAATTAAGCATTGCCAATTTTGGTTTTACCTCAGCATAATTTAAGGACGGATGTTTTTAGGTAAGTCCTTAACTCTCATTAGCAACCCATCCAGTTTATATGTTAATGGACTTTGATCAATTGTAATCACTATCAGCATATTCAACTTATATTTACTGGACTCCCTCAACACACTCACAACTGTAGTTTGAAATATATACAGACCTGAATACTGAATTTTAGATTAGAAAGATGACACACTGTCCAACCTTTAGTGTATCAGAGTGGGCATTCAATAGAGCAGTACAGTAAGTCTTGTGATTCAAATAGCGTGAGAGCTTGATGTAACAACTTAGTAAAATAAGGCAAGATCACCCTGGGTCAATTTTTAAAGAAAGTCACACAAGACCTATGAATTTCCTAATAAAAAGGAATTACCTCCGAACATTTCTTTAACAGTTGAATGCTACAATAGTGTAATGTTAAGCAAAAGGTAAAAAAAGTCAAAAAAATTAACCTTGTAAAATGAAAAAATATTTTTAAGGGGGCATTGTAGTGTGGCAACTCTAATGCTTTAGAATTAAATTTAAATGGGCTTATAAAATGGGAGCATGATCTAGGCAGAAAAGCATGGAGGGTTAATGGATGCAGCAATCTACAGTAAAAGCTGAGATCCTGCAAAAGAAGCTTAGCAGTGGTACATAGAGAACCTCAGAGACTGTGATCCACATATTCAGAGGACAGATGCTGAAATAATCCAGGCAGAAAAAGGCAAATGTCATATGATCTTTCATATGTAGAATGTAATGAACAAAATAAACTGACAAAAGAGAAACAGAGGCATGGATACATGGAAGAGACTGACAGCTGTCAGGAGGGAGGGAGATTGGGGGCCTGGATGAAAGAAGATGAAGGATGAACCAAATATACACATATGTGTGTGTACATGTGTGTTTATATATATATATGAAACACATAGACATAGACAGCAAATATGCATATATACAAAAATATGTGTGTATATAAGAATACATTTATAAAACATATAATGTGTTTATATATCTTCATAATGTTGAGAAATTACTTTTATTGCACAATGGATATTGTAAATGTAATGATATAGAAGCTCAATTATATTCCTTTGAAAGATGTTAATGTAGTTTATGTTTGTTTTTTCTGTTTTAGCAAGCATTTAGGTTGTTGGATTCAAACTGCAACCTTGTCTTTTGGGCAACAACTAAAATAATTGTAGTTCGGTTTTTTGTTTGTTTGTTTTTAAATCCTTTACTAGGCTGATACATTTATTCTATTTGTCATCCAGAGGCCTGAGCTGAGTTTCTACAGAGAACTCGTAGTTCCCTCATTTTGTCTCTCTCTTTTTGGGTTTTTCCCTTTTTTAAAAAATTAAATGTATTGAGGTAATATTGGTTAAGAAAAAAGTGCAGGTTTCAATCGTACAATTCTATGATACATCATCAGTATATTGCATTGTGTGCCCACCTCCCAAAGTCAAATCTTCTTTTGTCACCATTATTTGATCCCTTTTACCCTTGACTAACCTCCCACCCCTTCCCTCTGGTAACCTCCCTACTGTTGTCTGTGTCCATCAGTTATTTTTGTTTGTTTTTCTTGTTAGTTCATTTGTTGCATTCAGTCTTATATCCCTCATTGTTCATTGTTCTTGACTTCTTCTGTCTGACTTATTTCACTTAGCATGATATTCTCAAGATCCACTGATGTTGCTATGAAAGGCATTATTTCATCTCTTCTAATAGAATAAGGCTCCTAGTCTGTTCTTTGTCTCTTTGTACACATCTCTGGAGTGGACTTTCTCCTGCAGGATAGTCAGGGTTTAAACAACAACAACAACAAAAACACAAGAACAAATTGTTGTCTAAGAGAAGTAGAGAACAAGAAGCTTTGATAGTAATAAGGTCTTTTCTAGTGCAAAGTATATGCAGTTCCATACTTTTTGATAAAGTTAGGAACCTCATCAGTCTGTCAAATAGTTTCATAGTGGATGTATATAAATCCTTTCAACTGTTACAGAATGTTGGAAGAAACAGACTTTAAGAAATATTTGGTAATTCGAGAAGGGATACTATGCAACAGATTATTTTATAATTCCAAATGAAAACACAACAAATTTTCCCATTTGAAAATACTATAAAAATTTTGTTGTTGTTACTGAATCATTAAGATACATCTATTACTGAATGCTTCCATTCATTACTTGCTGTGTTAGGAAAACTCTGCAGGAAAGGATTAAACTTGACCAAAGAAGTTAACCCTTTGCCCTTGGGTTCTAGGAGGTAATTTCAAAGCCCTTGGAATGTCCTCCCTGATAGTAGTGTCTGTTTACCTGGCAACTTCTGCCTGTGCCAGGTAATCTATGCTAACCATTTGGTTTTTGGTGGGGGACTTTGGACCAATCACTCAGACTCAGCTCAACCTCTGCAAGGGTCAGAGATTAAGTCAGTCATATGAGCAGTCAACCAGGTCTACATGAATGAGCCCCAATAAAAATTCTGTACCCTAAGGCTCAGATGAGCTTGACAATATTGCACACATATTGTCGTACATCTGTGCTGGGAGAAGTAGATGCTGTCTGTAGTACTTCAGTGGGAGAGAACCACGGGAAACTCTGCAACTGTTGTCTCCTAAACTCTACCTTACCAATCCTTTTCTCTGTTGATTTTAATCTGCATTCTTTCACTATAATTCCATAGTGAAATGGAATTATATGGGATTCTATGAAGAAAACAGATTCTCTGCATTCTGTGAGCTCTTCCAGCAAATTACTGGATGTGCAAGGGGTCTCAGGGACCCTGAGACTTTCAGTTTGTGTCTGAAGTGAAGGCGGTCTTGAGATTCTCAAACTCTGTACCACCAGAGATCATTTTCCTTCTTAACTGTACCAAATCATGAATTAAATACATTTGCTGGGAGCAAGTATTGCCTTACCCCTTCTGGGGGTCAGGGTGGATTGGGGAGAAAGAAAAGAGCTGCTTGACTTCTGTCAACTTCAATTTTTTTATCTATGTAATAAGAATATAAATGTCTATCACACACACGGAAATATCTGTGATAATTAAGATTTTATAAATATGCAAAGGCACTATCAAATAAATCCGACATGTAGTATGGATGTAGTAAGTGCTAGACTCTTCCTCTTCTTTTTAACTAAAATGGTATATACAATAATCATTTGTTGAACTGCATAATCAACCTACTTTAGTTCATACAAAAAAGAAAATAGTTTTTCTTCTAAAATTATTTAGTTGTATTTATTTCACCTAAAGTGTTTTCTGCCATTTAAATTAAAAATCAGTGTGTAGGTGTGCTTGTGTGTCTATATGAAATTATACAGAAATATAACTAAAACACTTTGGAGGTTATGATATTCTATGTCCACAATTTTATGGTGATTCTTTTTTTTTGCTTTTTATTTTTATTTTTTAAAACATTTTTTAAATTTTTTTATTGTGGTGATGCTATATATATGCATAATAACATTCTGTTGATTTTTCTTTTGAAAGGCTTTGAAGCTATGCAAAGAAAAAAATATATATATATGAATGAGAGTGTGTGCAGTGCTGAAACCTGCCATGATTGTGCTGGGAGTTATTTACAGAAGATCTATTTCTCCTGTTGGGAGTATACAACACAAGTTTTTCTTATTGTTCTGGACATCTCACCCACTAAACCATTCGTTTTCTCAGAGGACAGAAGTAAATAGCACAATTTGTTCTCAAAGACGACTAGCTGTTTCTGAAATGTGAGGAAGCTCATAGTAAATGGGCTGAGTGTTAGAAATAAATAAGAAAAATGGGGCAGCAGAAATAAATCTTTTATGATGCTTTCTCTCATTCATTATATGGAAGCAGCCTTTTGCCACAGCTACAGGTGACAAGAAACAAAGAGATTGCTAGTTTGAAATATTCCTTAGAAAACAACTTTAGCATCAAAGTAATATCATCAGCTCAAAAGAAACTTACATAAACCTTTTTTCAAAAGTGCAAACTAAAAATTGATTTACAGGAACAATGTTTTATTTACTTATAATTTAGGGAATGTTATTTTATTATTTTTAAATTTAATTTGTATGATTTTTTTATAATAAGTGTTATATACTTCAGACATCAGAGATAAAGGAAAGAAGTATTGGGACTCCCAAAAATGTAGTTATAGTTTTCTCCAGCTGATTGTGACCACTTATAAATTATAGCTTTAGTACCTGATATACAACACATAGTTTTATTATTATTTTTCAAGGAAATACTTTCTTCTCACCCAAAATAATTGGAACTCCCTGTTGAATAATACAAAATAAGGCAAACAATAGCCACAACAACATGAGAGAGAGGGATGGAATTCGGGTAGGCCTGCATTTACTTAAGCTAAAGAGATTGTGGGAAATTATATTTTCCAAACATGGCCACCTCCAGATGTATTTCATCTATTATACTCTGGTAATGTGAAGTCTAATTCCTCTCCTGTTGAATGTGGGTTAGTCTTAGTGACTTACTCTACTAAATAAAACACAGAAGTGACACTTTATGGTGTCTGAGGATTGCCCCTACATAATAATACATCTCCCGCATGGTTATCTTTCTTTCGTGAGGCTCACCATTGAATCTCAGCCACTGAGCTGTGAAGCAGCCATGCTGGGCTTTCTGGTGGCAACTGCACGTGATTAACAACTTCAAGTCCCAGACTCGTGAGTGAGTGAGCCATTGATGATTCCAGCCTTGTCTCTGAGCCTCTCGTGCCAAGTGGAACAGAAATGATTTGTCTCCACTCAGGCCTGTCCACATTGCAGATTCTTGAACAAAATACATATTATCATTGTTTTAAGCCATTAAATCTTGGAATAAAAATATCAAATAATAGATAACAGAAAGACTCAATTTCAGACAAAAAGTTTTGAGACAAAATTAGTCTTGTAAAGCTGTTCAAATAGTAAAGGAAATATAATTGGAGTGGAAACACTGCAAATTATGATTATCTCTGTTCACTTTTAGTCATGATCTTTGTACACATTTGGACATAATCAGTATTAAGTTTAAAAGCCTGATTAAACAATGAAAACATAAGTAACTGAAGATAAAATAGTCACATTTTGAAAATTATTAGGAAACCAGTATTTTAAAATAAATATTACATAATTCTAGTATCGGTTTATACCTAAAGTCATGTAACAAATATACTTTTATGTATCAGTTGGAAGATTACTTTGTTTTAATAACTTGCTTTGAAACAAGTATCACACCTAATTGCTTTGTGTTCTTGAGAATGCGGGTTACATTATTTTCTGTTCTTCATCACAATCACAGCATTTACTCTAAAGTGAAGACCCGCCTCATTGCAGAAGTAATTTCAAATATGTAAATGTCTCATCTGTTTTACATAAATATGTTTATCCTAATGTTATGTTATGCATACAAGACACTATGACAGTGTTTTCAAGTTTTTTATATTTATACTAAGGTAAAAAGAATTTTATTTTATTAAATCAGGTAACCTTGATTTTACTTTTCTATAATCATGGCATGAGTCCCTTACATAAAATTGAAAAACAATATACATAGATGTTATAGGAAGTGTGTCCTATTTAATGGAAATAAACCTTCTCCCTTTTCTCATTTATTTGCAGGCTAACACTTTTTTGTCACTACTTTTTGGTTTATTTATTTTGTAATATTAATAAGCTAGAGTTGAACAGCTAATACTTTTACTAAACTTATTTTAGCCTTGTGAGTTAAGGAATAAAGAGAGAATCAGTTTGGTACATTGCATAGTAAATCTTATGCAAGGTTAATATTTCATAATAAAGGAGACTCAAAACTGTACACTCCAACTCAGGCCAGAAAACCAATATAAAATTTGCCCCTGCATTCAGAGAAGGGTACACCATAGTGCCAGCAATGGGAAGGGGCTGCTTATGGGTCAAGGTATAATACCGAAAAGTATATTTCTTATTCCTTTCCAATTCAAGAAGGTTCATTTGTAAGCCATTCTAGTTATAAGTAAATAGTTTTCATTATATTTATTCTACCTCAAGCAAAATGAACAAATTCAGAAATTTTTACTTATATAGTTTTTTTAAGGCCCCTTGGTACAAATAACTAGAACACACTAATGCTATAATTTGTCTCAAATTCATGTAAGACCTTCCAGTGAGCTCAAAATACTTTAATTTCCCCTTGATTATCTTCAGATATTCCTGAGAAATAAGTAAAAGTCATTACTGTACCCTATTTCAAAGAAAGAAGAAGGAAATAAAAAATTAAAAGGAATCTCTGGAAGGCACATTATGATAAAGCTGTAGAACACAGAGATTTGTTAAGAGAATCATGTGTTAATGGCTTATTAAGAGTGAATTGCTCATTTTTCAATCCTAAATTTTTTCCTGTCTCCCTTTTTCTCCTTTCCATTCATAGATGTTAAATGAATAGCTACTGTGTCGGCTCTGGGAATATCAAGGTTGTTTATCCATGATTTATGTTTTCAGAGTGATCACTGTATTTTTGGCAAGAAGAAATTCATCAACAGTAAATTAAATTGTATACTAATAGGTATAAATAAGTGGTGTGGGAGCTTGTAGAACAGACTGCCTAACTCTGCAAGGGCCTGGAAGAGGAACAAGAGGCAGAGAAGTGGGAAAGAGAGAATAGAAGTCATGAATAGACATCACGTTGATTCTCAGTATTTACTGATTCCATGTTTGCAAATTTCCCTCCTCACTAAAATGTATTCATAATCCCCAAATCAACACTCATAATGATTCTTTGGTCATTTAAGAATGTGTACAGAGGCCTGGCCAGCATCACTCAGTTGCTTTGGTATCCTCTGAAAGGTGGAAGTTCTCAGGTTTGGTTCTCTGTCAAGACACTTGCCTGGGTTATGGGCCTGGTCCCCACGTTGAGGTGCATATGAAAGGCAAGTTATCAATGTTTCTCTCCCTCTCTTTATTCCTCCTTTTCCCTCTCTGTAAAACTAAAGAAAGCATTTTTTAGAAAGAATATGCACAGAGTGACACAAAATTTTGAGATACCTAACACACATGTTCTGAACAAAAGTCAAACAAGATTATACCCTATCTTCTTATTTCAGCTCTTATACTGTAAACTGGTTCCTGTTTCATGGTAATTAGAGCCACATTTTTCACATTTTTATGCTCTGTTGGTTATTTCACTGTTAAAAATGCCCCCCCCCCCATCATAGTGTCAAAGTGTGTTCTAGTGTACCTAAGCACTAGAAGGCTGTGAAGTGCTTTTTGGAGAAAATACATAAGCTAGATAAACTTCACTAAAGCCATGAGTGATAGTCTTATTGACTCTAAGTCAATAAAGTACCTTCACTGAAAGTTAAAGAAAGCATCTTTAAACAGAAAGATACATAAAACAATGTTATGTATTGATCAAAGGACAAAAATGTGGCCAGAACTTCACAAAAATCTAATCCTGATTTTCCCCAGAAGCAATGATTCAGTATTCACTAATTTAGTGTTTGCAGAGACATTATAGAATACAACAATCCACTATTTGTTGAAACCCAGACAATGTATAGAGAAGAAATGAAAAGCATTCTCACTAAAGGCAATGGTCTCTACAGATCTATTGAGTGTGAGAGAGTCATTTATGTTCTAGAAAATGCAGAACACCACTTGGTTATTTTCTGTTGGTCTGGGTCAGATCTCTCTCTTATAAAGATCTCATAGTTCCTCCTTTAACAATGATTTTCAAATTACAATCAGTTATTTCTATGTAGTGTACCATGTTTTATTTGTTATGATACTCTTAGGATGTGGCACAATGAATTAGACAAAAATTCCACCTCCCAGGCAAAGATAGCCATCTATGGGCTCAACATAAGAGAGATAAATCTTCTACATTCCACAGTAACTGGCCCAGTCAAATCTTAGTCTAATGGGAAAACTGAACATGAGATACTCAAAGAGGGAGTGATAAAAATAGGGACAAAGTAAGAGACTCTGACAATAGAGAGAAGCAAAGTCATGATCATGGGGAAATCAAAGGAGTAGGGAATAAAATTACCATTTCTTAGAGGACAACAAAGGACCAATTCACCAAAGCTGCTATAGGGTCACTAGGATTGCTCAACTTGTTCCTGGTTTCTGTAAGGTTGAACTATGGAATGTTGACATGGCTTTATATATTACATACACACTCACACACACATATATTTGTTTTTGCTATCACAGAAAAACCTTAAATCAATGGTCAATTACATTTTATTCCTGCCTACACTGGCTCAGCCAGTCTCAGCTACAGGCTGCAGGTCAACCTCATATTTGTTCCCGTCTCTAATTCCAGGACCCAGTCTGAAGGCTCACTGGTTACCGGGGGCATGGTTTTCTCAGATAGACAAAAAGAGCCCAGGAATTCAAGCTTAAATACAAAGCATCTGTAATAGTTAGCATGACTAAGGCTGGTATTCCAGGTATTCAATTTGTAGGAAAAGAATCTGAGAGTATTATATAGTTTCCTAGGAGCTAAAAATGAAATTTTTAATTTATCAAATACCAGCAGACATTTATGTTAAATTAAGGTAATCACAATATATATTAACATATAGTGTATTATATAAATAGTATTTAAAAATTGCCATCAATGTTTTTAAAGTCTAAAATACCTTTAAAGGTTTAAGTATTTTATCTTCCATAATAAAAATGCCATATTACATGAGAGTTAAATATTAACTGAAACATTGCAATGTGTGTCACCCAAAATTCGGAAAATGATGACTATATGTGTAAAGATTCAGAAGGCAGTAGATTTTAACACTGTGAGTCATTTGGACTTGCTAAAACTCAAACATACATAACCTTGTCCTGCCTTATGACCGTTTTACTTGGCATCCACTCCACAAGGAATTTTCTCTACACAGATATCAGCATGGTTCTATTCCTCACTTTATGCAGATCTCTGTTTGCTGTTATTTTTTAAAGGATTTTCTCTAACCACCCTAATTAAAATAGTGCAATATTAGAGCTCTGTCATTTTTCTTGCAATGATGTTTACCATAAATACTGCATCATATACATATTTGACTTTTCCCTAATTGAATGGAAACTTCATGAGGTAAGGGGATGCATCCATTTTATTCACTGAATGATTAGCAGTGCTTAGAATAATTCTTGGTACATAACACTCAGAAAATACAAGTTGAATAAATTAATTATTCCTTTGACTGTTATACAGATAATGATAAATTCATATTGCAAATTAGAAGTCAAGAGAATTGGAATAGGTATGGCAATTTACATTTCAATTTCATCTGTGGTGTCTACTCATCTTATCATCTCGACACTAGTCCCATAAGTGAGCCTTTCTCCTGAATTACTTTTCTGCCAAGGGCTATCTTAATGTAAATTAATCTAATGAAATTTAAATTGTGAAATATTTGTTCTCAATGAATGTGTTGTCTAAGAATAATGAATATATTGTAGGTATATTTAAATGAGCATATAAACAAATCTGGGAAATTGTTTTTCTGTAATTGTTACTAAAGTGTATGAGGTCTGTCTGGAAAAAGTCCATCCATTATTAATATAGCAAGTATGGTTTGGGTGACATCAGTGTAACTGGGCAGCCAAGGAGAGCAGACTGGTACATGCATGCAAAAACAATGATGACTTCACTGTACTAGTCAATGGGGGCAGTACATACCATTGAGTGAGCACGTGTATTATGTGGCTGTCTTATTCAAAATGACTGAGCAAACAGAGCAAAGAATCTGCATCAAATTTTCTGTTAAGCTTGAACATTCCTCTGTGGAAACTATTTTCATGATTCAGAAAGCTTTTGGCAGAAGACTTTCAAAGAAGATGCAATGAGTGCAGCACAAATAAAAGGCACAAACACTTTAGAGATAGCCGAGAATCTCTTGAAGGTGATCTGCATTCTGGAATGCTGGCAACAAGCACAACACCTGAGAATGCTGAACGTGTACAGGTTGCAAACAACTGACAGTGTGAGAACTAGAAGCTGATCTGGGGATTCCAAAAACTACTGAGATTTGATGCAAAATCTTGGCATGAAACCAAGTGGTTAAATTTGTTCTGCGACTTCTGCTACCAGAGCAGAAGGAACATCGTGCTGCACATTGTGCAGTTGCTAATGATGCTGGAGAAATCTGTGAGGTCCCAAGGTGCCTACATTGAAGGAGACTGAGGCATCATTGTCTTGTGTACAATGTTTCTTGTATCTTCTTCAATAAATGCCTCTATTTTTTCATAGTATGTGGTTGGATACCTCCTACACAGACCTTGTATGTATTAAAACCTAAGATATTTCCATTTAAAAAGGATTAAAATAAGTATTCTTTTAATTGTATTGTGACTTTTAATTTTTTTAATTTAATTTTAGGTTATATATGTATATACATCACTTCATATTGTATATATAATGTATATAATATAAATATATTATATAGATACAACTATTTCACCAATAAACAGCAGTTAAATATCAAAGTCCTACCCTTATAAAACTTAAATATTCCCATTTAACAAATGTATTGTTAGGCTGGGATTTTGAAGATGAGTGATAATTTTACTTAATATAATATATACTAACATAAATTATTACACAAAATGATAGTAATTTATAGTATTAGGTCTTTGCACAAAGATTATAAATTAGAAAATAAAGTGTATACTAAAAATTACTATGAAATCTATTTGTGCATGTGTCTATGCATTTAGCATATACAGCCGAAGAGGCTCTCCTCTCCCATCATAGTATTAATAAAATCAAGAAAAATGAAAAATATGCACAGTTTTCAGAGTTAAGTTTAAGAATGAGCTTTGCCACTTATAATTCTTCTGTTATTAGTAAAGATTTGTATCAATACATGTATCTATCAAGAAGGAAAAGCTGTATTTTTAATAATACAGGGTGGGGCCAAAGTAAGTTTACAGTTTTTCATATGGACAATAATATAATAATTAATAAATGTTAATGCAAGAATAAATCCTGTGTTTTTCATACTCACTACTGTAAACCGCATAGTACTAAAGGTATAAGAACATCTAAAAGGAAACAAAGGCATCATTATCTACAATTAGGAAAACCATGTCTATCATTCTGTAGGGCAGATGAGTGCTTTGTGTACTGTTTTGTCTCCAAACAGGTTTTTTGCTTTCACTTTGAAAAATTAAAAAGTCCATTAAGAAAAGTTTTTCACCAAATAAAATGTTTTCTACCAAAGTAATAGCCTCTCCTCTCCTGGTCACAAGAAGTTTGCCAGGAGCTCTGGATGCTACATCCCTTAATACTAACTTCCAGTGGGAAAGGATTCTCTCCATCTCCAGCTATCTATTAATGAATAATAAATTAAATGTCTAGAGCCAATCACTATTGCTATTATGAAGAAATATACTTTAAATGAAAGTTGTGATTAACATAAGCTCTCCCAGAGCTTTTCAGGATAGGCTTTTCCAAAGCACTTCTCAGGAACGAAGAGCAAGTCCATGGATTAATATGACAGAAAATATATTTTCTTTATATAGGGAGACTTTCACTTTTAAATTCACAATACATTTATTTTTAAATATGTGTATGCATTAAACATTTGCACTGAAAGCATAAAAAGAAAGAAAAAAAGTATACAAAACAATAATAGTATACATTCCTTAGACCAGAAAATTAAATTTGATGGCTTGCTTCCTAACGGGTTTACAGTTTAAATCTTATTTCTCAAACAATTCTTCTTTTCCTAGATGGTGGATTTTTAATATAATTAAGCTAATGGAGACTTGTTTAGAAGAATGTTGCTTATTATTATTAAAATCAGTGATCCAAGAACTAAGTTGTAGTTTTATGCTTTTTTTAATCAGTCAATATATTTTACTAAGGAGAAAAACAGAACCACAAAAACAATCATTTTATAAATAAATCATTTGAGTTTCACAATTCAGAGTGATTAGCAAAATCTGAGGAACATGAGATAGCTCAAAGTAATTTTTTATGCTTTTGTCTAAATATTTGTACTACTTTATTTTACTGGAACTATGATTTTGTCAACTGTATGTCAATGTAACTTTGTTTTACTGAGAAAAAGCTGTCATTTTTTTAGAATAACAAAATGACATTAAGTATATTCTTGACTCAGAGATGTCAAATTATGAAAAACCTGAGTGACAGAATGGAAGAAATACAATTTTATCAATCTTCGGAGAAGCTATGCCAAAATATTATACAAAGAGACAAATGCTCTCCCCTACCAATTAAAAAAAAAAAAAAAAAAAAAAAAAACATGAGCAACTCATTGTCAGAACTTGTCTTAAACAAGAACTATTCTTTACTGACTAAATTTTTTGAAATACGCAAGTTTGGAACATGGTTAATAGTTTTCAACTGGAAGTCAAGACATTTCAAGTAAACTGATATTGTTATGATGTGATCATTTTAAGAGAATATTTACTTTTATTCTTTAATCTTGTTATATTTCTATCTATGCTTGCACTGCAAACTAGATGGTGAGGATAATTTAAAAAATAGTCAATCTTGAACAATGATAAAGGTCATATTTAGTGGTAGAGTATTAGGACATAAAAGAATCAAAGAAATTAACATCCAAATACTTAACACAGCTTTTATGAAAATGAAAAAGAGAAGTTGATTCACTTTCAAAATAAACATTATAATATGAGCATTTTAGTTTGCTTATTGCTTTTTTTCTCTAGGGTTGTGCAGTCTTGATGACATGCTCTTCAGATCAAACATCAATTTATTTCGGCATACTATTTTTGCTCTACTTGTTTTTGTTTAAGTAGTGATTGTCTAACCAAAATAATTTGCATAAATCTGAGTGTCCCTTGACAAACATGATGGAAATGGTTGATTACACCACAAAAAGCATATCATTTGTCAGAAACTCTTCTAAGGCTAGTTAACAATCGTACAATAATCCTCTAGTAGAAGTACTTTAAAATTGTTGCTGTTAGATGACTACGACAAAATCAGAAATTTAAATAACATCCACTTTGCTAATTGCAGCACTGATATAATAACCCAAATGTCTAATCAAACTGATAGAACTGGTTAGAGGAAGGAGCTGGTAGAGAGGTGAAGGCCACCCCAAAATATGCCTTTTGGGATATTGCTTATTTTAAGCTAGTAATTAAAGGACAAGGCTCAGAAAGAACTTTTGACTCCTTTATCTGCATAAAGGAACTGAGATAGAGTATCTGCTCCAGGAAGGGAGATATCACCATAGACAACTATAGTTTAACATACACAGGTGTGTGACAGGAACCTGGTAAAATCAATTTGTTCAAAGTCCTCTCCATGTTTCATTGCTAGCAAGCATTTATTTATCAAACATTTGCTTTTTTATTTCCATGTGAATTTACTTTCTGACCTTTGAAATCCTAAGGTACACAACTCCATACACTGCTTCTTCTCCTTATATTCTGAGTTGTGTAAAAACCTCAACTATCAAATGCATCTTTGTGTCATATTTTATGGTACCCCCAAATATATATTGGTAATACATTTTGGACATTTTCTCCCATTACTCTGTCTTATCTTAATTTCATTATTAGCCCCACAAGAAAAACTTAGAAGCTGGGAGAAAAGGAAATAAGGCTTTCATTTATCTGAAATAGCTCAAGCTGATTCCATAAAACTACAGAAGGGAATCAAAATAATGCTAGAAAACATTGGTCCAGATGAGCCTCCTGTATTCACAACTATTCCTTTATCAAATTTTATTTCATTGCCCTGGCTGGCGTAGCTTAGTGGATTGAGCTCGGGCTTGTGAACCAAAGTGTCACAAGTTCGATTCCCAGCCAGGGTACATGCCTGGGTTGCAGGCCATAACCCCCAGCAACCGCACATTGATGTCTCTCTCTCTCTGTCTCTCTCTCCCTCCCTTCCCTCTCCAAAAATAAATAAATAAAATCTCTAAAAAAATTTTTATTTCATTACAGACATTGATGCTAAATATAAGAACTGACTTTGTTAATACTCCATTGTGCTAATATTTTAATTCCCCCTTCCTTTTTATAAAATAAAAACATCATTATTGCCATATAAATTTTTGAAAACATTTTAGATTTTGACTTGTGCAATTTATTTTTTAACTCAGTTTTAAAAATATTCATATTGAAATTGTGGCTTTCTGTCCTCTAGAAGTTGTGGCTTTCTGTCTTCTTGAATTCTGAATTCAAACCTTTTCAGACACTGCAAGAGATACACTGGAAAAGTTGGGCATATCTTGTACATTCAGAAGTCTAGAATTTCAATCAAAAAGATTAAATATTTTATGTAAAATAAGCAAAAATATAATACAATATATAATAAAAGGCTAAATATGATAGAAAAGTAAATGAAGTCAGGTGACAAGTTAGAAAATAAGGATATTTCTGAGGGAGTATCAGATACTGGGACATGCAAGTCAATCTCCATAATGTCCATAGTCATGCAGCCTTCCCTTTGGTTCACCACACAAATCCCAAGAGATTGTCAGGTGATGGCGAGATCTGCGAAGTCATGGCACATTGGGAGGGAGTATGCAGAGGACAATGTGACATCTTGAGAGGGCTTGGCATGAGACGCAGAGGAAATTGATCCTCAAGAAGGTATGGTGCTAAACTTTCTGCAGTGCCTGTTTTTATACAGGTGAGGTGTGGGCAAAAGGACATCCACTGGCCTACCTTCACTGTAAGGCCTTATTACTAGTTTATTGTGATCTCAAACTTTTCTCCTTGCAATGGTGAGAAAGGTGAAAAGAACTCTCCCTGGTAGAAAGGTAGAAACCAGGGATGAGCTGGGGTTCTGCCAACTACTGGGAGTGCAATGGTCTCCTTGCAGGTAAGTCTATAGTGTTAATAATAGTTTATCTTGATTATTAATTTTAGTTTGCAAACCAGCTGAAAATCTTGAACAACTAGTTTAAGGCTATCATTTTAAAAGCAAAAGTGCTTGAAAAAATTGTTTCAACTCCGTGTTGCCTCTTATTATTTATTTTTTCAAACCATTTGATTTGCAAGGAAAAAAATGCATGAGATGGATTCTCATTTATAGCCTAGAGCACAGAATAAAAGAGTGATACTTAGCCTGGAGTTAAAAACAAGAAAATCAAAATAATAAGGAAAGTAAAAAAAGCAGAAAAATAAAAAAAAGAAAAAGACTTTCTATATTTTTCTGTCATTGAACCAAGAAAAAAAAAAACATGTCTGGCTTGTTCTAAAAACCAATCAGTTATCCATCTAATATTTTCAAGATATAAATAGATCTTCCAATTCCTACAAGATTTTAACTCAAAGGATCAGTAGTTCTCTAGCTTCACTACCATTATTATTTCATAAATATACCTACTACATGCATTTTTATATCAGAATTATTTTTGGAATAACCATCTTGAGCATCCTGAATAAAGTTTGAAAGGTAGAAAGAAACAGGTATAGGAAACATTTAGAAGTTCCTATAAGGAGAAAAAACTCTACCATGGAGTTCTAAGACAGTGTTTTCCCAGCATTAGATTCAGGGAATAGAACTGTACAATCAAGCTATCCATTGGAGTGGATACCCAGTAAATATTACCAAGTAGATATCATTCTACTAGAACTCTAATGAGGTGCCAACAACTTAAGATATATTTAGATCCAAAGTCATCAATCTCCATTTCCAGATTCCCCTTGTCAGTGTTGTCTCCAGGAACCCTTTCTCCATGGTGACCAGCAGGACTGCTGGTAGTTGCACATTTTAATTGCCCTTACAATTTCTTTTCTGAAAAATAATAGTTTGGCAAAAGTCTCCTGAAATACCTATTAGTACATCTTGTTTCATGTGTCCAACAATGAACCAAATATTATGAATGAGGATTAGAGTAACATTTATCTAGATAAGCGAATGATGGCATTTTGGTCTGCAATGATACTGAGGAAAAGATTCTTAAGGGAAACATGTTGTAAACAGTTTGTATACATTCACTTAATGAAAGTGGGAGATTATGGTATCTCATTTTACATGTAGAAACAAAAATTTGTTTCTGAAAACTGATATTCATTGAATGCATTTTATTGTACATATATTTTTATTGGATCTAAGACACTAAATATTTTGCTCATAGAGAGTGGTATACTATCTTAGGCTGTAATTATTGGTGTACCTCTGTATTTACCCTTATATGTCCCTAACAATGGACTGATGATATTTATCCACCTTTCTGTTTCCAGAATCACTCAGCTACTTATTTTGCACACAGCAGATCTCATAATATATTAATCAATGTACAAAATGATAAATATTGAGTGGCACAACTGGATAGTTTTAAATGCTGATGTTTCAAAAATTAAGAGTCTAGATAAATGAGAATGAAATAAAGCTCAAAATTGTGTCAGGAAGATTAAGAAAGGACCATCTGGTTTTCGGCAGTTCTATTTTGATGACCTTAATGGAAGTTTGGCCCACATTGAAGCAGAGATAGAAGAGGGTTCATGGTAAAGTGATTCAAAACAGTGAAGCCAGTAATTCTGAGCCTCACCACTCACAGGAGACATTAGAGGAGACAAATTATGACAGTGCTAAGTCAGTGTTATAAATTCTTGACCGGGAGAGGAAATGTGATGTTGAGACCACTTTTCTGCAACTAAAAAGTTTCTAGTGCTTCTTGTTTTTCCCCAGCTTCATCCTACAGTAAAACCTGACAGAGCAGAATAACTATGACCAACCAGAAAATGATGTGGTACACAGTAAAGGAAACTAAGTAGTTAAAGTTATAGAAAAACTATCAGGGAGAGTAAAGGAGAGAAAAAGGACCTGAGTAGAAATTTCTCTGCCAACCGTGACAGAATTGGCCTTTTGGGGATGTCACAAAAGATGAGATAATGTTTAAAAAAGCTGGATCTGGAACCAAACTTTTTGAGTTCAAGTTCCAATTTTGCCAATTTGTCATCTCTGACATATTGGACAACTTATTTTTGCTTCAATGTATTTATCTACTAATGGGGCTTCTACTTCACTATATTGCCATGAACAATGATTGTGATAAAATATAAAGTATTTTTAAGAATAGTTTTGCATGTATTCTATTAGTCAGAGAAGGTTAACTTGTATAAAAAATCCAAAGTTCCAGTGGCCATAGGCAACTTAATAAGGAAAGTTTCTCAGTCTCATTTGACTTCAGTGCAGTGGAAGAAAAGTGATTTCTAGGAGGTGTCTCTATACCTAATAGGATCCACTGACTCTAGGTCCTTCTATTGCATTGCTCTCTCCACTTCTGTCATAAATGTCTGTGAGCAGTTGAGGAAAGAGACTGAGCATCACATGGGATGTTTTACACAGGTTATCTGGAACTGCTCACTTCAATTCCAATAAGATACCACTTACCAAAACCCAGGAAAATGGCCACCATTAAATTAAGGGAGGCAAAAACAAACAAACAAACAAACAAACAAACAAACAAAAAACAACTCACCTTGCTGTGAGTCCTGAAGAAAGAAAGAGAATGCAGTAGGTGTTCATTTGCAGGCTCTGCCACACCCATTATTAGTTTTGTAAAAATGTAAACCATTCATTTCCCTATTAGAACCAAGGTCCTATGTCCATTCATTTGAATATGATAGAGACCCATGTCCGACTTTTACCATCTATAGACTACAGCAGGGCTTAGGTTTTTTAATCAAATCTGAAATTAAAAATCATTTTGCATATTTTATAGATTGTTTTATTTGACTGGGTAATATTAAAGATCAGTAGTTATGAATCAGACTACCCTTACCTTCTGCTATTAAAGCTTGAGTAGGGGAATTAGACCTATACTTTGTTTGTGCCAAGTCATCCCTTTGGAGATAATAAGGGCAAAAATAATCATTCAGACTTCAGAGAGTATTAAATCATAGTATAAAAATATGAAGATCCTGAGTGATGGTGGTAATGTTTGCAGGCAGGAGAAATTTCTACAAGATGCAATGCAGAACAGAGAAGAAAGAGTTCATGGGGGCTTGGTAATGAGCCTCTATGTATCTCCAGTGGAGTTAAAATTCTGCTGCTAGTTAGTACTAGGGATTTTTATTGTGAGCATGCATTGACATTGATCAAGTAACCAAGAGAAAATTACTTTCTGAATTAAAATTGCATTGAAATTACAAAGCATGATTGTAAGTAATAATATATAGATACAATGGAATACTTCTCAGCCATAAGAAAAAATGAAATAGTGCCATTTGTGACCACATGAATGGATCTTGAGAACATCATGCTAGGTGAAATAAGTCAATCAGACAAAAATAAACTGTATGATTACAGTCATATGTGGGATATAAGACTAAAACTCATGGACACAGACAAAATTATGGTGGTTATCAGAGGGAAGGGAGGTAGGAGTAGTTAAGGGTAAAGGGGGCCAAGTATATGGTGACAGAAGATGATTTGACTTTGGGTGATGGGCATAAACATGTGCACTTGCAACCTATATGATGTTATTAACCAATGTCCTCCCAATACATCTAATAAAAAGATAAGTAATTTTTAAAACAGTGTATATTATAGAAAATATATTTAAATGGAATTTGGAGACACTGTATTGGTATATAGATGGCAAGTCCACACTTAGATTATTAATGATAAGTATGTCTTCCATGGCATGGCTCCTGTCCATGAATATTTTATTGTAAAGAGCTGTTATTGACTGGTCAAGTAAAATTTCACATGTTCAGCTACATTTTTAAAGTGTAACATTAATAAGACTGAGTTGGGCAAAAGTTTAGTTTTTAAATTATATGTTGGTTTTTCTTTTTGACAATTGTGATATGGATATGTTTCTTTGTATGAGAGGGAAACTATGCAACACTCAGGCTTGTAATAGAAGTGGGCAGTACAGGCTTCTGCCCTTAGTTAACTAAAGTTAAGTTATGTTGTCTTATAAATAATGAAAAACTCTGAAGTAGCTTTTGTCATTTATGTTTATTTTAGGACCCAGGCTAAAATAGGAACCATCTCTTTAATATTGCCACTATTAGAAAAAGAACAAAGAATATGGCAAGGTATGTGTTTACCTTTAATATATCTACACTGAAGTATCAGGTCATCTGTGCTTACCTTTCTTAACCAAAACAAGTTATGTATCCTAGCTTGCTATTAAAGGGTAGAAATATATAACTGTCCTTTAGAATAGGGAAAGAAAACATTTTTAATGCTAACATAGGACAAAAGCAAGACCGTGAAATGGGAGGTCACGTGCTCATATGCTCCCACAGCAGCAATAATTTGGCCACTATCCACAGACAGCAGTGCCTTTATGGGAGCTTTGGAGCTCAGGCAGGAGGTTATGAAACCCCAATGGAACCCAAGACCAAAGAGGACTGTTTTGGGAAGGCAGGCCTATGCCCACATGGCAAGCTCACCAATTACGATTCCAGCTACAGGACTGGATATTGCTCTGTAAACTTGGCTACAGCCCCCTTTGATATTTGTCCTACCACCAGCACCATACACCAAGGGACCTGAGAAGAGTCAAGTCCATTCGTACCTGAAATAACATGCCCGTTGACCTTGGTCTCAGCTGTGGATACAGAAGCAACCTGTGACTCAATGTGGAAGAGCCATATTTTTATTCTCTTCTTTGAACCATTTTTGTACATTTCAAAAGATCTATTAGGCACAATCTTAATTGACTCAAATATCTTTTCCTTTAACTGAATGGACCTTTCTTTCAAACATCTCAGTTTTGTCTGTTACTAGATGGAAAGAAAAATCAGTTATATATTATAAATGTTTAAGTTTTTCTAATTTCTAGAATCCTTCTAATTCCTTATTTTTTAAAAAAAATCCTCATGTGAGGACATTTTTTTCATTGCTTTTTTAGAAAGTGGGGAAGGAGAGAGAGAAATATTGATGTGAGAGAGAAGCACTAATTGGTAGCCTCCTGTACACACCCATACCTGGGATCACACATGCTTGAACCAGGGATCAAATCCACACCCCAGGAACGTGCCCTCATCAGGAATCAGACCAACCTTTTGGTTATGGGATGATGCTCCAACCAACTGAGCCACATCAGGCAGGGCTCCTCTAATTTTCTTTTATCTTGATTTCTTTTTATTGGTTCTTGCAATTATTTTTAAGCTGATTTGTTTCTTGTATATTGTTAAATGCTTATTAGCAATTTACAAACACTCCTTATGCCTTGTTTCCCAGCCTCTTTAAAAGCTTATCAAGAACATTGCCTGTCTTCTATCACAAGTGATACATTTTTAAAAAATGTTTTACCACCAAATAAATTCAATTACTGCCCTTCCAGTCTCCAGTAAGTTTCTTCTCCATCCAGCATAAAGACTTGAAACTGAGGCATATGTATATATATGTGTTTATTTTTTAGACACTTTCTGATTAAACTAACCTACAACAAAATGTACTCATAGATCTTTTAATACCAATGTTTCCCCAAACTGGGTAAAAGTAGCATTCTACACAGGTCTACCAAAAAATATAATTCTGTAGATGGCTTGCCTTTCTTTTCCCTTCAATCCTATTTTTCCTCAAAGGACATTAACCACTGGGTAGATAATGACATGTTTTAATATCACCTTAACCTCAAACCATCATTCCCAAGGAGAATCATTCACCACTGAGTTCTGTCAGTGACTCTTGAAGGAAAATATAAGTCTACAGATACAATAAAGAAAAGTGCATTTTAAATAAATGTCATTCACCTTGATCATGAACACAAAATTAATTTTGAAAATATTTTATTTTCATTTTAAAATTAAAGTTTTAATTTGATTGGATGATTTTAAAATCAAATGTGACAGATTTTAAATTCCTAATTTTCTCTGTCTGTCTCATAGCTATTTA
The DNA here is from genome assembly GCF_004126475.2 of Phyllostomus discolor. Lineage (NCBI taxonomy): Eukaryota > Metazoa > Chordata > Mammalia > Chiroptera > Phyllostomidae > Phyllostomus > Phyllostomus discolor. Next base: position 29,243,079 of record NC_040904.2, on the reverse strand, counting down.
TTAAAATTCAAGCAAAGCAACTATTATGTAAAATCATGTTACATGAATCTATTGCTTCTTGTATTAGACTGCAAATATATAAGCATTTAGAAACACATAATGTCCCACATTTTTCTCTTTTGATACTAATAGAAAATGTGTACCTCATATATTGTAATCATGTCCATTAGTAGGGAAGATATTAATAGTAATTAAAAATTAATTTTCCCAATAATCCTAAACTTAGGTGTCATTATTACTATTCCAATGTGACAAACAAATTAAAGCACTGTGTATTTGAATATCTTGCTCATAGATAACAGTAAGAGAACTTCAGATTTGACTGCAGACTCTGGTTCCACTCCAGAGTCATACTCTTAACCAACCAATGACATTGTACTACCTCTTACATATATCAGTGAATGCATATTATTGTGTTATAGTCATGGAAAATAGACAAATATTGCAAAGTGACTATTATCCATCCTCTCTAGATATTACATTTCAAAACAACTATTTTTTAACTTTTTTTACTAAACAATATAACTTCTAAGATATTTGCATTAAAGTAATGAGACATTAAAAATGCAAAACAGAATTTGTCCTGAATAAAAAAAAATGAAAATTTTTTATTGCTTAAACAAAATTAATTTATAAATGTTTGTACATTTCCATAGCTAATACCCTAAAAATAGCTATTAATCAATTTTTTGGTCTTCTGAGAACTTAACAGTTTAACTTAGATTATTGTTTTGTTTTTAAAATCTTATCCAGCTCTCTGATTGATAATGACTTTTCTTCACATTGAGAAATGTCTGTGGGTGGCAACAGTTAATAATAGATTGATATGAGGAATAAATGACTTCAAGAGACACTCATTTTCCTTGCATCCTCCATCTGTGGTGCCACATTATTCAGAAATTGATGCAATTCCATAAATGAATAATGAGTTAAATGTACTCTTAATAATTGTTAATGCACAAGCATTTTCCTCTGCCACATAATCAGGAAAATTGATGTGGCTTTGGCTAGACTCATGCTCTTTTTAAGCTATTCAATGTAAACACTAACAAAGAAACAACAAAAAAGCTATTTCTGACATGTAATGCATCACGTAAATTAAATGGCAATACTCAAATTTTTCAAATCTGATGCTTTGATATTGAAAAAAAGAAAATAATAATATGGGAGTCTGTAAGGATGTTCATCTCTGAGGAAAGCCATTGTTACATATAATGAATCTAATTATACTAAATGTAATATATAATTCATACAATAGGAGATGTTATCAAGTACAAAATTAGTCCTTCCTATTGTTCAGTAAAAGCAAAAAGGCAAATGGAATGTCAGGTCTTAAGTGCAACTTAAGAGGAAAAGCATGGCACAGATGCTGTGATTTGGGAACTTATCAAACGATTAACAATTGCCCATTGTTAGCCAGTCCATACAAAGTATTGATGATATATACCAATAATTAGGGAGTCTGAACATTTTAAAAACCTTGTATGAGACATGCACTGTGATAAAGGTGTATGTAAGTTATCACAAAACTTAAAAGAGATATGATTACCCCAGGTTTGGGAGAAAAAGGGGTTACTAGACTGTTGCAACTTGTGTGTGTGTGTGGTAATCTATCTAAATTTCGGGTTTAATTGGGTATCTTTGTTTCCACTTCATATTTTTATGAGACTTACAGTCACTATATTCCTCCTCAATTCTAAGGAGATTTTTTTGGATCTGGAATTATCAGGCCTATCCAAGTCTTTACTGGCATTGGGAATAAGACACAGATGTTAGGAAAGCTGAGATAATAAGAATGTGGTTTTGTCCACAGCCATATTGCCCACACTTGGAAAAGAATGAAACCACAGAGATGAGCAAAGTCAAGAGGTCCAGAAGAACAGCCTTATGATGACTTTTTTAAACACCTAAAGTCATTCACAGATGAAACCAAGCAGAATCAAGCTATGTCAAAAACGAAAGGAGGAAAGTTTCTTAAAATCTGAGCCTGTCATTCCACCTCCAATCTGAATTTTTTTAAGCTAATTCATGTTTCTACTTGGGGTTGAAATGCCTTACTACTATTACAGATAGAGATAAAAATAGTGAACCTTCTTTGAGGTAGAGGTATTTAGTATAAAAACTTAAGAATGATTATGAATGAACTATTCGATGGTTCAGTGAGCATGGGCATGTTCTATAACTGAATACAAATGAACAGCTTATACAAATTATTAAGAAAGAGTAAAGCATATTCAGGAAATTATGCATGCAGGGGCATTTTAGAAAAGAATGATAGGCAGGTTCAATTTTTCAAATAACTGATAATAGGTCTATCAGTTATTTGAAAAATTAGGTCTTAAAGACCTAGAATCTTTATTGAAATTATTAGAAATATTTTAAGGGATTTAAGGAGGATACTTAAATAATAAAAGTGAGTTGTTTGCAATGATCTCACTGGATCACGAAAGGAAAAATACTGGAGGCAGGAGAGCTACTCAGAATTCTGTTGGAATTCACATGAAAGGTAACAAAGGCTTAAATTCGAACATTTGCCAAGACATTTTAGTAAGAAGAAACCTACAGTATTTGGTACCAACCCTATGTGTAGAATGAAAGGAGCTTATTTAACACAATTATCAGTTTTCTGATGGTGCCATTCATTATGATAAAGACACCAAGAAAAATATATAAAGGATGAATAAATTGTATATTCCAAGTGATAAACCTATCATCTTAGCTGAAACTTGTGTTTTAATGATTCTTTTAGCCACCTACCAAAGCAATCCCTGTGAAGTCCCCATCTAAATATATTTGGCATTTCTCAAAGTTTTACCCATCAGCTAGCACATGTTTCCAGCCACTTTCTCCCTCAAAACTTCCCCTTTGGCCTCCTCCATTGAATGCTCCATAAATGTTAAGTGTGGTTTTTATTTTGGGGTACAGCAATATCCTACCAGTTACAGAAAGTGTGGTTTCCTCGAATATGTAACTTTTCCCCAGTCTCCCGTTTTGCTCCTCTGCACTATATTGAATGGTTCAGCTATTGACAAACTGCTCTGAATGCTGCTGTTACCGTCAATGTTCTGGACTTTTTTGTAATTGATTGAAGCAGTATTTTTGTACAAAAGCCATGTTCTATTTGATTCAGAAGTTAGAAGGCAGAGTTGTCTTCCTGGAGAAGTTTATTCTTCTACTTGAGCACAAAGGAGTATTGGTTAAGAACCAACAACTTACAAAAGTTTAGGGAAAACCCTTTTTCAACTTCACTTATCTAGCTCTGTTCTCCCCAAATCTGGGCCTAGGCTGTGATACAATTTTGAATGACAATTACCATGTTTTGCCCTTGTAATATTAGGCAATGTTAATCAGCTTATCTGTTTGATTTCTCCAAACTAGTTCACATATATAATCCTCAATCAAATGGACTTTCCTTTTCCAATTTACCAGAGATGCTCACAACTCTCCAGTTTTACTGTAAAAATCTTAGACTTTCGAAGGTATGATGGAAATTACATGTTTACATGTTCCATGGTTCTATACAAAGCACTTTTCTCCATTGGGTCAGATTGAATTCCAGGAAGTGAATTAAAGACAGTCTTAATGCATCCATTAAACAATTGAAGCCAAGACTGTGGCCTTCATAGGCCTATATGTTCTATACTATCATAAATAGTACTTTTCCCAGAAAAGTTATGAATAAATTCCCAATAAAGGCATTTTGCCATTTTGCTATAGCAACCATGTGGTCTTAAAATGTTTTAAAACAGGGTTTGTGTAGATTTCTTCTTTAAAGGATTTCAAATATATTTTTAACAAATTCAGCTCTACAGTAAGGGGGTTTTTGTTTAAATTTCTGAAGATGATAGGGATATTCCAGTCCTACATAGGTTTGTACAAGCCGATTCAATATTAAGTAACACTTCGTTCAAGGTTCTCTTCAAAACATTAGATGTATAGCAAGTGAGCAAGAATGGCAAAACCTGTCTTCAGGAAGCTTATATCCTAGGATTCACATGGCACTCACATTTTTACAGACATACCAAAACTAGGTTAAAAGAAAATTAGCTTGTGATTAAATGATATAAAAAGTAATTTAAATTCCAATTTGGTAAGTGGCCAACTTCTTCCTGCACTTACAGCATGCAGATGTTTCTTTAAACAGATAGGCTCAATAACTTACATGTAAAATTGACTTTGCTTGCATCTCTGGTGTTTAGTTATGCACATCCCAGAGTTATTTCCATTGTAGGTCACATAGCTTATTGTCACTCATAGCTGGTAAATATTATGTCTACTCACATTTTTTTAAATATAAAAAAATTATTATATAATCCAAAGATTTTTTTGTACTAGTTGAGGCCAGTTTCTTTTCTTCAGATTAAATGTGCTTATTATAATATTGTTAAAAAATCAGAATTACAAATAGAATAATGTAAAAGTTCATCACCGAGATTTAACAAATGTAATAAGCTGGTCCTATTTGCTCCATTTTTATTAAAGTAAAAATATTACAGATACATTTGAGACCACTGTGTTCCCATCCAAAAACCTCATTTTCCTCCCTCTTATTCCATAAATAATATTTGTATAAAAACACACTATGAAAGAAGTGGAAAAAACTGTTTATGAGTTGAAAGAGGCATTTGTTACACACCTATCAATGAAGGATTAGGATTCACAACATGCAGTCAAAACTCAGCCCTCAAGTGTCTCCCATTTTACACAATTTGGTTCTCAAACAAGTAGTTCATGGAAACAAACATCTTCATTGTTGAATAAAATTATGGTTATCAACACAACAACACTTTCATGTTGATATCCACGAAAAAATGATTTAATTTAGAACAAATTGGTTCTCAATCAGCCTTCCAGAATGAATTAAGTTTGAGAACCAAGGTTCTACTTGTATTCCCATTCAGGATAAATACTTTTACTACATATATGCCTATTATTTTACACATTAAAATGTATATATATATATATATATATATATATATATATATATTGTGTAATGAGAAATATATATTCTAGTAATTTGTTTTGTTGTATCCTCTTTTTTTGTCCATGTGCATTCATTCACTTTTACTGTTGTACAGAATTCAGTAATAAGCAAATGGAGCAATTTATGTATCCATGACTTCATGGGTAGACCATTTCTCACTTTCCTATATGATAATATACATCCTTGTGCATATTTTCATGAGTGTATATGCTCAAGTTTTTCTAGAATCTAATTTAGAAGTCAAATAACTGGGTAACACTGTATGAATCTCAGCTTCCCTAGAAATGGGCTAATTGTTCTCCAAATGGTTATATTAATCTTCCTTTTCTTTTCAACACTTGAAATCGTCAGGCTTTACACTTTTGTATGCTCCACAAAGAAGAGTGTGAAATTTTGTTTTAATTTATTTGAACATCCCTTTTAATGACCATACCAGCTTTCTTTTCTATGACTTTCCTATTCTTGCCTTTTGCCCATTCTTTCCCACTGCATATTTGGTCTCTTCCTTACTAGAGTTAGTGTAGATTTTTTCTGCAGAATTTTATGACTTTAAAGATTTTATTTATTTATTTTTAGAAAGAGGAGAAAGAAAGGGAGAGAAACACCAATGTATTTGGGGGCCTCTCATGTGCCCGCTACTGGGGACCTGGCCAGCAACCCAGGCATGTGCCCTGACTGGGAATCAATCCTGTAACACTTTGGTTCATAGGCTGGCATTCAATCCACCAAGCCACACCAGGCAGAGCATCTGTAGAATTTTAAATAAAATGAAGCAAAATAACTATAAATAGAAATTTTCCTAACCCTGAAATGTAATAAGGAACAGTTTTTTTGCTATCAATTCAATTACATTAAGATTTAATTAATATATTAATATAGTTTACAGATGTGTTATTAATTTAATTATTGTTTATTGAAATTATTTATTAAAATAATACATGTATGATTGTATACATTTGATACTTATCAGCATAGAGTCACTTGATTTCATCTCTACCTCTACCAAGTACATTTTCCATATAATTAAAACTTCAATTTGTATATAGAATAAAAATTTACCCCTCCTCTTAGAAAAGGAGGTGAATAATAAGAGAAAGGACTATCTCTCCCTGTATTAAGAAAGAATTGGTGAAATGGAATATGTAGTTATCTTAGAAGAAATGGTGGGTTATGAGAAAAGATGTGGATAGGAATTAACAGAAACCAATATGGTCTTTAGTAAGAATTTAAAGAAAAATTCAAAAATTCTAAAGTAAAAATATCTTGTTTTAAAAAGGGCAATTGGCAATAAGACTTGGAGAGACTTGAGATAAGTAGCTTTTGACTAATTACATACATTACATACTATCAAGATGAGGAAGATTAAAAATAAACAAACATCAGAGTTAAATGTGGCAAGCAAGTTACTCTGATGAATTTGGATTTCAGATGAAAACTGGAGTGAGGTACATAGCTAATGCCCAACCTAAATAGAGATGATAATTTTATATAAATGTCAGGAAGACTAATGTTCAGAATCAACTGAGGCCTACAAAATTTTATGAGGAGAGGATTAACCGATTAAGCTTAGATTTCTGAATATCCTGGTGAATATATGCATGTCAGACAAACATAAGCTCTTTCTAGATTCAATAAATAGTTTTTATTACTACATGGCTGTAATGGTTAATTTTATGTATCAACTTGACCGTAAAGTGTCGAGATAAAATACCACTTTGGAGTGTATCTGTGTGGGTGGACTAGATAAAGTAGATTGCCTTCTTCTGTTAGGGTAGCCGTCTCTCTCTCTCTCTCTCTCTCTAGCTCTCTCACTCTCGGCAGAAAGATAGATAGAGATGATACAGATAGGTATAGATGCAGATATATAGATAATATAGATATTTTGTTTCTTTGTAGAACCCTAATATAATACAGTACAAAACTGACACAAAATTGAACCTATATTGTTTCTTCTAAGGTATTACAGATGCTCAAATCCAATTTTCCTGAGTTTCCAAACACAAAGATAATATATCTCCTAAATTCTTTCATTTTCCATTTTAGAATGAGCTGAATAAGAAATGGATGCCTTGTGACTATATTCTCAGTTATCAACTTTATAGAATTTTCATAATAAGGTAAAATTGTATCTTATAAGATACTATTTTTATATTTAACCCCAAGAATTATTACTAATTTGAGAATTTGTGGAAAAAATCAGAAACAGTATTTCCTCTCTTAATGTTATTGCACATTTTGGCCCTATTTTAAAACTAATTTGGCATCTATGTTCTTGGAGTCTTGGAGAACATCGATCACTTTTATGGTTGTAGGCAGAGCATTCTAAAGTAATGATGTTTAAAGCCCTTTCCTTTTCTGTAATTTAAATTTTTATTGGGAAATAGTTTTTTTTTAAGATTTTATTTTATTTTTAGAGAGGGAAGGGAGGGAGAAAGAGAGAAAGAGAAACATCAATGTGCGGTTGCTGGGGGCTATGGCCTGCAACCCAGGCATGTGCCCTGACTGGGAATCAAACCTGCGATGATTTGGTTCGCAGCCCACACTCAATCCACTGAGGGGAAATAGTTTTTTTAAGTAAACTGGCATGTTGTTAAGTTGGGGAAATTCATTTGGAATTGGAGCAGAGTCAGAGCTTCTCATTAATTAATTTTTATTTATTTGTTTATTTATCTATTTTATGCTTTTATTAGTATTTACTTTATGCCAAATTTACTCCCAGACCATAATTTTTGTTTCTTCAGTGTCTTCTGGGATGTCTTTTCTACTGTGAAACTTCTTCTTCTGGCTTAGGAACAATCTGTCCTTTCTCAGTGTGGCCCATCTCAGTGTGGTCCATCTCAGTGTGGTCAGGAGAGCTTATGTAGGGGTTAATCTGCCCAGGAGCTCTATAAATTCTGTGCTGCATCTTGGGAGCTTTGTTCAAGCGCATGTGGTCAATGACCAGTGAATTTACATCTAAACTCTTAAGTTCAGCATTACTCTCTGTGTTTTTAAGCATGCACAGCAAAATTTAGCACTCTTTTGGGGCCAATGACGCTGTGTCCAGCCTCACTGTTCGGCCTGAACACACCTACCAACTCCACTATTGCAATGACAGAATGGTACACATTGCTTCTTTAAAGTGACATCTTTCACATATTTGATAGCTTTTTGAATATGAATACCCTTGATGGCCTGTGCAGTTTGATGAGTGTTCTTAAAGTGAACATGAAGATTTGAACCTTTTGATTTGTATGATTTGGTGGGGTTTTCTGGATCAAGTAAATAGCAAACCATTTTCAGAGGTCACCTCTGGTTACTTTTGGGAAGAGGAAGCCAAAACTAGGTGTCCATACTAGAAGTTGTTACTGCGATAAAGAAAAATAGCATTTTCTACACTCCATTTTCATATTTATTAAACTCAACTACCAAGTGACAATTGTTTTCTTAATTTTCATTTTCATTTTTCTTCTAAATAATATTAAGAATCTAGATTATGTTCATTATTAGGATATAAGGAATTAAGATAATGATAATGATTGTCAATACATTTTGGAGTCCACAGTGCATATATGTGGAATGATATAAGATATTCATAGAACACAAGAAGAAGATACAGTTATTTCCCAGTCTCTAATGACTTTTATAGGGGTAATCTGACTTATCCCAAGTTTACTTATTTTATACTTGCTAATTCTTGTCATGATATGTGTTGTCATATTGTTTTATTTATGTCTTTACCTTTTAGAACTATTGAGGTACCATTGATTAATAAAATTATAAGATATTTAACACTACAATGTAATGATTCAATATATATACACCTTGTGAAAGAATTCCCCATCAAGTTAATTACCATATCCATCAATACATGTATATTCTTTTCTCTATTTTTGGTGGGAATGTTTTCCATTTTCTTAGCAAATTTCAGTTATACAATACTATGTTATCAACTATAGTCACCATGCTACATATTATATCCTCACATATTAATCATCTTACAGCTGAAAGTTTGTATCCTTTTACAAATCGGTCCCTATTTCCTCTCTACCCCAGCCTCTAACAATCACTTTTCTGCTTTCTGTTGCTATGAGTTCAATTTTGTGAGGATGTCTTTAGATTCTACATATAAGTGATATGCAATATTTTTCTTTCTCTGTATGGCTTAAATTAATATAACATATAGAGTATTCATGTTGATGCAGATGATAGGGGGCCATATTTAAGAATAAATAACATTCCATTATCTATGCATTTATATATGGCATTTCCTTTATTCACTGCACCATTGACAGACGCTTAGGTTGTTCCCATACCATGGCTATTATGAATAATGCTGCAATGAACATGGGAGTACACATACCTCTTTGACCTAGTGATTTCATTTCCTTCAAAATTATACCTAGAAGTAGAATTATTGCATCATATGCTTGTTCTCTTTTTGGATTCTTGAGGAACTTCCATTACATTTTCCATAGTGGCCTAATCAATTTACTTTCTTACCAACACTGTACAAGAGTTTTCTCTTCTTCAACTACTTACTCTTGTCTTTTTATCACTTGTCTTTTGACAATAGCCTTGCTAATAGGTATGAGATGATATGTCATTGTGGTTTTGCTTTGCACTTTCCTAGTGATTACTGATGTTGAGCTGCTTTTCATATATTTTAGCCATTTGTGTGTCTCCTTTGGAAAAAAATGTTTATTCAGGCCTCTTACCCATTTCATAATTGAATTACTTTTTTTTCCTATTGAGTTATATAAGTTGCTTATACTCTTATTCATGTACTTTACAAATATTTTACCTACTGTAGTCTGCCTTTTCATTTTGTTGACTTTTCTTTGATGAGCAGAAACTTGTTATTTGAGTATTGTCTTGTTTATCCTTGCCTTTGGTGTCATATTAAAAACAAATCACCAAAACAAATGTCAAGAATTATATCCCCCAAATTTTATATCAGGAGTGTTGTGGTTTCAGATCTGATATTCAAATTTTTAATCCATTTTGAGTTGATTATGTCTATGGTGTAAGATACAAGTTTATTTTTATTCTTTTTCTTTTCAGTTTTCCCAATACCATCTATTGAAGAGACTATACTTTCCCTAATGTGTATTGACTACTTTTCTAGAATTAATTGAACATATATAGATTTATTACTAGATTTATTACTATTCTGTTCCATGATCTGTCTATTACTTTGCTAATACCATACTGTTTTGATTACTATAGCTTTGTAGTATAGTAGAAATCAGGAAGTGCAATGCCTCCAGTTTTATTCTTCTTGTTCAGAAAAGGTATTCACTATTCTTTAACTCTTGATGGAATTCACCAGTGAAACCATATGGTCCTGAGCTTTTCTTGATTGAAGTTTTGGATTGCTAATTTAATTATTAGTGTGTTAAGATTTTCTATTTCATTTTCATTCAGATTTTGTAGGTTGTATGTTTCTAGAAAGTTATTTTTTCCAGGTTGTATAATTTGTTGGAGTATAATTAGTAGTCTCATGATGCTTTGCATTTTGTGGTATCAGTTGTAATGTCTCCACTTTTATTTATAATCTTACATTTTGAGCCCTCTTTTCTTCTTGTTAAAAATCTAGGTGAAGTTTTAACTATGTTTTGAATCTTTTCAAAATACCAGCTCTTAATTTTATTGAACTTTTTATTTTATTTTTTATTGTTTATACTATTACATTTGCCCCTAATTTTCTCCCTTTTTCCACCTGCCCCCAACCACCTCCTTCCCACAATCCCCACATAATTGTCCATGGCCGTGGGTGTTGCATATATGTTCTTTCTCTAATCCCTTCCCCTTATTTCAAGCATTTCCAACCTCCTCACTCCCATCTTACAACTATCAGTCTGTTCCTTGTTTTGGTGCCTCTGATTCTATTTTGCTTATTAGTTTATTTTGTTCCTTAGATTTTTAATTGTGTTTTTAGTCTTTATTTCATTTGTCACCATTCTACTCTTTGTTATTTCCATTTTGCTACTTTATTTTGGGCTTAGTTTGCTCTTTATTTTGTAGTTCCTTGAGATATATAGTTAGGCTTTTGATTTTTTTTTTCTTTTCTTTTCCTTTTGTTTCTTTTCTCTTCTTATGTAGGGGTTTATTTTTAGAACTTCTTTTACAGCATACCATAAGTTTTTATATATTGTGTAAATTTTTTTGTCTCAAGATATTTTTATTTTGTTTTGGTTTTTGAACCATTAACTTTTCAGCGTGTGATCATATCTTGAATTATTGACCAGTGGCATTAATTTTTTTCAAGTATACATGTGTACTCATGCAAATGCTGGTGCACATAAAAGCAGTGGAAACTTAAATATAATTTAATGCAGTACACATAAAATTTCCCTGAGTTATGTCTAGATTAGTTGTCTTTGTCTATGGTGATTAATGATACTGTTTTTATTCCTGTTTATCCAAAGGGTGTCCTATCTATGATATGACTCTTTCTGACCACTTCTCTCTGTATACTAGACCCTCACCAACCACAGCTCTTGGAATTTATATTCCCATCAGATGGCTATGGTGGACAACCAAATGTTATTTTTGGTGACTTCACCTCCCTTGCTTTTCTCCTGTTTTCTACACAACAAAAATGATAGTGCTTTGTCAATTTATTTGATGATTTTTTGGCCTTAAAATCTGCTAATCTGATGAATATAATTTTACATCTCATTACATATGTCTTTGTAAAAAAAATAAAATTGAAATAGGTTTGGCATATGATTACCAATATCCTGTTTCACAGAATAATTTCAAGTGTTTAAGAATATCTTACAAATTATTCTGAGTGTCCCGGCACTGTTTCCCTACAATAATGTTCTCAGTACACCATCATTGGAACAGCAGCATCAGCATCAATGCAAATGCAGACCTCTAATAGATACACCAGAGCAAAAAGTTGGAGGTAGGACCCAGCACTCTGAGCATCTACAAGCCCTCCAGGTGAATCTAGTATAGGCCAACTTTGAGAACTTCTGATTAGGATATCAGAGAAAATTATAATACATACAGCACACAATTCATAAGAAAAATCAGGAGTTAAATTTAAGTCATTATAATGACTGAAATATGTTAGCAATTACTAGAGACCAAAGGGGGGGGGAGGGTGAAGACTATTTCATTCATTTAAAAGTACTTATTAAATATTTGTGATATTTAAGTAACCAGGACTATGTGCTAACTATGTGGATGTGAAAAAGTGATATGGATATTCTTCAAGGTTACAAATAGTACAAATGTAGAAGAGCAATACTAAACACAAATACCACAAAAGAAAAATATAATCACAAATTTTACTAATTGCACATAAAAACAAAGTACAGGTTGCTATGAATGAATTTAAATAAAAATGTAATTTAGCTTCAGGGATCAGAAAAAAGTTTTCTGAGTAATTTATAACTTTCAAAATGACCTTATAATTGATATAAAGCTTTCACGCCATAGTGGTAAGGGACAGAAAAACACATAAAAAAGCTTCAAGTTAGTAGAAACATTCAACTGTTCAAAGAAACCAGACATGATGGTTGGTATGAGGTGCTGTCTAGACTTCCCACTCAGGATGGCAACACAGCACTGGCCTCTTGCCTCAACATGGGCAACTCTGAAGGGTCATTCAAGCTCTAGAGCCCTGTATAAGACCAACTTAGGCTTTGGCTTTAACTGCATCTATGTTCAACTTTTTTTGCCTAAACTGTTTCTTCCTTCCTTCAGTTCCTTTCAGCTCTGATGGAGCTCCCATGATAAACTTCCTGAGCATGTGTCTCTTTCTCAGAGTCCATTTGCAGGGAATCTGACCCAAGAGGGAGAAAAAAAGGTCATTGTAGCTGAAATTGGTTAGAAAGCTGCAGTACAGTATGAGATGAGCATGAAGAGTTAAGCACAAAAAAGATGAAGGTTCATGTTCAAGATAATGCATTTTGTTCTGAGTACAATACTAGGTCATTTTAAAGTGTTTTTAATAGAGGAGTTACCAAATATGACTTAAGATGATCACTCTGGTCATTGTATAGAAATGGGATGTTAATGTACATAAGGAATTTGGCACACTTTTCTTCTTATGATGATACTCTAATCTTAACACCATTTTATCTTTCATCTTTAGAATTCTCAATCATTGCCTTTCTTAGAAGAATAAAACTATTTTGTAAATGAGATTTTAAATTCACTGGGAAAGGTCTAAGTCTTCTAAATTTGAATTATCAGAAACTGTTCTCATGATTCTCAAAATACAGCAAATACTCAATATTGAAGATGACATAAAAGTTGCCCTGGGCACATGTGTTGCAAGAGAGGTGTTGGCCCTCTCCATGATGCTCAGGTCCTCATTATTTTTGAATGTTCAAGGAAGCTTCCTGCAGGAAGTTCTTCAGCCTTGGCAAGCACAAGCGTTAGATGTATCAACACACTAAGAATAGATTTGTCTCATGGGAGCTAGCTCACATTAACCAAGTCCCCAGAGACAGATGTTTAATGTCTGGATGCAAAGGTGGATCAGCACATTTTCTCTACTTTAGCAAGCTACACTAAAGGCCCAGATATGACTAAGATGCTTGTATATGTGCTAGACTAAAAGTCAAATTATAACCAGAAATGTGTTTAGTAAGCACAGAATCAAATAAAGTCACTGTGATGTGAATGTGTAAAAGGTTCATTCTGTTAAACAACCTGATTTATTCATATCCAAAATATGGATTTTCATTTTTGCTTTTAAGAGTAGACAAAAAGACCTGATTGGTGTATCTTGGTGGATTGAGTGTCATCCCACAAACCAAAGATCACTGGTTCAATTCTCACTCAGGGCACATGTCTGAGTTTATGGTCAGGTCCCAAGATGGGGGTTTGTGAGAAGAAACCAAATGATGTTTCTCTCCCTCTCTTTCTCCTTTTATTCTCCTCATCTGAAAAATAAATAAACAAAAATTTTTTAAAAAGCAGACAAATATTTTGATGCTTGATTGTGTGCATACAAAATATGCTTTTCTGATATTCCCAGAGTGAAGCAAAGACCTCATTAAAGAAATACACTTTTCCCTTAATCATTTTAAGTACTTTAATGAGATTTTAGTTTATTCTTGCTAGAATAATTTTATGTCCCTAGAATGATTTTCACCTCTCTCTAACATGAATCTGTTTATGATAATTTAATAATTTAGCTGAAGATGTTTATGTTATTTGTGTTTTATGAAGGAAGGGAAGCTTACTATTTTGGTAAAAGCAAATTTTTGCTATTTTTTACCATTTGTGTAATAATTAAAGTCATACTTCAGAGTGACAATTCTGATTGTATAGAAGGTAATATCTTTTGAATTCCCTATATTAGCTAATATTGGCTAACAATAATGAGTACTCAAATAGATGAACAGTGAAGAAAAGAATGCCTCTATAGAATAGCACAATGTTTATTGAATGTTAATTATCAATAGAATTTGTTACTAGTTAGGAAAGCACAGAGCTATCTATGCTAAGGCTTAGAAATAAATGTATGTTAAAAATTTTGCTTCCAGAAAACATTTTGATAATTGCCCTGTTGATCAGCCCTGCTTCTGTATTTCCTTATACTGTGAGAAAAACCTATCATGCTATGTTACAGTGTATGTGCTTATGCAAGGTATTAATTAAATTATCTAATTTAGTGCTCCTGTTCCCAAGTTGAAAGTAAAGTAGAATTTCATCCATTTAGGCTTAGACAAAATGTTTCATTCTCAGTTGGTCAATAATGAATTTGGACACGTTTAGTATTTTAGTGATACTTTTTATTATTGGCCAGAGATAGAAGTAAGAAAAGAAAGTCCACAGTGAGAGTAAAGCAGTAGGAGTAATAACAGTGTAATGAAGGAATATATATAAATATTTAAAAGGCTCTAGTTCTATAATATTTGGGTGCCACAGAATTATCTAGTATCTCTGAGTAGTAGATTCCCGATCTGTAAAATAAAGATCATACTTCGTGCCCTATCAAAACATCTTGCTTATTGAGGCTAATTAAAATAATGTACTGGCATATGAAAATAGACACATACAAATGTTAATAATAGTAAAAAATAAATTATTAATATAACAATAGTATTAATAATTTTAACTACTACTAATAAAGTCAGGATATCTAGATTATCACAACTCTGAACATTTTTAGTGCAAAGAAAATAAGATGAAACTGAAGAAGATACTAAATGCTGTATTACCTTTCATTTAAAATCATTAAAACAAATACTTGAATGTTAAACATCTTGTTTCTTGATGTTTTCAAAATTAGGCTCTATGTTGTTAAGCATATGTATAATGAAAGGGCAGAATATTTATGGTTTATTATTCTAGTCATTTTGTCTTATGTTTATTTTTATTCCTATTGTTTTAAAACTAAAACTCAAAAGCAAACACTTTTCTTCTACAGCTCTTCATTTTCTACAGGTACAGGCACACTGATGTCAACTTTAATATAAATGTAGAACAAAATTGTTTTATATAGCTTTGCTGCCAAATGTGGTGGATACAAAGCCTTTCCTACTTGGTTGACTGTTTATGTATAATGCAAATACTGTGATAGCTCAGCAAGCTATCATAAGGCATAAATGTCAGATTGATTCAATTGATAGTATTTGTAATGTTGGATTTTTGCATTTGAAAGCATAAATGATGAGATATTCAAAATACGGCTGAGTCAAGCAGCAATCTCCAATAAAAATGGTTCCATCAATAGCACCATGTAATTATTTCTCTAGTGTCATCTTGCATAACCACTGCCAAAATAATCTTTCTAAATGCTTTTCATCCTGTCACTGTGCTGCTCAAGGAGCTACAATTGATCCATACCGCTCACCACTTCAAGTTACAAATCCATCTTTCATGTATTTATTGAGTCAACAAATATTTTTTTTAAACTCCTACCATAGGGTGCGACCATTGTGGGGCTAGAAATAGTGGTGATTAATCAGAAATGCTTAACACCCTTGAATTTATTTATCTAGTATATCTAATTCAAGTCTTCATAGCTTTTCCTTTTGAATCTTTGTCTATCCTGACTGCCTTTCACTTACAAAATGTAGATTTATTTTCAGTTCTCTGACTTACAACTTGTTTATTTTTTTAGCCTTATTGAGGTGTAATTAGGAAAACTGTAAGATGTTTAAGATATATATCATGATGATTTTATATACATATGTGTTAAGATAGGATTCCCCTCATATAGTTAATTAACACATTCATCACCTCACTTACTTACTTTTTTATTTATTTATTTATTTTGGTGAGTTCATTCAACTTCTATTCTCTTAACAAATTTTAATTATACACTACAGTGTTGTCAACTATAGTCACTATGTTATACTATAGTTATACACTTCCTCAAAACCCATTTTATATCTAAAATTTTGCATGTTTTTGCCAACCTCTGTTTTCCCCACCCCCTGAAACTTGGGGAACTACTCTTCTACTCTCTGTTTCTATGAGTTTGAATTTTTTTTATATTCCACATATAGAAGACACTATGAAATATTTTTCTTTCTTTGTTTGGCTTATTTTGTTTAGCTTAATGCCCTCAAGGCCCATTCATATTGTCCTTCTTTCACATGCATTCCATTACATATCTATGGATATTTCATCCGTATCTATTCAGTCATCCATGGACACTAGAGTTGCTTCCATAGCTTTACCATGTGCATGATGACACAATATTTATGAGAGTACAGATATTTCTGTTTTCACTCCCTTTGGATATGTACCCAGAAGTGGAATTGTTGGGTTATATACTAGTTATATTTTTAATTTTTAATGCATTTTAAAAACATTTTATTTATTTATGTGTAGAAAAAGGGGAAGGGAGGGAGAAAAAGAGGAAAACATCAATGTTTGAGAGATACATCAATTGGTTGCCTCTTACAGGCTCCCAAATGGGGACCCACTCTACAATCCAGGCATGTGCCCTGACTGGGAATTGAACCAGCAAACTTTGGTTTCACAGGCTGGCACTAAATACGCTAAGCCACAACAGTTAGGGAAATTTTTACTTTTTTGAGCAACTTCCACTCTGATGGCATAGTCGTTATACCAATTTACACTTCCAACTCTACAACCTTGCCAAAATTTATCTCTTGTCTTTTTGGTGATGACTATCTGAACAGGAATGAAGCAATATCTCATTGTGGTTTAATTTTCATTTTTCTCATGATTAGTCATGTTGATCACTGTTATATGTACCTGTTGGTCATTTACATGTCATGTTTAAAAATATTCTGATCCTCTGCCTATTTTTAAATTATATTTTTGTCTGATTGCCTTTATTTTGATTTGTGAGAATAATTTATGTATTTTGAACAATGACCCTTTATCAGATATATGTTTTGCAAGTCTTTTCTGACAGAAAATCTACCAAAAGCATGTTAAAACTAATTAACATGTTCAGCAAAGGTGCAGGATACAAAATCAGTTGCATATCTGTACACTAGCACAAACTATAAGAAAGAGAAATAAATAAAACAACCCCATTTACAGTTGTATCAACAAGAATAGAAAACTTAGAGATAAATCTAACCAGAGAAGTAAACTTGCTCTTACTCATTACTTGAAACACATTATTTTTTTTCAGTCCATCAAACTCATTTTAATTGTTCTAAATCCATATTCTCCACATCAAATATTTGTGCTAAAATCCCCAGTACTCAGTTTATCACTTTATTATTTGTTAATATGCTCACATCTGTTAATATTATCCTTCTAAGTAAATGACTTGCTGCCAGAGATATGATTATATCACTCTGATGTACTCACCATGATGCCTATTTAATTTCTAGGTATTTCAGTTTGTAAAAAACATCTCACTGATCTTTAAAAACAGAAGTCACTTTAAATAAGCAATGATAATATAGATTCAAAATTAAAACATGTTACTAAATATAAATAAATTTACTTATTAAAAATAACAGATATATTATACACTCCAGGGATTTCTGCTTTGCTATTTTAATCAGGTAGTGAAATATTTTTAAAACATAAATAAACCCTATTTGACTGTTTGATTCAGGGTGAAGAACAAATAGTTAATATTTGACATGCTGTCAGTGGTAAGGTCTCATTAATTGTGACATGGAATGCTTATTTCCATATAGAGATTTGAAATGTTCTTTGCCAATGACTTTTTGTATATTTTTAATAAAGATTGAAAAGTCAGGTTCATGGGCTCATATTCTACATTATCAAACACAAGATAGTGAATATGTACCTTTTGTTAAAACATATGTGCTGTTGGTCATTGTGTTCCATTTATGAGCATTTTCTTCTCATAAAATTACCCAGCAGGAAATTATTTTATTTAATCCTATGTATATGTAAATTTTTGTTTTTAAAATTGGGTATATAAATGTATAAAATGTATAAATCTTCTCAATAAGAATTATTAGAGGAAATAATTTTCCAGAGATTTTAATATTTCATTTCTCATTTGTAAGAAAGCAATTAATTACTTTAAAAATAAAGTTCTGACGTAGTTCTGATATTTAGGAAAATTATGAAGTATATTTCTATACAAAAATTGAGCTTTTGCTTATAGGCAACTACAACTGCATCCTTGAAATACCAATGATGAGGTGAATATTAAATATTCTGGTAAATTCTGAATGTAGTGCTGCACTGAAGAGACTAATGTTTTCAGTGTGATTAATAACCATTTTATAATCTTTATTGCATTTTCTTCTTTATGGCTAACATAATTCAAAACATGGCATAACTAGAAATTTCCTGTTGAATTGAGTCACTAGACAGATATTAGCTATAGAAGAAAAAAGTAGAAAAGAGGCAAGACAAAAATCAAGAATATTGTGGAGTTAATTTCCCGTAGAATTCGCTATCACTTGAAGATTGCTGCCTAAAAGACATACTAACTTTTCTAATGCTATGGTACAAGGGTTTTATTCTATTGTGCTTTTAAAAACTTTCCCTAGAACATTTATAGTACATTCCATCTTTAAAACAGTTTAAAACTATCTTCTAGCTAGTCCAACAACACCCCTGTGAGGCAGGTAATCATTATTATTCTCATTTACGCTTGGGAAAAAAGGCTAAAATGGTTTAAAAACTAGTTAATGACTCAGCCAGAACCCTAAAGCACATTCTAGCTCATTATACAGACCTATCCTTACCAAAGTTTTCTTTTAATAACCACCTTTATAATAATGTAGGTTTAGTTAATGCATATATTCAATAAATAGTAGTTGAGTAACAACTCAATACAATATCTCTGAGTAAATTTGATCATATATCTACAAATAAATTATAAACTAATATACACATGCATCCGTGCACACTCACAGACGCATGTTTGTCAATGTGTGTGTGTATGGGTGTGTCTGAAAGATGACAGGAATGCAAAATATAAGCATAAGCAAATAATGATCATTCATAACAATACGAATGAATTTCCTTCTACCTAAAAATCATCAATGAACATCTCAATGAGCATGTGTCATTTATATTAATTTTCAAATATATATGTTAAATAACTTTCCATTTTTCTCTAGTCCTGCAACTCTAGATGCCTAAATTCTTCCTCCATCTATTTCATCTGCTGCTAAAATCAACACTACTCAATTATTCATTATATATATATTTTATATATGTATATGTATATAAAATAATTTTCAAACATTAAAACATGATTGTGAAGTTTTCTTGTTTAAAATTATTTAAAGACTCATTAACAAAGAATCTCCATGAAATATCTAGTCTTCTTAAGTAAACTTGCTCATATTTTTAAAAACTATTAATTAATTAATTTATTTTTAGAGAGAGGGGAAAGAAGAGAGAAAAAGAGGGAGAGAAACAATGTGCGCGAGAGATACTTTGATTGGTTGCCTCTCACACACTCCCAACTGGGGACTGGGCCCACAACCCATTCAAATCGAACTGACAACATTTTTGTTTGCAGACTGACACACAATCCACTGAGCCACATCAGCCAGGGCTGATTTTTGTATTCAGACAAATTTAAAAAATTGGTCCAGCAAGATAACATCTAAATTGTTTTTACTGAAGTAAGGTTTCCTTGTCCTTTTTTCTTCTTTGCAGCCTCACAGGTTCTTGCCCACCTAACATTAACGGTGCTTTTGCACTACGCTTTTACGTGCCTTTATTTCACTAGCCATACTCTACGACAATCATTTGTTTACTGGTTCACTTCAACGCTAAGCTGCCAGCCTGAGAATATAGTACCATTTCTTCAAGGAATAACTTTATAAATACCTATGCAGTGATACTCAAAGAATGAATCTAGTTCCATGTATAATTTTTCCATACTTCAAAGTGTAGACAATGTCTCAAAGTAAATGTCCTCAGATATGATAATTTCCAGAAAGAATTAGAGCACATTTTGTCTTTGACAGGAGCACTGAGTTTGAGCTAATGAGAAAACGACAGGGTACAAGATGTTAAATTTGATGTTAGGTCATATAGACATATTTGCATAGTGATATGTTTGCAGCTTCCCATTTTTCTGTGACCCATTCCCTCTTTTCATTTGATCTAAGTATTGTTTACTTTATTTTGTTTGTTTGTTTGTTTGCAGTCAATAAAGCATCTATTATTCTTTTTAACTTATCTGTTTAAAGAGACCTGGCCATTCTGGTATTGTCACAAAGCTACTTTTTAAATATTTTATTTATTTATTTTTAGGGAGAGAAGGGAGGGGGATGGAGAGAGAGAGAGAGAGAGAGAAACATCAATGTGCGGTTGCTGGGGGTTATGGCCTGCAACCCAGGAATGTACCCTGGCTGGGAATCGAACCTGGGACACTTTGGTTCCCAGCCTGTGCTCCATCCACTGAGCTACGCCAGCCAGGACAAAGCTACTTTTTAACAGATTTCTACTAACTGATTTTCATTCCCTCAAAAATTAATGTATCTCATACACACAGGCTGTTAGATTAATCTCCTTACAGAATATCTTTTACTTTCTTATTCTGTACTCCCCAAAAAACCCTTAATGATTCTTCATTATCTGTATAGTACAAATAGGCTTAATTGATTTCTGCTCTTTTTTTGCCTTTATTTACATTTATCTGACTAAAAACACTACAAAATATTGAACTGGGTAAAATATAGTGTAGTGATATATTAAAAGAATGATTATTTGAACTTAAATATATTTATTCCCCATGTCAAACTAGTTGAAGACATATGGTGAAAAGGATAGAATCTGAGGAGAAAAAAGTATATAAACCAAGGTTTGAAAAGCTTATTAAAAATAATATTTAATCATTTAAACTTCTTAGGGGTGAAAGCTCAGTATTAAGAACTTATAGTTCTTCCCTTCTTGATAAAAATAATGTGTGTTTAATTAACATATTTTAGGAATACATGTGATTAGCATAGGTATATGGAAGAAAATTATTTGTTACAACACATTTGATTTTAAATGAATAATAACAGAGCTAAATTAACAATTGTTTACTTTTTAACCAGAAGTTTAAAAAGTACTACTTGTTAAACACCCCACTGTTATACTCTGAAAACAAAACAAAATACCATTCACAAAACTTATGTAGTTTCAAATTTCTTGAATCTGTGGAGTAGGACTTTTAATGCTTTGCTTTGCATCCTGATTCGGAGACTTGAGTAAATTCTAGATATGATACCAATTCAGTGTAAAAACACTTAAATTGCCATTCCTTGGTTAGTTTTATTTTAATGAAAACATTCTTCAGTTGATACTGGAATCTCTCTAAAAGTAAGATATTTTATTTGAAAAAAAATAGCAGCTTAAATCATCCAGATGCAGAGAGTCTGGGCACCTTGGCTTCTCTGGCCAGGTGACATGGCTGCCCCAGTGGATGCCAGCACCCTCTCTGTGTCCCCTCCTAGCATAGTCACTACCAGGAGCTAGTGTCCTAAGAGCAGCCCGCTATTGGAACCACCCACCTGTCTTCTTCTTTCCGAGTGTAAGGAGAGACAGAGTGCACTAGAAGGTGAGGGGAGATAGGATCCTTCTGAGGAAAGGTTATGTGCCTACTTATACTTGTTGGTTGAATAGCTCATGACGAGAAAATAAAGAAATCTTGTGAACATCTTTCCTACAAATAATAATACATCTTACATTATCACTTTAAAGATTAGAAAATATATGAAAAACAGTGAGAGATTCATGATTAAATATGGCAAACAGCTCTTCATCTTTGTTTTCTCCACATCACCTCACTAAAATGTCAAGGAATAAAAAAGGAATTAACAGGAAATAAGAAAAAAATGAGAGTAGAGGTATGATAGAGATGTTGATATTTGGAAGCTAGAGGAAAGCAGGGACAATAGTCACAAACAAATGAGAGCCATTTACAGGCTAGTTCTGTAGTTTTACCACAAACAAGAAGCAAGCCTGACTTATACCACAGATCATCTTACCTCTCCACTGGAAGCAGAGTGGGGCTGAAAATACATCATGCAAGAATTCATCATGCACGTCTGAAATGTCTACATTCTTCTTTCACATTGTGTTAATAAGTTAGGAGGATACAGATAAGATGAAAGATCATTTTGTTTCAGCATGTGAATGTATGGCCACATCTTCTAGTTTCCGGTTTGGCCACCAGAAGCCCGATGTCAACTTGATTCCTGATCTTATGTATGGGACTTGAATCCTCATTATGGAGGCTTTTATGTTTTTCTCTTTGTCACTAATGTTCTGAAATTCCACAATTACTTGCTTTAAGTTCTTTTAAAAACCAGTGTGTTGAAAATCAGTGAACCTTAATGATCTAGAAGCATGTCCTTTAGTTTGGGGAAATTTTTATTATTTCTTTGATACTTTTCTGTCCTCCATTTTTCTTGTTTTGTTTTGTTTGTTTGTTTTTATGTGGAACTTTCATCAGATGTATGTAGGTTCTCTATATTAATTTTTAAAACAATAGAAAACTAGGAAGAAATGCATGAAAAATTACTTGAAATATGGAAGTAAATACAAGACCAAATGACTAAATTTAAATTAATCTTAGAGAACACTAACCAGGAATGGGGAGAATTACTACAAGGGAATGATTTTTTTTAATGTCAGTATTATTAGTTTCATAAAACTAGAATGATGTATTATTTATTATTTTAATAAAAATTACATACACACAAAAAAGAGTGTTTGATAAGTATTTAAGTGTGCTAATGTTAAAATATCAATTATTTCTACCACATGTTGATATCGATATGCTGTCCAGACTGCTAGAAGCTGGACAGAGGGAATGGCATGCAGCCAGACAATGCCTTCGCAAACTTCCCCAGGCTCTGGCAAGGACATTTAGTTCTGGAGCACTCCCCACGGGCAAAGCCACATTGCCGCATAATCAAACACATGCTTCCTCCCTCCCAGGAAACGTGGCAGCAAGAAGAAGTTCTTACAATGAGCATTCAAAAGTCTAGCAAGATAACTGGGTAACAGGGGAAAAGCCCTCCCACCCACTTCATATCCCAGATTGAGGGTGGGGCCAGGTGAAGGCACGCACATGTGCAATAGAGGTTAAAATGGTGGGAAAGGGAGTTGATAGACCAAAGAGGCCTGTCAGTCTTGGTGGGGGAAAAGATGGGATAACTTCCTAAATGCAAATGTTTAGGAAGTTGACTGGTCATTCTGAGAAAATGCGTGGTCTATCCCATGCCTGAAACTAATATAAACCAAGGGTGAAAGGAAAAATCTCTCCTCTTGTACAAAGCTTGCTGCCCAGGACCTCCACTCAGATGGAGCATTGTCCTGACCTCTCCATGGGCCACATGGCTCTAGTCACGTGGCTATGGCCTTCAAGAGAGAGGCTGTCTCTTTTGCTCACCTGGTGCGGATTTGCTGGTGCGGATTTGCTGGTGCGGATTTGCTGGTGTGTTCACTCACTCTTCAGTCCAGGAGCATGGGACCTTGCAGTTGTAGAAGCCACTAGACAAATGGCAGCAATGGCTCCACATGCAGCCTCCAGGAGAGAACCTGAAGTTAAACAGAAGCTAGGAACAAGCTAATCTACCTGCATTGTGGCTTACTAGCCACCTCAGGTTCCAAAGGTCGGTACTTTAAAAAAGCAGGAATTCTGGGCATTGCATTTTGTTTTGGTCTTGTTGAGGATGGCTGGGTTTTTCTGGATCTTGCAGAAAAGATGACCTTTGAAATAGGGAGATCCCTCTTCTCCCAGATCATTCAGCATTAGGAAAAAAAAAGCTTTTTCCATTTTCAGCAACCTCTGCTTCTAGAGTTGGCCTTTTGGTGTAGCAGGCAGCCAAACTCCACTTGGGTTCTGTAACTATATTAGTAAAGCTTTCAGTCACAAATGGTTTTTTTCTCCTCCCTACTCCCTTTATTTCTTTTTTCTTCCTTCTTTTCTTAAATATGTGACCCACATATATATGTTAATATTATGATTGGCATAAAATGACTGCTAAAATATATAAAATAGGGAACCAGAAATCAATGGAATTGGGATGTTAAATGACCTCAATAGCCCTGGCTGATGTGGCTCAGTGGACTGAGTGTCAGCCTGTGAACCAAAGGGTCACTGGGTCGGTTCCCAGTTAGGGCACATGCCTGGGTTGAGGGCCAGGTCCCAGTTAGGGGGCATGTGAGAGGCAATCACACATTGATATTTCTCTCCCTTTCTTTCTCCCTCCCTTCCTCTCTGTCTAACAATAAGTAAATAAATAAAATATTTTAAAAATTAATTACCTCAATAATTTAACTCCTGGAAATTCATAAAGATTTGGGGAATTGGCTTTTGATTTCCTCCAAAGTTTAAAAAGGAAGTTTGAGCTTAAAATAAAGAGTTAGGAGGCATCAGGTGATGACTGGGTTATTGTGTTAATCAGAGTTCTTAATTTTGTGTGGAAATGAAAATTGACAGAATCTCACTTTATTTAACATTCACAACTATATAGAATATTATATTTCTGTATAATCGTCTCAGGAATAATAGAAGGTGAGAATCTTGGTAATCTCTGTTAATATATCTTACTCTACTTGTGTGACATTAAAATTAGCTGACAAATTAGGAAGGAAAGAAGTGTTTCTTAAGAAACAGACTGCTTCTCAGTACTGAAATAAGTTCAGTAAGCTTATATAAAAACAAAAGAATAATTTGTTCAGCATAGAAGCATAATCAAGTCAGTCACAGTGGTCAGTATTGATGGTAGCTTTGAGTCCTAACTAGGACTTGGCTAAAAATTATTGTTTCCTTGATTGTTGGGAATGTTTTAAATCACCACACCTGACAGACAAAGCTTAATATTTTGTTAATGCTTGTATTCTGATTCTATTTTCACAAAACATATTTTTGAAAGTTTAGTTTATTATCTGATCTGTCTGCAAGGAAAGACGATACTCTGAAAAAAGATGATATGCATGCTTCTATGCAGGTTATAGCTTATATTCATTAGTATAGGTTTTGATATTGGCAGTTTGGTTGTAGTTGACTTCCCATTGAAAGAAAACTAATAAACTGTAATAAACTGTCATTATGATTTGTAAACATGTATTTTTATTTACCTAGTATTGCAGTGTTTACAATATTGTCAGAAACATTCCTTTTGCATTAAAATATCACATTCTGAGTTTGCAGGGCTTCATGAGGACCACATATTCACATTTGGTAAACCCCATAAAATAAACAAATTCCATGTTTCAGTGTCCTTTTTCTTCTAATTCAGGAAAATAAAAGTGGAAATGTTTTTTCAGACCCACAACTAGCTTTTGATGTTTTCAAAAATTTGATATCAAAAGGTTTGGGAAATTAAGAAGCACATTTGACCTGGTGTTGACAATCTAGTTCTATATCAACCCATACCTTCTATTCTTCTCACATTCCTTCACTGAGTTAAAAAAGAACAATATGTAAATCTAATTTTGTGTTTCACTTCAAAAGTTTTAAATGAAGAAGGATCACAAAGAGAGGGCATGTTTCCATAAAGGACAAAAAGGAGATCACTAACTCTTTCACCAATCCAGAGCAGTGCTACATGCCATTGGATACTGGACTCAGGAATTTTCAAAGGAGTCTAAAAACATTTCTTGCTCTGTTATGATAACTTTTTCTGCCAGTTGCTTGTTATTTTACCTTTCATATTTTGGACAAGTGTACATTTCTGAGAGAATAATGGAAGGCATAAATGCTACCTTTGGAATATAAAGCACTGTCATGAAAGGTTTAAAGTATGACAATTATAAAGAATGCAAAAGGATATATCTTAAAGTTTGACAGTAGATAAATAAAAATAACAGATAATTATATTTAGGTCTTTGATTCATTTGGGGTTAACTTTTGTACATGGAAAGAATCTAGTTTCATGTTTTTTCATGTGCCTTTCAAATGTTGCCCAATATTTATTGAAGAGGCTTTCTTTTCTACATTGCATATTTTTGGCTCCTTTATTAAAAATTAGAAAAAAAAACATAGGTACTAAACTTAGGAACTTTGGTCTTGGAGAGGATTTTTTGAATTGGACCCCAAAACAAGAGAAGTAAAAGTTTCTGCACAGCAAAAGAAACCAATAACAAAATAAAATGCAACCAACCAAATGGGAGACAATATTTGCAAGCAATAGTTCTGACAAAAGGTTCATATTCAAAAGATATAAAGAACTTATACAACTCAACACCCCAAAATATCAATTAAAAATGGGCAGAAGACCTGAACAAACATTTCCCCCAAGAAGACATCTTAATATTATGCCAACAGATGTATAAAAAAGTTTTCAATGTCACTATTTAGAAAATGCAAGTCAAAACTACATAAGATACCACCCCATATCACTTAGAATGGCTGTTATCAACAAGACGAGTAATAACATGTTAGAGAGGCTGTGGAGGGAAAGGAACCCTTATTCACTGCTGCTGAGAGTGGTACAGCCACTATGGAAAACAATATGGCAGTTTCTCAAAAAAAAAAAAAAATGGAGTTGCTGTATGAGCAACACTTCTTTTGTTATCTAAATGGAAAATTTGAAACTTCTCTTTGTAAAGATATATGTATCCTTGTGTTCATTGCTGCATTATTCATGTTGGCCAAGACACGAGAACAACCAAGGTGTCCCACAGTAGATGTTTGAATAAAGTAGATGTGATACATTTCTATAATGGAATATTAGTCAGCCACAAGAAAAGAGGGGAATATTCTCTTTCCTGCTCCTGAGGGCCTGCCACTTGGATGTGGCCTTGGAAAATAGTGCATATGCATTGGTAGCTCTTATTGCCCCTTGGGAACAAGGGGTGGAGAAGAATTTGCAATAGAGCCCTGGGTGATTGGGACATGGCCCTCAATCTTAAAGGTAACATATGCAGGGCCAGCAGACATGAAATGCTTCTTCTTGACACCTTTGTGATAGTCTTATGGCCCATTATGAGTTCTCCACTGTAATTACAAGTAAATGCTGAGTCCCCATTGGAGGCATGAGAGTTATGGCATTCATGTCTACCTAGGAAGGGCCCCTCTGCCCATCACTGTCTTATTGGCTGACCAGAGCTTGCTTATATTTCCTGAGGGTCATGACTTGCCCTTACTGGTGCCTATAACTGGTCTCTCTTTCCATCTTTAAGGTATAGAATAATACTTTTGTGGACTGGGTTCATGTCTAATGCCTCAGTGGCTAACCAGTCAGCATGCTGGGTCTGCACTGAAATCCCCTTGAACACACCACCAGCCTCCCATGGAGCACCTCTCCTGTTTCTATCTCAAATTGGACCTGGCTTCAGAACAAGTGGAAGAGTGAATATCCCTTATGGAATGTGACCTGGACTGACATCTGTGTTAGGGTGAAGCAGGGGTGTGACCAGCCAAGGCCATTAGTCAACTGATCCATGTGGGGTGGCTTGGTGTGGGCTCAAGGTTAGGACTGTGGGGTTGGCTGAGCCAGTCCCCTTCATCTGCATTAAAGCCTCAAGGACAAGCTCAAGTGAACTGAACTCTTGTGGGTCTGTGTCAGACCCGTACTCTTGGACGTTGCTGAGAGGCGCAGAATGGTGCATGGGCTGCTATTCCCGTGAGAGCTCTCTAAGTGTATGGCTCACATGGATGACCTTATTTGCCTGGAAATTGAATTGGCCACTGTACCTAGGTGTGGTGTCATTGGTTGCTTGTTGCTGTAATCTATACTACTGTTGTGGTTTATGAGTGTGGGACTCAGCTCTCCTTGCCCAGGGACTTTCTCAGACTTTCTCATGTAGATTGTATGGTGAGGAACCCAGAAGGGGTGGATTGTAGGGTAAAAGGAGGCAGTCTGGCTTTCTTACCCAGATGTCTGGGCAACTAAGGGAAGCAGTTTCCCATAGCCCTGAGAATGGGACTGATAAGCAGTGTTCTTCTAGCATTGTGACTGGGTCCAAAAAACAGTTCCCATAACATTGAGTGGGTTCTCATTTGCAGAGTCTCACTGTGTTATACAATGTATTCTGGCTTCCTGCTGGCTTTGTCTGTATTTAGTATAGAAGGAGAGGAGACAGGAGACGTGCAGTGTACCACACAGGGACATACAGGGGACATGAGCTTGCAGCAGGCATGGCTCACTCACCCTTGAATAAAGCCATGTCAGACATTCTAACCTCTTTGTGAGTATTCTTCTGTCTGCCCAAATATTGTGAACCTGTCCAGCCTTGAACAGTTGCAACACAGACAATAATTGTGTACAGTGCCAGATGGATAGTAAACTTTTTGTAGTGATCATGTCATAAGGTATATAAATGTGATAACTCACTATGTTATATCCCTGAGACTAATATAATACTGTATGCCATCTGTACTTCAATTAAAAAGAGCTTTACATGCCAGAATAAAATTTAGATATTAACAAAAGAATTGTCTTTTATGTGAAACATTTAGGTAACCTGTCTCTGAAAACATCACTGGTATATTAGGTATCTATTATAAAGAATAAATAGGTAGCTATGTCTTGCTTGTGAAGATGGTAGATTTACAGAGTATCCATATGGGAATAAATCTTTAAATTTATTTAATTTGTACATATAATTTTATCTGAAAGGATCCTGGGTGACAACAAAGATTTTGTCTAGTTTTTTTTAATTTATAATATGTTATCTATAATTACAAAATCTAAAGTCAACAATAATTTAAAGTGAGCTTTTTGTAAGCTATTAGTTTACAATTCTTGCCCTGAACTGCCGTAAAGCAACTTATAATATTTATTTTATTCCCACTTAATGTGACTATTCATATGCTTTGTTGTCGGAATATTGTGCTTGGTGATCAAGACTTGTTTCATTTCTGTTGGGGGTGTTAGGCAATATACAATATATATATTATCTAAGATTAAAAAACACACAAATAGAACACATCACACTAAATATTTTGAACAAAGGGTTGTGAATGTATTGAGGTAGAGTGACAAGAATCCAGTATTTCTGATTCTTAGTTCCCCATCTTTTCTATTGCAATAGGATATAGTCTACCCAAAAATGCACCCAATTATACAATTAGAATATATAGCTATTTGGATGTAATAGCCATAGTACTTGATTCTATGGGAGTCACTCCATCCCAAATAATAAATCTAAGCCACTCGTGATAACCTCTTTCTCTTCAGTTTTGCCAATATCTAGTCTAGAGTAGCAGCATGAATCATTTCTTATTAATCACAATTGAAGCAAAGAACACTGGTTGTCTTCTGGG
Organism: Phyllostomus discolor; assembly: GCF_004126475.2. Classification (NCBI taxonomy): domain Eukaryota; kingdom Metazoa; phylum Chordata; class Mammalia; order Chiroptera; family Phyllostomidae; genus Phyllostomus; species Phyllostomus discolor. The sequence continues at coordinate 29,213,491 of NC_040904.2, read as the reverse complement.
AAAATTTTATTTGCTTCAAAATTAGAAACTTAAGAAAAAGAGAATCAATGCCCTTTTTCCACTTACAAGTTATTAAGCCATACGTGCTGCCTCTATTTGATCAACAGTTGAAAGAGTAAGCTTAATTAAGGGTAAAATCAAACAATAAAGAGAGCAGAGTGAGAAATGAAGTCAGCAGTTTAGATGACATCATTTGCCCATCAGTTGGGTCAGCTTGGATCACAGCTACTCTCCTGTACTTCTTAAGTGATACAATACATTATTACTTTATTTAAAGCCAACTTGAATCATTGAAGCTTTTGCTTCCTTAAAAGTGAATTCATTTAAATTTATTTAATTAATATTCATTTTTGTACTCTTTCCCACACAATGTATGATTAGCCAACCACATGCTAAAAGTAAAGGTTGACTAAATTAACTATTCAAATATGCTTGCACATTGTACACATTAGAAAAAATACATATTTTTAATTGAGCTTCACATTTTGATTTTGTTCTATTGGCTTATGTAAATGAACATACCAGATTTAAAGAAATAAATCATTGTATATTGTGACTGTCAGAAAAATATGCTTTTATTTTTAGGTCATGTAGAAGTGATTCCCCTACAAAATATCAAAATGATTGAGTTCTTTTAAGGCCATAATTGCCTCATATTAGTATTATAAATATTTTGATAAAGGTAAGCATTAAGGTATCTGTAATATAAAGATAAGCCTATAAAGTATCTGAATAAATTAAATGTCAAAAATGTTAAGCTAATTTTAACAGTGTATATGCCAGTGCATACAAAAATTATTATGATAATTTTGAAAAGGGACAGACAACTCAAATGCCTACTGGATAAAGTAAATATGTATATGCCAATTAAGTGGGCTGGGTGACACAAAGGGATTTTAGAGAATGCCTGGTCCATTTAAAGGGATCAGATTCTATGGCAGTTAAGCAGAGTTTCTAGTTTTCCCTAAAACTTCCTGTAGAGTGTAGAGTGTTACTTTGAGGGCCTATAATGGTGAAATCACCTCTCTGCAATGACTCTGCAATTTGCCATGTGACTAGCTTTGCCTAAGAGGATACTTGTTAAGTGTGATACAAGTAGAGTATTGTTACATGCTAAGTGTTTGCACTCAGGAACAGTTCTCTTAAAATAGTTCCTTGTGGGACACCCCCACCACAATATGAAACAGCCCAAATAGCCAGTGGAGAGGGCTACACACAAAAAAACCAAGACACCCAGTAAATATTTCCAGTTGAGGTCCTAATCTTATTTCCAGTCTATGCCTGGCTTCTCATCCTGCACATATGCAAGAATAACCACATAATCAACTACAAAAATTATAAGATATAATTAATTGTTCTAATTCACTAAACTTTGGATGGTATATTATATGGAAAGAGATCATTGAGACACGCTTTAGATTTTATGTGGCACCTTAATTTTTAAAAATAAAAATACTTTATTCACACAATATGGATGACAAGCAAGATAAATATAGAATTTTTAAACCTCCAAAGTAGTTTAAGGTTTTTATTTTACTGCAGAAACTGATGTCCAATAGGTCAAGTGGTAAGTTCTCAAAATTAGTGGTAGGGCCAAGCTAAAAGTGTGAGTGTGAATGGCTGGCACATGTTAGATGCTGTATCTAGACTGCATGGATTCACAAGCCAGCCACAGGTTAGCACTCAAAGCACTCTGGTTATGTTGAAAAATATAAGTAAATAATAATTGTATATTATAATATACATCATATTAAGGAATTTTTAGTGTTCTTTATATTATCCTTTCTACCTATGTGAGAAAATGTTTTTCTCATCTTGTTGTATAATAAGTAAAAACAAGAAAGATGACTGATGGAATGCTGGACTTAGGCCTAGAGTAGAAGAATTTTTTTTTAAATCTTTTGATACATGATTAAAAAAAAAACACTGTTAATTTAATTTGGAAGACAACCCTTCCACTTCATGAGTTATACAGTAGTTCTTCCTTATCCGTGGTTTTGCTTTCTGCAATTTCAGTTACCCACAGTTTCAGTTACTTGCAGTCAACCATGGTTCAAAAATATTAAATGGAGCCCTGGCTGATGGGGCTCAGTGGATTTAGTACTGGCCTGCAAACCAGAGTCGACTGTTTGATTCCCAGTCTAGGACACATTCCTGAGTTGTGGGCCAGGTTCCCCAGTTGCAGGCATGTGAGAAGCAATCACACATTGATGTTTCTGTTCTTGTCTATCTCCCTTCCTTCCCCTCTCTAAAAATAAATTTAAAGATGTTAAAAAATAAGTGGAAAATTAAAGAAATAAACAACTCTTAAGTTACAGATTGCACACCATTCTGAGTCATTTGATAAGATAGCATGCTGTCCTACTCCTTCTTGCCTGGAACACGAATCGTCCCATTGTTCAGTGTATCTATACTGTGTACAGTCCCCACCCATTAGCTATTTAATATCTGCTTTCAGATGAACTTTCTGGTATGTCAGTGTTTGTGTTGAAGTAGCTCTTTTTTTCATTTTATGTTTTACTTTATTGTATTTTATGTTGACTTATAATGGCCTCAGAGTCATTTATGTACTTTTATTATAGCATACAATGTTCTATTTTATTATTTGTTATTGTTGTTAATCTCTTATTATGTTTCATTTATAAATTAAACTTAATCATAGATGTGTATGTATAGGGGAAAAGTCATATATGGGTTGGGGTATAATCCAGAATTTCATGTATCCATGGGGGTCAGATAAGGTAATGGGGACTGCAGTACCATACTTGTGTTCTTTAAATACTGAATAAATTGCTATGTGTATAATGTTTTAAGAAAAAATAATTATCTGATGGAGGCAACTGTATACAAACAACAATAAAAAAAGAAAGGAAAAATAATTCTCATCAGAATACCCATTCTAAAACATACCTCGGGATTTTATCATATGTACATTTCATTTTCGACATCTTCTTGTCAACTAAATGTAAATAATTTGAATTAGTTTTCACTGGATCACAAGCAGTGAATTAGAGTAGTCTGACAGTCAGCGAAAACTGCTATAAAAGCTACTGTTATGGGACACAAGAGGAGATAAAAGCACAGTCCTGTCACTCCACAGAAAAAGAACATGTTGTTCATGGCTGGTTATTCTCTTTTCAGAGCACTGAACTTGGCAGTGAAATCAGTAGAAGTAAATGGTGGAAGCAGGGGACTGGCAGGGATACGGCGGCCCCTGTGGAGAGGCTGTCTACAGATGACATAACAATAACTGCATGATCTATGGGATGACTGCATGCCTGTTGGCTTCACTGGAGAAACTAATCGAGTGGTAAGACAAAGTTTAAGTTTTCAAAAATATAGGTGCCTGTTTGATCAGAAGAATAAAGAACTTGATTAGAGACAGAATTTTCAATAACATGTTTAGAGGTGGGTAATTGAGATTAAGTAACATGACAGAGTAGAAATAAACACAGAAATCTATTCTATTTATTCTTGAAATTGATTACATAAAGAAACAGTATTGGTTTTCTCTGTCTCTCTAGATCACTAGAAGATGTGTGTAGTGATCATAAGTCTTTCATTCTTTGCTTTAATTATTGCCACCTGGATCTTAGTAAGTTAATGCTAAACTATTTTTATTGCTTTAATTTTTTGTTACATTATTGTAATCAATCTTATTTTGAAGTAGGCTGTATAAAATATTTGGATGTGAAATAATTTAAAGAATTATCTTACCAGGGTCTCTGGCTACCCAATACCTCTTGACATCAAAACATACTCATATCTACCCAATGAAATGGATTCTTCTGTACCTGTAGTCACAGTAAAGTGCCATCTTAGAGCATTTGCATTTGCTTCCTACAGAACAGGGCATGGAACTGATTTGTGTTCTATGTTCCACTTATACCATTATATTTTATTTCAGAAAGAGTTAATAGTTCTTTCAAATACTTCATGCGTAATAAATAATACGGTATTTTAAAGATGATTTACTGATCTAACTTATACATAATTAATTTTGAATTTGTCACAAGTTTTCAGATGTTGATATACCCTTATTTAACCTTTCAGTGTTTGAACTGCTATGTTGTGGCAACTCACTTCTCAGATACACAAATATGTAAGAATAAAATGGCATGGCCCAGTGTGGTTTTTCCCAGGAATGAACTGTTAGTCTAGCAATTGAAAAACCAATGAAGAAAATGTGTCATGTTACCAGACCAAACAGGAAAAATCACATGAGGATATCAGTAGACTTGGAGAAAGCATTTGAGAAAATTAAAATACATTTATAATAAAAATCTCTCGGCAAAGTCAGAATAGGAGGAAGGTTACTCAATCTGATAAGAGGAAAATACAAAACATCATATGTCATGGTACAAAATCAAATACTCTCCTCTGATGATCATGAACAAAGCAATAATTGTTATTCTACCACTTTCATTTAACAATTTTTCCAGGGCTATGAGGCATGAATCATATATATAAGGCCCTCTATGTGGGAAAGAATGGAATAAAACCCATTATAAATGTCTTAATCATAAATATACAAAATCTGTGGGAATACACAAAGCTACAAAACTAATAAGTAAATTTAGCTGTAGGGTAAAAGATCAGTTTCAAAACCTAATTACATTTATATATAACTTGCAATAAAATACTGGCAATTGAAATTTTATAAAATAATTTACAAATATATAATGTATAATGGTATCAAAATTTTAAAAAATAATTAAGAATAAAATCTGACAAGAGACATAAAATTACCTGTACATTGGAAATTGTAAAATATTAGGAAGAAAAATGAAAGGAGATCTAACTAAATGAAAAAATATATTATGTCCATTGGTCAAAAGCTTCAATATTGTTAAGCTGTCAGCATTGTATGTAGATAAGTTGATTCAATACAATTCCTAACCAAAATCCAGCAAGCTCTACTTTTAAATGTGATAAGAACTTCTAAAATCGATATGGAAATTTAAAAGTTCTGAATAACCCAAATAACTCTGAAAAATATGTCAAGAACTTACACTACATTAAGATTTATTATAAAGTTCTATGGTTAAGACACTAGAATATGATTAAGACACTAGAATATTGACACTAGAGAAATAAATAAACCAGTGAAACACAGGAGTTCTGGAACTAACCTACACATATATAGTTTATTGATTGTTTTTAAAAGCATCAACGCAATTGAACCTGGAAAAGATAATCTTCTAAACAGAAGTGCTAAAAAATTTACATAGTGAAATTTTTCATAATGTTCCTAACTCATATCGTAGATCATATTTTATTCAGAATGAAACATGAAGCCCTGGCCAGGTGGCTCAGTTGGTTGAAATGTCATGCCATACACCAAAGATACTGCAAGTTCAATTCCTGGTCAGGGCACATACCTAGGTTGTGGGTTTGATCCCTGGTTAGGGCCTGTACAATGGGAGGCAATCAACTGATGTTTCACTCTCACATCAGCGTCTCTCTCTCTGTCTCTCTCTCTCTGTGTTTCTGTCTCCCCTCTTCTCTCTCTAAAATCAATGAACATGTCCTCAGTTGAGAATTAAAAAAAAGAAAGTTAAATGTGTATATAAGTGCTAAAACTCTAAGACATAATATATGCCAATAATCTTAGTACCTTGGGTTTCACGAAGATATATAATACAGAATATGTAAAATATAAATGAAAAAGACAGTAAATAGTACTTTATAAGAATTTTTTTTTTAAATTTTCTTAATAATAAACTGCTATAATAATGAAAAGGCAACCCAAAGACTGAGGAATAAGATTTGAAAAACATGTAAAAAATAACCTGGAAAAAAAAAAAACTTTGTAAAAAGAATTTTTACAATTTAATAAGAGATTTGGTTTTAATTATAAATGTTCTAAAGATTTTAAGGATGCATCAAGGGAAAACATACCTAGGTAACAAACAACAAATAAGCAAATGAGAATATGCTCAACATCAATAGTTATTTAGAAAATCCTAAAATCCAAATATAACTTAGAATGAGATACCACAACAAACCCAATAGAAAGGATAGTTATAAAGATTAATCATAACCAAGTTTTTACAAGAATATGGACTAACTAGAACTTTTATATATTTCTAGTAGAATGTAAAATGTACAAGGAATGTAAAAAATGCTTTTTCAGTTTCTTAAAATATAAACATATACTTGTTATACAATTCGGGAGGCTTATATATGGATATTTATAGCAGATTTATTTTTTATGAAAAAAACCACTCAAAACCCATAAATAAAGAATAAGCAAATTGTAATACAAAGGAAACATTAAAATACTGAGAAAACTAAGAGTTGGTGAGGCTGTAGAGCAAACGGTACATATACATTGCTTATGGTTAGAAAAATCAATCCAATTACTTGCAAACTGACACTATCTACTAAGATAAAGTTACAACCACCCTGTAAAACACATAATTACACACAAGCAATCATTGATTAGTATCAAATGCACTTAATAGCCATTTTACCTTTATTTGCAAGTCAAAAATTGGAAAAAACAAAATAACAAAGCATTATGAATGAAATAAAGTTGCAATGTTTGGATTCTTTTTCAAGAAAAGACTTACTGTCCAGCTTTCAAATTCTGTATCAGTTTACAGACTAATGTCATACTTTTCTCAAGATAGCCTCTGGCAATTAACTGAACAAAGTGATGCTATCTGAGGTCTTTAAACAGGATCCAGCCTATCTATGAGCAAGGCACTAGGAATTAAGGTTATAGTCTTTTGGGAGCAACCTGCAAGTAATGAATGCCTGAGGAACTTGCCTGTTCTTGGCAAAGCAGGATTCTTCCACTGAGCAATCTTTGCTTTGAATCTTCCTGTTGGGCTTGTTGAGATCCCAATTGGATGACTCTTACTTTTCTTTCTTTCAGGTGTTACTCCCTAATATAATTTTTGCACATATAATTCTATTTCAGTACTGGCTTCTCAGAGAAATCAGCAAACACAAAATTATCACCAATTAGTAAATGACAAATTCATAGTAATACATTCATGAAATAGAATACTCCACAGAACTAAAGACAGACCAGTGGTACACAAGCCAATGTGCATTAATCTCACAGATATTTTGATGAACAAAAAGAGCCAGCTGCAAAAAATAATACATAATATGAAGTTCAAGATGTGGTAAATCTCCCTGGCCGGCATAGCTCAGTGGATTGAGCGCGGGCTGGGAACCAAAGTGTCCCAGTTTCGATTCCTAGCCAGGGTACATTCCTGGGTTGCAGGCCATAACCCCTAGCAACCGCACATTGATGTTTCTCTCTCTCTCTCTCTCTCTCTCTCTCCCTTCCCTCTATAAAAATCAATATAAATAAATAAAATCTTTAAAAAATTAAAAAAAAAAGATGTGGTAAATCTAACCAACTCACACTGCTGAGTTGGTGGGGAACTGGGAAAGGTCATGTCAAACATTTCTGGGTTATAAAGATGTTCTCTATATTGATCTGGGTAGTGGTTTATGTAAAACACTTTGAGGTGTACACTTAAGGACATGTTCACTTTGTGCAGCTCATTTAATACTTTTATATCTAATTTTATGTCTCCATACATACACACACAAAATAAATTTTGAATTAATATTTTATCTTATTTTGTCTCACTCTGTATTTGGTTCAGGTACACATTGCTATAAATTTTTTCACAAGTATACATTTCAGTAGAAAAGTAATCATGATCTTTGTCTTCTACTAGACATTAATGCCTGCCCTGAAATACTTTTACACTTCTCTATCCATTATTTTTGGCAAGTTTTTAATAGTATCTACTTAACACATTATTCAGGTCTCTGTCTGAAAACTAATATCCTACCAGCCCTCTCTCACACTTTTTACCAGTATGCGATGTCTGCCCAGAAAAAAAAAAATCCAGCCATTGTTGATATAATGAATAGTGTGTACTACATCAGTGTAACCTAGCAGCCAATGAGAGTGAACAGGAATGTGCATGGGTGAACAATGAAAACCTCACTGTAGTAGTCGATGGGAATGGTAGATCCCACTGAGTGAACATGTGTATGGTGTGGCCATCACATTCAAAATGACTGAGGAGGTAGAGCTATGAATCTGTATCAGATTTTTTTGATAAGATTGAACATTCCTCCACAAAAACTATTCAGATAATTCAGAAGGCTCCAGCTATGGGCAACTAGTGATTGGCAGCTTCATCAGAACAATGTGCCCGCTCATGCATCATGTCTCGTGCAGAGGTTTTTGGTGAAACGTCAAAACATATAGGTGACTCATCCCCCCTACAGCCCAGATTTGGTGCCCTGTGACTTCTGGTTTTTCCCAAAACTAAAATCACCTTTGAAAGGGAAGAGATTTCAGAACATTGATGAGATACAGAAAAATATGATGGGGCAGCTGTTAGCAATTGGGAGAACTATGTGAGGTCCCAAGGTACCTACTTTGAAGGGACTGAGGCATCATTGTCCTATGTACAATGTTTCTTCCATCTTCGTTAATAAATGTTTTGAATTTTCATATTAAAAGTTTTGATACCTTCTGAACAGACCTCATATAACCTTGTCTCTTATTTCAAAGAGAGATTAGAGTTGAATAGAATATAACTTGCCTACATCAACAGCATAATAAAAAATAAGTATTCAAATTAGAAAGGAAAATTGGTAAATAATTACTATTAAATATTAATACAAAATAATTATATTAAGTGCACTTAATTATTAAATTTAATAATTTAAAATGCACTGAAAATCATTAAATTTACAGTGAATTTTAGTTAGATTGTAGGGCATAGGATCAATACAAAAATGTCAACTGCTTTTTTAATGCCAGCAAAAATTAGTAAAAAGAAATACTAATTTTGGAAACCAATTACACAGAAAGTGACAGTCCTTCCACAGAAACAACCATTAGCAGGTGAAGACTGACAGAATCAACTTTGGGGAGGTCTGAAATATAATCCTAAACTCACAGCATCAGAGTCACTGTTTAATGAAAAGAAGAACAGCTGAAGAGTGTTTTGTCACTTTCTGTCACCTGCTTAGCATCCCCCATTCCTAGGCAAGGTGGTTGTCATGTGGATTATTTTCCTCATATCTGGCATAGCAATCTAGCACATTAGCCAGGGTGCTAATGCGGACCTTGTTTTTAAAATACTGTTTTTATATATTTTGACCTGTCTAGTGATTTCCTAAAGCACAGGCAAATAAAATGACCTTTGGTTTATCATTTTCTCCTTTGATGGATGTGGATTTTTGGGTGTTGGTGGTTGTGTCTGTTGAAAAATTTAAGAATAAACACTGCTTATGCCTGACTGAGGAAAGGAACAGCAGATAGGGAAAGCCTCATAATTCAAAAAGCCCAAGAAATTGAAGTCTGAGGAGAAAATGTCTTGTAATAATATAGGCTCTGAAGTCATCACACATAATGGGGCAAACAGAGTGCAGTATGCATGCCCAGGGCTAGATACATGCTCAGAAATGCCCTGAGAATATCCTTAGCTTGAATCTCTAGCAGATCTGTGGGCTCCACATAAGCAGATAGCAAAGAATAAAGCAGATTGTACATAGCCTAGCTTAGCAGTGAACAGGTTCCCCTAGCTTAGAGTCAAGCTGAAACTATAAGGAAAGTAATACTTTTTATCTTTTTCTTTTAGCTTCAAACACTTAAGTTAATTTTGACCAGTGACTGATCACTGAGATAACAGAACAGAGATGTCAGTGACCACACATGACAAGGAATATAGTTTTTGAAAAACAGTTTGAAAAAAGTCGCTAAACAAATGGACCAGTCCAATCTTAAAAATCAATAAGATATCCTAGGAAAAGAGAGAGAATCCAATTTCTTGATTATTGTGATAACATGATAATATTGAAAATATTTACTTTTCAAAAATAAATCAACAACCCTGGCTGAGTGACAAGGTTGGTTCGAGTGTCTCTATACACACCAAAAAGCTGTGGGTTTGATCCCTAGTCTGGCTGTATTTGGGAAGCAACCAATACATGTTTCTCTCTCACATCAATGTTTCTCTCTTTCTCTATCTGTCTCTCTCTCCTTCTCTCTCTAAAATCAATAAAAAATATGTCTTCAAGTGAGGGTTCAAAATAAATAAATAAATATACAAATAAAATAAATTAACAGAAACTTTCTGTTGTAGCCCAGAGATTAGATTTAACAGACAAATACTTTTAACAGTTTATCTTAAATCAAAAGACCAAGAAGACCATGGATAAAAGATGAAAGAACACCAGGAAAACTATTTGTGAACAAATTAGAATAGCAGCAAAGAGAAATTTTAGAGATGAAAATTGCAGTAACAAAAATGAAAAATGCACTGGTTTAGCTAATAGTCTACTGGAGTTGATAAAACTACATCCAGACCCATCACAGTAAAAAAAAAAAAAAGATTGAGAATCAAAAATAAAAACAAAATCTTTTTTTTAAACATTTTATTTATTTACTTTTTTTTTAGATTTTTTAAATTAATTAATTTTTTTAGGGAGGGAAGGGGGGGAGAGAGAGAGAGAGAGAGAGAGAGAGAGAGACATCAATGTGCGGTTGCTGGGGGTTATGGCCTGCAACCCAGGAATGTTCCCTGGCTGGGAATTGAACCTGGGACACTTTGGTTCCCAGCCCGCGCTCAATCCACTGATCTATGCCAGCCAAGGCTACAAAATCTTTAAAGCATCCAGAGAATAATGCCTGAACACTTACATACAGGTAATCTCAATAAAATTGACATGATTTATCATCAGAAACAATAAATGTCAAAATGCATTAAAATGGCATTTTTAAAATTCTGAATGAAATAAAATAACTGTCAACCAAGAATTTTATATCCAGCAAAACTATCTTTCAACAGAGCAGGTGGAATAGATATTCCTAAATGAAAACATCAAGGAATATTTGTTACTAGGCCTGCAGACTAAAAAATACCTAAGCAAGTTATTGTTATTTATTTTAAAAAGAAGCAAAACCAAAGAGTAATTCAATCCAAATGAAAAATCAAAAAGTGTCAGTAAAGGCAATTATACAGGTAATATAAAACACGGTAAAATTATATGTTCTTAATAATTCTTTTACATGATTTAAAAAATAATTGCTAAACAATCTTAATAAAATGTTATTGCTGACCCTATGCAATATAACAATGTGATATACTTGAAACAGGAGATGGTAAACATAAAGGTATATTTGCATAAGAAAATTATACTGTACATTAAATCAAATCTAAAGGGAAAATAAAGTAACCTGAATTGGTAATTAAGAAGGTTTACATAAAATCTCTGTAAATATGAATTTTATCTCCTTAATCTTTTACCTTTAAAAAATACTAAGATTCCATGAAACAATATTTATAACTACATATTACTGAGTTGGTAATGGTAATGATAAAACATCTGCATAAAATGCTAAAAATTCAGTGAAATAGATACTTAAAATATTTGAATTTTGTGGCATATAGAATATACCTCAATAAAGTTTTCTTTTTAAAAATAAAAAAATGATAAGGAAATAGTTTGTAAGACTGATTCTTCTGAAAAAAATAGGGAAAAAAACATTTATTTTAGAAACAGCAAAACTCTACATAATTGATAAATGGAAAATAATATTTTAAAAATTGATTGTTTAATTCCCTCATTCCCACATGCTAATTTAATTTTCCCATTTTAGAATTTCTATGAGTTATGCCTTTATAAAGAGACTGTAAAGAAATTAGCTGAGTAAGAGGGATTTATTGTGACTTCTGTTGAAATGGGCTTTTTAATTTTAGTTTTTATTATTGTTTAGGCTTGTTTATGAAAATCAATTTACTTTAAAATCTGGACTTGGTAAAAGTGACCAACATGGAGGCTAATGTAAGTCAAGAGTATCAGGATTTTGGAAAAATATTTTTAGGATTTACACAATGTATAGCTATTCACATCTATTTCCAGAACACAGAGAACCCTTATACACCAAGAAAGCTCAGGTAAACCTCCAAGTGAAAAGCAATACGTTTTACCTAGAGTAAGCATTAGAAGTGAAACTGATGTCAAGAGACCTAAAGTAACCCCAGGCATCTCTATCTGGAATAAAAAACTGAAACCAATGGATGCAACTTTTAGAAGCTATTTATTTTCCATTGTTTTTGACTGAATTAACATCCTTTTAAATTTAGCCAAATGTAATTTAAATGAGCAATTTCATGAGAAAATCTGAGATATTTTTCTGCTCCGAACCATAGGGGGCAACAATTAATGGATACCTCATTAAAAAATAAATAAATTTTTCACTGCTCTTCCAGGCATTAACCACTATTAATACTCTACCCTGGTCCTGGAATCTGCTATATACATACACACTTTTTGAAATTCTTCTATCATATTTATTGTGAGAATAAAAGATGAGTTACATAAAACTATGAGAAGTCCTGATTAGTATTTGTACAGTAGAATAGTTCCGGTCTCTTCAAATTTAAAAAGAGATGTGTCTCATTATGACTCTTTTGTAATTGAAGAAAACACAGGAGACAAATTATAATTTTATCTCTTGGTTGGTTGATAATCACAAACTTGCAGTGCCTGTAAATATTCTAACTCACGAATTTGATATCGTCGGTGAGCTTTAAATAGATACATTAGTGCATTAAATGCTCATTCTAACTTTGGTACTACTGCAGCAGGTATTTTTATGAACATGCAGCTAAGGAAAAAGATAAAAACATGTGTCTATGAATATATGTCTACAGTGAATTATGTTGTGGTTAAGTTTTTATTATTGTCTTCATATTTCCAGTGAAATAACTTTAGGTTCAAATCAACCTCACCTGGGGTATTCAAAGAGGAGATAAAGCTGAGCTAGAAAGGGTTGATTGCTGGAATATACTAAAATGCATGATGAGTTTCTGAATTTCAGCTATTCTTGCTTTATTTATTCATTACCCTAGTAAACCTGAGTTCTTCAAATTGTTGTCTGCATGGATGTGCCCTAAAACAGACACAGCTTAGTGACAGCTCTGGTCTCTGACCACTACTAAGACATTATTTTTCAGCCAATCCTCTCAAACTGTAGAGGTTTCCAACCAAGGAAATCCTACAACTGGCACTTTAAAAATAGCCGATATTTTATGGTTTATATGTTCTTTCTTACAGTTCTTCCTCTGAAGTCCCTAATCCTAGTAGACAGTTTGATCAAGGAGAACTTCAAATAGTCCCTTTGGTGCTGGGCTTAACAGAAATACTAGAAGCATTACAAGAAAATGTGTGAATACTACTACTATTAATACTAGAGATTATAAAGCTCTTATTTATTAGTTTGTTTTGTCAGCTGTGTTATTTATATTATCTCATTATTTCCCCAAATGAGACATGTAAAATAGGCACTATTATTCCCGCTTTACAGATGGGAAATACATCTGCAGGAAAATGTAAGAAGTCTTTCCAAGTTTCACAGTGAGTATATGGAGAAGATAGATTTCAAACTCTTTGTTTTTCTAAATCCACTTGATTTTTACTTTTAAAGGAGTTCTAGAACTGACATTGATCTACCTTAACACACACACATGAACACATGGACAATAATATGAGCTACATTTATTAGTCAGACATAGTTCTTTCCTGGTAGAATAAACAACAGTTATATCTCAACACAGTAACTGTATTATTTTAAGTGGAAAAGAACAACTGGTTTTGTCTTTTATTCAGTTATATGGGGATGAACAAAAGCAATTTTACTGTTGTGAATACACAAAAGAGTTTATTGCTGTAAAATTTTATTATTGTCCCATAAACTTAATTTTGACCTACTCTGTAAATATATATATATATATATATATTTGTTTACCTATATATATTTATCTATATACTACAATGTAGATATCAATATAGATATATATTTGGAGAGAGAAAGAGAAAAAGAGATGAAAGACATCACAGTCAAAAAAAGGTCCTTTTATAAATAAGAGACAGTAGACTATATGTATATATATATATATATATATATATGATGTTTTAGGACATAGTTTTGTTCTATTTCTGATCTTTTGTACCTTTCTCTATTTTAAAAATTTATACTCAGAATAATGACCTAGATTTTGGCTATGATCTACCAGGAAATTTTAAGTGATTAGGTATTTTTGAGTTGATCCTTTGTGGAATCAAATGCAGGTAAAAGAAAGCATAATTTTACTTTTAAAAATGTCAAAAGATCACTGACGTTCAGAGGTCAGAGTAGAGATGCTGCTGGAGGTGGAGGGCATCCTCTTCGTTAGTGCTGTATCACCAGACTAAGGCAAACCTTAGAGATGAATGAGGGGAAACATTGAATAACGGGCAAGGTGATTGAAAAAAAAAGCAATGATTATTTTCGTACTGCCTAATTTGGATGTAACGAAATATGCTGTCAAGATAACATTTCTCAGTGATTTGTTGGTAAGTATTCTAAACATAAAACATAAGCAACCAATTTTCTAAGATCAATTTTAAAATAAATAAAAATCTATTTTTGTTTTCCAGCATGATTTTCCCTAAATTATCAATTCTCAAGTTCTGCACATTTGTTTATCTACCGTAAGTGATAAGCCTAAAAAAAAAAAAAAAAACATTTAAACTGGCGATCTCCTTCATTTCTGGGTCATTCAACTGATACTTTATTTAAAGACTCAAACTGAATCTGGAGTAGATGTTGAGAGCTGGATAGCAAATACTGTATAGGCTGGAAATCTCATCTCAGAACAAGACACATCTGGGAAGAGTCTTACTCAGTTTTTAATGTTTGCTTGCTGTGACTCATTCCCTAAATTGCTGTAGGTAGACATTATTTATCATTAGTCATCTTCTACCCCCTTTTTAATTGCCCTAGTGGCTCAGATCCTGCCCTTATCTTTCTGACTTCTAAGTCTCAAGGGTTATATAGGCTATTTCTGTCCAGATAATTATTTTTACCTTAGTATTATTCTATCTTGTCCCCAGAAATGTGGGTTTTTTCTTCAATTTTTTTATATTCTCAAGTAGTATGTGAATCAATTAGAAGATTTTTTCAATTTTTATATTCTCTTATAGAAGATGTAACTAACCCACCCTGATTGATGCTGCAGTTAGTGTGATATCTCTCTTGCTCTCACTTTCCCTTTCTTATTTCTTCTCCTGTCCAATCATTTATTTATATATTTATTGAAACATGCATCAGTGAAAATATGATATACCTGCTTATGCTAGACACAAGGTAGACTCAGGGATTTATTTGCCTGAAAGAGAAACTCACATCTAGCAAGATGTGGCAGTTAAATGAAAACAAATAATTGGAATATGAGCTAATGATCACTATGATAAAAGTATGTGTCAAAATGTTTTATAAAAAAAGATTTATATTTCATGCAAAGAAAGGAAACAATCCTGTCTAGAAACAATTGGATATTTTTTTCAGGAAAGCGTCATTTGACATTTTAAAAACAGTAAAAAGTAAACAGCAAGGAATTGAAGCCTAGGCCAAGAAAACAGCCAGAATAAAGAATGGGGACATGAATGTTTAAAGAAAGAATTCTCAAAATGTGCCCCCAGGGTCAGGAGTGTCAGCCTCACATAGAAACTTAGAAATGCAAATTGTTGTGGCAGCTGTAGCACGCTAAAACACAGATACCTAACTCTTCTTTAATCTTACTATAAACTTCTTTGAATTTACCTGCTTTGTTGATTTTAGTTATTTAATATTTTTCTTTAATCATTAATCTACTGTCAACCTACCCATTAATCATTTCCAATAATGACAATAAAAATTAATAATGCCACAAAACTAGTTTTCCAATGGAGCAATATAATTTCTTGAGATGTTAACTTATATTTACTCTACTTGTATTGTAGGACTGTAGCCAGTAATCTTGTATTTTCTGGTCTCATAGAAATGGATGGTATACATAGGGTTTTAGTACTTAAAAAGACATAAACCTACTAAAGTTTTAATAGTCATTTGTAGTGGGTTCATCTCGTCAAGAAGATTATGTTCGGTAAACCAGAGAAAAAAGGGAAGCGAAAGAGAGGAGAGTTTTCCCACAGACTGGAGATAACAGAGAAGCCTGTGGTCTGGAGATTAGCAGGAACTTTCATGTCTCTGGAGAGCCCTTGAGTATGGCAAACCTCGTTAAAAATAGTTGTGCCAGTGAGTGGGGTAAGAAAAGTCCAGGCATAGAAGTTCACAACCTCATTGAAGATGTTCATGTTTTGTAGAAAGAATTCTAAAGGTATCCTGGAAGAATCTTGTTCCTTGGATACTTAATCAGACATTAATCTAGCTACTGCTGTGCAGTGATTTTGCAAAAGTAATTAAGGTACCTATCTTAAAATAGAGACATTATCTTGGGTTAACTGGGTGAGTCCCATTTATCTATATAATTACATGGGATTTTAAAAGCAATAATAATAATTTATCTGGCTGGAATAGGGGAAGTTTGTTAGAAGAAAAATGCATAAAAAAGTAGAAAAGTGAATTTATGTGTGAGAAGGATTTGACAGATCCTTGCTGGCTGTGAGACTCAGGACCTGTAAGAGACACCCCTAGGAGTTAAGGGCAGCCATCAGCTAAGAGCCTACAAAGAAACTGGACCTTACTCTTACATCCACAATGTACTAGATTCTGCCAATAACCTGAATGTACTTCAAAGTACATTATTACTGAGCATCCTGAAAAGAATCTAACCAAGAAACATCTGAATTTTGGTCCTCTGAAACCTGGATCAGGAAAACCAGCTGAGCTAACCTGGAAAGGTGACCCACAGAACAGTGAGACAATACATATGTGTAGTTCAGACCTATGTCTGTGGTACTTTCTTATGGCAGTACTAAAAAGCAAGTACACCGTGCTTCGAGGGTAGCACAGAGGCAGGGTCACTGCTCCTCAGGCACTGGGGGATATTGTACTTAAGAGGACATCACTGGTGGTCACAATGGAATGGAACTTGGAAGGTAATTTTCTATTTTAGGAGCATAATTTAACTTCTAAAATTGTTGTGTGACCTCAAGAATCAGGAGAGGACTCCAATAGGAGCTTGGCTTGAATATAAATGGAACAAGGAATGTCATCTTTTACATATGTGATTTTAATAAGTAAGATTTATTTCCACTTCCCCAAGTCAGAATATTAATTGAG
Source organism: Phyllostomus discolor (assembly GCF_004126475.2). Classification (NCBI taxonomy): domain Eukaryota; kingdom Metazoa; phylum Chordata; class Mammalia; order Chiroptera; family Phyllostomidae; genus Phyllostomus; species Phyllostomus discolor. The sequence continues at coordinate 29,196,390 of NC_040904.2, read as the reverse complement.
TGTATTCAGTAATTTTCATCTCCTTTGTACTAATATTTCATATATCAAAGACTTTTATATTTATGTTGCATGAGCCACAAACCCCATCTTGTTCCATCATCCTTATTTCAAAACCCTTTTAAACTCTTCTTTCTGGAATGCCATGCTCTGAACATTAGCAGTATACCAAGATTTACCTCTGGTGTTGGTCAAATAGATTCAACTAATATTTTAGACAAAGTATTGTGTTAAATAAGTTCTTCTAGTTCTTCTGTGTGATAGCATTTAATTTGTTCTATCCATCCCATAAATGAAATATTATGTCTCTAGTGTCTATCACAAAATGTGGGCTCAGGAAAATGGATCTTACCAAGGATACTATATTTAATAAGAAGATCAGGGATTCTATTCAAGTATCAGTCAAAAATAACCATTTAACAAGTCCTATAGAAAAAATAATTTTGGGTCTACCTAATAGCATACTCTTCCCCATGGGCTTTTCATTTTAACAAGGCATAAAACCTTCAATTAAAGGAATGAAAGGCTGGGAATATATCTGAAAGAACCCAAAACAGTAATTCAAAACACCAATCATTCCTATGTTCATTGCAGTGTTATTTACAATCACCAGGATATGGAGGCAGCCCAAGTGTCCATCAATAGATGAGTGGATGAAAAAAACTATGGGACATTTACACAAAGGAATACTACTCATCCATAGAAAAAAAGAAAATTTTACCCTCTTTGACAGTATGGATGGACCTAAAATGAAATAAGCCAGTCAGATAAAGATAAATACAATACAATTTTCCTCATATATGGATACTAATGGACACATTGAACTGACAAGCAAAATAGAGACACTCATAGATGGAGAGCAGATGTCAGCTAGTGGGGGGAGGAGGTTAGGGGATGGAAGGATTGAGCAAAAAGGTAAAAGGACTCATGGGTTCATGGGCATGGACAATCACTGTGGTGATTGTTAGGGGGATCGAGGTATAAAGGGGCTAAATGATAATAGGAAAAAAAAGTACAATAAAAAAAAGGCCAAGAATAGGAAACTCATCCAGGCAGTTGAAAGGAAGTTTGCCAGTAGGAATACCATCCAAACAATATCCCAACTTCAACATCATGTTATGTAAAGATTACGTATAGTACAATGGACTTAAATTCCTTTTTCTAGGAATTTAAGTATCCCTTATCCCTTATATAATTCCCAGGAGTAGTATCCCTTACTCCTGGGAATTATACTTCTTGCAACTTTGTTCATGTTGTTATTGATTACACACACACACACACACACACACACATCATGTTTGCTTCCTTGCCCCCTATTCTCTGTGAACTTCTATCTAACCTTCATGTATAAGCAGAAGGAAAGTCAGCTCAGGCATGGTCCTCAGAACCTCAGACAGAGGATGTTGGATACAGTCTTCCTCTCAAGCATTAAAATTTGAAGGAAGACTGGTCTTATTGAGGGCTAGCTCTGAGATACTTAGTAAAAATCAAGTGACATGAATCATTATAAGAATAATATTGATGAAGAAATAAAACACAGTTTGCTAAAAAAAATGAATAACCCCTTTTCAAAAATTTAACATGATGCAGAACAACACTTCTCTAAAGCTGAGCATTTTAAATGTTAACCTGGATGAGTTGATTTTGCACTCTTTATTTCTAAATCTGCTTAGAGTATTTTCTAGGAAAGGAATATTTCAAAAAGAATTGACTTCACAGTAAAAAAAATTGAGTGTCTTATGATGATTAGAATACATATTTGAAGGACATTTGTTCCCAGCTGTTAATTTTTCCATCAGATATTTAGCAGTGTGAAATCTTTAGAAAGCTGTGTGATATATCATTAAATATCAGGAACCACTATTTCTTTATGGAATATCTCAAGCTAAACTTTATCCATAAATACTTCTGTCAGAGTACTTAAATAGTAGACAAGGATGTTCTGAATTTGAATTTTGGATCCGCAATAAGTATACTAATTTTTTAAAGATGGGATTTTTAAAAATGCTTTTGTAGGTTACCTCCCAAATCTCAAATATTTTATGGTAATAAAAGTAAGAAAATTATCACAAATTATCACTATTCTATAATTTTAAGCTTTTATTGACACAGAACTGCCCTATTCTTTCTCCTTCATATTATTTTTTTCAAAGTAATTACTCAAAATTTGATGATGTTAACACCTGAACACAATTAAAGTAGCCTTTTAAATATTGTTTATCTCAGGAAATGTCCTCAGATGGTTGAGATACAATCTTAAATGTTCTCTGTGACCCCTGCCTTTATCAGTCTTGCTTCTATTTCTTTGTCCCTTGTTATCCATTCTTCACCAGTCAGACTGGTCTTTGAAAAACTCCTACCAAATTTTTCAAGTGAAAATTCTCAAGTGACCTCTTTGCATTTACATATCAGCCAAATTCTTTATCTTGACTTTCATGACTCTCCAGGATTTTTCTCCCTTTCCAGCCTTATTTTCTAGTGGGGAAGAGTGACGGCAGTGATAAGGATCTCAGTAGTTTTTCTTGTTTTCATAAATTGTATTTTATTGCGGTTAGAGCATTTAACATGAAATCTATTCTCTTACAAAATTTTAACTGCAGAATACATTATTTTGAGTGTGCATACGATGCTGTATGGCAGATAGCTAGAGCTTATTCAACTTGCTCAACTGTAACTTTATGCTCATTGATTAGTCCCTTCCCTTCTTACAATAACTCATCTGTCTTTCCTATGGTAAAGCTACACATCATCTTTTTCCACTGAGAAGCCCTAAACTTGTTTTAAATTTAAGGCCTTTGGACTTACTGATCCTCATACTTACCATGACATTGACTTAGACTTAGCATGGTCACATTCTACTGTCATTAGGTCCAGTTTAAATGTCACGCTCTCAGATAGACCTCCCTTCCTCATTCAACTTTAACTTCTTCATCATGGTACTCTACTTATTTTCTTCCTTCCTTGTTTCTTTGCTCATAGATGCATTCACTCATTCATTCATTTTGTTTCTCAGGTTCTCCACTAAGATATGGGTGCCAGAAAATATAAAAAAAATAAAGAAAAACAAAAACAGGAAAGTGACTTTCAGTTCACAACCACATCCCTGATGCCAAAAATGCTTTCTGGTTCATAGTAGAACACTTAATAAATATTGTTGATTGAAGGAGTAAATGAATGAGTGTCTGAATAACAGTAATTGTCTTCATTATTTAGAAACCAACTTTTTAAACTTTAGCCTACAATGAGAAATATTTTGAATTGAGTTCTATAAAAATATTATACAATATTATACAGGGTCTGACAGAAGTAACACCTGCTTGAGTGTGATTGATAGGTTAATAATATGGGTATAATAATTTATAATTTTAATTTGAACATTTCACCTAAAATGTCATATGGTGTGCTTGACTTTGATATTGTTTTTACAGAATTATATGCTTGTGATTTTGTAATAAAATGTTTTGTAATAAAAAGGGGCATTATATGTGCCAGCCCCTGTGCTTCAAAAACCAAATATGAACATTTTGTTTGGCAAATTAAAAAATAAATGTATCCTGACAAACTGATGAAATATTTTATAAATCAAAAGAAAAGCAACTCCTATATCATACCAAAATTGTGTATATATACATATACATATATACACATATACATATCTTCCCTTATATATTTAAAAAAATATATGAGACCAAGTATAGATTAAAATATAATATATAAAATACACTTTAATATAAATAATACTTTTTCTGCCTGACATTTTCCACACAAGACAATATCATATTACTTCTCTCTCTCTCTCTTAAAACCTAAGTAATGAACTATGCCCACATAGTGTTAACTCCTCTTTGGCTTAGCTTTTCTTTCCTATATAATCAAATATTCTTAGGATAAAACATTAACAGGAATTATAATAATGTGGGTCTCTTGAGCATTTAACATATACTTTATTTAAATATCAGGGATTTTTCAACACAATACTTTATGATCACCAATATAAATAATAAGTTTGCAAATAGCCCCTACTTGCATCAATACTTTTTTAGGAATTCTGAGAGTTCTTATTGAGTCGAGACAATTCCGTTGTTTGGATAAGAAGGTAAAACTCACAATTTGTTAGTTTGAACCCATGCTTAGTAGTTCCTTTTTAAACTGTGAGCATAAAATGGATTGACCATAAGCAATCAACCTTATTATCCATGTGTAAACATTTCTATGGGCATAACTCCTCACTTACAGTGACTTAGGTGCTTAGAAAGCCTATTAACTCTAAACTGATAGGGTACCACTTAATGAACTGCAACAATAACACTCTAAGTGGATCCCTAGTGAACTGAAGAGATTTGCTGCCCTAGAAGCCTAAATACTACAAGGGAGGAATTTAGACACTGAAAAATACAGGTCACAAAAACTTTACCTACTTAAGCAGTATAAAATCAAGACTTAAGGCGCTTTTCCAGATCATTCAGAGTAAAAGAAAAGTCTTTAGTAATTGAGGAAAACGGAATTTCTCGTTCAAAATTCCTGGAGGGGACTGATCTGTGGTTTATTTCTCTAGTGCACTACAGCATGAAAGACATAGTAGGCTCTCAATGAGCATTGTTGAGTAAGTGGATAATGTGAATAATGGCATGAAATGTTCTTGATTTTTACTTTAATACTTCAAGCCTTGTTTAATCTTTGTTTTTTTTTTCTTTTTGTATAAATAAAAAACTAATAAAGATGTAATAACTTTTGGTCATTAACATTTAATTTTCTAAATCAGTAAATCATGCTAATTCATGTGTTATACATAAGATTGTTTGCTTTAATCTCACTTCCCTTTCCTATGAATGTTTTGTGGAAGATTTGTACAGTTCAAGGTAAAATGGGTCTGTTTTGAAACATGTACAGTTTCACCAGAGACAATTTTCATTCCAAGTTTTACAAGATAGTGTTTCAGATTATTCTCCTAGGCACAAAAAGCATATTAATTCCTCAAAAAATTGTTTCTGGATATACAAAAAATCAGTTTTCTTTTGTTTTTCTCTTGTAGAATCTTTTTCTTTTAAGGAATTTTTTTTTTTTTTTAGTTCTTGAGGTCACAAATTTGATAACCAAAATTCAAGTTCATGCTGTTGCTTTACTGGCTACACTATTTTTCTGTGTAATTATATTTTAAACTTCTCTAAATCATCCTAGATTGAATGTTCTAATATATAATAGCCATTCTTATGTAACTTTTATTTGTTTTGATTTTTTAATGTCTCTGTTTTGCTAATTTTAAATGATAAAAAACACAAAAGTCATTTCTAGATTAAATAATTAGAATCTTGTGAAAAATCCGTAGTACAAAAATTTCTGATACATGCCAAATATTAATCGTGTCACTTTAGTTACAGAATTATAGGAAATGGATGTCTTTAAATAGCTAATAATTACTCTTAACTCTTGTCTAGGATTATAATTTAAAATATTATCTCATCCTACAAATATAATTTGGATTATTATTTTTCTAAATACCCTACCTTTGGAAGTAATCTGAGAATCATGTCTATTTAGAGGACTGTCAGAGATTTTTTAAAAAAAATTTATCTTGAGATTCCCTTCCATATCCAAGGAATGCTTAATATCTCAAAACCTAAAGAATGTTCAGAAAGTTTTTGTACATATTAACTGACCTGTTTAAAAGTATGTCTTTTGGCATATGTCTTTTTTTTGTATTTTGTTATCAACAATAACAAAAATAATGTTCAATCCAGAGGTATTGGTATTATAAAACAAAATATTTTAGTAGAACCTCATTGAACACTTTCTAAAAGTATTAAAAAGTTAAATAAATATATTTTACATAATATAGCTCCTTTGCTTATTTCTTATTAACACTCTAAAATAAATTTAGCAAATAATTCTGTTAAATTTTTACAATTTTAGACAGTATGCTCTCCCTACACTGTTATATAAATGTTCTATGATTCTACACTTTATTTATATTCAGATGAATTAATCTCACTTTGGTCTTTCTGTATTAATGCAGCTATCTGAATAAGTCAGTATAAATTTCTCCACTAACACAAGACAAGTAAAGGTTTAAAAAACATTAGCAAGGTTCTGCTGAAAGGTTATGAATATACATTTATACTTTCAGAGATACTTCGAATATTATTTCAGGCAGTCAGATTATTGAAGTAAAGAATGTTATGCAAGATCAATTTGTACATATGGAACTATAACCATAATCATTTTTCAAAAACTGAAAAATTTGTTGGGGTTAGCATTAAAATATTAGACATTTTTTTTGTTTTGTTTTGCTTTAAAATGAAACTGGCGAGTATAATTCTGAGTACTAAGATTCTATTTCAAATGTACTTTTGTGTCTCCTTAACATACAAACAGGTGTGTGATCAAAGATATCTCAAATATATGGTATCCAGTGTCATTTACATAAAATGAACCACTCTAAAAAATACTTGTAATGCATGTCAAAGTTATTTGAAAATGTGAAAGCACATGCAAATATTGAACAGAATATATCTATAAACACAAATGTGATGATATTTTAAGATACATTTATATTCATTTTAGAAGCATTCAACAATGGTAATATATTTTACATGTATTGCTGGAATGAGGCAAGTTTTTAACTCATAAGTAAATGTACTTTAGTATTTATAACTTAAGATTCCATATAATTAAACTTTCATGTAAATATATATATATAATTCTTCAAAGAGCAAGAATTCCAAAATTACTGGTCTCTGACATTTACTTTTCAGACTTTATAAGCTCTGAAATATTTTTTTCCTTAGAGTGACATTGCCACAGTGATGCTTTATATAATTCAGGGCATAAAAGATTTAAGACAGCTTCATTTCAGTGAAATTGTAGAATTACTTAAAATACGATTAGTATCTGAAGACTATTTGATGGACCTCAGCCAATATTCTTTACCTTTTATAACAAGGCAAGATGTTTCAATTTACTTTGGAATGAAGATGTTCATACAAGAGCTAGTTTCAAGTTTCCTTGCCACTGATTTCAACTGGGAACGTTTTGGTCCAAATGTGGCACCATTATACAATAATGCGATTTAAATAAGGTATTATGAACTTATGATGAAAAAATTTTAATACAGCTTAGCCTTAGGCTAATCTTTGTTTTGGATATAATTGCAGATTTTAACCATTTTATAACAACATGTCTAGAATTTTCCATGATTATGTCAAAGCACAAAAACCTTAACCCAAATTAAAAGGAAGACCTTTTAAAGTTTAACTTTGAAATATGGCAACTAGGGACAATCTTCTACCTTATTGTTTTTCCCAAATTCTGTATATAGTTACTTGAAACTTTTTAAAAAAAGAAGAAAGAAAGAAATTTTATTCTGTGCCATATAAGTGAAGTCATAAACATACAAAATCAGAAGGACTTCTGTCCTTTTGGAACCATGGGGGTTTCAGAAGTGCAGCTACCATTTTTTCAAAGACCAAGAAATAGTGAAATATATTTTAGTTTTTTGCTTGTATGTTTTTGGATATGGTAAATTTAGGTGATAAGTGAATATTTTGTAATTTATAAATAAATATTAAATAGCACCTATAATATATTTAAATATTTAATTTTAAATACTTTAATGAAATAATTTATTTTCTATTTTTAATTCAATTTTATTTTTAAGGTTGTTTTATTTTTTGTTTGTTTTATTTTATTACAGTTGTCCCAATTTTTCTCCCTTTTCCCTCCTCCAGTGAGCCCACCACCCACCCCCACAGTCAATCCCCACACTGTTATCCATGTCCGTGGGTCATTCATACATATTCTTTGATTAGCCTCTTCCCCTTCTTTCCACCATTATCCCACATTCTGACCAGCATGAAGTGATATTTCATGGTGGTTTTAACTTGCATCTCTCTGATGGCTAGAGATGTTCAGCATCTTTTCACGTCTATGGGCCATCTGTATGTCCTCCTTTGGAGAAGTATTTGCTTAAGTCATTTGCCCATTTTTTAATTGGATTGGTTTATCTTCCTGGTGTTGAATCATATGAGTTCTTTATATATTTTGGAGATCAAGCCTTTGTCTGATACATAATTGGCAAATATGTTCTCCCATATGGTTGGTTCCTTTTTCATTTCGACCATGATTTCTTTAGCCACCCACAAGCTTTTTAATTTGATGTAGCCCCACTTGTTTATTTCTTCCTTTATTTCCCTTGTCCCAGGAGGTATAACAGCAAAAATATTACTACATGGGATATATAAAATTTTCCTGCCTATGTTTTTCTCTAAGACTTTTATGGTACCATGACTTATATTTAAGCCTTTTATTCATTTTGAGTTTATTCTGGTACCTGGCATAAGTTGGTGGTCTAGTTTCATTTTTTTGCATGTACTGGTCCAGTTCTCTCGACATCATTTATTTAAAAAGTTATTTTTACTCCATTGTACACTCATGCCCCCCTTTGTCAAATATTAATTGATCATACAGACATGGATTTATTTCTCAGCTCTCTGTTCTGTTCCATCAAGCTATGTGTCTCTTCTTATGCCAGTACCAGACTGCTTTGATTGCCATGGCCTTGTAATATAGTTTGATATCAGGTATTGTGATCCTTCCCACTTTGATCTTCTTTCTTAAGATTGCTGAGGCCATTTCAGGTCCTTTTTGAAACCATATACATTTTTGGAATATTTCTTTTAGATTGGTATTTTATTAAGAATTGCATTGTATCTATAGATTGGTTTGGGTAGTTTGGACATTTTAATGATGTTAATGCTTCCAGTCCATTAACACAGTATATGCTTCTATTTTTTGTATCATCCTTATTTTTTTTTCTTCAGTGTTCTATAGTTTTCAGAGTACAGGTCTTTTACCTCTTTGTTTAAATTTATTGCTAGGTAATTTATTTTTCTTGTTGCTGTAAGAATGGGTTTTTTCCTCTAATTTCTGTTTTTGATATTTCATTGTTGGTGGACAAAAATGTCCTTGATTTCTGAATATTGACTTTGTGATGTGGACCCCAGCTCCTGGGGTCTGCAGTGTTATGGATGAGATATGAGACAAATTCACATGGACTACCGAGTCCTGTGGAGGAAAAGGGACAGCATGGCCACTATCTCAAGGGGAGAGCACCTCGACTCTTTCCTTGATAAGGTGTTATTACTTTTCTTGATAAACTTTTATTGCTCTGAATCTCCACATTACGTTGAGGAGGTTCCTTGTTTACTATGCATAGGTTCACTTTAACTTTGTATCCCACTATTTTGCCAAATTCACTTATTAGGTCAAGAAGTTTTTTGGTAGAAACTATAGGGTTTTCTATGTACACTATTACATTTTCTTCAAAAAATTATATTTTTATTTCTTCCTTTTCAATTTGGATGCTTTTAATTTCTTCTTGTCTGATCTCTGTGGCTAGAACTTCCAGTATTGTGTTGAGTAACAGTGGTAAAAGTAGACATACTAGTCTTTTCCCTAATCTTAAGGGGAAAGCTTTTAGTATTTGCCAGTTGAGTATGGTGTTGGCTATAGGTTTCTCATATATGGCCTTTGTTACATAAGGGTATGCTCCCTCTATTCCCACTTTGCTGAGTGTTATTATCTTGATAGGATGATGGATTTTATCAAAAGCTTTTTCAGAATCTATTGTATGATCATGTGACTATTGTCCTTTATTTTGTTTATATGGTGTATTATGTTTATTGATTTGTGAATATGGTACCATCCTTGCCTCCCTGGGATGAATCCCACTTGATCATGGTGTATTCACTTTTTAATGTATTGCCGTATCCAGATTGCCAATATTTTCTTGAGGATTTTAGGTGACTCTTTTTGTTCCTGCATATTAAATTGACCTGCTTTGAGTCCTTGACTTCATGAGGTGGCCTTCTGTGGTAGAAGACCTATGAGACTCAGTGCAGTCTCCTTGATCTCCTGAGCTGGATGCTCTTGGGATGCTCTGTATGCCACTTATGTGGGCTCTCTTGTTGTAATTGGGTTTGGGTTATTGTTGAATCATTCATCGGTGGGTTCTTCCTTTTGGATGGCTGGCTGAGAGACACATTGCCCACCACATATTGTATGTGCTTTTACAGGTGCTGCCAGAAAAAAAAAAAAAAAAACCATGAAACATAACTCATGCTGACACAAACAACCACTACTCACAACAACAAATGAGAAAATATTAATTAAGGTGCAAAGAGCTTAAGACTATTATAAAAAAGGAGAAATGAATATGAGGTTACTAACAGAAAGAAAAATGATTTTCAGAGAATAGAGAGAGAGGGGAAATTATAAGAGTAGGGAATAGAAAAAGGCAAAGAAAGAAATATAAATTGCATCATAAATAAAAAGGGAGAGAAGAAGGCAAAATGGAGTGAGGAAAGTGAACAGAGTAATATGATGTTTAAAAAAAACAAAAATAAAAAATAATGAAAAAATAGGAACAAAATTGAAAAAAAAAATTCCCCACAGCAATATCAAGGACAATTGAGCAAAGATTAATATACATGGAAAGGGAATGAGAAAAGAAAAAAAGGAAGAAAAAAAGATTATGAGATGTCTGAAAGAGAGAGAAACAATTTTGAGAGGATAGAGGAAGAAGAAATAACAACAGTGAGAAATGAAAGCTGGGCTAACAGATGGAAAAAATAAAATTTAAAATGAATAAAAAAGGCAGAAGGAAGGCAAAATGGAGGAGTGGGTAATAGTAAAATTTGATATTTGAAATACAAAAATGCTGAATATCTAGGAATAAAATTGAAGAAATGCAACAACCACATCAACAACCAATAAGCAAATATCAATAAAGGTGGAGAGAGAATGAAGATATTATAAGAAAGGGAAAAAAGTAAGAGGACTAGTGGCAAGAAAAAAAATGGTTTTGAGAGGCTAGAGAGAGGAGAATTAGTAAGAGTGTAGTTAGAAGTAAGTCAGAGAGGGGGAAATACAATTTAAAACAAAAGTTTTTAAAAAGGAAGGAGGGAGGAAAGATAGAGTAAGAGAAGGGAGGAGTAACACATGAGATTTGAAATGAACTAAAATTTAAAAATAGTGAAATAACCCTGGCTGGTGTGGTTCGGTGGATTGAGCACCAGGCTGTGAATCAAAGTGTTGCTGGTTCTATCCCCAGTCAGGGCATAAACCTAGGTTGCAAGCCAGGTCCCCAGTAGGGGCCACACAAGAGGCAACCACACTTTGATATTTTCTCCCTCTCTTTCTCCCTCCCTTCCCTTTTCTCTAAAAATAAATAAATAAAACCATTTTAAAATATAAATAAATAAATAAATATAATGAAATAATAGAAAAAACTTAAAGAAAAATAGTATTAAAAAGCTATGCAGGAGAAAAAATAATGTAAATAATGAAGACTGCAAGGGTTCTAGTGTTTGCCACTGTCTTCTCTTTCTGGATCCTCCCCTGGTACTGTCAGATGGTGTCCTAGCCTAGCCTTAGGCAGCCTATTTGAGACTACAAGCAATCTACCACAGTCTGTGGCTGTCTTCTTCGGGCTTGGCTGGTCCCCATTATTCTGCTCTGCTGGGTGTTCATCAGCACAAGGTACAGGAGTGGTTCATCTAATGTCTGAGATCACTGCCAATATCACTTCCATGTGTCTCTAGAGGGAGCTTCTGGTGTGATTGGGAGGGTAGGAACCTTTAGTCACTTCCTAGGGGCACTGTTCAGTTTTGAGGGAAGGTGGTGGCTGTGTTTTCCAGCTCCACCGCACTCCAGCCTCTGGCCACCTCACCATAGGTCTTGGTCTGTCCAGATTATTTCCAATAATGTATAGTTTCTGGGGAAATAACTGTCCATTTCCTGTGAGGAGTCTATCTATATAAAAGGGGCAGCTCTTTCCTGCTTGGCACCTATGGCAGATCTTTATAAGAGCTTAGGCGGGCAGGACCCTGAACCCCTCTTGTTGCACCTGTCTCTAAACTCCACTCTGCTAGAATTAGTGGATCAGGGCCTTGAGGAACAAACACAGCTCGTAGTGTCTGGTAGATGTTCAGAAAAGTCCCTTTCAGAGCTTCTCTTTCCTTCCTCTATGGATGTGTTCCAAGCAGGGAGCTCTTGAGCCTGGCCTCGTTGATCTGCAGAGCCTGTGATCCCACTGGTGGGGATTGGGCACACCTTTCTGTGAGGGTACCTATCTGGCTGCAATGAATCTCAGGTGTTCAGTTGCTGGCTGTCCAGTCCCCAGCCTGCCACTCTCACTGGAAACTCAAGCCCAAACTCTCCACTCTGTATGGTGCCTCCTGCTTACCACCCATGCTGGGTTTCTCTTCACAATCCTTTCAGGGTGACACTTTCTGTTCTTCCTGTGCAGCTGAACTCAGTGGGACCTCACTGCACTTTCACTCTGGTTTCTTTGTTGGCAGAGCCATTGCACATGTGCTTGAGCCCATCATCCCCTGAAGAGTTTCATCTTGGCTCCTCTTCTATGTGACCCCTACACTGCAGCACCGAGCCCTGAACACGTTCTCCAAGAGCTCCACCTCCCCAAAAAGCACAGAGTTTCTCTGGGTCAGTGTTGTCTACAGCCTGCCAATGCCTCCAACAGTTTTAAGAGATAAAGATTCTCTCTGGAACTCTCCTGTTGGCGTTGCAGCTGCAGACGTGCTGCTCGCTGTGTGTGTGTAGCCTAAGTCTCTAAGCCAGACTTAGTATATCCTTCCAAGTTTCTCCCAGTTAGGGTTGGTGTTTTCCCTGTGTGGGACCTGGGCCCTGCTCCAGGAAGGGAGGAAGCCATTAAGCTGCATTTTCTGTCTGTTCTCTTCTCTTCTGCAGGCGCCTCACACAGGGCATTTCCCTCTCAACTTATAAAATCTCTTACTGGGCAGTGCAAAGTGTCCTCTGTACTCCTTGGCTTCAAAAATCCGCATCAACTGAGTTTCTGTTGACTGTCCAGGTCACTTGTTGGAAGATCAGCCAAAAATCTGTGTTGGGGACACAGACAAGTGGGCTTAGCTTCCACCTACTTGGGTGCCATCTTCCAAATCTATTTTCTAAATCCCAATTTTTTTCATTCATAAAGCAGATTTGTTCATGTTAAGTATGTACATTTAGACATTGTGTGAAATATAATAGCTAATATTGAAGTAACTAATTATTGCCACACTCATCAGATCCAAGTTCTATGTCTCCATCTAAATTTTATTTTTCTCTTTCCTCTCTGCCAAAATTAAATTTCTTACAGTAAATGTTTACTATGTGCTCTTTTCTTCCTAGATGAATGGTCATTTCTAAGAAAACTCTTAAAATAATACATAATATAATGCTAAATTTCTAAGATAATTTTCTTTTGAATTGCATATGCTTACCTTGAGAAATTTTCCATATTTTCATTACAGAAACCACTCAAGAAAAGCAAAATAAAAGGGAGTTTACTGGCAAGTCTGAATTAATAATAAAGAAGGAAAATGGATTGATAGATGCATAAAGAAACCTGTAAAATTTAATTTTCCTCAAATTCCAAGCATTACCATGCAGTTATATTGAGGAATATTGTTTGTATACTTCTATTTAAAAAGTCAAAAGAAAAAAATAGTGGAACTGTAGTGATAAGACACAAGGCTTAGGCCTCTGTTTTCAGGAGTGATAGATTTTTTTTTTTTTGCTGCAAATTTTTAAATTATTTCTACCATAGAAAGCTTTAAAGGTCTTGAGTTTTGAGTAAATAAAGAGTGCCAGTTTGTTCAGAGCTTTTATTTGTTTAAATGTCCATTCCTTAAATTATTGTAAGCAGTATTTCATACTTGCCTGCTATATCTCTCAGAAATATAACCTTCAGAAACATCTGTTTAAAAAGTTTCTTTGAACGTCATATGCGAATGCTTTCTTGTATAACTGCAATAAAATCTCTGGGAAAGAACCTTTTATAAGTATTGTGTCAGCAATTTTAGCTTATTGTACAGGACTCGTTCCCTTTCCCACATAACTATTTAATGATTTTAAACTTCAGGTTGTATAATGTTGTATCTGACAGGAGCCTTGAGCCTTTTTTCAACATTTGAAAATTTAAGATTAGTGACCACTTTAGGAAGAAAATTTAATGAAAAATATAACTTTTGAATTATGCTAAGTGGTGTTTGCCTCTTGTCATTTCCCTGGGACTAGCACAAAATGATATCTAACCAAAATATGTATGGATTTAGGAATCCACCAAAAAATTTCTTTAGCTACAAGCATGCTTGTAAATTGGTTGCACAGCATCAGAATTGTTGGTCATCAAATGCCAAAGGGGAGACATGAGACCACTGGGAAGGCAGGCCCAGCATAACATTCAGGGTGTGTTGTCATCATTGCTGTTAAGTATTCAATACAGCAGGGTCCTAAGGAAAAAGAAGAACTGTCTATTGCAGTTTAGCATGAAAATATGCAGAAAGATATGCAGAAAGCCTACCTAGAGTAGGTATGGTTTCTTGACACAGGAAGAGAAGGGCTTAAATTCCGTGGATGCAGCACAGTAAGAGAAAGTTATGGTTCAAAAGTAGATTCTGCTATTCACCTTTTAACTTTGACAGGACATTTGCCTTTCCTGAAGCTACACTGACTTGGTAAAATGGAAACACAGCTACCTGATCTTCTCATGAGATCATTCTGAAAGTTAAAGAAGCACACATACAGACGGAGTGATATTATGAGTGTTTTATTGTGTGCAAATTGCTATCAATATCAGATGTCAAATAAGAATTATTTGGATTACTTTTTCTTTGCATATTTAACTTTGGCACATTTGGCATGTAACTAACATGTCTTTTTTAAGACTGCATATATAGAATGCTCCCATCTACCATGGTCCCTCAGTGAAGTGTGTCATGACCAAATGATCTTCCTCATCTACTTTAGACCTGGTCCTACATATTCCCATATTACAGCCGTGGTGAACTTTGCAAATCCTCTGATTGCATTCACTCCACTTAAATTCTAATATCCCTTGACATGACTTTTAAAGCTTCCCTCTTGATTAAGTTAAGGACCTTGAGGTGGACAGAATGTCATAGATTAGCCAGGTGGGTCCAATGTAATCACATGAGTTCTTAAAAGCAGATACCTATCCTGCAAAGAAACAGGGATGTCATCATGGGAAAAACTCAACCCACTGCAGTTGGCTTTGAAGATGGAGTTAGAGCCACCAGCCAAGAAATCTGTGTGGTTTCAAGTAATTGGAAAGAGCAAGGAACTGATTTTTCCCTAGAGCTTCCAGAGGAAATCCAGCCCTGCTAACACCTCAATTTTAGCATAGTGTGGCCCAAGTCAGATTTCTAACTTACAAAATTGTAAGATAATAAATTGTTGTTTCTCTCATGGAGTTTGTAGTGAGTTGTTACAGCAGCCATAGACATATAATTCATACATATGCAAGGGAATATTTATACAGAAATTTAAAAATTGAGAATAAATGATAAATGAAGTTAAAAAGAAAGTGAAGATTAATTTAATGAGCTAAGAAAGAATTAAGAATTCTAATAATAAGTGAGTTTATACTTTGCTTTGTCACTGAGATATAATTGCTTAGTTTTTCATTGTATTTAAATTTTATCCCCCAAATATATAGTGACTCCAAGAGTGTGTAAGTCACTATATAAAACAGAGTTAATTTACCAAAGATTCAGTGAGTAACATATATTGCTGTTTACTATAAAAGTGTATTATATATTAGAGTAATAAACACAAGTTTCATAAAGACTGTACTTTATGTTAGTCCAATTTTAAAAATTAATTGAAGTTCATGATTTTAAAAGCTTTTCAGAAACTAAGATTATCAAAGTATCAGAAAATATATTTAGCTCCAAACCTGTACAAACACATGATTTAATGCGTTTCAATAGATTGCCAGATTATGGCCAATTATCAACAGGTACAAACTTGAACCATGTGTTTTTATCATCAAAGTCATATATATTATATAAGGAGGTATAATAAATGTTGTTATGATCATCCAGCAAGTGTTGATCCCTTCTTCTTCTACTGCATTATATAAACCACACCACATCAAGTGATAAAAGATTTCATGTTGGCTCACAATTCACTGAAGTAATAATAATAATAGAAAGCAGTACAATATTTATTATAGTTATCAGATTCTTGGTGCTGTGTTAAGTAGATTATTTCCATCATAATTGCACTAGGGTGGGCAGATTGTCTCCTATGTGGTACATCTACAGTATCTGACAGTGTGTGGGTGCTTAATATTTGCACAACAAATAGAAAATTCAGTAGGTAGTTTCTTTTGCCAATTGTTTTTTAATCATTTTCCCCATTACAGGAAAATGTAAACTGAGACTTAGAGGCTATTCTGCCATTTGAAACAGAAGCAATTAGTTGGTTCTAGTTAGTTGAGTCCAGCATCAAGGCTGCTGAGCGATGCACTGACTTGAAGCCACTAATGCCAGTCCAAGCAGAGGTCACCTCTGAGCCAGATCCACACTCTGTGGCTTGCATTCCCGTTATATATCTAAGAAATGTGTAAGTCTCCTTACTTTCGTACTTTAAGGAGATTGTTCAATGTTTGGTTTATGTTTCGTTGTTGTTTATAGAAGAGGTGTTGCGCTTGGGTCACCGGCCAGCAGTGACCACGGAACACTGTGGATGGCTCGACGAAAAACACGCGAGAAAAAACATGCACAGAGACAAACTAGTTTCTGTGGGGAAGTAGGGATGAAATGGCCACCCCCCCCCTAGTGGGGAGCATGCCGATTTACCTTCCATACCTGCTTTTATTGGGTTCATTTTGCATAATAATTCAAGTAAAGTACAGTACTTATCAGGGGGAAGTAAGGAACTATAGAAAGCAAGGAACTTTGCTGGTCTATTGAGTCGGGGTCAAAGAGCTGTAAGACTTTGAGGAACAAACTAACTTCCTCCTTGGACCCCTCTCATTCAACTGAGAGCATTCTAAACAAAGAAGGTTTCACAGTAATTTACATATTCTTTCTTAGGCCTGATCACCCAGGGAATCCGCCCTTTTCAGCACAGAGCTGCACCACCCTGTCATTGTTTCAGGCTTAGGTGGAGCAAGGGAACTAAGGCAATAAGGAGATTTTCTCCCAGACGATGAGAACTCAGGCTATGTCAAAGCTGAGGAGCGAGGGTCCATCACCCCCTTTTGCTGCAGCCCCCCAAGTCCTTCTTTTGGGGGGCCTCCCAAAGTGATCATGGCTGCCTTAGGTCATTCCCCCCATGGGGAATCTTACCTGTCTTTGGCTAACTGACCAAGCTTTTTGGGGTTCAGTTATGAATAAAGCAGCAGAAGCAGCATTCCTTCCAGGGAGATAAGCCCTTGTCTCCTGCTGGCTTACGGTTCCCTTAGCCTTAGCTTAGGCGGGGGTTTCAGCTTCTGATACCAGTCAGGGCGGTTCCCAACAAAGAGGGTCGATTTCAAATAAAATTTTCTCAAATCACATTTTTGTACCCATCTGAATTAGCTCCTCAGTCCAAATTTAGCCAGAAATCCTAAATTCTTACTTCACTTTTGAGACATTTGGATATTTTACTCAAACAAGGCTTATAAAACTTAAAAGGTACATGCTTTGATTTGACTATGTATAAAAAACCGACTGTGGTGGAAATCATTTTTTTCTTGTTTTGTGGTTGTCTCATTTTCCTTCCTGTGTTTGCCTAAACTATTATAAAGACACACTTACAATATGTTAATAGTTGAAGAACCATACTCATAACACTGCCTTAAATTGCTGCTATAGATATTAAGAGTTACAGTGGTTTATGTCAGTAGTTTTTCACTGTTTCCCTAGCAGGGAGGACGGTATGCTTTTCATTGCCATTATTATTTTGGTTCATATGGCAAAGCTGGCTCACAAAACTATAAGTAATAATTTTAACTTTTTCTAGTATATTTTACTCCATTAGGATGTCAATGTGTAGATACTTGACCAGAAAATGATTTATTTTTATTATTTGGATGACTTGCTAAACTTCAAGAGAAGTCTACAGATAGATTCCTAAAGTCAGTGTTTCCTTTCCTAACAGACAATTATTTCCATGGGGAGTTCATTACTGCCAGTATACTAGCTTTATGTACACCCCATGTAGCATTGTAAAGTGATGGTCAGGTCCTCTGTCTGTTTGGATTATAATCTCCTGCTGATTAGATCAAGATCACACACAGATGCAGTTTGCACAGACTGACTACCCAACTAGTTATTGAAGAGAGACTCAGAGTTTTATGAGTTTGCTTGTTCCATAGATTGTAACATGGAACGAAATGAGACCTAGATGACAGTGTATGAATAATATACTGCAACTTAGTATCTGTGACTAAAACACACTACCAAGTGTATGTGAATGAGAAGTCATCAACTTTGAGAGAAAATGTTGAAGTTAATAGAAGTTTTCTAATATCTTTTTGTCATAAATAGTTACTGTTTCTTTTGTCTCCTCATGTTTGTGCTCTGTAAAGACAGGGGAAACCAAGATATAAAGAGATACTTTTGTTGTTATAATAGGTATATTATATTTGGTCTCAGAGCATAATTTGATGAAGCTATTAGAACTCCATTGGGAGAAACATGCCAAACACAATATAATTACATTACCCAGGATTAAAGCGAAGGAGAGAATCTTAAAAGCAGCAAGAGAAAAGGAGACAGTTACCTACAAAAGAGTTCCCATAGGACTATAAGCTGATTTCTCAAAAGAAACCTTGTAGACAAGAAGGGGCTAGAGGGAGGTATTCAAATACATGAAAAGCAAGGACCTACATCCAAGGTTACTCTATCTAGCAAAGCTATTATTTAGAATGGAAGGGCAGATAAAGTGCTTCCAAGATAATGTCAAGTTAAAGGAGTTCACCATTACCAAGCCCTTATTATATGAAATGTTGAAGGGACTTTTCTAAGAAAAGGAAGATCAAAAATATGAACAGTAAAATGACAACAAGCTCACAACTATCAACAACTGAACTTAAAACAAAAACGAACTAAGCAAACAACTGGAACATGAACAGATTCACAGAAATAAAGATCACATGGAGAGTTATCAGCAGGGAGGGGTAGAATGGAGAATAAGGGAAAAGGTACAGGGAATAAGAAGCATAACTGGTAGGCACAAAATAGACAGGGAGAAGGTAAGAAGAGTATAGGAAATGGAGAAGTCAGAGAACTTATATGTACGACCCATGGACATAAACTAAGAGGGGAAGAATGCTAGAGGGAGGGAGGATGCAGGACAGAGGGGTACAAAGGGGAGAAAAATCTGGGACAACTGTAATAGTATAATCAATAAAATATACTTTTAAAAAAAGAGAAATAATACAATCCTACCTTAACAAAATGCTCACATTAAAAAAAATCAAGACAAAAAAAGCTATATTGGATTGGTGATTGCAATAATATCATCCCCATGAAAAGACATTTTATCACATGTCATTAAAATTTAAAGTGCTAATTAAAGATATGTTATTTACCTAAAGGTTGGCAACTTTGTTTTTTAAAAATAATAATGACAAAAACTTAGAATTTGATTAGACCCTAATAATATAGTGCTTCCTTACCAGCACTGGATTGTCCAAGTAAGCCTCTTACAAGAGAAAAATGTTACATAAACCAAAAGAGTGTTTTCAATGACTATCAGCCATATACTTCTGTGATGCATTCAAATTGGCCATGGGCTTTCTGGATCATGTATTTGTCTTCACTCTGTTTTTCTCCTTTATATCACACTCAGCCAGACATTCTCATATCTAAGTCCTATACAATGTCCCTTTTCATTAAACACTATACTGTCAACATCTTTCTATGTCATTGCATATTTCTCAACATCACTACTTTAGTTTCATGTATTTACTGTAATTTATTAAAAGAATCCTCATTTTTTTCACTATTGTAAACAATAGTATATAAATGTACCAGATTTTCAAACTCTGTTCAGCAGTATTTGCTATTTAAAAATAATAATAATTAATTGGTCACAAGAATTTAATCAAATAAAAGTTTTATCAGGCCACTTTATCTACATACAGCTGAATGCAATATTTGGGAGGGTTGGGGTTCTTTAAAACCAGACCGAACATACTTGGAGGTAGTAAGGGGTTAGATATGAGTAACCCACAGTCATGATCTTGATGTCACAAAGGCTCATTTTGCTCTTGCAGGATTTCCCCAAACACCAAAGAAACCGAAATGCCTGTGTAGGAGAGACTGTTGCGATAGGTACAGGAATTTGTTATCATCTGTGTCATTACTTATCATATTAAGTGAGTTTTGAATGTAAAATAGCTTCATTTGCATAGTACCTGTTATGTCTTTTGCCTGTTGTGGTACTTTGAATATAATGAGTAAATCACTGCCTGTTCTTGGTTTCAGATTCTTCCATCACCACCTTTGCTACAGCCATAGACAGCTGGCCTGCACAATGAGATGCCGCAAAGTGAGGAAACTGACAAGCAAGCAGAACAGACCTAACTGCTTGAAAACTTAGCTTCAGAGAACAGAAAAAGTTCCTCAAACTTTCAAAAGCTTCTATTTGTTACTACACTATTTATTTGTTGTTTTTATATTTGTTTATTTTTTTGTCTTAAAACACAATGCATTTTATAAGTGACAAGACTTCTTTTTTTCCTGCACCTCTGCATAGTGGGAGAGACAAGCTAACTGCAAACACCTTTCCTTAAGTATATTTTAACCACTCTAATACCAAAATAAATAAACAAGTAAATAACAAGTCACATCTTTCTCTGAAACCATCATATTGTTAATGACAAATACCACTGATTTATCCACCAGACACTATTGCAATTTTTTTTATTTTGTGCATAGATATTTTGTATTATCATTTAGCTTTTGCTAAATGATCATAAAGGATGTTCTACTTGCATTTTAAGCATTCAGGGAAGGTCTCAATAACCAGAGAGTTATGTTTGTAAATAACTTAGGACTTGCCCAGTATATAATTTCTCTGACATCTTTCCAATCTAAATAAAATCTCTACATTTTAACACATTGCTCTCTCTCTCCAATGCACTTAAATCAACGTTTAATGTTTTTTTCAAATTTATGTTTAATTATGTGCCTTCTAACAGATAGTACACTCCATGAAGGTGCAATTTTTTATTATCATTGACTCAGTGATTAGCACAGTGTTTGGTGCAAAGCAGACAATGAGTGCATATGTTGTAAAAAGTATAAATAATTGTCAGGTAAAGAGCAAAACAATAAGGAGTTAGTGCCAGAGAGGACAAATGAAGCATATGTCACGGAGCCCAGATGAGATAAAATTTGTCTTCATGCCTGTCTTAGTAGAATGTGATCAAAGATGAATTTTCCAGAGCCTGGAAAATTCCACTACAAGATCATCCCATATCTATATTATTCTCCTTGGGAAATGCATTTCCTCTCACTTGATTAAACTAACTTTTACTCATTTTTAAGATCTCAGCACAATTTTACTTCATCAGGAGCTTTCTTTAATCTCTCTGACTAGTCAAATGTTCGCATTGCAGGTCCCGAGAAGCCATCCCTTCACAGCGCTTTCTGTCACTACATTGTTCATGGACCGGTTGTATTTACATCTGTTGGTGTGACAATGTAAAAGTAAACTTTAGTCAGGAGCAGGATAAACTATATATATGAAGAGAGAAAATAATAGTACTTTTATGACAGTGATTATGTTAATTGCTTCAATAAAAAAGAAAATTTAATTACTTATTTAAGAGACACTTATGGCAATGCTTTCCTAAATATGTATCTCCATATAACTGTATGCTATTAAATATAACAATTCAACAGCATCTTACTTTAGTAAATATGTACTTTGGATAAAATAAAAGAGATATGTAGTTCTGTTTCCACAAACATTCAACTTTAAGGTAAAATTAGAAGCCCCCAAACATAAAAATATGGTATTTGTGTCTTTTTTTACCTGATTTTTAGTCTTCCATAGGTGCATGCTAGACTAGTGAATGAATACATATTAATTGAATGAAAGAACTAATTAATAATTAATCAGCTGACCTTTTTGTCCAGCACTCTCCCCTTACCTACTACAGTTTATACACATTGTCACTTTTTTTTTCTGAAGTCCTTTGGACCCTTTCACCACAGGGCTTTTGCACATACTATTGTCTGGACCTGTGTTTTCATTCTGGGTTCTCTTCACTATTCGTATCTAAGCTTAATTAATACCTTCTCAAATAAGGCTTCCCAGCTCTGCCTCTTTAAAGATTTTTATCCTTCTTTCCTTCTTGTTCTGCTTGTCTATTTCAAAAGTGTATGACTTTAACAATCACACAATTAATTTTTTAATTTATTTTTTACTTACTTTGTCCTCTAGACCATGAATTCTACAGAGTGGAGATTATGCCTGATTTGCTCACCATTGAATTCCTAGTGACTTAGCATAGTGGTTCATGCATTTTAGACAAAATATTTTTAAGCAAATAAGTAAAAAATAATAACTAATAGACTGTCTAAGAGATACACCCTATTAAATTTCACATTACTCCCTCAGCAAAATACACAATACATTAGTAAAGGGGTTGACTGTGAGAAAGAATCATAAATATAAAACATACCCAGTTTTTCCATAGATGTTAGTTTCTCTTTAGGTCCTGCAGCTGGTTATATTCAAAGTCCCTTAAGCTGCTTTGGAATAATTCCATTACTATTTCTGCAAGAATTGAGGTGTGGATCCACACAATGTGTGAGTATGTCTTTCTCTTCTTCCCTCTCTCACTCTCTCTCTCTCTCTCTCTCTGCTTCTCTTTCTTGTTTCCTTATCACAAAGAAATAAACCATGTACCTGGACTACCCTCCTTCTATAGAGTGATCTTCTTGGCTCAGACAACTCTCTCAACACCTAATCACTCTATTGAACTTGATCTTATATTTTCTTTTTTTAAATATATAATCATTATATTTTTTCCATGGCCATTTAATCCCCTTATATTTCCCTCCCTCCAGCAATCACCACCCTGTTGTAAATGCCTATGAGTCCTTATATTTTCTTTTAATGGAAGTTTCTCATATTTAAAAGAATGTTTTTTCTTAACATGTACCAGTGAAATTCTCATCCCTTTCCTTCTTTCTAAAGTCATTCTAGTGAAAATAAAGACTACATTGTTTTTTTCACAATGCTATATTTTTACCTGATAACAGATACAATTTGTGCATGTATAAAAGGCACGTTTCTGAGTGTACAATTTAGTTTCTCATCCTACACTGAACACCAGAGGTAGAAACCCACATTACCTAAAAGTACACTTTCTTCACTTACAGTTCAACCATACTCATTTTACTAAGCAAATTTTCTCACAGATTAACTTAAAAAATGTTATTTTTCAATTATGTTCAGTATGTGCTAAGCAATATTGTATTTGCCACATTAATATTATACCACTCCAATTGTTTGCCTGTTCATGTTACAGTTGTGTGATCTGTTGAAAATAAAAAAGTTCATACTCTTACCAATAATCATGAAAGATTAATTTATAATGGTAAGTAGATGTTATTGAAATTATTTTGAAAACATTGTGGAACATCTGCATGTTCTCATGTAAACTACATATAAGGTTTTTATATTCTAGATATGCACATTCCATACTAAGTAGTGATAAATAAAACTTTGAATTAATGTTGAGCAATTTCACAGCATGCATTAAAGGGCCACACACTGAAGCAAACCAACATGAGTATTTGGTAGATTATATTGCTTTCTCTTATTCACTGAAACTAAGCACATAAGGCTATTTACTCAAGCAATTACTCAGACTCAAAATTTATATATGCTGAGAATTGGCAAGAGAGAGAAGCAATGAACAAAATCTTTCGCTGTATGGGCATCACACATTCTGTAAACAAGTGCATATAAACTAAGTAATTTAGTAAAACAGTCATGTTTACAGGCGTGTTCAGTGATAAAATTCTATTTATCTACAAACAGAGGTGACAGGCAAAGTATAAAGAAATAAGCCAATTTAATATCCTAGGATGTATGAGACTTGTTTTCATTTTCAAGCCTTTTAAAATGATTTTAGCTTTAAAAATTGCTGCAAAAGAGCACAGATAGTAACTATATACCTTTCACTCAGTTTTCTAAAGTTAGCATTTTACACAACCATTGTTTTTTAACAAAACTAAGTAATTGACAATGGTGCAATATTATTAGCAAAAATACAGACTTTGTATGTCACCAGTTTTCTCACTTAATGTCTTTTTCTAAATCAATGAGCCAATCTAGGACATCATGTTGTATTTAATCATCATGTCTCCTTAATTGCTTCTAATCTGTAAGAATTTTTCATCTTGTTTTTTATAACTGAAGTTTACTGGTCAGAAATAGAGTAGACTGTCCTTCGGATTTGGTTGATGCCTTCTCAAGACTAAATTGGGTTGGTGGATTGGAGCAAGTAATGTCATATAGGTGCTGTTTCATTCTCATAATATCCTATCAGAAGATAAATGATATCATCATGGCTACTGATAAGGTTAAACATGATCACTTGGGTTTCTCCATTGTAAAAGTTACTATAGTTTTCCTTGCCATACTGTTTATAAGAAATAAGTCTCTAAATACAGCACACAAGCAAGAGAATGAGAATTCAGTTCTATTTTCAAAAGGGAGGAGTAGCCAAGAATTTGTGGACATGTCTTAAATCCATCACAATAATTAATAAATATGTCAGGAGAGAGAGTTTGAGGATATACAAACCTATTGTCTCCCCCTAAAGTTTAGCCCTCTAATTTTAATAGTTATAAGTGGATCTTACCTAGAGAAATTATAACTCTGCTATTGCAATGGTGGATTTATATTTTCATCTCTACTACAATTATTCTTTGGGATTATTCTGTAGGGAAGTATTGTTATTTTTCCACACATTTATATATTTATTTAATTATTTATTCATACCATTATTATGAACTCATGGATATTTCTTTTGTTCTTAGGGCTTTCATTACAAAAACTATTCTGATTTCATGACTTAAGTTGTTCAAGGTTTTCCCTCAGGGTACTCTCAATCTGATGCTTGTATTCATCACCGATATATTTTTTCTTTTAGCATTTCCTTACTTTTTAGCACTACAATTTGCTAGAGGCTCATCTGGTATTTCCTGTACATCAGCCCTAAAATTAGCTTTTTCCACAAGGAGCCTGTTTTTGTTTTTGCTTTTGCTTTTCTTAATTGAAGAATGATTTGAAGAAACTTGGGCCTTGCACTATGTGAGCTCTCTGCTACTGAGGTCTTATTGGTCTGAATCCTGGACAGCATGTGGTATGCGTAGTTTGTATATTTTACTTACTCATTCTAATAAGGATGAAGTTACAACTACTAATGGTTTTAATTTGTTGAATTTAGTTGAAAATCTTATGGCAAACACATTTAAGAGTATTTGGCAGCATGTTACTTCTCCCAAATTGTCAGCCTTTTAAATTGTCACTACATGAAACATGTTATCATGACCAGTTTAGTGAATACAATGGGACTTCAACATCTAGGAATCGGTCCCAGAGCAGTATCTCTCTGTTGCTCTGTTGCTGTTGCTTCTGGCCAAAACTCTAATTTTTATTAATTCCCCATCATCTTTAAATTTATGTTGCTGTTCACTTAGGAATGGACATCTTACCAAACCATGCAGACTTATTTTATTATAAGTTGAAGTTTGGACTTACCTATCATCATTTTAATGTAGATTATTTTATTAAGACTATTTTTAAGAGCAGTTTTCAGTTCATTAATGTGGATTTTGACAGGTTGCTCAAGTTTAATAAAAATACCTGTTATTTAAGATCCTTTTTGAAAAGTCACTTTGTTCACATCTACATTTAAAATTGTAACAGAAAAGATCAAAATGAAAGGTAAAGCTAATTTGGGAGCTTAGAATTTTTTAAAAAGTCTTTATAAATATAAAACTTATCTATACAATTTTTTCTCATAACTTTTAAAAGTCAAGATCTGATTTAACATATTTTTCTTTGTCTTTGATTAGTTTGAGCTCTCTGCATTGAAGTTTTCTTAGGAACTGATGACGTTAATGTTATTAATTAATTTTCAAAAATATTACGTTGCCTTTTTATTGAATTTATTGAGGTAACACTGTAAAGAAAACTATAAAAATCTGTAAAATTTTTAAACCAAATAATGATCTCAATGTAAAGAATTTTAGATTCATAATCATTTTTTTCTCACAATTCTACTGTATTGCTTGGTTTTCAACATTTCACTTCAAAGATTCTAATATAATTCCTATTAATTTAACTCACAGGAAGCTTTTTGAATATTCTTAGCTTTTGGTGGTCTGATATTTCACCAGGGAGTTAAAACTCTTTCATATGAAAATTTAAATATGCAAAGTTGACATCCTTTGTGTTTTAAATTCATATATTATTTTTATCCAAATTCTTCTCAAATTTTACTTAACTAATTTTTATGACCAATTGGATCTTGACACTAACCTTATGAGACTCTAAACTTTTCAATTCCTGAAGTTTAACTTTGAAATAATTTGCACTCTGGTGTATATTTTCAATTCATTTTTTCTGAATAAATCTATGTGGCATCTATTTCTGCAAATTCACATACTTAAAAGTTAGTGTATATAATGGTATTTAACATAATGGAGGGGAAGAACTAGAAAAATATGATATTTATTACAATGTAGGTAAAATAAAATTGATCTTTATTTTATGCTTATATAGATTTTAACTATGAAAAATGAAATTTCATATTTTTGTGTAAATGTAGACATGTTTTTAATAATTTTGCCTAAAATGGCCCTGGCTGGTGTGGCTCAATTAATTAGAGTGTCTGTCATCCAGTAGACCAAAAGGTCAAGGGTTCAATCCCTGGTTAAAGTGAATACACATATTGTAGGTTTAATCCTCTGTTTCCCTATAGGGGTGTGTACAAGGGGGCAAACCATTCAATGTTTCCCTTTCTCTGTCCCCGTCTCTCTCTCACTCAAAACAATGAAAAAATATGTTGTCAGGTGAAGATAAAAATAATAATAATAAATTTGCCTGAAATGTAGATAATTCTCCATTATGTTGATCAGTTATAAACTCTAGGTAATTGTTAGCTCAAATATATTTTATGTTACATTTTTATAATATTATTTCCAATTTATTCTGTTCTCTCCTCAAAGAATGACTCTGAATTGTTAGTTAAATATTTGAAGTATATTTTCTGTATCTATGATCTTTACAAATGAATTTTTTCTTCTTTATTTTGTAGAAATAACTGTAACATTTGTATTCATTCATTTTATTTATTATGAGGTTTAGTATTTGCCATCTCCAAATAATTTTTACATTCAAATGTCATGCCTTGATGGTGTGGCTCAGTTGGTTGGGTGTAGTCCAGCAAACCAAAAGGTTGCTGGTTCAATTTCTGGTCAGGGCATGTGCTTAAGTTGCAGGTCAGGTCTCCAGCTGAGGGCATGTGACAGGCAATCAATCACTCTATCACTCACACGTTGATGTTTCTCTCACTATCTTTCTCCCTCTCTTCCCCTCTCTCTAAAAACAGATAAATAAAATCTTTTTAAAATTCAGATGTCATATTTTAGTTTAATATTCTGTTTCTATGATGACTGATAATGTATACAAAATGAAGATGATTAAGCATTACTTTTTAAAGATATAGCTTTTTAAATTATATTTATTGGTTATATTTAATGCAGATTTTTAAAAATAGGTGCATGGTGAAAGATACATCATCATAGCACTAATTAAAAGAATATTGGAGTTACCATGTTAATTTGAAGCAAAGCTGTTTCTAGAACACGGGAGATTATAGTAGATAAAGAACATTTCATAATGATAAAGAGATCAATTCTTCAGATGACATAACAACCCAAACTATATCTGGACCTAGCAAGAGTGTCAAAATAGATTAAGCAAAAGTGATGGGATTGAAAGAAGAAATATATAAAGCCCCACTATTAAGTTGGAAACTTAAAAACCTTTCTGTCAGTAATTTAATGATCAAACAGACAGCTTGTGAATATATAAATGACCAGGACAACAGTACCAATCAACTTAATTTAATTGATAGTTTTAGAATACCCCATCAAAACACAGAACACAGGGATTTTCAAGCTCACAAAGAATATTCACCAAAACAGACAGCATTCCACCCCAAGTGGCATGGCTCGGGGGGTTGGGCATTGTTGTGAAACACGAAGGGCTGCCAGTTCAATTCCTGTCTGGGGAAAACGCCTGGGTTCTGGGCTGTGTTCCCAGATGGGGGTATGCAAGAGGCAACTGATATCAATATTTCTCACACAACTGTTTTTTATCTCCCTCTTTTCTCCTCCTTTCCCCTTTCTCATTCTCTAAAAATAAATAAATAAAATGTTTTTAAAATAGACCACATTCCAAGCCATACAATACACAATAACACATTTAAAAGGGTAGAAATTATACAAGTATCTTTTCAGATCAAAGTTTAATACAAGAAAAATCAATAACAGAAACATAACTAGAAATCACAAAATATCTGGATAGTAAACAACACAATTCTGTATAACCCATGGTTTTAAGAAACCTGAAGAGAAATATAAAAAATATTTGGAACTAAATATACAACTTATCAAAATGTGTACAATGTGGTAAAAGCATGCTTAGAATGATATTTATAGCATTAAATGCACATATGAGAAATACAAAATGTATAAAATCAATAATGTAATGACCCACCTCAAAGAAACAAAGAACTCAGAACAATTTACTTAAACCAAATAGAAAAATAAAGCAAGTAGAAAAAAATTTAAATATTACAGCAGAAATCAATGAAATTGAAAACATGAAAACAATATAGAAATTCAAAGGATCCAATAGGTAATTCTCTGAAAAAGTCAATAAAGCTCATAAAATTCTAGGCAGGGTAATGTATTAAAAAAGAGAGAATCCCAGCATTGCCAGTATCAGGTATCTTAAATACATATTACTAAATGTATTAAGCCAGTATGATAAGACTACCAAGTGTGTGACTCCATTTATACGGTGTTTTGGAAAAGGCAAACACAGAAACAGTAAACAGATCAGTTTGCCAGTAGGTCAGGGAAGGGAGGATAGAGCGGTTGAAGCACAGGGAGTTTTTAGAGTGAAAAATTCTTGTGCTGATACCGTAATGATAGATAAATGACACTAGACATCTGTCAAAACTCATAATGCTTTCCAGTTACAGTACAAGGAGTGATTCTTAATATATGCAAATTTTTAAAAATCATTTAGAAGGTCAGTGAATTTCACTATGTAATAAAAATGCTTAAATGTATTAAAATTTATTAAATAACCTCAAGGAAAGTAGTGAAGGAAGGAACAGAAGCTGACCAAAGTAATTTTCTAAATGAGTAGAATATGTAAGAGCAAAGGCAAAAGTAACTGTGTATAAACACTATGCTCTAACTGACAAACTTATCGCTTACAAGGATACACATTAAGAAGTCTACCGCCGTTACACATGTATATCAGAACTGAACAATCAAGTAATGGATGCTGCGTGGTGAGGGCTAGTTTTCTCACTGTTGGAATGGGAGGTCAAAGAGGCTAAGATGATGCATGTGGTAATAAAGTAGAGTTGAAATATCAATATGAAACCATGTTTGGGTATATAAACACCTTATGTGATATATGTATATGGGTGTTTCGATATACACACAAGTATTTCTTTGCTCTCTCATCTGAGGATTCCTAAAAACAATGACACACTTAATATCAATAAACACTCCTACCATCCACAGCTTGATTGTCAATACCATTCTCCAATAAAAGAAACTAGGGCTCCTTGGAAACAATGCTAATTGTGGAATTGAGAAACCCTGTATATTAAATGAGCTTAGAAAATATTTTGATGCCAAAAATAAGAAAGCATGAAAAAAAGCATAAATGGCAAATATAGGATATGTCAAAAAGACACAGGAACCAATTAATAGAACTCCAAAAGCCAAAAATGGAACAACTTGGGCTACAAAATATATAAATTCTTGGATTTTAACCCAAACTGTGCAATAAATACACATGAGTCTATACTGACATGAATTAATGATTGAATACATAAATGAATAGGGAGAATAGACAAATCACCTGTGTAAAAGCACTTAAAATAACTTATGTGTTTGTGTTATCTTCAAAAAGACAAATCTCCCCACTCATTAAATATGAAATAAACATAGTTACTTCCTTCCAAAGAGTACACAAGGAAAATAAAGTAACTTCACAACAGAGAAATATGACAAACACTACTGAGAGCCAAATGATGAAGATTAACCCCAGCAGTAATAGTTGATGCTGTGAGTAGGTACCCTAGATATAATATAATGAATCCATATCCCTAGTTAAATCATAAAGAAAACATCAAACAATTCCCAGTTGAAGAACATTCTGCAAAAATACGTGACCAGTACTCCTCAAAACTGCCAGAGTCATCAAAACTAAGAAAAGTCTGAGAAACTGGAGCAGCTAAAATAACCTAAAGAGACATAAAAACTAAATTTAATGTGTTATTCTGGATAGGATTCTGAAACTGGGTTAGGGTACATGAAAACCTTGTATATTCTATCCTCACAAATTATCTGCAAATGTAAACCCTCTCTAAAATAAAAATTTATTTGAAGAAAACTTTTTAAATATATTTTATTTTACTTTAAATAATCAAAAGTTTATTTAAAGAGTAAAATTGAAAAAATAAGAGACTGAAAACCCAAACTACAAGGCTACCTGATCTGCTTACTCTTACTTTTCTTACTTTACCTCTACTAAATCCCTCTCACTTTATCCATTGCAACCTCAGAGGCCTCCTCATTTCTCTAACACGGCAAGGTCACCCTGTAGGCATTTGTACTGCTTTTCTTCTCTGCTTGAAAATGCTCTGTCCTCTAGTATCTCACATGACTGACCACTGACCTCCAAGAATTTGCTCAAATGCCGCTTTCTTAATGAAACTCCCTAGACCTTGCATTTTTACCCATCCTGCACCTCCTATACTCTTTGTTGTATACTTATTTCATTATACTTAATACTTTTTGATTTACTGTATATTTTGTTTATTATTTATGTCCTATGATATAGCACCAGGATGCGAGCTTTGTGAGGGTAGGGAACTTCATCACTTCCTACACCAGTTGCCGCATACCAGAGTGAGTGAGTGACTGATGCAGATTTCTAATAATGATGGTTTAATTATTCTCACAGGAGAACATGAAAAACTTTGATTAGCCCCAAGCTTGGTGAAAAGGTAGAACAAAGATCCCCTTATAAAAGCAGTTGAAAAATAAAACTCAGCTAAAAGGAATACTAGCATAAATGTACTGTGCTTAGAAACAGATTGTACAAGCAAAACAATACAATAACAAAAGCTGACCCTGCACTTTTACTAACAGCTTTTCATTACACTATAATATAATAATAGTAATAATAATAATAAATAAAGTTTCCCTCAGAAATTGCTAGCACAGTCTTGTATACAAGCGAGTTTGGAATTTGAATTTAAAAATATGACGTTGATTCAGAATAATTGTGTTGTAGAGCACTACATTTAATTATATTATTAAGATGACATAAATAGGCACAGCTATAGACATAAATTAATGTATCAGCAACACATTTAAATGATAAAATATCAATATGCGTCACATAAAATCATTCTCTTAGAATCCAATAATAAAGTTAATGAGCAAAAAATATGTCAAAGCAAATGAGATGAGAAATCTAAATGGTTAATAAATATATGAAAAGTGATGTAAAATCGATTACTAGAAGATCCCATTTCACTGATGACATATGGGTACAAATTGTGATGTTCAACAGTACTGAGTTTTGAGAATTTAACAAATCAGGGAAACCTAAATTTCTAATGTGCCGTATAAAAATTTGGGTAATTTGGCAACATCTAAGAAATTTGATCCTCTGATTCAGGAATTCTAGTCTTATATTTATAGCATGAAATTACTCTTACATATATGCACAAGTACATATATAAATATTTATAACAACATTTTAAAAAACTTGAAACTACCCATTTATTTATTAAAGGGAAATAGATATGTAAATCATAGCACATAAACCCATTACAATTTTATAAAAAATCACAAAGGAATAAACTGAAGATATATGTATACAAATGACAAACCACCAAACATTGCATTTAGAATATAAATTATGCTACTCTGCTGCCCCTTTATAAAACAGGACCACATATATTTTTAGATTTACAAACATATAATGTAAAAATATAGAGACATATCTAGTAAGGTTAAACACATCTTTATCATTCAACCTTGAGTATCATATTCCCTTCACACCTCCATTCCAGGTTAAGGGGAGAGAAGATATTTCAGTACTTTAATCTTGAATCTTAAGCAGGTAATGTGAACATAAGTGTGTAATATATTATTTGTCATGAATTTTTATGCCTGTATTATTTTAAAACTGTATACACTAGAAACAAAATAGAGCACAGTGGCAACATGTGCCTTCCAACATGGGCAACACTGTGACATTTGACAGGGAAATATTCTTAGAGCAGATTCCAAAGTGGAGGTTTAATAATGATTCTTTTAACTTTACCTGGTAAGATGCCCTGTGCCAGCATTCTGAAAGAAGCATTTCAAGAAACAGTTTTGCCTTTGTGCCTACTGAGGCACATCCAAGGCAACCCCAGCAACAGAATTCTTTCTAACATTTACAGTCAATATTAGCAGCTAGAGCAAGTCTTAAGAAATGGATAGACACAGGCCATGGACCTCTCTGAGTAACTCCATATTTTTGGCAGTGGCGGTGGCAAATAGAACTGGTCACTGGTGAATTACCATGCAGTTTCAAAAGTGGTCTCTTGGTATGTCACATTCTTCAAATAATTTCCTGGCCAGTGACAAATGGTCCAGAAGTGGAAACAGGTATAGCTCATGGATTATATCATTAGAATTTCAAGGAGTAAATCATTCATATTTTTTATTGCTGTCATGGAATTTACTATTCTGGACTTTTTTGTCCCTTAACTTAGGAGCAATGATTCATTATAATAAATTTGGGCTCTTGTGCTTTTCTTCATTGGGTAGGGGGAGCTTATTGTAAAATAGTTACAGCTAAATGAGTATCTGTTCATGTTGACGTCATGACGACAAGACACCATTCTGCTGGTCTTTTCGGCAGTTAAGGCACAAATAGTCTGATATGTACCAGCATGGTTGGTCATTCACGATCTTGGCTTCCTGATGAGTTTTTCATACTAAAGATACAGTAAATGGTGTCTTTATAGTTTAAGGATTTATATACATGGTTGCTATGCCAACTAGAGAATTATAAATGTATCTCTCTAAGGATTTTTCATTCCATGGCTATAGTAGTTGAGGCCAAGTATATTGCCTGGCTTTCTTTAATGTCTGGCATTATAGAGTTCTTACATCAGCACCCACTCATAATTAGACATTAATTACCAGAAGAAATTCAATAGGAATATTCCCCCTCCTTATCCCACCACCAGTAACACAATCTTCATGATTTAGAAATTTCGGTATACAAGTTAATATACTTCTGTCACATTTATGTCTCCAATGGACCTTTCATGTATACGTATTTTGTTCATTTGTGTTTAGCAGGGATTTACAGACAAAATTGCCCTTCCCAGCCAAGATATCATGTAGAAGTAAAGGGCAGATAAACAGCCTCCCAGACAAGAAAACACTAAAAGAGTTCACAACCACCAAACCATTACTATATGAAATGTTAAAGGGAATTGTTTCAGAAAAAGATCTAAACTATGAACAATAAAATGCAAAAAAAATACATATCTAAAAATCAAACTAAGCAAACAAGAAGAACAGAGACAGAATCATAGGTATGGAGAGCATTTTTATGGTTGCCAGATGGGATAAGGGTGTGGGGAGAATGGGTGAAGAGGTGAGGTGAGAAGTACAAATAGATAGTTACAGAATAGTCATGGGGATGTAAAATACAGTAGGAAATGGAGCAGCCAAAGAACTTACACTCATGACCCATGGATAAGAACAATGGTGTGAGGATTACAGGGAGTGCTGGGTGGAGGGAGGCAAAAGGGGAAAATTAGGACAACTGTAATAACATAATCAACAAAATATAATTTTTAAAAGTAAGAGAATTACCCTCAGAAGAATCTTTTTATCTCACCTTTAACAAGAACCTAACCAACAAAACAAACAAACAAAATATAACCAAAGACACTGAAATTGAAAACAGGCTGACAGTGACCAGAGGGGAGAGGGGAGGGAATTTCAGGGGGAAAGGGAAGGGTTTACAGGAACAAGTATAAAGGACACATGGACAATAAGGGGGGTGGGGGGTGGGTGAAAATGGGAGGGAGGTGGGGAGATCTTCGGGGGTGGGCTGGGATGGGGGTAAAAGGCAAAAAACTGTACTTGAACAACAATTAAAATAAAAAATAATTCCATTTCTCCAAAACGAATGATTTTTTGGAAGAGACCATGTGATAAGCCTCAAACCATTTGTTTTTTGAACCTTAGTTGCTTTGTTTGCTTAATAGTGACACTATACTTTTGGGTAATTATCTCTGGTGATGAGGATGTACATAATATATTTCCCAGTGACTAACTGCATATTTTGAGATAAATCCAAATTATAGTCTTTTGTGTGCATATTTCCTGTGTCCCTTAATTTCCTACATTTGGATTTCATTACTGCTAACATTAGTTATGTGATTGACAATTATTTAATGAAGAGTGTATGTATTTGTATGTGTGCTTGTTTGTATTCTGTGTGTATATAAATTTTAAGTGTCAGAGACTTGAATAATGACCTTTACATAATTTAGTGCATGTGAAGTATAAATATTAATGTAACCTATCTCTTTGAAAACTAGGTCTGTTTTTATTTTGAAATGTCCATTCTCAAATTCTACTTTGTTTATTGAATTGTAGTCTAGGAATAAGTGCTATATAATACATCAAAACTTTTTATCCACTCCTGGCCCACGTTCTGTAAGTCATAAACTTTCATAAGTGTTAGGTTTCTCGGGCCTCAATTTGCATCCCTGAGTGAGATCTATTTATTTGAAATCATAAATATTTTAAAGCAATTTTCATGCTCAAGTAGTCATGAAATTGAGGGGGCTTTCAGCTTCAGTAAATCGTATACATTTTTTATTCTTCTTAGCTCCTTTTCCTTTGTGAAATTGTGACACTTCTCCTAAGTTACTTATGGAAGGATCCTGTTAGTAATATGGCACCATTATGAAGAATTCTACATTAATTTATTTTAAGTTTTTCTTAAAGGAAGTAAAGAACAATACAAAATGCCACAAATTAAAAAAGCATATCAAAAAATCACAATTAAGATCATACAGAAAAGATTATTACTTTATTTTGAGATCAGAGACCATGATTAGGATGATGCTCAGCAAATAATACTATCTATAATAGACACAATTATTTTATTTTTTTTATTTTCAATAATCTGTGACACTTTCATTAGCATTAACACATGTTTTAAAATGCCCATGACGCAACTAGAGTTTCAACAGTGGGTTCCCTATTGCTTTTAATGTATTACTTAGTTTTATTCTCTCAACAGATCTACTAGGGAAAAGTTATTATTATTTCCATACTACAGATCAGAGAACAAGTGGGGGGTAGGGAGAGTTATAAAAGCCAGGCCAACTCTAGACTACATGTGCTTAATTTTCACAAGTATATTACCCCCCTCCATATATTTCCTTCAGTATGTGTCACGCATGACATAATGGCAGTTATTTAATGTGTAGTTATCCTTTTCTTCTGAAGTGATTAATATACCCACACATATACTTTTCATTGCAATTTTTTTTAAAATTTAAGATTACTAAGGTAAAGCATGTGCATTAATTCTCACTTTATTTTGTACAGGTTGTGGACATAAATAGTATAAACTCTAATTGTCACAAAGATTTAATGCTACAGATATTATGTTAATCATAAGGAAATTGAATTTTCTAACAAAAAATTAGTGAGCTATAATGTAGAATAGAAAATTAATACCTATTTCTCTTTTTCTATGGACCATCCAGGAATTTGACAGAGTAAGACACTCCCAGGTGCTAAGGATGGGAAAAGGATGAAATTAGGAGGAACCTGGAAACAATGTTATAATTTTTATGACATCATTTTTTTAATTTAAAATAGGATTTTTATGAAAGTTTCTCTTTTAGTTTAAGGTTTGGGTGAGGCTGGTACCACTTCCATGATGTCATCAGGCATCTTGCTTTTAATAATAAATAAAATGTTCCAGGTTCATGCAAACTATTGAAATCTACTCTGGTACTATGTTAGGATCTCAAAGGACCACAATTTCTAGGAATGTGTTCTGGGATTAGTAAAACAGTTTTAAAATGGTGACTGAAGAAAACCTGACAGACAAGATTTTACTGTTAACATTAACTCTGAAATACATTATCCAAGTAGATAGTAATTGAAATGCAACATGTTATATATTTTTATAAATGAATTCATGGACCAGAAGTATCTGCATGAATGTAAAAAATTATTAACCAGTGATGACATTTGAAAAATGTATCAATAATAGTATAAAAATACTCCTTACATTATAACTAAATGCTATAGAAATATTAGCATAGGTAGCTAGTTAGTTATTAACAAAGGAGGAGAACAATTGGAATCAGATATTAAGCCTGATTAACTACGAAGGGGCAGCTTCACAGAAACTCCTGGGGACAGCCACAGTGCCCTTCAAGGGCATTGACATCCCTCTGTCTCACCAAATGGGGAGGAAGGACTTGCTTTCCCATCTTCCCAGGGTTTCATTCTCCCAGGTTAGTGGAGGAGGGAGAGCTCATAAAGAGAAATTTCCTTTGTTAAGCATATGCAGTAGAAGCCAAGGTGACAAAACAGAACTCTGAGGCCTGAGCAGGAGGAGCCAAAATGGTGAAATAAAGGGGAGGAGTCTAGCCTGGGAAAATCCAGGAGAGGAATTGGACAGGATAAGGGCAGGGGACTCCAGAAGATCCG
This sequence comes from Phyllostomus discolor, assembly GCF_004126475.2. Lineage (NCBI taxonomy): Eukaryota > Metazoa > Chordata > Mammalia > Chiroptera > Phyllostomidae > Phyllostomus > Phyllostomus discolor. Next base: position 29,159,467 of record NC_040904.2, on the reverse strand, counting down.
GGAAAGGGATTGGAGAGGGAGAGGGCTCTGGGGCCCAGCACAAGTCAGTAAGGATTAGGAAGAAGGCTAAAGAGTTTGAAAGAAAGCCTGCTTGTTACAAAAGCCAACAATTTATTTGGAGGGTTAGCAAGGATCCCAGGGCCGTTGCTACTAGAGCCTGCCTACTCTCTACATAGAGAAGGGCGAACCGTTTCTTTTCACCTCAGTAGATCTCACCACTATGCTTAAACTTTTTCCATGTGTGTGCCCTTTAAAATTCCTTCCTCAGGACACTACAGGAACCTATTTTCTCCAGTAAAAAGCATACTAATGTCTGCTTAAATTGAACCTTTTCCATTAAATAGCCAAAAGACATCCTGGTTTTCTCTGTGTATGTTTTAACAGTTTATACTTATGGGATGGTGTATGCTGATCACGGAAACACACTTCAATGTCTTAATATTTATGAATCACACTAATGTACTTCAGTTTTATTAAAAGAAAATTTTACCCTTTGCAATAGTGTGGATGGACCTGGAGAAAATTACACTAAGTGAAATAAGCCAGTTGTAGAAAGACAAAACCATATGATTTCACTCATATGTGGAATCTAATGAACAAACTTGGCTAACAAGCAACATAGAGGCAGACTCATAGGTAGAGAATAGATGACAGCTATTGGGGGGCAGATTAGGGAGTAGAGGACTCATGGACATAGACAATAGTGTGGTGATTGCAGAGGAGGGGGTGTGTAGTGGCTAAATGGTAAAAAAAGGAAAAAAAGAATAAGCATCCTTGAACAATGAGTACTATGAATACTTTTCAAAGGCAAACTGTATGTTATTTAATAACTTCCCATTATATGACATATCACGCTCCATTTTTTGAGTTGCTTGTATATTTTTGAAATCTTGTCTTCTTTTATCTCCCCTATATCTAAGAAAGTTTTTAGGATGGAGCATTGGGGGAATATCAACACAATCTTAATGCAAATGGACATCAATAGATGAGGAGAATTGACTTCAACACAGAATAATATTTTGATTTTGATAAGAATAGAATTATTAGGACAAATCTTAATGTTCAAAGTATTCAAATTCATTTATATACTTAGGGAATACCTTTTTATTGAGACCAACTTTTTTGACATAAAACAAAGGGCTTTATTTTTAATGTATTTCATTTGTGAATATAATGGAAGCAGTTCACTGTAGGTATCCTCATTAGAAATAAAGGCACACAATTGTGGTCCCTGGATAAATTGAGATTAAACTACTACTAATAGTCAGCATTCCCCTACTCCTTTTATACAGAACTTACTTATATAAATTGTTCATATGTCTCAAATGATTCTTTAAAATAAACATTTTCCTATGGCATTGTTATCAAGAAATTTATAAACTTGAAAGCTCATAAATAATTTATAATAGACTCACATATAGTATTTCCAAAGCCCAGGAAAACTTCATAAGTTTAAATACTTAAAAAAATAAATCATACTAACAAATTATTAAATAAAACATATCATCTACCTTGACAAATATAACTTTATTATCCCCAAATTTAAAAATATAAGAATATGATTGCAATCATCAAATTTATCAAGGACGGTTATATTTAATTATTGAGATTCATACATGTTTTTTTTTAACTGTGACTTTTTTTAAGATTTTATTTATTTATTTTTTAGAGAGGGAAGGGAGGGAGAAAGAGAGAGAGAAACATCAATGTGCAGTTGCTGGAGGCCGTGGCCTGCAACCCAGGCATGTGCCCTCACTGGGAATTGAACCTGCGATGCTTTGGTTCGCAGCCCGAGCTCAATCCACTGAGCTATGCCAACCAGGGCCATACATGGGTTTTTAATAATTGTGTTAAAGCAAAATATGCACTGGATAAAATTAAACAGGCAAGACTGTTTAATGTTACTGTAATTGAGGAGAAAGTGGCAAGAACAGGGTCTGCACTCAACTCCTTTAAAAGAAAGAGCAGGAGAGTTTTAAATAGCTGAGGGGATGGAGGAAGAAGAGTATGAATGGGAAAATCATAGACCATCTGCCTTTGCTAATTATCCTTACCCGAAGGAAAAGTAAGTTTCATCATATCTTCATGAAAAGGCATAGTGTTACAATTTGGTATGAAAGGAGAACCTCCCACAGAGACTGGGAGATTGGGGCACTTTCTCAGATGATAACATTTCAGAGAAGGCTGTCAAGTCCTTGAGAAAGACAGCCTTGAGTGGCAATGAGGGCAAGAGACTTTTTAAAGAGATTTACATTTCAAAGAAGTAGAGAAGAATGAACAATTACAAGTTTTATAAAGTAAATGTCCCCAAGGGAGGGGAAGAGAGATCAGTGCTTAGGCTATTTTGTCAGGACCCCAGAGGCAAGAAGTCTGACTAAATCACCATGAAGAATAATGATCTCAAAAGTTCAAAACAAAATAAGATCATGTGTTCAGAAATGTCAGAAATGTATAGATTGAATACAAAGTAAATTTGAAAATTGAAATACACAATTATATTTATATGTTCATGCCCTGGCTGGTGTAGTTCAGCGGATTGAGCTCGGGCCTGTGAACTAAAGAGTTGCAATTCCATTCCCAGTCAAAAAAAAGTGAAACTCAAAAGGAAGTAGGAAAACATTTAACTAAAATAAAATTTGGGGCCCTGGCTGGTGTAGCTCAGTGAATTGAGCGCGGGCTGGGAACCAAAGTGTCCCAGGTTCGATTCCCAGCCAGGGTACATTCCTGGGTTGCAGGCCATAACCCCCAGCAACCCCACATTGATGTCTCTCTCTCTCTCTCTCTCTCTCTCTCTCTCTCTCTCTCCTTCCCTCCTTCCCTTCCCTCTCTAAAAAATAAATAAAAATAAAATCTTTAAAATAAAATTTGGATAATAAGTTTATATATTCTTCTACCTTAGTGTTTTTGTAGTTCAAACCCTCTATACTTACAAACAATGTCTGATTCTATGCCCAGTAACCCACAGACTTCACATTAGAACCATCACCTTCTTCTCTGAGGTTGTGGATCTGCATTTCCCCAGGGTCTAAGGGTGTTGGTAATGAGCGGGTTCATTTATGGTTTTAGTGCTTGATTTCACACAGCTGAGCACGGAATTCCAGTGCCACTATATTTTCTTTGACCTTATCCATTTTTGCAAAAGTCTTTGTGACAAACAGATGCCTCTAAAGCTTCAGGTTCCCAATAGAGGTTCCTCATAACCTGAATCTATGTAAAGAATTGATCTAAACTAAAATCTACGGGCTGCAGAATGATTATTGCTACATACTTTAACTTTTTAGGTATATTTTAAATCATTTACCTGAACCTTGCTCAAATATTACTCTTGTTTTGATAACAGAAATGTATTTAAAACTTGATTTTGTCTCATTGAAATGTGTGGGATAGTTAATTCAGTATCTTCAACTGTTTGCATGTTGCTAATTAAAGGTATTAATTAATCCATCTACACTGTCGTATACCTTTCCTAAATCAATACAGCATTTTTTGAACTATAAAATTAAGATAAGTTGCATGTTTTAATGAATAATTCATTTTAATAATTCATATCAGTCATCCAATTATCACTTTATGAGATTTTGTGCCTTTGATATGAATTCTAATGTTTGATAAAATGCTGCTATCACTTGGCATACCATAAAAATATTAATATGCACTCAAATAAGAGATCCACCTCAGTAAAAAATGCAACATTTTTACATATTTTATTGTGAACTATCATTATGTCAAAAAAATAATATTTTAATACAATAACTTGACTGAGGATTGTAAATATATACCGCCAAGCCAAAATGATGTGTTTGGCTCCCATAGAATATCATAATTATAATTTTCAAAAGTGTATGGTAAATATACATTATGAATACTTGAGTTATATTTGCACATTAATACATTCTAAGAACAATCATAACATGTAAAGGAACAATCAAAGAAATAGAAAGTAGGCAGTAACTAGCTGGAAAAATATCTGAACAGATTGTATCGAATTTGAGAACACTGAGATTTTACAAGAAGCTCAAACAATTATTGAGTAAAAATCATATCTTCTTGCAAACAAAAGTATAGTTTGAAGCTCAATTCGAAGCTCAAAAGAACATTTAATTATTGGCAGTCATTGCTACAAATATTATTGTAATAATTTTACAGAAGTTGATTTGATTTAAAAACTTTAATTTTAAACCAAAGTTAAAAATTAAATATTATTCCAATATTTTTAACTATTGAATTTTGTTTATATTTTTGATCTTAGAGATTTATTTATTGACTACCTAACATTTCTAATTTATTTTTTAAGGTGGGCTGACATGTCAAGATGGATGATATAGTTATGATCAGGAACTTGAATCTTAGAAAAAAATTTAGTTTCAAGTAATAGCTAATAAGCTTAGTAGTCAACATATGTAAAAAGCTATTGTTTCAGGAACTGAAGGTGTGACCCACTTTGACTCCAGGAGACCATAAACTGTTCCACCTTTGTGCTCAGGAGAACTGCAGGCAATCGAGATGGTATCTGAGCCATTGTGCTCCAGGGTGAGATGCCCACCACCCAGGGCACAGATAAAGACCACTGCCCAGGGCACAAATGAAAGAATGCTGAAGCTTTCATCTGATTAGCTTTCCCCCCTGAATTCCAAACCTCTTACCTATACTTTTCTTCTCATTATAAAAAGGGTGGGTTTAAAATGGAATTTAAGATAGTCTGTTAGGGTACAAACCCACCATCTTCTCAGATTGTGGACCATCTGAATAAAATGCCCATAAAGATTCAATCCCTATCTTTGCTTATTGGACCTGGTAGGTGGCAGGCAGCATGAAGGGTGATTTTTGTGGTTTCAATTATACCTCAAAAGAATACGGGCTTTGGTTACATAAGCATCAAACGATGTTTGTTGGCATTGCTTTCTGTTAATGGCTTTTAAAATATTTTTCTTTTATACTTATATTACTTATAGATATAATTTAATAAGGTGGGAGTTGCATGGGGAATCTCTGAGACAAACTGAGTAAGACAATTCTGATGAGTAAACTGGTCCTTTGTTTTGGGGAAGGAATGATTATGGTTTGAATCTAAGTAACTGGTACACTTTAAATTTTGAGATTATCTTAATTCCCTGACAGGTATCAGTGTTTGCCATCAGTCTTTTAACAGTTGACCTTGATTGTTTTAAAAGGTATGATTTAATGCTTTTTATTTGATTAAAAATGAAAGTATTGAAATTAATAAAATTCCAGTGTATTATTATACATTTTCTTTTCTTCTCAAACCTTATTGTCAGCTCCTAAATTAAGCCTGATCAGGAGGTCAGGGGGCCTGGAGGCTTGCTGCAAGCATGTAAATCCCAACCCCAATGGGTGGGGCACACAGGCTAGTTGGGTGCCACATGCTCTTGTGTATTTCACAAATAAACTTGCTACCTCATTCCCACTATACTTTCTGTCTCTTAATTCATTCTTGCCAGTGTAACGAGAGCTAGGGAGGGAAAGCCGTCTAAGTGCAGTTTTCTTCGTAATAGTTTTAATACCAACACCAGGATCTAGAGTTGATGGCCTTTGATGACCATTTTGCAGTGTCAGTTTCAAGGACATTGCTAACAATGTTTATGAAATTGTTAGGTCAAACAGCTTTTGATGTTACTACTGGTTACATAGACTTCAAACTTAATTCTGTGCATGTACCAACATTTGTATGGGCTGCTGAGCTTTCTTTTATCAAATGCTCTTTCTGTTTGTATTAGCCAAAGCCAGTATCTGATGCTTTCAATTAAGAATCCTGACTGATATAGGAAGCAAATCAATTAAACTACTCAAAATACTTTGTATTCTAAAGATGAACATTTCTCTAAAGTTCAAGGCACTTTCTCTTTATTCTGTATTAATTAGATTAATAAATGTTTTAGACATTTATATATGATTCTCTGTGGCACAGGTTCTAACTTTTGAAGTATCTTGAATCTCCCATTCATTGAATTCATTTCTTTTTTTTATTTAGATTCTAATTGCCTATTCACAGATGCAAAGCATTCACTCATGTGACTCATTAAATTAACCAATTTTTTTCAGTCAGAGTTTTTATATGAACATGTTTGTAAAATTGTGTCCATACCTGTTTATTTCATTATCATCATATATATTTATAATTATTACCACATAAATATGTATATACATGTACATATCACATATGCATATGTATATAAAATACACATATGAGATACATATGTATATAGAGTTTTCATAAGTGTAAGAAAAGAAAGGCATTATCTAAATGTTTTTCATATTAACTATTATGAAGGACAAATTGTCCAAACAATGTCTCACTCTCCATTGTTCCCCTTTCTCTCTATCCTGGAGGCCACAATTGCACTTTGAAAAAGTCCCCAAAACTACTTTTTCATTCTGAAGATGAAAAAATGCTCCCACAATTTGTCTAATCACCAAATGCTTTTTTTTTGTTTGTTTCCCAGTCTTAATTCCTTTGCTTGATAATTAGTTTTTCAACCTCTGTCCTTCTGTCTTCCTTGCCTCACCTCCACCCCCACTCCTTCTACATTGGTCGTAAGATTTTTTTGCTCAGAACATCTTGTGCTTTCTACCCCTCATGCTACTTTGACTCATTCCCCACATCTCCAGGAAATCCTACCTGTGAGTAGTACCCAGATCTGTCTGACCTTGGCACGGGCTCCCTGCTTACTGCACACAGCCTGAATCTCACTCCACAGGCTCCAGCCTGTCTGGGACAGGAGGTAATCTGACAAGAATAACTTAATAGCCAGAGGCAGCCTGTACACCAAGTGCACAGTTGCCAGAACAGCAGAAATGCTAAGTTTACCGTAAAGGATGAGCAGCTTTTTAAAAGTGTCTAGCTGCAGGGAATCAAAGCTTCCAGATGGCAGAATTGCTGCTGATCTGCATCCAGACACTCTACCCTGCAATTCTCTAAGACATAGTCCCATTCTTAGCAATTCCAAGCTTAAACCCAAGAGGCAATCTTCTCCCCTTACCCACCCTTCCTTCTGCCCACTCTTAGATGTGCAAGGCTTTCCTATTTTTTTCCTGCTCACGTTACAGCTACAGACTAAAACTGATGTAACAACTGTATACCTAATTTCATTTGCAAAATAAAGAAATAGAAAACATAGAACTATTTATTCTCTTTGCCCACACTTGTGCCAAATAGTGCAAATAATTATAGCTGCTTAGACTTCAGGACATTCTTCTGAAAAATTCATCGTCGACCATGTTCTATGAGAGAAAAAGTCACAGTGATTTAATTTTAAAAAACAAGTACTGTAAAAGGCTTTAAAACCCCAATTCAGAAAAGAATAATGTCCCACCGTCTCCCTATCCGAGATCAGAATCCTGGCAGCTTGAAGTCCAGACACAGCTCCAACATCAGTGATGGTTCAGATGTTCCAGGGACCAGATGTTTGCTCTGTTTCGTGGGGACACATGGCAGCTATCATCAGAATTAGCGAATTGTTCACAAAGGAAGACAAAGTAAACTACTTTTTTTCTAAACAAAGATCAGATAAATTTTAAAGGGAGGTCAGTAGTATATTACATTTTCAAAATTTTGAATAGCCAACAGTTCCCGCACCATTTATTGGTAGGCCGTCATCTTCCCACTGATTTATTAAATCAGCTCTGTCATATATCAAGGTTCTATAAATGTGTGGGTCTGGTTCTCTGTTCTTTTTACTCTACCATTGGTTTTATTTCTCTATGCTTATTCCACAATCATATTGTTTTAATTATTAAACGTTATAGTATGTATTGAGTCTGGACAGGAAAAATTCCATACTTTAGTCTTCAAAATTATCAGTCATGTTCTTGGCCATTTATTTTTACATGAGATATAGGATCAACTTCTTAAATTCCATTAAGAAGGAAACACAATTGTGATTTTTATAAGTATTTCTTCAAATTTATAATTTTTAAAGGAAAATCAACATCTTTATTTTTCCATGCATTATATGGCCTTAAAATGTTTTGTATATTTCTCAATAAAGATCTTAAACATCTCTGGATAGATTTATTTCTCACATCTTAGGTTTTTTAATTTCATCCTAATAGCACATTTTTACTTACTGGTATATAAAATATTATCATTTCTAACATTAATCTTTCATTTAGTTCACTTGCTCATCTACTAATTTTTAAAAGCTCTCTTGGATTTTATATGTATTTTTCATATAATCAATCACCTTATATAAAAATCAGAATTTTTCTTCTTTTCAATTTACACATTTTTAATTTTAAGTTTTTGTGCCTTAATGTAATGTGCCAAGTCAATACGTAATAGAAACAATGAAATAGGGCAGCATTTCTGACTTCAAAAGTTTATGGGAATTATTCTATAGTGTCTCTATTATTAATGATGTTTCTGGACTAAATAAATCAGCTAAATGGTCTTCATTATGTTAATGAAGTTGCTTTCCATTCATAGTTTGCTAAGAATCTTTTTTTTAATATCATAGATGAGCATTGAATTGTCTTAAGTGCTCTTTGTATCTATTAAAATAACCTTTTCCTTTAAATCTATTAATGTAGTGAATGACATTGTCAAATTTTTCAGATGAGCAATTGTTATATGCCATAATACAAAATTTGTTTTTATTCTTCTCACTGCATTTATTAAACTATTATTTAAACTTTTTATCTGATTAGATGACATTGAGATTCATGCACATGCTCTATCTCTTCCTCTCTATCTCTGTCTCTCTCCCAATCAAACTAAAACAATTAGGAACAAACCTGTAGTCTGAAAAAGTTAGGTTTATTGACTCATAGCAATGAGAGGAACTGTATCCTAAAGCTACCGTGGGACATCTCACCAAAAATTGGAAACAATGAAGTAATTATGAGATGAGGAGAAAGAGTAGAGTTTAGGTAAAATTTAAATAAAATATTTTGATAGTCTCAAGTCAAAGTGGGCTGTCTGTAAAGGACTCAATATTAGCTTTGGATGCACAAGGAACCTAAGTTTCTTTTTCTTTGAAGACTACAAAGTGATGGTAAGTGTCGAAAGGTGTTTTAGAAACCCATTTTCTGACATTCCCATTTGTATTAGCAATCGATGCTGTTTCTCTGTGTCAAAGTCAATTAGGTCCTTCAGGCAAGAGAAGGATGGTACATTTATGCTGATGTAATTTCAAACAACAGAGTTTCTGATAGTCGTTCATTTTGGAGATAGAGAACAAAGTTTTGCAGTGAATAAGAAAGTCACTCAAAGAAAGGATTGCTACATTACTTTAGGGTTGTAGAGTGACTTTGTGGGGGGAAATTGTTTTGTTTTCTGACTTGGCATATGGCTTTATCAGTATCTGTTATTCAAACCAGATAAATCAAAGAGCAGGTTTTTGTATTTTTTTAGTCAGAACTCATTTTCTCCCTCCATATATATATGCATATATGTACATATATATTTATATATACTCACACAAAATATATATTTGTATATATATACACATATATAAATGGTTAAATATAATATGCATATATATTTATAATAATGTATTTATATTATAAACTAATGAGATTTTATAAATACATACATATAAATACTTTTAAACTTTTATTGTCCCAGACTATTTAGTACCAAAGCTTTTTAATTGCCTAAAACAATGTTGTATAGATGTTTCACTTTAGTAAATTACAGTCATCCCTCCCTGGCTGGTGTGGCTCAGTGGATTGAATGCTAGTCTGTGAACCAAAGGGTTGCAGGTCTAATTCCCAGTCAGGGCGTGTGCCTGGGTTGCAGGCTGGGTCCCCTGTAGGGGTGTTTGAGAGACAACCTCACACTGATGTTTCTCTCCCTCTCTGTCTCCGCCCGATCCCTTCTCTCTAAAAACTAAAAAAAATAAAAATTTTAAAATTAAAAAAATTAAAAAGTTACAGTTACCCAATTATTAATAATATATTTTGTTTCTGTTAATTATTTTGTTATCTGATGTTTAATTCTTATTTCAAGAATACAAAATATATAAAAATAACATAATAAAATGAAACAATCTGTGGTCCTACTAGAACACTCTAAGAAATATTGGCATTTTTCTAAATATGCTTCAAATTGTTTTTCTTCAGGGAACATTGTATTACAGACATAATTAATATTTCCTAATTCTTCTGTCCCCAGTGTTAACAGCTAAATTTTGGTTATATACAGATATGAACAATGCACACAAATATGTGTGTATAAACACAGGTGTGTGTATATATAAGTAAAATGAATACAGTCCCTAAAATACAAAAAGAATATATATGTATACATATATATACAAACAGTGTATATGCATAAGTATATATATAAGTATATATATTCTTATATACTTCTACATATATATTCAAGCAGATATATTCTTTGTTTTTATTGACTTTTTCTTCTTCATCATAAGTAATTGATAAATTTTATGTCCATTGTCACTTCTTAATTTTTACTATGATTTTTCATAACATCTTGTTTTTTTTTTTGTTTTATTCCCTTTGTTTTGCTTTAAGATGTTATGTTTTACTTTTTCTGTATTTTTAACCTAGCGATACTTAAAATTTCCTTTTCATTGATATGTCATTAATTTTGTCAAAAATTATGTTTCTATTTTTGGTTTTAGAAATTGATTTATTCATGTGTTTATGAATTTTAATTGTCAGATTAATCATGAATGGAACACATATTTCCCTATATATTTCTCAGGCTATTACAACTATTACAAAAAGATTTGCCCTGTCTTTCTGCATACAGTTTTATTTGTCTAATAGTTTTCCATGTGTGACAGAGATTTAAATCCTTTGGTTGTTGACCTTCTTTATGGTACAAAAAGAGATGAAGATACTGAAAAGAAGTCAGATGCAATGGTCAAGCCCATAAGTGACTTGGCCAAATCCTGAATTAATGCTACATTTGTGCTGCTCTGCCCTCCCATGCACGAATCTTCAAGTAAGACAATGCTCAAAGAGTCATTTGTTTAGATGTGTACTTATATGCAGGAGTCTCCACACCAGTCTCGGGATTCAGGGGTTCTGTCTCAAGCTCCTACTCTCCCCCCATACAAACTGCTGGCCTAAATAATATCTAACTCAATTACTCTGGACTTCTTGACATATCTTTTGTTTTCAAAAGCCAGAGACCAGCAGACTATACCTTCCACCTTGTTCAATGATTTGCATTTTAAATTATAGGGATATTCTTGTTTTTAAATACAGTTCTGTCTTTGTAATTTGTTTTTTTTTTTTAATTCTTTATAAAACATTGATATGTATTTGCAGTAGTGGGTAAAGAAGAAATTTCCAGAGCATAATCTAATATCAACAGCTTGGGAGGAAGCATATTTACTTTATTTTCATATTAATGGTGAAAGTCTCTGTAATGTCTCCACCATTGCTTTATCTTTGTTCTATTTTCAATGGTGATATTTGTTGAATGGATGAATAAAAATTAATAAACATTTTTTGGCTTGGTAGAACAATTTTAATATAAAAATATATCATTAGTAACATATTATACTGACATATAATTCAGGTACAATATCTTATTTGTTAACTAAGTTATGTGCATTTCAGATAAGTTTTATCTGACTTGCATGTTTTTTTTCCTGAAAAATGACTCAATTCTACATTATGTTAGATGAATAGCTCCAGCAAAATAAGATAATATTTTCCAAAGGATATCATAATTTGGAAATTGAACTTGACCTAATGGCTACAAAGAACATTATTTTTCTACTGAAAAAGCTAACATTTTAAACTACTTCTTAAAACAAATGAGTATTGCAGCTCTTGCAAAGAAAATTCATTAGAGAAAGATTTTTCTTTATATTTGAAAAGAATTTGGGAAAGCATTTTAAAATATTTCTCTTAAATACTGTCATTTAAAGTGTATATTTTATGAAGCAAAACCTTAATTTGAAACAAGACTCTCATGAGAATATTACTTAACACATAAAAATGAAATTATCCAAGAATGAAATCATTTCGATATAAGTGGAATTGTTATTTTGCATTTAAAAGCGTGGGATTGTTCAATTTAAGTTTTACTTTTTTAGATAATAGTGGGCAAGGGATTTAGAGTCTTTCAAACATTCTGCAGATATCCATTTGCTGGTCTCTGACACTTTAGTGCCACAAATATATTCTCATGCCCATTTAAAGGCATTAGCATCCTTCCCTTCCCCACGATTTTTCTGTACTTTTCCTTGTTGTTTAGTCCCAGCATGAGATGCTTCATGATTGATGAAACCCAGCAGGCTATTACAACCATTCAGAGAACAAGCTATGTCTTCATTTATACCTTATTAACTTAAATGCCAGGGTTCATTGGCATGTTACAATTGCTAAAACACAATCTGATCAACCACTTGGGGAAAACGGGCTGAAAATTTGTTCACAAGTCTCTGGATTTATAAGTATACATGACATTAGTTATGAGAGTTGTCTGGACCAGATGCAGACTTTACCATTTTATAAATTCAATGGTAAATTTCAGTCACTTGGGTTTTGTATCTAAGAACAAACACAAGTCTGACAATGCCATAGAGAAATTAGAAATAATGGTTGGCCTCATTGGAAGTTATTTTATTTCCAGAAATAAAGTACATAAATTAAAGTAAACTTACTTATCATTATCTCAAACCCATTCTCATGCTCTTAGGTTACAAAGTTGTATCTCTACTCTCTATCTCTGGAAATTCTATGCTGTATATTCTGGTGTATGGATCATATAAAGTCTTGCCAGGGTGTCACATACTTCCCTTTCATGTCTTTATTCAGGCTATTTTAAATTTTGAAGTGCTCTTCTTTTAACTCTACAGCAATTAAATCCTTACCTATCCATGAAGAATAAGTGTAGGAGGTAACTGCTACCTGCAGACAACCTCAGTGTTAGAGACAGGTTGGTCTTGTCCTTTTATACAGATGATTTTATGTCTATGTCAATGCTAATGATTCAATCTAAACTGTATTTAATCTAATCAGCTGAACATATTTTGAGTGCTAGTTCATTCCAAACATGATGCTATCCATATAAATATATAATATCCCTTCAATAACGTTACAGGTTTTACTTATTTATTGACTTTTAGCTATATTTCTTCTCACCACTTTAAGTGATCGCTCTAACAGGTAAAATATGCACTCATTTTTAATAGAACACTTAGTTAATATTACAGCCCTTAAAAAATAGAAACTTTGCAACCATTTGAGTCAATTTACCACCCACACAGCATTTATGCTCTAAGCATCAAAAATGTTGCTGGTGCACACATGAGAGTTTCTTAAAGTATTTATATTTACCAAAACAAAATGCTGGGTCCCCAGTTATACTTCATTTCCAGTTAAACAAATAATTTTCAGTGTAAATACATTTCATCTAATATTTGGAATGCATGTGTACTGAAAAATTGTTATGTAAAATTTAAATATAAGTAGGCATTCCATATTTTTATTGGAAATCCTATAAATTTCACAAAAAAAGTATTAAACTTCTTTATTTACTCTTATTTCAGATAAGCTCAAGTTAAAGGAGTTCATCATCATCAAGCCCTTATTTTATGAAATGTTAAAGGGACTTATCTAAGAAAAGAAGATAAAGAAAAAACATGTATAGTAAAACGACAGCAAACTCACAATTATTAACAACCACACCTAAAGCAAAACCAAAAGAAACTAAGCAAACAACTAGAACAGGAACAGAACCACAGAAATGGAGATCACATGGAGGGTTACCAACAGGGGAATGGGGGGAGGAGAGAGGGGGAAAAGGTACAGAGAATAAGCAGCATAGATGGTAGGTAGAAAATAGACAGGGGGAGGGCAAGAATAGTATGGGAAATGTAGAAACTAAAGAACTTATAAGTATGACACATGGACATGGCTAAAGGGGGGGATGTGGGTGGGAGAGGGTATACAGGGTGGAGGGGAGTTAAGGGGGGGAAATGGTACAACTGTAATAGCATAATCAATAAAATATATTTTAAAAAGAAAGAAGTTGAGAGAGAGAAAATAATCTTTTATACTTATCAAGATTTATTCCCACTGATATTTATCCCTACCTAAATACCCTAGTAGCTATTAGTATCATGTCTTTTCAAGCTGACTACATTTTTTTTCCTCCCTGGAGAAAATGATCTAGCTGTGAGGAGGGAAGGGTGATGGGGACAGAGACTTAAATAATTTCCTTTAAGCCCTGTGCTATAGACTGACTACTTGTGCTCCCCTAAAATACTTACATTGAATTCATAACCCTCAATATAATGTTGTAAGGAGGTCAGACATCTGATAGGGTCAGTAGTCAGAACCCTCATGAATGGGATTAGTGCCCTTACAAACAAGATCTTGAGGAGTTCTACCCAGTCTACCATGAGAGGCCACAACAAGAAGGCAGCTGCCTGTGAACCAGGATGTGAGCTCTCACCAAACACCAATCCATCAGAACTTTGATCTTGAACTTTTTAACCTCCAAAACAGTGAGAAATAAATTTACTTTGTTTATAAGCCTCTCAGTCTATTGTATTTCATAAGAACAAACTGAGCAGACCAAGATAAGCTTTAAATTTACTTTTCTACTGTTTTCTAACATTTATGTATTCTGAATAAGTGTCTTCTCTCAAACTGCCATCCATTTTTAGATTTCACTTATTACTTTCTGGGTGTTTAACACTTTTTTTCTTTGCCTTTGGAGTTGTGCTGTACATTGCATGGTTTCTATCAATGTTTTCTAAAAGTCTGTTTATCCACTTGTGGATTCAGAGTAATTCTTTCAAACTTAGACAACAGTCTTTCTTCACTTCTAGGAAGTTTCTTCAATTTTCCCTTTAAACATTGGTATTTCTCCACTGTCTCTTTAAGTTTCTTCTCAACAATATTCGGGACTTCTTGTTTCTCTTATGTCTGTCATATTTCTGTCTCTTTATATCTCTTTACTCACTGTGGGCTATTTACTCAGACCTGTATTTTTTTATATTAAATCTCTCTTCATTTAATATATCTTTTAGATCATTTATTAAGTTATTTATTTAAATATCTATATGCTATTTATTTCAATAATTTCTGTTTATTTTATATGGAATTGTCTGTCCTATGGTGCATGTTTTATTGCTTTTCATAACATTTCCCATTTTTTTCTGAAACAACTTCTTCCTTAGGCAAACATTGTCAGGTGTAAAGAGGATATGGCAGAATTTCCTGTTTTTAAATGGGATCCATTTTCCCCAAAGTCAGGCTTTTTCAGCACTTCCTGCCCAGAGAACATCTGTATAGGACTCATCATATCCTCAATCCCTATTTACAATAAAAATATCTTACTGCCAGATCGTGTGTGACAGCCCAAACCCTCACATACAGACTTTTATAGTTCCTGCCTCCATCTCCTACCCTTAATAGACTGCTAAAATTTCACTGTGCTGCATGAATTTCATGGTTGGCCACCAAAAACACAAGAGAAAAAATAAAAAAATAACCTATTTTGAATACTCGATTTACTTTTTACTCTAGTTAAAATATCAAATTTTTGATCACTGTTTCATCCATAACTCCCTCAAGTTATGACCTCTTTCTGTCCCCACCCACTGCCAGTGCTTCACTGTCTCAGTGCCACGAACCTGCCTTTGCAGTCATCCTCACACTTTCTGTCTCATCCCTCTGCTCCCCTGGCCCCAGCGATGCTCCAGCCTTGCTAAGACTGACTGCTCACTAGGCCTACCAACTTTTCACTCTTATTTCCCACTTCATGTCTTTATTTTCTTCCTTAGGTAACTTGGACTTCATGGTTCATTATTATCATTTTTTGATCCTGATCAGTTAATTACCCCCTGGACGTCTGCACATATGCAGTTAACTTAGTGTTTCACCAATATTTCAAGTAGCCATGTGGCACTGTTCATAGTTATCACAATATTATTGACTATATTACTTATGCTGTAATTTATATCCCATGCCTATTTTGTGACTACTGATTTCTATTTCTTAATTCCTTCACCATTTTTACCCGAACCCCCAGCCTCCTATCCCTCTAGCAACCATCAGCTTGTTCTGCACATCTGTGAGTCTGTTTGTTTTGTTTGTGTGTGATAGCATAAAAACAGACATATAAATCAATGCAACAGAATAAAGAACCCAGGGAAAACCCACACCTATATGCTGCAAAAGTAATTTATTTATCACAATTGCTTCCTATACAAATTTACTTCTTTTTGGATGCACTTAAGTCAGTCCTTTCACACGTGTGCTGGAAAACACTCCCTGTTACCTTTTAAACTACATTAGTTTTTATTAGTTTTCTTCTCTCTGTCCTGTGTTAATATTTTGACATTTTACTAAATTATTCTATCACTTTACAAAAAGTTGCTGTTTATTGCAGTTTACCAAACTAAGAAACTGACACACAAAACCAAAAACTTATCTTCAAAATATACCCACCCTTCTGCTACAACCCCATTTTTCCTCTCCCTTCTTAGAAAAAAAATCTTAAAACTTTTCCTGTGCTCAATATCTGGTACTATTCTGCTTTTATGGAAATTGAAAGAAGCTTTATGATATGAGAAAAAAAGTATCTAGGGAAAATGAGAACGTAAGTGCTACAAAGCATATCAGAAGTTATGTTTCCCTTGCCCATAATAAATATATGGTGTATAGAATTATCTCATAATTATTTAAATTTCTCAACATTGTAGTTTTTCCAAAAACTCCATTACAATCATAGATTATGTGAAACAAGGTGTCTAGGTTCTAAACTTGATATAACTGCAAGATAGATGAATTATTTAAATAACTAAGATAGACTTATAGTCTTGTTTAGAAGCATCAGTGAAATATATACATAAATAAAAATATTGCTATATTTGTGTAAACTCCTTTCCTTATACATCATGAACTAGGCACAATAAAACAATATTTTAGAAACATTTATTGATAATTATGTAAATTCAGAAAAGCATTATATAACATTTCTTTCATTTCTATGGTTTTCAAATTTTATTTTCATTTGTAGTCATTTTTAGAAATGTCAACAACTCCTCTAATATGTTGATATAAATATCAACAACTCCTCTAATTTCCATATCTTCATTATAACACACAGTTATACACTTTAGTTTTGTTAAAACACCAACTTTTTGCTAAATACCATTGTAAGTTGAATACATATCAATATGAATAGATAATATACAAATTTATATGTTTACATTTTCAAATGTGGAAATAATTGATTTGCCCTGCTATTGCTTTGAGACATTTAAAATGTTCTGACTTTGGTTTACATGTCAAATGCTACTTATAGTTCACAAAAGGTGATACTCATAGAAAACTAAAGGTGCAAGACCACACACAAACAGTGTTAAAATGGGTGCAAGGGAGGCCTGTTTAAGTTTCAATGGCATAGCTGTGAAATATTCATTCTTTCCCTTGAGTGTATGGTTTAGCTATGAAATACTCATGACAGAGAAAAGAATATAAACAAGAAGGCTGCAAAGGATGGAAAATTAAAAGTGCTGAAACAAACTTGATGTATTCTAAAACAGAAGAATTAAATACTAAACACTATCACAAACTCTTGTCTTAGAGCTAGAAATGCATTGGAATCCAAAACAATAGATGTTTCCTGGTTATAAGATCAACTTACTGAAAGAATATCAATAGAAAAGTATGAATCAGTGTTCAAACCTTAATACAATCTTTAAACCTATTTTGTAGTGATAATCAGAGGACATCGGAAATGACATAGTTCACACACAAAAAATAGCATCAGCTTACACACACACACACACACATACTGCTAACTAATCTCACAGATTTCATTTGTGTTGGTTAAAGCTAATGGTCTTTAAGGTATACTCTAGTTTGTGTCCCTTTATTATGTTTCTCTGATCCCACAGCTAAAATAAACAGAGAAATATTTTTATATCAGTGTAAGGAAATTGTTCTTCTAAACCTGGACAGAGGTAAAATGCGCTCTTTGGGGAATTAGTTTTTATTACATGGAAAACATTCTAGCACAGCCCAAACCACCACTTGATTGAAAAATGTAAAACCATTACAAGTGTAATGAATATACATTGCACATTCACAAAGTTTAAATGTAGAAAAATGAAACTCTGTATTTCTGTAACTGAACCTAGTTTAACTTGTTAGTTTTCCACTTACATTTTGGAGTATGATGTTCTGAACTGATGATAAACATAGTGCAGGGTTTTTCTTCCTTCTCTTTCCGTATTTCTGGCCAATGGGAAATTAATGTGCAGAGCTTCATTTGCAATCATGGTATCGAGGGAAATATGGCACATGGTTTATTACTGTCCTTTGTCCCATATAGGACTCGGAAGTGTACATAATTTCTGATATTTTGTTGTAAAGAAATGTTTGCATTGCCTTTGTATCTCTAATCTTTTGTTAATTTTTTTTGTATTTCTACTTCCATGTCTATTCAGAATTCTCATCATCATTCTCTTTCCAAATATGATGCCTCTCCATACTGACTAGCTCATGGATAGCTAATTTTTTTTAGGGGAATATAAGAACTATGGAGGTGTATTATTGTATACCATTCTAGAAGCCAAAAACTCTGTCTGTTTTCAACTTTACATATCCTAGGTACTTTATTATCTCAGTGAGTTATCTATTTAACTTGGCACCTCATGAACCTGCTTTTCAATTGCCCTGACATCAAGCTAGATATTTAAACTTTGCTAAGATGCTTTCAGTCTGCAGAAGGCACATTCCTTATACATTCAGAGATCTCTAAGCCTGTCCAGGTTTCTCATTTCTGCCTTCTTCTAACAACTTGGAATATGGCCTAGTACGAGAAAGGAGCATTGCCTTCTCTGTACCACTGTCTCAACTTTATTACTTTTGTTGTCTTTCAATTCTTAGACTTTTCCAGATCTTGGCCTAAAACTTGACTTTATTTCTTCTCGGTATAATGGGAATATTAGTCGTTATATGTTGATGCTAGTATTTAATTTATTTCAGTAATATACACTCTATGCCCTTAAAGTGGGTTAAATAGTGGCCCCAAAGATGAATCCATATCCTAAATCCTGGAGTATGTAAATGTTACTTTATTTGGAAAAAGAATATTTGCAGATAAAATTAAATTAAGGATGCTGAAATGAGAAGATCATTCAGGATTACCTAGTTAAACCCTAAATGCTATCATAAATATCCTTATACAAGGCAGGCAGAGGGGGAGGTTAGAGAGACAAACACAAAGGAGACAATGTAAGTGTGGAGGCAGATATTGGAGTGATGCAGCCTTGAGCCAAGTAATTCCAGTAGCTGTAAGAAACTGTAAGAGGCAGTGAACAGATTTCTCTCCAAGAGCTATGATAGAAGCGTGATCCTTGATTTCAGATTTTTGGCTTCTATATCTATGAGAGTATAAATTTCTATTGTCTTAAGTATCTTGCTTATGGTAATTTGTTACAGTAGCCACAGGAAACTCACGTAGCCCGACTTTACCAAGGACTGAAGTTTGATTGTTGAAAATAGCTGAAGAAAACAATTTAAGATAAATGTGTATGTATCTATATCTCAAAATATACAGGTTCTGCAAAGAAGAATATGATTCGAAAGATTGTAGTTGCTGTTACAAATTTAGATCTCTGTTAAGAAATTATCTCTGTTTTAGACTATACAATAGACAAAATAATACTTTCTCAAATATGGACATGTTCTAATCCTCAGAACCTGTGAATATGCTGTTTCATGATAAAAAGGAATTGAGATAGCAGGTGAAATTAAGCTTGCTAATTAGCTGACATTATCTATCATAGATGATCCTGGGTTTTCCCCAATGAGTTTAATGTAATCACTAGCTTCTTTAAAGGTACAAGAGGGGGGCAAAGAGTCAGTATTTGAATGATATGTATGAGAAAGACTCCACTGCTCCTTGCAGGCTTTGAAAACAGAATGGGTCCCAAGCCAAGGAATGAAAGCAGCACGTAAAATCTGAAAAAGAGAGGAAAACTGACCTCATAGAGCTTCTTGGAAGAACACAGCCCTGGTGATACCTTGCCTTTAGCCAAGATCCATTTTGGACTTCTGAACGCCTATAAAATATCCCAAGTATTCAAAAATTTGTGTTTCTTAAGCTACCCAGGTTGTGATAATTTGTTACAGCAGCAATAGAAATCTAATACATATATTTTCTAAGGATTGTATTTAATGGAGATAGCTGAAAATAACATTTTAAGATAAACATTTGTATATGAACATCTTAAATACAAAGGCGTTGCAGTTAAATTGTTTTAAAAGTGTGGTTTCTTTTATGAATTGGTAGATGTATTCAGAAACTCAGCTCACCTCTGCTTTAGATTATCTTTAACCAATATCTAAGGCAATGTTCATATTAATCTATCACTGCCATATGGATCAGGAGAGAAGTGTATTGGATACAATGAAGTATTAGGTAAAGATCCTTTGCTAAAACTCTACCAGTCTCTTTCAATCTTGCTATTCTTACAAAGGATAATGATTTTTCATCTAGAAGGAGTAGAGCACTAAGATCCTATTTCTAAGATGCTGCATGGTGTATTTTTTCCCCCCATAGTGGAGTGAATACTTTTACTGTCAGCAGGCTCTTTCTTGGCTGCCTTGTTAATGATCAACTTTATCCCTGGAAGATTCTTCTCTTTTCCAAGCTTAATGCATGAGCATTGAGATCCCCTCAAAAGAAAGTTGATAATCTTTTTTAACAACTAAATGCAATACATTCTGTTTTCCAAGATAAAATCTTCTGCCATTAGTCCAGTGCATCAGTTATCTTATACAGGGAACCAGGAAGATTAGGCAAAGACTCTATTGAGGACAGAAGCAAAAAAATATATATATATATATTTGTTGTGAATCTAACTTTACTTGCTTGTATCTCTCTGGCTTTCAAAGTCCTCCCAGCTTATTCAGCTTTGATATTGATAACTAGGTATAATTTTCTTAGATATTCTTTCCTTGGCATTGTCCATTTTCCATCAAGCAAAGAGAAGAAAGGTCACTGTTTTTCTTTTAAACCATAAGAAAAAAACCCTCCTTCAGGTTTTAAGACTCTTAGATTATCCCTGGCTGGTGTGGCTCAGTGGACTGAGCACTGGCCTGTGAACCAAAGGGTCACCAGTCCAATTCTCAGGGCACATGCCTGGGTTGCAGGCCAGGTCCCCAGTTGGGAGCACACGAGAGGCAACCACATATTGATGTTTCTCTCCCTTTCTCCCTCCCTTTCTCTAAAAATAAATAAATAAAATATTCTTAAAAAGACTCTTAGATTGGCTAAGAATTATTTTATTTTTATGACAGACACAGTTAAATGAATTAAGATTCTATCAGAAAATTTACAGCTCTTAAATTTTTCAGCAAATTATCTCAAATCTATTTTTATAATTTATCTGGTTTTAAAAATTAAGGTTAAATTTTTATTAACAAAATAAAATGTCTTAATTTAGAAAAGCAATATATATTAGTAATAGAGAGTAAGGGGAGGGAACACCCATTACTCTACAACCGTAGATGAGCTCCATTATCACTTAAATGTTTACTCATTCAGACCACCTTGAGTACACCCAAACAAAATGTTGCTGGCAGTATAGCACATTTCTTGCTGAAAGTTGATTTCGTTTTGCTTTTTTTTCATTTAATAAAAATGTAAATACCATTTGATGTCAATAAGTTAATATTTCTAGGTGTCATAAAGACCAATGATACCAAAGTTGTGAAACACTATTATAATAGAAATGGGAAAAGAAAATTGCCCATGCTAATGTGGCTAACTGTTGTGACTTCTTTAAAAAAAAATAGCCACGTGGTACACATTTCTGGAAATGTTTTAAATAAATTTATAAAGTAATATGTTTATATAATTTGGAAATGCCTTTATTTAATTATTTTACTTTCAAGAAAATGGAATAAGTACTGCGAAGTGTCACATCAGTAAGAACTGGTCCACCCTGATAGCACAGTTCCCATTAGGAATGCTCCGGGAAGAAAATCAGTTTCCATTTGGAAAAGGTGAATTTAAAAGCTGGGAGAAATGAAAACAGAAAGAAACTTTTATAGTAAGCACAGATAATAAGGAGATTTGGAGTAGTGACAACTTAATAAACAAATATAAATATTTTAGTGTTCTAATATTTTAAGAATATCTTAGCAGGGTTATACTTTTTTAAGGAGACTATAAAGAGTTAAATCTTAATTTTTTAAAAACATTTTTTATTATTGAACTTTTTAAAAAGATTTTATTTATTTCTTTTTAGAGAGGGAATGGAGGGAGAAAGAGAGAGAGAGAGAGAGAGAAACATCAATGTGCGGTTGCTGGGGGCCGTGGCCTACAACCCAGGCATGTGCCCTGACTGGAAATTGAACCTGCGACACTTTGGTTCACAGCCCATGCTCAATCCACTGAGCTACACCAGCCAAGGCTAAATCTTAAAATTTTTGAGCAATAAAAATAGTTTCTGCTCTTATTTTGGTGTGGAGAAAATTAGAGAAAATTTTAGGGGTCTTGCATTAAATAAATATCTGAATTTTATTAACTTTATCTATCACTTTCACATTAGCAAGGTTTAAGAACAAAGACATAGAGGGTGGTGCCAACATTCTTTTCATCAATAGAGACAGACTGTGAATATTAACATTAACCAGAAGGGATTCTTTAGATAGCTTCACCAAAAGTGGAGCTCACTACTTTTGAAGATTGAAATATTATAAATTGTGAAACCAACTTTAATCAATATCAGGTATTAATATTTAATATTCCAATTATTAATCAATTGGTTTAGGAATTTTTAATTTTGATTTCCATTTTCTTCCATTAGACAGTTTTTCTTTTCTTTTCACCCAAAATGATTAAATTGACTGGCCACTAAACTGACACACACATTCTAAGACCATTCTTTACACTGAATAGAAAATAAATATTCCATTGCTTTATTCCACTACATAATATCCAGGACATCTGGTTATAAGACTCTAAAACTATTTAGTCTGTGTAGTATGAAAGTTTTGCAAATAAGAATTCAACAATTTTTTGTTTAGTATGGCATCGACCACAAAATAGTGGGCCATGAGTGTGCTGAGCTATTTAAAACATACCAGAGGAGACAGGTGGTGGACAGAAGCCAATCCTTGTATTTCCTGCAATCTGAAGGCAGCACATGACTGAGTTTTGCAGTGCAAACACATTAATTGGCTGGGAGGCCTATTCTAGTCTGTTTTTGACTATATAGGAGGCTGACAGCTCCTTATTCAAACCATGTAGACAAAAGGAACATACGAAGAATTCCTGTGAAAGAGAGAAAAATAAGGTAGGTAAACAAGAGAGTATTTGATTTCTTGACTGTCAAGTTTTCTCTCCTCTTTAACTTTCATTTCCCTTTCTATGGTGACTAGAAGAAACATCAATTAAAAGTTACTACCAGTAAAACACCACTGTGTTAATAGTGGCTGCCGTACCTCCCTTGCACAATGATGGTTCATCCAGAGGCAGAATTTTCCTTAATTACTGACAGAAGGAGTTTCTTCAAGCAATGGAGATTTAGCTGCGTATGAGGCATATGAAGAAGTAAAATAGTAAAGACTAAATACCGGCAACAAGTACGAAAGACAACTATAGTAGTAGTAATGTGGTATTTCCTTTATAGCATGCTCATGTAAGAAATGTAGCACAAGGTCACAAATAATGACCACACATTTAATACATATATCAGTTGATTATCACTGATATTACTTTATTGAATGTACAAATTGACTATAGAGGCTTCCATGCAGCAAAAGCATGTGGGAATGTTAGCTAAGTCAAAGCATCCCAATCAGAGAAATGCTATTAAGGCCCTGCTGAAACAAATCTGAATTTAATTTAAACTCTGCAGGAAAGGGATCTCTTTTTTTCTCAACCACTGTTTTTGCCTCAATACCAGGGAGTGGGTTTTTTTATCAGCCACCTGCTCTTCCACAAAACTGTCTTAACTGAAATGGATTTTTTGTCTTTTTAATTTTATGGTTTTCAACAATCAAGGTTCATGATCCGGAACTGCTAGCCTGAGATATTTCTGAAAAAGAAAAAGAGTAAGCTGTCTTAATTTTCTGAATCAGCTGAAGCAAAATAGGAAGATATATGAGTAAATATCATTTGTGAGACTTTCTGTATTGATCACGAGCAGAAAGGGAGGTCAGTACCATCGCTGTTTCGGACTTTATGTGAAGTATCTTCAAATGGGAGAATACAGTTTCTGGTGAAATGTTGTCTCTTTTAATTATTTACTCTGCATCACACAAACCATTTTGGAGGTGGATTGCAAATCATAGTTTCTCTTTAAACAACATTTTTATTTTGTTTCAAAAATTGCTACACCATTCCTTGAGTTAGGATGGACTGAGAAAGACTAAATGCTATGGTTGCATGTGTTAATCAAAGAGGTATTTAAAGTATTACTTCAATGACATCATCTTCAGTTATGCTCTTTTATATATTCTGATCACTAAAGTCATTTCAGATGACAAAACAGTAAAAAATTAAGACAGACTCTGTTGTATTAAAACACTCTGGACCAGAATCCCTTCAGGTTACTACAAGTTACTCTCTTTGTATTTACAGAGTCCCCTTTATTTAGTTTTCAAATTGGAATACCATGATAGATATTGTAAGGATGAGTATTACATCCTGAAATTTTATGAGTGGTAAAGTGTTTTCCCCAGAAATTTTTTTAAATTACCTTAGTAATTTTATATTTCCTGGGTTGTTGAGACTTCATAGCAATTTTTTTACTGGTAGATAGTCAATATATTTTTGAATTAATTAAATGTAATTCTTTCTAAGGCCTTTGAAGGAATACAAAGTTGGATAATAATTAGTCATAGCTCTCAATATAATTTTAATGTAAAACGAGATAATTAAAATAAGTGTCATTTAAGGACATGATCATGTTCTGCCTTTTCAATTGGATTAAGCAAAATATGTAGGTTCTTGAAATACAGAAATAGGTTCTTGGAACTAAAGTTTATTAAGCATTTTGCTTGCAGATGGTAAGTACCTTGAATGGAATAATGACAACTTTAGATTTAGGTAAATAAGAAAAAACTAGAGATATTTGAATAGATGAGTGCCAAACTTTCTAGAGTATGCAATGAAGTGTCCAGTAGCCAGTGACGGAACTACTTCATTGCTGGAAAAAAGGCAAACAATTTTCTCTATAAGATTGTGACAGGACATAGCTGAGCAGTAGCCATTCTTAGGTAGGAGCTGACCAGCAGCCGTTCCCAGACAGCAGCCATTCCCAGATAAGCAGTTATCTCAAGGTCGTACACTAACCCCCGTTTTAGCAGTTGCACTCCTTTCCCTCCTTCTTCTGCCTGTGTAAAAAGCATATAAAGAAGCCTCCATCTTAAGCTCATTGCCCAGAGCTTGGATTTTTATCTCCTCTGGGTCCGCATGCATGAATAAACCCCACTTCGTAAACTCCCAGGCCATCTGAGTCATCTTTTCCGTAACAAGATCATGACTCAAGGATGGGAAGATTTTAAAATTCACACATGCAAAAAAAAAAAAAAGGAGAGTTAAAAAATTGGAGATGATATAAAAGTTTGGGTAAAAAATTCTTAAAAAGTGAGAAGACACAAATGAATTGTTATTTGAAGTTTCTCTTTACAAGAAAAAACATTGTACACATAAGTAAAAACAAATAACAATAAATAGAAATATATCACTCATAAGTTCAATTTGGAAGGTTGAGAATCATGAAGGAGGATCATTAAAAGATAAATCCAACATATTATGTTAAAAAAAAGGTGGCACTGCTATTAAAAATAGAGAAATCTGGCTAGGTGAATCTTTTTGGAGGGAAGGTAATTGATTCAGCAATAAGAATGCTATTGGCATCAGAAATTTTCAGGGGAGATTTTCATAAGGTTGTTTAAAATGTTAAATGAGAACACCAATATACTGATAAATGAGTAACTTAATACAGGTGAAAATAGAAGTTTGGGGCATAAATGAGATTATAAAGGAAAGATTTCAATTACTGAAGCAGAAAGGATCAAGTAAGGGGAACTTAGTGAATGTGGATATGTGAAAAATTACCTATGAATTTTTGGGACAAGATTACAGAAGCCTGAGGAAGTAAATATTGTCAAAGGATAGAGAGAAAGCAAGTCTTTGTTTTTATTTCTGTTATTTGTATTTGTTTGTTTGTTTTGTTTATTGTCAATTTATCATCACCATGCTAACAGCTTATATATAGGTATTTTTATTTATCTCCATAAAATGTAATAGAAATGAATGAAAATTCAGAGCACTTAAAAAAAATCATGTATTTTCAGATTATCTCAGTGTTACTAAATAACTTTAATATTGATGGTCAAGCTCCCGCTGCATCCCTAGATCTTGATTTAGTTTGTTTGGCTGGGACATGGATATTCTCACTTTTTAAATATCTTCCAGTTCTTCTTGTATAATCTAAGGTTAAATAACACTACAGATCATGGTTTGCTTACTATAGTTTCATTAACTAATAAAAAATGAGGACTGGCCCTGGCTGCTGTGGCTCAGTTGGTTGGGTGCATTCTGCAAAGTGAAAGGTCGCCAGTTTGATTCCCAGTCATGGCACAAGCTTGGGTTGTACGTTCAGCTCCAGTGGTCAAAGTGAGAGGCAACTGATCGATGTTTCTCTCACATCGATGTTTCTCCTCCTCTCTTTCTCCCTCCCTTTCCCTCTCTCTAAAAGTAAATCATTTAAAAAAAAATCCTTTAAAAATGAGGACCATTTTAAGACACTGACTAGAAAATTAGTAATTTTATCCCTAAGGTAGATTTACAGTCAACTTTTATAACCAAAATACCTTAATGTTATGAAAGACACATCAAAATGTCATCTTGATTTACACTTTTTGTAAGCAGAAAATAAGATTCATAGACTAACCATAATCTTAACCAACAATTATGGAGGACTCATGGTGAGCCAGGGGCTGTTCTAAGCAATTTGTGTACATCAATGGTTGTAATATTGGCAATCAACTTTTCATTATACAAATGAAGAAACAGGGAGAAACACATAAAGACTATGTAATTCACTCAAGGTAACACATACATTTTTGGCAGATCTAGAATTGCTGTCTGGGCTGTCCAGCTCCAGAACCAGCTCTGCAAGCTACAGTTTTATCATAGCCTTATGAGTTTCCTGAACACTTCGTCAACTTTTTTTTTCAGTGCATGGTGCTGTCTCTCCTGTGAGATTGAAATTTTCCAGGAGATATGTAAGTATATGTACAAAAGAACATTACAGAAAAAAAGTGATCAGATAAATGAATAAGTTGCTATTTTATTTGTTACTTATAGAAAAGGAATCATAGGCAAACATTTTAATAAAATATTTTCACCTTGATAAACATTAGGATGGATTCTCAATGAACACCTTTATAGTTAGGAAGAATTCACTAAAATTAAAAAAGTGCAGATTTTATTATATGACATAATTAAACTGTCTGCCAATAAATTTATAACTTTAGAGGTCTTAATCATTAAAGTTAATAGTACATTTGACAGAAAGCTCAACATTCCTGTAAAAAAATGATTTTGACCAGAACAGCAATAATGGAAAATATATGTGCAATTATGTGAGGATATATTTATTTATTTATTTATTTATTTACATTTTTTAAAGATTTTTATTTTTTTATTTGTTTTTAGAGAGGGAAGGGAGGGAGGAAGAGAGAGAGAGAGAGAGAGAAACATCATTGTGCGGTTGTTGGGGGCCGTGGCCTGCAACCCAGGCATGTGCTCTGCTGGGAATCGAACCTGTGACACTGGTTCACAGCCCACACTCAATCCACTGAGCTACGCCAGCCAGGGAGGATATATTGATTTAGTAGTTTGTGATAATCCAGGAAAGTGTGCACTAAACATAACATAAAATATTATTATAGCCTATGTATGTCATGGATAACATGGTTATAATGAATTTTGTTTTTCTAATTTATGACTCATGTGGGTCTATTATAACTAAAGATAATTTTTAAATATAACCAGAACTTGAAAAATTTGTGGGGAAAATAAATTGTAATTTAAATATTGATCCTAGGGAAAGGTAGGTAAGCAGGTATAGAGATATTTAAGATAAATATAATGCAGATGCTAATAGAGGAAGAAATAAAGCATCCTCACTTAATATTTCTAAGTTTTTCCTAGATTTTCTAGTTTGTGCCCTAAAACATATGGTTCAAGTATTTCAACAGAGAAACATAAAATAATTTTCATCTACTGCTGGCTTGCTTGCATGATACAACTGTTTCTAGGTTAGGACAATTTGGGACATTCATCTTTGGTCTCAAGGTGACAGACATCCTGGCAGAGACTCCAAAGGCTGATGGGAGTAACAAGAGATGAGGATGAACCAAACAGCTCTTCATGTTGTAAAAATAATAGAAAAGGAAATTGAATATTGGTGCTAATTCACACATAATCATCTCTGTGTCCTGTTATAAATTAAATCTAGTGCATCAACTCCAAGCATCACACCCTCATTTGCCTAAATGTTACCACTTTCTAGTTTATTTTTGTCTTAGCCATTTTAGGCTTATTTCAATGGATTGGTAGGTGAGTGTAAGGTAGGGAGAAAAAGAATTTAGTTTGTGAGTTATAGTTTTTATTTGTTCATTATAGTTTTCTCAAGATTCTATGCGATGATCCAATCCTTATGTTTAGTTTTAAAAGTCCTTTACTATAAAAGCAACTTTAGAGGAATAAGTAAATCCGACCCTCTTAAATATTTACATTTAAGGTATAATTAGTAAATGTTTTAGTATTGTGTTGTAACGTATGAAGAAAATAATTAACATTTTAATGAGATTAATGTCAACCCAGAGAAGAATCCACTTTGACAAAACACTTCTCTATTCATTTTATTACATTAATTCAGAGGCTTTAGTAGTTTGCGAAATTGCCATTACATGATACCACAGTCCGGGTGGCTTGAAAACAGAAATGTATTTTCTCAGAGTTATGGAGCCTGGAAGTCCAAGATCAAGGTGTTAAAAAGCTTAATTTCTGCTGAGATATCTCCCTTTGGTTTATAGATGGAGATCTTTTTGCTCTGTTCTCACGTTGCTTTGTCTCTGTGTGAGTGGAGGAAGAGAGGAAACCTCTGATGCCTCTTTCTCATCTTAAATGGATACTTGTTCTATTGGATGACAGTTCACATTTATGATATTATTTACTTAAATACATACTTTAAAGTCATATCTCCAAATACAGTCATATCGGGGGTTACGACTTCAACATATAAATTTAGAAAAAAACACAATAAGTTCATTACAGAGATAATATTAAAAATAACTTACAATTGATAGATCAAGAAAACAATTACTCAGATTGAGGGGTAGGAGTGACCGCCACTGGACCATAGAGTCCTCAGTAAAGTCTCCACTCCTGATAAAAAATGATTTCCATCCTAAATAAAATTAACTTATTTTGCTGCTTTGGCCTCTTTGAGTCATAGGGTAAATCTGCCTATTATCATTACAATAGTACCAGTATTAACTTCGCAAAGGTAATATTCCGCAAATTTAAAAGTTATCAAATCTAATACACAAAAACTTCTGTGCAACACAATGGTAACAATTGTTATAGTTCTCAGCTGTACGTTGCTTCATCTAAAAGTAATATGCATAGTCACCCCTGGCTGGTGTAGCTCAGTGGATTGAGCACAGGCTGCGAATCAAAGCATCGCAGGTTCGATTCCCAGTCAGGGCACATGCCTGGGTTGCAGGCCACGTAAGAGGCAACCACACATTAATGTTTCTCTCTCTCTCTTTCTCCCTCCCTTCCCCTCTCTAAAAGTAAATAAATAAAACTTAAAAAGAAGAAACATTTAAAAAAAAGAACTACCCTTTAAAAAATATGCATAGTCACCACAAACTATTACTCTTGGCAAACATTCAACTGTGTAAATGTGCTTTAAATGAAATACATACCATAAGATAGCTCAAATTTCTTTTCATTAGTTTAATATTCAGATTTCCAATTAAAAAGTAACCATTTCCTATTAGTGATATAGATAAAACTAATACTGTGTCTTAAAATAGGCTTTATAATTTTCTTTCCCTAGGGTTTAACTTGATCTTTCATTAAACTTAATGCACTTTCTATTTAAGTGTTCAACAAAATGTGCTGAGATTTATTTACAAGGTTAAGGAAAGTCTCACACTTAAGAAAGCACAAAAATATTTTTGCAAATGTTTAAATATCTTTTCACTTTTTTAAACATGGTAATGTTTCAGCTGAGAGTCTAACATGTCTCGAACAATTATATTACATTTTCCACGACTCCTACTTCGTAATGTTTTCCTCTCAGGAGGTTTTAATAATAGCACAAATCCTATTTTTATGGAGATGATATTGAACTTTGAAGTAGTTCTTTAAAACTTAAGCTTATAAAAGTTCCTTTTCCAAAAATAATTTACCATTGAAGAGTTCTTTAACATCTGTCAAACTGTAGTCAGACTGCCAAAGGAGAGAATAAAGCTGTGATATGTGTCAAAGAGGGTACTTACCTGCCATTGAACAACTGACATAGGACATGCTGGTTAAAAGGAAAGTCACTAGAGGTATTTCACCTAGATTTAAATCTCATTCTTGCAGTTATTAGCTGTATGTGTTGGGAAGTATTATCTCCCCCTTCATGTAAAAATTGGTATATGAAGAGCAGACATCTGTTTGGGATAGTACTGTGACACAGTATGTCACTCCTGTGACAATGATGAGAGCCTGAAGACAAGTAGCTTCACCAAACTCTTCATGGGGTATCCTACTGACCAACACCAAACCTTACGACCTTTCCAGAGGAAAAAGAGGAAACGGGCATGCTGCATCTTAATCTTTATTTAATCATGTGTGAACAGTTGACATGTACCAGACACTATGTCATGTGCTCGGAAATGTTATTTCTCTTACTCTGCATTGTGCACCAAAGATGTGCACCATTATCCTTGTTTCATATCGTTCCTATGAATCATCCAGAGTCAAAAACGTGTCATCATTTTGCAATTTAAACCTTAGTCTGACGTTTTTATGTATAAACGCCTCCCCCCAAATTTTGCCAATTATACTTAGTCCTTATTACTTAGGACTAAGTAATAGTCCTAAGTAATAGGACTATTTGTCCTTATACTTAGTTTAAAACGGTCACTATTTGCATGTGTTAACTACATTGTATGTTACTGGAGGTGAGTTCTGATTTGTGGCCCTTGAACGTATTATGAAACCTTAACCTTAACTCTATCTGGCATATATAGTGTCTGACTGGAATACTAAAGAAATGGGAGGAAGGGGGAGTGGGGGAGAGAAAGTGAGAAAGAGGGAGAGGAAGGGAAAGAATTTCATAGTCATTAATTTTCTAAGGAGTTTTCAGTGTTCACAGGTGGTAGATCAAAAGTTTTCCAGTCGTGTCAAAGGAAATAGCAGAAGTTGTTGTGACAAAAACGTAGTAAATGAAGTTCATCTTTTTAATTAGTTTCTTTAATGTTGACCATTTTAAACTCAAATATTTTCCTAACCTTTTTAATCTTATCTATGAATAATATGTTATAATGAAAGTTAACATAGCTTTAATAAAAAATAAGTTCTTTTTAATACTAAATATTTAACATTATTAATTTGTTTAAAATTATAAAAGTTTAATTAAGATACACACATGAAGAGTATTATCTGGAGGACACCTACTGGCCATTCATACTTGTGTCTTAATGAATTAATTACTGTTCAAGATGACATTCACCTTGTAGTACAAGAAACAGTCTTATCACCATTCCTGTGTTGGTTCAGTCTGGTATTGTTAATATCTATTGGTGAAGCTAAGTAAGACTTAAAAGTAAATTTTAAACAGAGTTTAATTACAATGTGAGGTATTTCCCTCATGACTAATTACGTTGAGCATTTTTTGTGTGCTTATTGGTAATTTTTATGGCTTCTTTAGAGAAATATTACTTTCAAATCATTTGCTCATGTCCAGTTGGACTGTTTGTTTTGTTGTGGTTGTTGCTGTTTAATGTTAAGAGTTCCTTTTATATTCCACTAAATAATTGTTGATCAGATATGTGATTCACAGGTATTTCTTCCCATTTGTGGGTTGCCTTTTAT
Organism: Phyllostomus discolor; assembly: GCF_004126475.2. Classification (NCBI taxonomy): domain Eukaryota; kingdom Metazoa; phylum Chordata; class Mammalia; order Chiroptera; family Phyllostomidae; genus Phyllostomus; species Phyllostomus discolor. The sequence continues at coordinate 29,127,372 of NC_040904.2, read as the reverse complement.
TATTATTATTATTATTATTTTAAATCATTGTTCAAGTAGAATTTTCTGCCTTTTACTCCCATTCCAGCCCATTCACCTATCCCTCCCTACATCCCTCCCATTTCTACCCCCTTCCCTAGTTTTTGTCCATGTGTCCTTTATATTTGTTCCTGTAAACCCTTCCCATTCTCCCCTGAAATTCCCTCTTCTCTCCCCTCTGGTCACTGTCAGCCTGTGGGTTGCCTTTTAATTCCATTGATAAGGTTGTCTGGTTCACACAACTTTTAAATTTGATGAAGGCAATTTTTCTTTTATTTTTGCTTTCCATGTACATTTTGGGTGTTACATCCAAAAAATATTATCAAATTCAATGCAATAAAAATCTTCTCCAATGAGTTTTGTAGTTTTAGCTTTTAAGTTGAAGTATTTGATCTATTTTGAGTTAATTTTTTATATGATACAAAATAAAGGTCCAACTCCATTATTTTGCATGTGGATTTCTAGTGTACCCAGCACCATTTGTTGAAGAGACTTTCATCTGGTAATTATGAGAATCCTATTCTCCCACTCCTCATGGGTTGCTTATTTCTGAATGTTGAGCACTGGTACTGTACTGGTACAAACAGGTTCTTTTGTAGTGTCAAGACAAATTAATTTCAAACAACACATATGAAGTTTAACATGATAGCAAGATTTTAGTGGGGCTAAGGGAAATAATACACCCTCAGGGAGTATGTGGACAGGCTCCAGGAGCCACTTCCCCAAAGCTTCTGCTAGTTTTCCATATATTTTCTTGGTTCTCAGTAATCATCAAGGTGCCATTTAAACCATCCAGTCCAACTTCCTGGTTATTCTGGGGCTTGAGCTATGTCCTCCCTCTGACCAATTCTCTTCTTGGACCTATTGGAGCTCTATCCTCTATCCAATTTTATTGTCTTTCCAGTTTTTCCCAGGCTAAGTTTTGCCCCTTTAACTTGCCATATTGGCTCTTACCGCACATGTCCAAAAATAGTATCAACTCCCCTTGTAGCTCTCTTGACATCTGTTGTGCATATAAAAAGTTATGTTAATTCATCTGGTTTCTACTGCACATGTGCCTAGCTGAGGACTTTTTCTCTTTTCCTCCCTTGATAAATTGATAATAGATCAGCAGTACCCCTGGGGAAAGTTTCTATTTGCTCTGAGGATTAAATCTTCTTGGTGGTAGTCCCCTGATTATGTGAAGGTGTCTATAAATGCTATAGCTTCTTAATAAGCTTAATGAATGCTGTCCTAATATCTGATTCAGCTTTTCAGTGTATTAAGTTTAATCTGTTTCCCTTTGCTTCCTTCCATATTAATAACTAGCTTCCATATTAATAACCTATGCTTACAGTATCATTAACTTGTGACTCTTCAAAAACTATTTTTGAAAAGCGTGCATTTTTTTTTAATGTGAGATATCAAAATTTCTGTTTTGTTACCTCTGTGGTCAGCTAGTAACCTGACAACTTTATTCTTAAATTCCTGGCTCCAGAAAGGGAGGCCAAGAAAATGTGCTCTGGCACTTTAAATGTGAAAGGGGAAAACCAGCAGCTCCAAACACTTGAACCACTTACTCACAGCCTAAGCGTGACCAAGAAATGGGGATCAAAAAATGTTTACACACATGACTCCTACCTAAGAACAATAGTCTTTCCCTGTAACTAGAATGCCACAGTTGTTTTAAGTGTCTAGTCATGCTTCAGAATTACAAAATAGTGTATTGTGATATTTTTTCTCATTTAATGGTTGTTTTGTTGGAGAGACCTACCCTGAAACCTTCCTACTGCATTTTGCACTAAATTACTTCTCTCTTATCAGTGGTTTTAAACACATGATTTCTATAATTCTCAAAGTTAATAAACAAATGCTTAACTCACATTGTTTTAAATTAAATACAAAATCCAAATATATTTAAAATTTACACTACAAAAAATTTCTGCATAACATATATTATTTCTACATAGTAATAAAAACATTACTGGAATTTCATAATTTCTTTCTTTAGATTTTTTCTATCTCTAAGATGGACTTTATTGTGAAGAATGTAGTATGATCATTACAATATCAAAAGGTATTATTGGTATGGTTATTATAACTCAATTAGAAACGCATTCACTTCCCTTAACCTGACATAGCTCTTACCTACACATATTATTTATTTATTTATTTTTAAAGATTTGATTTATTTACTATTAGAGAGAGGAGAAAGAAAGACAGAGAAATGTCAGTGTGTGAGAGATACATTGATTGATTGCCTCTCACACACCCACAACGGGAGATCTGGCCTGCAACCCAAACATGTGCCCTGACTGGGAATTGAACTAGCAACCTTGCAGTTCATAGGCTGACACTGAATCCACTCAGCAACGCTAGCCAGGGTTTACTTACACCTTTTAAACTGGGAACTTCTCTGTTTACTAAAACCAAAAGTTATGTATAGTGAATCCAAAGTAATACAATGTCCCTGGTGAAAATTAAGAAATATATTAATAAAAATATTAATGATTACCTACTAATTTTTGTATAACATGATACATTTAGCTAATGCAAATTTGGACACATCTGGAAACAGAGAGGTAATCTGAACTAGAAATGGGCATTGTTTTCATTATTTCTTTTGTTGTGTCTGGTATGGCTTCAATGAGAATAGAAATTCATAAAGATGGAGAAGAAATATGTGTAGTGATTCACCATGCTGCCACATGCTTTTCATCCCTGCATTGAGCATAGCCAGAGAAAATTTGCATTTACATGGGAAATGGAACACAATTATTTTTAACTGTGTTATTAATCTTCCTGCTTAGTGCACAACCTAGTAAGGAGAGGAATGACTAATTAGTAATAACCTGTGTTTTGATTAACTGTAGAGGTGATAAAGTATTGCTAAAAGTAACTCAACTAATTTGCAGAGAATAATACAACACATTTCAGTCTGAGGTTAGCTCATTAAACCAGAGAAACACAAAGACTAGAAGCAAGTAAAATTCCTAGACACATGTATAGGATATTATATAAAATAGGAAAAAATGTAGAAAAATAAGGAAGCAGAGTACAGGGAGATTTAAACTTTGGAGAACTCAGATTTCACACATAGTTGTGGATTTTTAAAAAGTCCATTTTTAAATAAGAAACATCAGAACTATATTTTTCTTCCAGTTAGAGTTTTTTTCCTTAAAAATTACAAGAAAAAATGTATCAAGTCAACTAATTATACATGATAAAACTAGTATTTTGGTATATTTAGATAATAGAGCATCAGAGACATTCTCAATCGTTATACCTTTTAGTAAAAAAATTAATTTTTTCCCATTAGAAATAGTGTAATCCTGTAATATTCTCACATATTCAAAATAACAAGATCTGAATTTAAAAATTAAAATCTGAACATCAAGGAGAAAATACAGATGGCCTTGGAATTGATTATGACTTTTTAGATATTGCACCAAAGGTACTATCTATACTAAAAAAATAAATGATAAATTGGACTTCATTAAAATTGAAAATTCCTGTACTGCAAAAAAACACTGTCAAGAGAAAGGCAAGCCACAGACACAAGAATATATTTGCAAAAAGACACATCTGATAAAGTAACATTATCCAAAATACACCAAGGACTCTTAAAACTCAATAATAAAAAAGTTAATCTAATTTAAAAATAAAATTGGCCAAAGACCTTATTAGACACCTCAATAAAGAAGTTTTACAGATAAAAAAAAAATAAGCATATAAAAAAGATGTTTCTTGTTAAATGTCAGAAGGAAAATGCAAATTAAAATAATAGTGAGATACTGTTGCACACCTATTAGAATGGGAAAAATCCAGAACACTGACAATACCACGGCCTGACAAGAATGTGGAGCAATCACTCATTGCTGATGGGAATACAAAACAGAACAGTCGCTTTGGAAGACAGTTTGGCAGTTTCTTACAAAACTGAACATATTCTTAGAATATGAACTAACAAACACACTCCTTGGTATTTACCCAAGTGAATTAAAAACATATCTACATAAAACCTGCAGACAGATGTTTATAGCTGTTTTATTCATCACTGCCAAAATTTGGAAGCTACCAAAACATCCTTCAGTTTGGAGAATTGACAAATAAACTGTGATGCATCCAGAGAATGAAATATTATTCAGCACTAAAAATAAATGAGCTATCAAGCTATGAAAAAAAAAAATAGAAAACCTTAAATGCATATGAGTGGTGAAATAATCCAAGCTAAAAAAGGCAACATACTGTTTGATTCCAACTACTGCTCATTCTAAGAAAAAGTAAAAACTGTGGAGACAGTAAAAGTTCAATAGTTGCCAGGGTTTAAAGTGAGAGAAAGATAAGTAGGCAGAGCCCATAGGACCTTTAGGGTAGTTGAATTATTCTGTGTGGTACTATAAAAGTAGATACCTTTTATCGTACAGTTGTCCAAACCCATAGGATGTATAAAACACCAGTGGTGACCTATACTGCAAACTATGGACTTTGGGTGATAATGATCTGTCAGTGTGGTTTTATCAATTGTAACAGAGGTACCACTTGGGGGCAGAATATTGACCATGGGAGAAGCTATGCATGGGAAAGGCAGGGGTTTATTTTTGCATCTTTGTACAAAGATACAACATATTTGTATCTTCCTCTTGATTTTGCAATGAACCTAGCACTGCTCTAAAAGCTAGTCTTTTTAAACAAACAAAAAAGTTGATAGCATACTGCATATGGTATACCCATTGTATACATGTGGAGTTGAGCAACATTTTTGAAGAAGCCAGAGCAGCCAATTCTTGTTGTGAATAAGATTCAGTTCTTTAGGACTCATCTCTCTGGAAGGCAAAGTGCCTGCCCTCCAGCTGCCTAAGGGAAATTTCTCTTCTTGACTGACGAGTTTAACTCCCCTGCATTTTCTATGTACTGATTAGCTGGCTACAGATTTGGCCCCTCTTCATTTGGCTGAAATTGGTAGAAAGGACTAGACAGAGACCTTTAGAAGGACCTCCTTGGAAGGAATGAGAATGAAGAGGTTTGCTGCCAAATAAGAATGAGTTACCTAACAATTGAACAAACAGCTGTTGATTTAAATGTGCATCTGAAATATGTTATGTGCAAATCCCTAGCAGGATCAACGGTTGCCCTTTCTAGATAGATGGACTGATTTAATCAACTTGACAATGAAAGAAGGTTGGTCTAGTGCATGCCAGCCAGGGCCTGCAGCTCCTTTGGCATGATTTTTGCATGAGCTGTCTCTCCAAGTGAGGCTGTGATAACAGGTTACCATATTATGGTTCTAGCTGGCAGGATGAAAGGTGGGAGAATTCCTGAGCAAGTCAGTGTTGACTAGTGAGACACTTTCCTCAGTTAAGTGTTTGGTAGAGTCTTCAAGCTAGAGGTGGACATTTTCTAACAAGGGCACATTGGCCAGCTCTACACACTCGAAGCTTTTGAAAGACTTTTCCTAGTTTCATGTAGTTATACATAATAATTGCATTGCTATGGGGTGGTAAACAATTACTGATATCTCTTCTAGCAGTAAAGTGTTGGAGTATAGAGTGATGGGGCTGTTGTTGCTAACTGCATGGGGAATAATACAACCCTAGAATTCCACCTGTAATGTCTATCGTTTTGTCCTCTCCTGCATTAACTCTTAGGTCAGGATCTCTAAAGGTGGACTTTAAATGAGAATTCTTGTGTAAGTGATTTACTGAGACCAGACTCTCTATGGAGCTCTGCATAAGACTGGGGGAAGCATAATAGAACAGTGGAAGAACCTATATTAAAGATGAATTCAGATGAATTTAATAAATAATATTTATGAAATCACAGGCATCTGTTCCAAAAAAATTAGTGATGCATTATCAAAGTTACCTGGCAGGATCCTTTATATACTCTCCTCCTTAATATTGTTCAACCACATGTTGTCTTTCTCTCTGAAACTCAAAAAATTTGTTATATACTATTTTAATTAAGTATGCATTCATTGACTTAATAATCCCTCTGTTATGTAGTCTAGATCAATAGTTCAAGCTATTTTATTATTTGTCTGAGATTCTGCCTAAATAAATTGCAAATTTTTAAAGGTCTGTGTGTTTGGCAAATATTTCTTTGTATATGTTGCAATAAATAATACAATTTGTTTATAGATGCATCATTCAATTAATATTTATAAAATACCAATTTAATTTTAAGTATATTTTATTGATTATGCTATTACAGTTTTCCCATTCCCCCCTCTTTATTACCCTCTGCCCTGCACCGTCCATCCTGCCAGCATTCCCCACCCCTTAGTTCACATCCATGGGTTGTACTTATAAGTTCTTTGGCTTCTCCATTTCCTATACTCTCCTTCACCCTGTCTATATTGTACCTGTGATTTACACTTCTTATTCCCTGTACCTTTTTCTCCATCCTTCCTTCTCCCCATCTCTGCTAATAACCCTCCATGTGATCTCCATTTCTGTGAGTCTGTTCCTATTCAAGTTGTTTGCTTAGTTTGGTTTTGTTTTTTAGATTCAGTTTTTGATAGTTGTGAGGGTGGTTTTTTTTTTTTTTTTTTTTTTGTCATTTTACTGTTCTAACTTGGTATTTTTCTTAGATAAGTTCCTTTAACATTTCATGTAATTACGGTTTGGTGACAATGAACTCCTTTAACTTGACATTATCTGGGAAGCGCTATATATGCCCTTCCATTCTAAATGATAGCTTTGCTGGATAGAGTAATCTTGGATGTAGATCCTTACCTTTCATGATTTTGAATACTTCTTTCCAGCCCCTTCTTGCCTGCAAAATTTCATTTGAGAAATCAGCTGACAGTCTTATGGGAACTCCTTTGTAGGTAACTGTCTCCTTTTCTCCTGCTGCTTCTAAGATTCTCTCCTTATTTTTAATCTTGTGTAATGTAATTATGATGTTCCTTGGTGTGTGCTTACTTGAGTCCAACTTCTTTGGGACTCTGAGCTTCCTGGACTTCCTGGAAGTCTATTTCCTTTGCCAGACTGGGGAAGTTCTCCTTCATTGTCATATCAAATAAATTTTCAATTTCTTGCTCTGTTTATAACATAATTTTAAAGAATACTTGGTTTAGAACTTCTACTACATTTACTCTTATTTCTTGCTTTTAAACTTTTATAATTCAAAATATGTCTATTAAAATAAATTAAAACTATACTCATGAAATATTTGCAATTAGATAAAATATGTGGTATTTATGAATATTATAAAACAAATCAGGAGAGAAGTAAGTAGGTGCATAACCAAAATAGCATTGTCCTTGATGGGCAATTGAGGATTCATTATACCACTTTTTCTAATTTTGAATGTTTGAAATTTGCCAAAATAAAGGGTAAAGAATGTATAATAATGCTAGGTAGAAACTACCAAATTAGAGATATTTCTGATTCTAAAGTAGCATATTTTTATCTTTTGTATATTTTATTACACTGAAAGGAATAGTTTAAATTGTATACTTAATGAATACTAGAAATCATTATTTGGCTTCCTGGTAGAGTTTTTATATTTTAATGCATATCGATTTGCATCAGTATTCTTTAAGAATGTATTTCTATTTTTCAGCTAAGTTCAAACTCTAATATAAGGTTGTGGCATTAGATATTTTTTTAAAAAAATGAAGTATCCATTTGGCAATAAAGAAGCCTATTTATTATCTGTTCCTGGATAATAGAATTATGGATGTAAGCCAGATATTTATACCAAAGTCCATATTAAAACAATACAAGCAGGCAAACCTAAATTGTTATTTTGTATTTTTTATTATTTTATTTACTTCCCCCATTAAATCAAAAACTTTAAAATAATATGTCCTTAAAGAATTTTAAAGCTATATGTGCAATTGTCCTTTGTTTGATAAATTGCTTAATTAAAATATTATTTGATGTTAAAAATATGATAAAATGCCATATGAACTCACCTATAAGCAGAACCTGACCAACAAAACAAATATGCAAGCAAAATAAAACAGAGACATTGAAATAAAGAACAAACTGACAGTACCCAGAGGGGATGGGGGAGAGGAATAATGGTGAAAACAAAGGAAGGGTCTTCGAGGAGCATGTGTAAAGGACACATGGACAAAGTCAAAGGGGGCAGGAACAAGAGTGGTAGGCAGGGATGAGTGGGGCAGGGGGAGTGGGGTAGAGGAAAAATGGAGACAATTGTCCCTGAAAAAGATACAAAACTAAAATTATAAAAAAATTGATAAACACCACTCTTTCCCCATTCAATAAGTTTTATCAATATTCCAAAAATTTTTAATATGGATTCTTATATATATTCTTATGTTATCTTTTTCAAAGTTCTTAGTATATCAGAAAATGATTCCTCAAGTTACTGTAACTTTGAAAGTACAATTTACCCACATTTTGACATTAATTTTTTTTAAAGATTTTATTTATTTATTTTTAGAGGGGGAAGGGAGGGAGATAGAGAGAGAGAGAGAAACATCAATGTGCGATTGCTGGGGGTTATGGCCTGCAACCCAGGAATGTACCCTGGCTGGGAATCGAACCTGGGACACTTTGGTTCCCAGCCCACGCTCAATCCACTGAGCTATGACAGCCAGGGCTTGACATTAATTTTTAAGTGCAATAATAAGTCTTTAAAAATGAAAGAGATGTTCCTTTAAATTTTGTTTTTATTTCCTGCATTAATTTTTCTTACAATTGACATTCACGAGTTTCATAAAAATTTGTATGGCTCTTCTAAATTTAAACCAAGTTCTAGAACCAAAACAAGTGTTTCTAAACACTTTCTGATAATATAGAGAACAGCCATCTAAGAACAAAATCAAAGAAATAAACAAAAAGGGAAGATATAGCTTTGAGTACATAAATATTAAGTATGTCTTAATTTTCAAAGAGCACAAAGTTTAAAGTTACATAAAACTTGGGGAAATAGTAGTTATTAGCTGATATTCATGTTTAGATGTCATTCACATGTACCATGTTGTGAAATCTTTGGTGTCAGAAAACATATCTTTATAATACTCTATGAGAGACAATACTTTTGGGTACTCCTTGCAGTAATGAATCAGTTTATATATAGACTATCTTTGCAAAGACCTCTGTAGAGAAAATGGCCTAGGGAGGCAGAGATCTGTCACCTTCCAGGGCAAAGGGCAGATTTGTTTCCAAGCCAGGAAGATAAAGATAATGTCTCCCTTCAGGCAAAGCTTGCTCAGGTTCACTAGCACATTGTTTAAAAGATTGGGAGATTTTGCTCTAGGTGAAATCAGCCAGGGGGTGAGGGGCAAATACCACGTGATCTCACCTTTAACTGGAACATAATCAACAAAAGAAGAAAGCAAACAAAATACAACCCGAGTCATTGAAATTAAGAACAATCTGACAATAGCCAGAGGGGAGGGAGGAGGGGGCAGTGGAGAGAAAGGTCTTCAGGAACTACTATAAAGGACACAAGGACAAAACCAAGGGGGAGAGTGGAAGAAAGGGAGGGAGGTGGATTTGAAGGGCGTGGGGGGAGGGGTGGGGAGAAAATACAGACAACTGTAATTGAACTACAATAAAATAATTTAAATTAAAAAAAAAGTTGGGAAATTTTTAATTTCCAAATCTCTCAGTTGTGACACAAACCTACTCAGGAGACAGTATTCACCCGGACCAAGCCCTGTTTGCCTTGTGCGTCAAGGGGAACCACTGCGAACATGGAGTTAATGTTCTTACTGTGCTATGGAAAGCTTTTTGTTTGTTTGTTTTACATCTCAGACCTAAGAGTCTCAGCCTTCTCCAGGCTAACTTGTTAGTTTTCAGGTAGAGCAAAATATCAGACCGTACTCAGTCCTTGACACACCAAGGCCAGGGGCCTTGAATATGACACATACTGCAGATGAATAAATAAGATGTTGAAGACAAAGAGTAACAACTGATACCGAACATTGTTATGTTTTGCTTGGTTTAAACCTCAGTGCCTGAAAACACTATTAATTAAAAACAAAAAACTAAGCAAACCGAATACAACAAATCTGGTAAATGAACAAATAAGCAAGAATCTAGACATTTTGTGTTACTTTCAATTGTGTCTCTATGGCTCAATAAATAAATACTAGTTAGATTTCAGAAAATATAATTTAATTATTTTAATAAAGTTAATACTCAGAAAAAAGTCCATCAATATTTCTTTAAACAAACTAATTCAAACTGCATTATGGTGGATTCTTGGTTCTTTCTGTATTCGAAAAACAGCAGAACTGGAATGTTTTTTAACTTAGAAAACAGTACAAAAAATTGTGTAAAATTTCATTTGCATACAAAATAAACTAAATGCTATCTTACGTGTTAAATATAATCATGTCAAATGATTATAAATCAGTTTGTATGTTTAACTCATGCATTAGACAAAAGTGTTTGTCTTTTCACATAGTAGCAAAAGGAGTAAACTGCTGAACATGTGCCTTTAGCACCTGGCCTTTTGGTTCTTTTTCACTGAAATGAAATTGAATGAGAATTATGTTCTTGTCATATGTAATTCAAAGTGGAAGTGAATTTTCCAAATGCATATATCTGAGAAATAAGTAGGCACATCAGACTAGATACATGGAGAAAACAGAGTATGAAATGGAACTAGTTTTAGTACTTTATGCAATGTGATTTCATAAAAACTAGTGAAAGAGCAAAGTAGTAAGAATCTTATATCAAATCATGAACACTTGCAAGAAAGGGTGACAATGCTGATGAGAATTAAAAATGAGGTTAGTGAGGAGAGAAATGAGAAAAAAATGTTTTTTTTTCTAATAAATGAATTTTGTTACACAAAAAGTTGTCATCTCACATATTAGAACACTGGTGAATGAGTTGCCTTTCTGCCATCATTGAATGGCCCCAGGTAACAAATCTTATGATAAAAAGAGATAAGGAGAAAGAAGAGAAAAAAGGAAAGGAAGAGAAAGAGAAGAGGGAACCGCCTGTCAGAACTGTCCCAAAGCCAAAGCCAGGCAGTGAAAGACAAAAACCATATGATCTCACCTTTAACAGGAACCTAAACAACAAAACAAAGAAACAAGCAAAATATAACCAAAGACACTGGAATAAAGAACAGACTGACAGAGTTCAGAGGGGAAAGGAGAGGGAATTTCAGGGGAAAAGGGGAAGGGTTTACAGGAACAAATATAAAGGACACATGGATAACAACTAGGGGGGGTGGAAATGGAAGGGAGGAGGGGAGGGCTGGGGGTAGGTTGGGATGGGAGTAAAAGATAGGGAATTGTACTTCAACAACAATTTAAATAATTTTTTTTTTTAAAAAAAAACTCTCCCAAAGCTTTTGGAAGACTAATATAGCCCTGGGAATCTAGTGACAAATCAGAAAGTGCAGCTTCTTTTCCAAAGCAGATCCTAGAATTGTTTGGGGGATATAACTGCAGATGAAGCGAATGAGTGGGGGGTAAAGAGTAAGATAATGAATATTTTTTAAATGCCATCAATCTATGATGTCTAGAAGGATGAAAGATACCAGGCTGTCTTAGGAATGAAGTTTAGTAAGACCTGTTGTTCAATGCTGTTACAGTATCTTTCTGCTTGAGAAAAAAAATCTAGCCCAGTGTATCAGGATCTATGCACCTAGAAACTTGTTATGCAAACTCACAGATTGTGCAGAAGATCCAGCAAAAGGTAATAATATAATTATTATAATCAGTGCTATGTGTGTTTTTACACTTGTACATTTTTAGTAAATAAGTAATGTACGTTAAATATAAATTAATATAAATAGTATTAGAAAAATATCTCCAATAACTCCATTGTATAGAAGTAACTGTAGTAAATTTAAAAGTATTCTTTCTCTCTAACGACTTCATGTTAATTATAATCCAGGCACCATGTTGGTCACTGAAGGTAAAATTATCAACACAACACAATAGTTTAGGCCCTTAAAGCTCACGTGTTTTATCAGAGAGAAAAATGAAATTTAGGTATATGAAAAAATGTTTAAAGCTATAGATTGTAATAAGCGTCATTAGAGACACAAGTTGAGTGTTGGTTAAGGACTGTTAATGGTGCTGAGTAAAAAGGTCCTTGCACTGGGATGGCACAGGAGGACTTCTCTAAGGTAGTTTCCTCTAAACTGAGTCATGAGGGATTGAAAAGCATCCAGCCATGTAAGGAACAACCAAGTGGAGCAAACACATGGACACACATAGAAAATAAAAAAGAGAGAGGCACCAAATAAGTCTGGGGAGGGAGGAAGGGTACAAACTATTGCAGTCTTTGGTAGACCATTCATGGTTGATTGATTGATCCATCCAATAGTCAACAAATATTTAGTGAGTATCTATGATGTATCAGGGACTATTCTAGGGACTGGGAAATATTTCCTATGGAGTTTACACTTTATGTGAGAGAAAGCAAAAAATAAATATGATAAATAAAAAAATATTCAGTATATTGATAAGTGATAAATGCTTTAGAGAAAAATAAAACAGTGGAGGGGAGTAGAGAATGGCCCTATAGGGAATGGCTTGAAAATTGTATTGCAATGGTCCAGGGAAACACTAGGCAGAGATAATAAAGGCTCTAGCAGTGTATGGGGAATGTCAGTTGCAATATTTACACATGTTAGATTTAAATGATTTTTGGATTCCAAGTGAAAATTTGGGTGGATGCAGAGCATGAGGAATAAGAAATAGTGTAGGATGACTCCTGGGTTTTCAGCTGGAAAAAAAAAAAATGGGTGTTCATTCAAGCTAAGACCAAAATATGAGATGGAGAAGAATGGCAAAATCGTGATTTTTTTCCTGTAGCATTTACAGAGTGATGCATACTGAAGTGAGCTGATCAATCAAAAAGTTAATGGGAAAAATAAATTTTAAGTTGGTGTTTTGTACTTATAGTTATAGTCTCCAAGGATACAAGAGAGCAAGATAAAGAAGTTATTTAACATCTCCATGGACCATTTTTCTTTTCTATAAAACTAAGGTAAAATGATGTAAACTTTATGGAGTTTATAAAGGATTATAAATAAATAATCCTCATAGTAATGAGGATGTTTTATGGAAATTGTGTTTTTTTAAAAAGAGATCACTAAAGGATAAAAATGAGATTGCAAATTAAAGTCAGAAGAAAACATTTTCTTCAAATTTAAATTTGATAATTTAGTAACTGTATGCAAATATTTAAAAACAAGTTCCTTAAAAAACATTCCAGGAGTAGGGGTTTGGGTGGAAAGAAATTGCCATCCTATGAAACAGTTTTAAAAAGTTAAAGTCTAAATTTATGATTTTCTACTTGACAAGTGTTGCTTGATTGGATTGGCTCAAACATTTTGGTTCCTATCTTAAATTTAGTTTCTTTAAATAAATGTATTAAATCTTTCATACTGAGATATTAAAAATAAAGATAATCTATGCTCCCAAGGAGAATCAAATTAATTTAGCCACCAAAATTCAGTAATGTTATTTTAGCATTGTCAGATTCTACTTTGAAAACAGTCAAATTTTCACACATCAGTGATGAAAAGAAATCTTCAGTTGCATCTTTCTGTTATATTCAGGTAAATTAACTCTGTTATGGGTTTTTTTTTTTTTGTTATTATCATTCTCCCAGTGAACAATTTACCATTTTAAAAATGTTTTCTGACTCCAAGGTTGAAAGCAAACGTATGACTTCAACTATTTTTATGTTTTAGTAAAGGAAATATATAAATATGTATATATGTGTATACACACACACACACACACACAGATACACACATATATGATTTCTCAGTTATTACCAACCATTGAAAAGCACAATACTGTTACAGACTTACCTACTACTGTTTAAGTCTGCAAGGATCATTCATCTTCTTCTTCTTTTTTATATATTTTTAAATATTTTATTTATTTATTTTTAGAGAAAGGGTAAGGGAGAGATAAAGAAAGGGAGAGAAATATCAATGTGTGGTTGCCTCTTGCATGTCCCCTACTGGGGACTTGGCCCACAACCCAGGCATGTGCCCTGACTGGGAATCGAACCAGCAATCCTTCAGTTTGTAATTTGGCTTTCATCTACTGAGCCACACCAGCCAGGACACATTTTTTTCCTTTCTCTTCAAATAATTACAATCACTAGAAGTTTTTTCCAGCAATAATGCACAGGAATTCTCAGTCCTAAATTATCTTTAGATAGAATGACCAATTTCCAAATGCTTTTAAGCCTTTTAAAATTGTAAATATCTTTTTTTGTTGTTTGATGATCTAATTGCAAAAGAAAATTGCTGTGCCAGAAAAGTCTGGTTTAAAACTGCCAGAGAAAATAAAAAAGGTTTGTGAATAAGTGCATTTCTACAAAAATAAAATAATCATAAAAATACATATACAAAAAAGCCCCCTTTTTTACCAGAAAAGTAAGAATAGTAAGTATAGAAACATATTATTTCTAATTTCTGTTTGTTTCATTAAAGTCCTGAATGAAGTCAAGAGATAACCCTCTCTGTTAACTGAATCTGAATTACTGTAAAAGTTAGCCAACTTTTAATTCTTCTATTGGGAAAAAAATTAAGTTTAAAATAAGTGTTTATCAAATATAATCATACATTAAAATTATTATTATATATAGAAAGCAATTATGTGCAGTAAATAATGATTAATATGTAAAAAGGAAAATTAATTTGCTGCCTCTCTGTCAGTAACTTTATGAGAAATATCTTAAATGATTGTCAGTGGTACATAATTAACAAACAGTATATTAGTGAAGATCTAAATGTTTGATACACACTTGTATTTACAATAATTAACTCACACAACTTAATTGTTAATTGCTAGTAACTTCCCAAATTATATTTATTCAATGTATCCATTGTTGAACAACCAATTTAGTATAAAATATAATTTAAGGGAAATTACAGATTAGTACAAATTATGGAAGAATACTTGGTGACAGAACAAAATAAAGAAAATTTATGTGATCACTTGAGACCCTGTTAGAACATGTGTATATTCATATTAAGGAAAATAATCAGAGAAAATCAAAGAACTGTTTATTATACCAATATTTACAATAGAAAAAAGTAATAAATATGAATTATCTACTTTAAAAAACTGAATTATCTTATTAGGTAAACTATTCTCAATCAATGGACTTTTATAAAATAACAACCAAAAAATGTTCTTTTGACCCTAAAACTGCTCAAAAATAAAGTATTTAAAAAGTTATTCTGAATTTATAAATATGTAGAAATTTTCACAATATATTATCAGATACTTAAAATCAGCCACAAAACATTAGGTAAGCTATGATAGCAACATTATATAATTATAATCAATTATAGAGATGAAAAATGTTACAAAGATATAACAACAGTAATATCCTTTATTCAAATGCTGCAAGTGCTTTCAATTTTTCATGTGATCATTCCAACAACTACCAGAGGTAGATACTAAATTCCTAATCCCATTTGATAGCTGAATAGACTAACAGTCATAGGCATCAAATACTTTACCAAATATCAATTGCTAAATGACATCTCTAGAAGATTAAATTATGGGTATTAAGATTGCTCTTTTTCAGAGCCCTGGCTGGCGTAGCTCAGTGGATTGAACGTGGGCTGTGAACCAAAGTGTTGCAGGTTCGATTCCCAGTCAGGGTACATGCCTGGGTTGCGGGCCATGACCTCCAGCAACCACACATTGATATTTCTCTTTCTCTCTCTCTCTACCCCTCCCTTCTCTCTCTAAAAATAAATAAATAAAATCTTAAAAAAAAAGATTGCTCTTTTTCTAGCCTATATGATTGAAAGTGTTCATCCTATGTTACAGAATCTACAAAAGGGAACTTTTACTGTTTTGACAATTGGAGAAAATAATATTTTATAAATATGTCTTTTAGAAACTCATGTCTGACATTGAAAATGTACAGGCATTTTTATAATATCGACAAGTATTCTCATCTAAAAATTTTTAATAGTTTTGTTATGTTAGGTCAATTATAAAGAATAATGTTATAAAATTGTGATCCTATATTAATAATATCCTTGTTAATAAATACACAGTAGTTTGAAATATTTTATTTTAATTAATAGTTGGATTAGCATATGTTTTCTATGTGTATAAATATTAATATGATTATTGAGAACTATATCACAGAAATGTATATTTAAATAAAATCATATGTACACATTAGAAAGGTTACTTAAAGTATCAAGTTAGGACTCTTCACTTAATAGAGATGATCATCAAGTGTTTATAATTTTTAATATTTTCTCTATAAAAACATGTATGTTAAGAACAAGAATAATTTTCTAATAAAATTGAGACCCCTTCAGCCTAACTTTTCTCTTACTTTTTATTCTTTTCATTTATTCCACTCTTTTCCTCTAAAGAGCATCTATATTAGTTAAATTAAATTCTCACGAACTATAAAAATGAACATTTCTCCCCCCCCCCCCCAAAGCATTAACTACTTTTCCTATCATGGGCATATTAAGGTCAATGAGGTCAATGGATTTCCAGCATATACAGCAAGCACTTTCTCAACTTCTAACCCTTAAAATCTGTCTATTTTATTCTGAAAATTAGAAAAAGTCAGTATGAGATTTTCAGTCTTAAGACAATTTCTAGTATATAGTAACATAGTTAGAATTAATATTGGTGAAGGTTTTAGAGAATTAATATATAATTTTGCCATGAAGCAAAAATATGATTCAGCACAGAGCAAGCTATCCTTCCACAATCCCACCAAGACTGACAGTTTGCAAGACAGAGACAGATTAGAACATTTGAGACAGGTGCAAGTGTATATTTATAATAAATCTGTTCTATAGAGACAATGATGTGGATCAAATGGGCCAGGTGTCAAGAATGGAACAGCAAGCATCAACCAATAAGACAGGTTTGGATCTGATGCTGTTTGAACAGGTGCAGGACACCTACAAGTATAAAAAATGTCCATCTATTGAATGGAGCATGTCCAGTTGGAATCAGTACTAATTTGTAACAGATGAAGAAAATCTACCAAACACCTGTTAGGTTTCTGAAGAGGAAATATGTTGGTAGTGTTAGCTAATTAGGTTGTCGGATGATTATAAAAAACTATTGTGAGACAACTGAAATTTAATTTTTATTTTTTCTCAAAGCATCATCATACTAAACTAATTTGCCTGGGTATATGAGTGATTCTAACTTCTTATAAGCAAAACAACTTCTCCACTGGAGAAATTTAAGAATAAAATTTAATGTATATCAGCACTTGAATTTATAGGAAAAAATTATGTTTAAAATAAATTCTAATCTGTTCCTCCCAGAAAAAAAATCACACTTAAAATAAGAAAATAAGTATTTCAATATCATGGACAAAATGCACAAGATTTATGATTATCAATTTTTAAATGGATTTAAGTGGCTGAGAAATAGTAGACAAATTATACACACAATATTGTTTAAGTATCACTTTGAAAGTGACTTTCTTGGAAATAAAAATTTAGTTTATTGTTCAAGAAAAGATTGAAATAGAATTGGCCTCTGAAACATGTCTCTAAAATAATTTTGAAGTCTTATGATGTAATAATTGATTAAATATACCACTATTGTTTCAAATTTCTGTGAAATTATTCTGACTTACACAAAATCATTGTTACCTACCTTTCCCTGATTTGACTTGCAATGAATGTAAAGTAATAGGGAAAAACTGTTGGCAACTGGAGTTAGTGTTAAACCAATTTACCCTGAATACTTGCAAACTCAGAAAATCATTAGAATATTTAACAAATGACTGAAATATTTTTCCAATATTAAATAAACTTTATTTTTAATTTTATTTCCACAGAAACTTTTAAATTAAATATTTTTTGGAAAATTACTGAAAATTTATTTAAATATTCATGATACATATGAAGGTTTATGATACTCTGAAAAATGGGCTCTTATAAAATTGTTTAGAACTAACGACATATTTTTTTAAACTTAACACATTTGCTATGTTTCCTTTTCTGTTGTCCTTGTATTGTGTGTTAAACCCCTACTAGAGTTGCCAAGTTTTTAATTTTACCATCTGCCTTGAAACCATGCCCTGTTGCCAGGATTGATGGCTCTTCGCCGTTTTGGCCAAGTAGTATGTTCTATATCTCTGGAATGCTTCCATTTAGGGCACAGGTTATTTGAATCCTTTTAAAAGTGTATCTTTTTCTTTACCTGTATGTACACTTTTTCAAAAAAAATCTATAACCCTAAACCAAACTAAATGTGTAATAAGAAAATATTGGAAGAACCTAACTGATGGGTATTCTACAAAAGGTATGACCAGTACCCTTCAAAAGTGCCAAGGGCATGAGTACCTAAGAAAGACCAAAGAACTGTCACAGATTGGAGGGCACTAAGGCATAAGAAATAATGATTAAATATAATGTGATATCCTGGATTAGATTCTAGAACAGAAAAAGAACATTAGCAAAAACCTGGTGGGACCATTGGTTTAATTAACTGTGTTGCATTAAAATTAAGTTTCAGTTTTGATGAATATAGTATCATTAGGGTTAGGGGTAGCTGAGTAAAGTATATACAGGCTCTTAATTGTATTTGCAACTCTTCTATAAATATAAAATTAATTAAAACAAGTATAAAAATTAAGTGAAAATATAAGTAAAAGAAAGTAGAAATTGCCAGTCTTGCAACATTCCATAGGAATTTAAGCAATCTTTAACAATGGGTATACCGGTAGTGGAACAGGTGAGAAATGAAATAGACATCTTGGCTTCAATAGTGCCAAAAATGGCCTGAGTTCTTCTATGACACATATTATTTTATTTATCTAGTAAGAAATGAGCTATAGGTCTTCGATTAATTTAATAGCGTATTTATGTTGTTGTTGTGCAGGCATTATGTTTAGCGTAAGTAAGACACAGGTGAACTATCTATAAGCAGGTTCCTTACTCTTCTAAGCATACATTCTAATGAAGAAAAGAGAAAAATTCAAACGAACCAGTCAACAAGAAAATTGAGAATGCTACAAATTCTAGAAAGAAAATAAGCAGATTCCGTAAGGGCGACGTGAGGGAAATGGATGGGCCTGCACCTGGACTTCACAGTCTCACAGGGCAGATCAGGTTCCCCCAACAACGTATCCTGAGCGCGATGGCCATTACATATGTCTGGGTTTTAACAGGTCTATGAAACGAGTAAATATCAAAGCAGGAGAAATTGTGAGTCAGAGGAGAGTTTGGATAGAATATAGAGAAATTGAAGAGAAGCAGTGGAAGATAGTCTGGGTCTTCTGCAAACTTGAAAGAAACTTGATACCTCAGTTAGTCACCTTAGCTAAACTAAAAAATTGTGGTTTCATCCATGTGTCCATATGAATAAAGGCACATTTAAGGAATAATTTTAAAAAAGAAAGTTGATAGTGTGGTTTCAAAAAAGAATGGAGGCAGAAAGTTAAATTACGACACAATGATAACAATAATAGCAGCTAATACTTATGAACTCAGTATAAGTGCTGCAGTATTCAAGATGTGTTATGTTCAGCAGCTTGTCTATGATGCCGGCATAAATTATTATTGTATATTATATGATATATGTATATTGTATTGAATCTATGATGTGGAAAATAATTACTATTATTTCTAATATGAGAAAATAAATTCCTATAGTGGCTAAGATTCAAAAAGAAAAATGATGAGAACCTCATTTAAAGTCACATTAGTCCTCTGAATTATTTAGGTTTGTAAAAGAAGATGCACCGTTCTTTTTATATTGCTAAAGAATGGGGAATTAAAATACCCCTTTGAGTCCACTAGGTTCTCTGAAAGTCTTCTGCAAATAAAATACTGGTACAATAGTCAGTGTTATAAACTATTTCTAAAAATGTATGTGTGGAATACTTTTCAAAATCTGTGTCTCATATTTTAGGGAATTATATGATATATGGCATAAACACCTACATTTAGGCAAACCATTTTAATTATTTGAACCAAACACACACATATTAATAATCAGTTTCTTGCTGACTGAACTTAATAAACCCAAAGAGTGATACACAATAGGAAGTAACAGTTTTTATTCTAAATAAGGAAAAAATATGAATTCTACAAGGATTATTAGAAAAAGACTTGAATTTGAATCTCACCTCTGCTTTTTTTGCCCAATGTTGTTTATACTGATAACATTGGAAAAGAAAAAAAATCTATTGGTAGGAGCATTTCCACATTTATCTAAGAATCTACAAAAGTAAAGAAAAAATGTAAAGTCCACCTTTAATCACATCAGAGTAATGCACAAATCATGATGATTGTTCAGTTCTTTAATTATGAGTGCACGGTCTTGCTCACACTGATAATGTCATTTGTTATATTATTGAAGCTGCCTTTATACTACATAAAGTTACCACATGGTGTTTATGTTGTCCCACTTTCAGCACTCATGTGGCCACGATTATAACAAGTAACAATTGCAAAAGATGAAGCACAAAATGCCCCTCGAAATGCTTATTTTATTATAACTCTCAGACATATACCCTCTGCACATAGAAATATTGATTATTCTCTCATTATTTTAGGAAAATGTACTCATGTTAGATACAATCATTAGCATCTTGCTTTTCTCATATATTAAGCCATTGTGGAAATGCTTACACTCCAAACAGAATTTGTTCTAAGGAACAGCCACACAATATTTCATGACCTTGAAATAGTTATGCATCAGTTTACCTATTACTTCCATATTGAAATGCTTCCACTTTCTTTCTAGTTCAATTTTGTTTTATTTTGTTTTGCTTTTGCTACAACAAATAATGCTTCAGAAGAAATTCTGAAGAACAAATTTCTGGGAACAGTCCTTTCCAACATGATATTATTTTAGTTGTCGGTATAGAGTGCCAGAAACTGAATTGTTGAGACAATGAGCACATTTTTAAGGCAATAGTTTTTAAAATATACTTTTATTTCTGTAGCATGTGGTTGAAATGAGATTGCTGAATCAATGGGTACATTTTCATTGTGATTGCTTTTGAAATATGCTTTCATTTCTATAATATAGAATTCTAAGAATGGGATTTCTGCGTAAATGTGTACATTTTTATGCAGTAATTTCCAAATGGTGTTCTATGAAAACAGAGATTTTATTGTTGTTGTCATTATCATTTTTCTATTTATAAGGAGCTAAGAGAGTATTTACTGGGTGTCATGTATTGTGTCACTTTTATGTTCCAACCAGAGCAGGTCTGCATTTTATACATTTGATGTATTTCTATGACAGCTGTTGTTAAAGTATTTACCAGATTTTGTTTCTCTTTTTCCCTGGACACACATCAACACTACATTTTCTAGGTTTTCTTCCTGCTTCATTGGGCCATGTGACAGAGTTCCAGACACTGAAACGAGAACACAGCAAGTGTAATCAGCTACTTCCAAGGTTGCACTGTGGAGAAGCCCCACATGCTCCGTTATCTGTTTACCTTCTAGTCGACCCATGGGAAGCTATCATGGGAAACTTGGAAGCCCTGTATTGAAGACTGAAGAAAGTCTGTTAGTTTAAGTAATTGCGGGAAGATATGTCCACCTGCTGACCAGGAAAACTCACCATGAAAGATTATTTTGCAGGAAAAATATCATGTCTGAACCATTATACTTTTCTGGGAACAATTTGTTACACAGTTAATATCAAATGAATAATATTCACATTCAATATAAGAATTCAGCAGAGTCAAAGCTTTCTGAAGTAAGGTACCCTGTCCAATACCTCATTCAGTCCTTAATATAATATCCACCAGAATGAATAAGTCAACTTGCTGATAATAATGATGAAGACAAGGATTATAGAAATCAAAAGAAACAAGACACTTTAAAAAATGCAATATGTTCCAAAAAGATTGAAAGTTAGTGTTATTATCAGTTTGAGAACATAAGAAAATAACACAAATCACATACAGAGTTCAATTTATTAACCTCTATTTTAGGATTTTATAAATGACATCAACACACTGTGTCTTTTAATAAATTCCATACTGGACGTGATAATTGTGTGATACTGTTTAATAAAATATAATGAAATCAAGATTAAAATGTGACCACTGCTAACCCCTGTGACACCCTTTACCAGGAGTAGTGGTACTGTTACATAATAAAAACAGGGAGGAACACTTTATTTCTCCTGATGAAATAAAAATATATCAGTCTCTCTTTTCTTATTTTTCTTTGTTCATAGATTTTGTTTTAAGGTAAAATTAGATTTGTCTTCCAAAATTTGTCCAACAAAAAGATTCCTCTTTTCTTCCTTACTTCATTCCTTAATAATGTTATCAGAGAGCCATTAAACAGACATAAACAAAGAGGGAACCACATTGAAGCTTGAGGCTCATGTTAATAAAGATGCCCAATGGGGTGGGGGCTGTAGGTGTTAGTTACTGGTTTACATGCACACCACAGGACCTAGCAATTCATTGCCACCCATATGCCCCTATAGGAATGCCTGTGTATGTTCACCAAGAGACATGTATTAAGTATTCGTAAAAACATAGTTTGTAACAACTCTAAATTTTTCACCAGTCATGTACTATCATGAGGAGAATGGAATAATAAATTATGGTATTCTGAAAAAGTAGAATGCTATGTGCCAATAAATAATGGCATATTACTACACGAGAAAACAATAGGTCTCATAAAAAACTAAGTAACGTAAGCCAAACCTCCCGAAATAAACTACACCATTCCATTTACATAAAGTATTCAAAAAGCACAAAACAGCCCGAACTAATCTTTTGAACAGGAGTCAGTAAAGTGAATATCTTCTGTTGGAAGGGGCTTGTTGGATCTTCTAAGATGTAGCTGTTTTTTTTTTTTTTTTAATTTTAGTTCTTGTTACACAGATGTCTTCATTCTGGGAAAATACATTGGGTTCTATACTTATGTATTTGCTATATTATGTATTAACATGCATTTTAATAAAAATTTGGTCATTGATGTTTTTGAGTGAGAATTAATTTTTATCATATACTAAATGGGACTCTATACAAAATGTAAAAATGAATGAATCCTATAAATTGGGAGTAAAAGTCTGTAATTATTGAATAACTTATTTAACCTCATATTTAAGTATGTCTTGCTCTGAAACCAATATAATCAGATTGACTTTCTATATCTTTAAAAACATTTATTGAATGTTTCATTTCTGCAGTTATCACAAGCTAAAGTTATGAAAACAGTCTCTTTTCATAGTAATTCTCACCATAACACTGTTTTCATTTCTTCCATGAAAAAATTGGATTCCCACAGTTTTTAAAAGTCTACATGGTACAATCTTTGAATGTACCACAGTTAATTTTTAAATATGAATGGTGTAAAATATAGTAAGAATTACTACTTTACCTTAGCAGTTGCAATCATTACTTATGAAGTAATGTAGTTAACACTTTTTCTTTCTTTTTTTATAGGAAGAATAATTGAATTACATTGTAACATCTTAAAAATGGGAGAGGAGAAGGGAAACCAAATGAATGTATGTAAATTTATAAAATATGTGTAAAATAAAAGCTACTATTTATTTTATATATGCTAAAGATTTGTTTTGTGACTCAAAATCTCCATTTTAATAACATTTAATTAAAGTTTAATGATAGATGTAAAGATAATTACTTATGTGTCATCTATGTTTTTAATGTGAAAATATACAAGCTCCTCATGGAGTATTAGAAAACTGTCCTACAAGCTCATAATTTGAACGGTCAAATTTCATAGGATCTTGTATATATGTATTATAAGAGTATATCACTTTAAGGAATGTCAATAATGGTTCTAGAGTATTCACTAGTCACCTTTGAGGTTGAAAGGCACAGGTGGCAAACTCAAGGCCTGCAGGCTGAATCCGGTCCTCCACCCTGTTTTATCTGGCCTGGCACCTTGTTTTTACCCAGTGGCAGTGCCAAGCTCACGCTTAACTGTGAAGGAATAGTTACAGTTATACAGTCCTAAAATTACATTCGGCCCTTTGAAGACAACCATGAGGCTGACGTGGCCCCCAGTGAAAATGAATCTGACACCCCTGTTATAGTGAAGACTGTAGTCTGCATAGTGAAGTCAGGGTGGCAGCGTATAATGCCGTTATGCCACATGGTCTGTCTCTTCCATAAAAATGCAAGTATTTTTTATTTTATTACTTAAAATAAAATGCAAAAATACCCCCTAGTTCTTCTACATGATAGGTAATAACAAATCACATTTTACCTAAAATCCAGAATGTTTCAAGTTTAACTTGTGATTTGTCACTTTATTCATGTTCACGCTTTGTCATTCTGCTTCACTAGGCTCCCTAGACATTCAATTTCCTTTTGTCTTGCTGTTAGCAAAATCACCTTCTAAATTAATAATGTAATTGGATAGAGCAATAACCAAAAGCATTTTGCTTTCAGAAATGAAATTGTATAAATTGTATTTTTGGGGGTTACTTCTTTGTAAATTATGAGCTTAATAGCGAAATAGAAGCCAACATACATTTCCAGCTAATCTCAGTGCTTCTGAACCTTTTCATGTCATGGTACACTTTAAAAATAATATCTGCAGACTCACTAGGGTAAAAAATTCAGGCTGCTTTGACAAGTAAGTGATAGACAAGGAGACTCCAGCTAAAAGGTGACCTACTCAACCACGCCGAGGTCCCTGAAGGGTAAATCTTAGTTGTCTTACCCTGGCATCTCCAAAAGCAATCCCTGAAAAGTAGAGCTATACGTAGTTTATTTGGGAAGTGACCTCAGGGACTAGGAATGAAGAACACCAAAATCAAAAGAGAAGAAAGGATACATTTCACCATATTGGCCATTACTATGAGCCACAGGAGTTCCATCACCAACTGTTTACCTGGTGTACGAAGAGGAACAGTATGTATGTATGTATGTATGTATGTATTTAGCTATGTCTATGATTTATGAATTCATATATTTATTGGCTTCCATTCTCCATTGATCAGGGGTGCTGCCATGAGCACTAACAACACAGGCTCGTGCACTGCATGTTTCTTGGGGACTCCGTGGGTTTCCATATTGCTCAGGCACATTTGACAACAGACCTGTGACGAGAAGTGAGATGCACACAGCGAGGGTCTGAGGTGAGGCTGCACCTGGGCAAAGCTGGATGAAATGTTCATGGAACTTTCTCTCAGCTCAGTAACCACTGTTAAGAGCACTTAAAGTGGTGTGCAGCTGGTGTCTGTCATTGGATGGACAATAACCTATTAACAATTCATTAGCAACCATACACCTGCTTAGAAACTCTACGTTATTGGAACTTTTAGCAAACCGTAAAAGCTGTGAACATCACATAAACAAGACTTAAAATTATTCCTCCAGGTAAGTTGGCATTTGATCTTTTCAAAGGCTGAAATTTTGAGCCTTCAGAAGCTTTCTTGACATCACATTTGAGTCGCTCTGTTGAGTTTTACTTCTTTTGTACTTGTAAACATAGCTTTCTTTTTTCATTTTGATGCCGATGGGCAACACTTCAGATCACTGCTCTCAATAATTGATCTTTAATCCATGCAGGTTACGGCAGCTGCTGCAGCAGCAACAGCAAGAAAAAGTTTTGAGAGTAAAACCTCCAAGACTAAAGAAAGTTAAGCTATTATTTGGACACTTGTGATATATTCAAGCTAAAGACAGTGTGGAATTCAGAGAGCCACAGATAGGACCAAGTAGTTGAGTCAGTTCCAAGCTGCTACAACTCTGAAATGCCATTTTCCCTATATTGAACTTCAGTAAGTTTTTATGAAACTTTATTAGATACATTGTCCAACTTGTGTAGTTTAAATAGGCAGTAGAACTGAGAGATTCCCTCTGCATTTGGTCTGGACACTCTCTCAGCCAACTATTTAATGAACATAATTTAACATAGAGTTAATATTTTCTCTACATTTCATGTTTTGGTTTTAAAAATCTTTAATCTGTAGTGTTATAATGACAATATCCACTGAGAAGTTAGAACTTTTATTTTACACTGATCATTTCAATGGGTTCTAAAATTCCCTCCCATTCTCAAATGATCACTAGATGCTTGTAATCCCTGAATTAAAGTTTATGAATCCAGTCATAACTGATCTGCAAGATTGCCTCTTAAGCTAGTGAATGTCAAGGTCATTATTTGATTATTATCTTTCCAATTTTAGAATTTTGAGCAATAATATTTATTATTAATCACTGTGCCTCATTTTCATCAGAACAAAAATATACTTACGGTAGCATAAAATATTTAAAGAAAAATGCGGTTTCCACTAAAGCAGGGTGTCCAAATTTTTGGCGTCTCTGGGCCATACTGGAAAAAGAAGAGCAGTCTTGGGCCACACATTAAATACATTGTGACACATACTCCCCAAAACTCTCATAGTGTTTTGAGTAAATTGGTGATTTAGTGTTGGGCAGTATTCATAGCCATCCTGAACTGCATGTGAGCTGCAAGTTAGACACCCCTGCAAGATTTATTTATTTCAAAATTTCAAGTATGCCCTTGAAGATAGGTAATAAATATGTATTAGCTGTCTTAGAAAAATGCTAATAAAAAAAGGAAAGAGCACTGAAACATGTACCAGCAATAGAGTTCTGATTTTCTTACATATCTGGAGGAATTGAATATAACTTTGGGGCACATGGCTTTGGGTGTTGGCCCCCCAAAACCCCAGCTTTTTGCTCAGTTCTTATTTGCTTGCAAGAGAAGGATTCAAGTGAAAGACAAATACATATAGTGGAAACTAGATAGTGAGTTTATTTATGAAACACACTTGAGCAAAAGAGCTGCAAGCAGACACCCAACTAGTCGGGCTGCCCTCCAAATAGAGGAAATAAAGTTATTAGTAAGTTTGTTCTACCCACTTGAGCCAAGGCTACAAGTGGTTACTTAGCTTACCTAAGTAGCCAACTGACTATTGGGGTTCAGGAGTTATATGAGGTCTGTCCAGAAAGTATCCAGCTACATAATAAGAAAAAATAGATATATTTATTGAAAAATATATAAGATACAAGAAATATTGTATATAGGACAATGATGCCTCAATCCCCTTCAAAGTTATGATCTTCCTGAGGAAATCTGGTTCATTAGTAGCAGTTTGAAACAACTCATTAGCAACTGCAGCACGATGTTCTTTCTGCTCTGGAATGAATTTTTCTATGACATGTTTCATGCTATGTTCCCAAGTCAAAAGTCTCAGAAACTAGATTTTGGAGTCTTCAGATCAGCTTCTAGTTCTCACACTGTACTCACTGATCTTTGTTGATTGCAGCCCGTACATGTTCAACATTCTCAGGCCTTCTGCTTGTTGCAGGCTTTCTAGAACATGGATCACTTTCAACAGATTCTTGACCATCTTTGAAGCATTTGTGCCACACTTTTATTTAGACTGTACTCACTGTTTGTCCCTGAAAGCTTTCTGAATCATCCAAACAGTTTCTGCAGAGAAACTTTCAAGCTTAACACACAATTTGTTGCAGATTTTTTTGTCTATTCGCTCATTTTTTAATGTGATAGCCACACAGCCCACATGCTCACTCAAAGCCACTACTGTCCCCACTGACTAGTACAGTGAAGTTGTCATTGTTCACACATGTGCATTCTAGTCCACTCTCCTTAGCTGTCAGATTACATCAATGTTGGGCAAACTGTTCTCATTATATTAACAATGGCTGGACATTTTTCCAGACAGACCTCATTGTACCTTAGTTAGCTTTTAGGTTCCTCCTACTTCTTCCCTTTCTAAATCTTGGGAATAATGTACAGCTACAAAGGCTTTCTTTCTCACTTAGTAAAGGCCCTTTGTCTTCATTTTCGAAATTGTTCCAGAGGCACCCTTTCCCAGCACAGTCTCAAGGACTCCCTCCTTCCTGCGTTATTTCCGCTTGTGATGTTCAGAAAACCTGGCAACCTTATCGGACCAGGCTCAGGATTGCTGAGTTAACTGGTGAGACAGGACTTCCTTTTGTTTCCAGCCTCCTGTTTCAAGTTCTTTGTTAGATTGTAAGAGCAGGGCCCTGCTTTATTTTCCTTCTGGCTGTTCTTTTCTAGCTGCTACATATAGTAATACCTTTTTACCTCAACCCCATCACAAAATTTCAAAATTAGAATAGATACTTTCCAAAGACTCACATACGCATTTATATTTATGTAATATATTTAAATATATTTTGATTCATATGTAGTACCTCTTAGTTATCTGTAACTAATCAGAATTATCTATTCTTTAGGATCCACTGTCACATAAAAAAGTACAATTAACTGTATAGACATTCATATAATCATAAACAAAATGAAATATACATATTCAGAGTATAATGCTTTATCTGTATTATTGTATATATTCATAATTATTGAGGCCTCACTAAGCTGTAAAGTCTTAGAGTAAAAAATGATTGAGCAGGACACCTAGTTCAAATTCAAACTCAGTGCAAGAATGTATTATACTTCATACCTTAATGACAGTTAACTGGAATTTCCTGTAGTACCTCCAGTAATAAGAACTCCTAGGAATGAGAAATATTACTAGCATATAAGACAAACCCATTCAATTTTGAATACATTAGCAATTCATTTTAATCAAATACATATCTATTGATCATTTATAGAAATCTAAGTACTGTTTCAGGAACTCATAATATTCTTCTTCTTTATACTGAACTTAAAGTGTGCATCAGTATATATTTTTTTTTCAATTAGATTATGTGATTAGTGAATGAAATGTATACATTTTAAGGCTATGATTATTTTTTCAAATTCACTGAAATGGTAAACTACACATCTTTGATAGAGTCTTCATGGTTAATTTTCTATTCAGAGGAGTATTCTGATTCTTTCTAACTCTCTAATGTTATATTCAGCATTGAGGGAAAAATGACAACAGTGTGGAAACATTCTCTGTACAATTGTCTTTTCCTGCAATTTCTCAATGTAGCTTTGACAGGTAATGCAAGTCTGCCCTATTCTATGGATAGTTAGACAACATTTGCTTCATAAATTGTCAGCATGTTCTGCCTTCAAAGTTATAAGGATGACCTTAAACAAAGACAAATGTCTTGTTGGAATATTAAATTACTTCTTAAAAGCCCTAGCCTTCAGATGAAATTTCAAATCTTTTTTTATATGAGAATATCAGGAACATTGAAATACAAAAAAATTGAGAATAGAACTAAGTTAGTGATCTCCTTATGTTACACATGTGTATGTGGGAGCATATTTAAAATTCTCCAAGGTTTTCCTAATAGTAGTTAAAATGAATTACCTTGTGTGAAACTATTTGTCACATGACAAGACATATTATGTAGTGGAAATACTTCAAGACCTTTCTTTAATTTTTATTTACTCCACTTAACCTTAAGTTATACTGCAAAGAACAACCATCATAGTTTTTAAATGATCATTGGAACACAGCCGTGATCATCTATTTACATACTATCTGTGACTGATTTTATGCTACAAAGACAAAATTAAGCAGATGTGACAGAGACCATATGAATGGTCTGCTAAATTGTAAAATTTTTTTCTATGGGACCCTTTATAAAAAGTCTTCCTGATCCCTTTAATAGCAATAAAGAAGTATGTGTTTCCAAAGAATGGGAATGGAAATTTGCAATGTGCACTATTCAATAAGAGAAAAGGGAAAGAAAAAAATGAAATTAAGGGAAAAAAACAGAGTGATCAAAAAAGTAACAGAAATTGCATACAAAAGTGTTTAAATAGATAAGCCATTGTAAAAGCAAACAAAATATTGGTAGTAATAGTTAAAAATCATACATTTTCTCACATATATGAAATTCAAAATATTATAAAGAAAAAATATGCGAGTGAGAGGCATGATTTGGGCCAGGTATATAAATTATTCCATTGTGATAAGGTTACTGTACACCTCACCTGGTTTTAGATCAGGATCATGGAAGCACATTCTGTAACATATGGAGCCTTCAAAACCACACTAGTCTAGGCTATTGCAAATAATGTTACAATGAACATACAGGTGTGTATATCTTTTTGAATTAGTGTTTTATATTTCTTCAGATAAATACCCAGAAGTGAAATTGCTTATAATACCCAAGATGTGGAAGCAACTCAAGTTCCCAGCAATAAAAAAGGCTTAAGAAGATGTGGTACCTATATACAAAGGAATGTTACTCAAGCATAGAAAGAATAAAATCTTGCCTTTTGTGACACATGGAGGGACCAAGAGGGTATTATATTAAGTGAAATAAGTCAAATACAGAAAGACAAATATCATATATTTTCATTAATATGCAGAATCTAAAAAAACAAAATAAATGAACAAGTAAAACAGAAACACACTCATACATACAGAAAACAAATTAGTGGTTGCCAAGTAGGTGGGGACTGGGGAGATGGGTGAAAAAGGTGAAGGGATTCAGAAGTTCAAATTAGCTACTCCTGGCCAAGATGGAGGCATAGTTAAATACACTTTACCTCCTCGATCAACCAAAAGGACAACAATAAATTTAAAAACAAAAATAACCAGAACTGCCAGAAAATCATACTGTATGGAAATCCAAGAACCAAAGAGTTAAAGAAGAAACATTCATTCAGAGAGGTATGAGGTCTGACTGGTACAGAGACGGGCAGCAGGGGGAGAGAGGACACCTGGCAAGGTGGCTGGAGGACCTAGGGGCAAGGTGGCAGATGGCAGACTTCGTGGTCCTATATTTGCATCCAGATAAACTGGGAGAAACTAGGGAGCAAGACACACCACATAACCCAGGGTTTCAGTGTGGGAAAATAAAGCCTCAAAACCTCTGGTTCTAAAAAATCTCTGAGGGGTGCAGTTGTGGGAGAAACACCCAGCCTCACAGGAGAGTTCACTGGAGAGACCCACAGGGTCCTAGAAGGTACACAAACCCATCCACCCAGGAATCAGTGCCAGAAGGGCCAAATTTACTTGTGAGTAGCAGGGGAAGTGACTGAAAGCTAACTAAGTGCTGAGCAAGTAGCATTGTTCCCTCTCTGACCCCTTCTCCACATGTAGCACCACAACTCAGCAACCTTGGTTGCTCTGCCCTGGAGGATACCTAAGGCTTGGCTCCTTACAACGTAACAGGCGTGCTGAGACAAAAAAAAAATATATATGTATGGCCTAAATGAAAGAACAAATCAAAGCTCCATAAACAGAAATAAGCGATAAAGAGATAGCCATCCTGTCAGATGCAGAGTTCAAAACACTGGTCATCAGGATGCTCACAGAAGTGGTTGAGTATGGTCACAAAATAGAGGAAGAAGTGAGAGCTATGCAAAGTGAAAAAGGGATGAGCGCTATAACTTGAGAAGAAATTCAGATGCCAATACAGATCACTGATGCTTCCAGAATGAAAAGACTGGCCAGAAAGCAATATGTGCTTCATGATGATGTGCACAAACTTGATCCTTCAAAGGAAAGCAGTGGAACAGTGTGGTATCAGTTTTCTGATTACCAGTAGCCTCATGGAACAGATCAGTGGACTTTATAATACCATTCATGGAAGGGATGAGCAGAAAGATCAGTGAGATAAATCCACTGGTCATTGTCAGAAATGTGGATTGTGACTAAAAATTTCTTCAATAATTTTTAAACCTCTTTTTTGGATTTGTGGTTTTCTTCCTCAATATTTCCTGTGCTTCTGTGAATGTCTTTTTACTCAGCCCTACCTTCCCTCCCTAGAATAAAGCCTCAGTTTCAGATAGTAAATTTCTCATTTATAGTAATGGTTTTATCTCCATATTTTGGGAGTGAAAAACAAAAAAGAAAAAGGGGTGGGGTAATGTTTTTTTTTATTAGAGCAATGAGTTAGAAATATATTAAGATGCTGATACTAGTATTTTTTTATGCAGCAAATTAGGGAAGAACAATAGATCTTGAAAACAAGAAAGAAAGTCAATAAGCATTTACCTAAAACCTCTTGCCAGTTCACTCAGAAAGTATAAACTAAATAATATATTATTTATGTTTAATTTGGTGAAATGTAACCTAGCTTTTGATATTTTTATTAATATTAAATTATTTCTTGTTTTGGAGTCTTAGTGTTAGAAATCTGTCAATGACAGTGGCTGCATCTAATATTCTTTAAATTACTTGTTATCTATTGATTTGCCTATTAAGCTGGGGACAAGTTGTATCTGTACCTTGCTTATGTCCCCACCTATAGCAGAGAGAATGAAAAAAGCAATAATAAAATAATATTAAGACTGTAAGTTTGCTACTTAAATGCAGACATAAATACTAATAATTCTCTAATATTTATTGGCACAGATTTTCAAAAGTTATCAATATTCTTCAGTCACAAATAAGGTATTGGCTTCAGCAGTAAACAAAAGAACACTGTATCAATAAAGCTGTGCTTGTAATAATGCATTAGTATCTCCAAAGGATAAATACAGCTCCCCAAGAGTTTAATGGAAAATGAGAGAATGGTTGACACAACATAAGCTGGTTCATTTATATTTCTTTGGATTGACAGCACCAAATATTAGGCATTCACAACTGATATTGTGTTTTATATTTTTTTTAAATAAAAATCATCAATAAAGAGGTTTTTATTCATTACATAAAGTTTAATTTTTTGATCAAAGGTGGCATAATGTAGAAGTAATATTTATGTTAAATCATTTTATAAGTATATACATTAAGGACAAATTATTGGTATATTTCTTTATTTCAAAAACCTCCATTTATCTTCTAGCAATTCTCTTCCCCTTGCTAATTCTGATCAAAACAAATGATGCCTTAATTTAACTATACTTCTAAACTAATTAATATTCCTTGCTTCCAAAAGATTATAATACCAACCTGGCTGGCGTAGCTCAGTGGATTGAGCGCGGGCTGGGAACCAAAGTGTCCCAGGTTCGATTCCCAGCCAGGGTACATTCCTGGGTTGCAGGCCATAACCCCCAGCAACCGCACATTGATGTCTCTCTCTCTCTCTCTCCCTCTCTCTCTCTCTCTCTCTCTCTCTCTCTTCTCTCTCTTTCTCCCTCCCTTCCCTCCCTAAAAATAAATAAATAAAATCTTAAAAAAAAAGAAATTACAATATTTAAAAAAAAAGATTATAATACCATCTTTTGTTTCCTATGATTCGAAGTATTATAATGTACATTTAGTTTTCCAAATCTAACCATAGAAGCATATTGCTTTTCCTTGATTACAGACAAGGAAATGAAGACAAGGTACAACTAATCAGGTAATGATTTTATATTTATAACAATGAAATTAGGACAGGTTCTTTCTTGGAAATGGCAAACTCAGAGTAAATATACTCAAGCATTACCAATTTTAAATAAAATAAACTTTCATTTTTAACAGCTAAGCATTAATGAATTTCTAAAAGACATATACAAATATTTTATAATTAAAAAGTATTCATTCACTCATAACTATTCTCTCCACAGTATTTAATTATGACTATAAACAATACTAGTACATATATACCACTGACCCATTTATTTCTTTACAAACTCATTTATTTATGTGTTTATCTCTTCTGATAACTGAGAACCTTAAAGTCAGGTACTGTATGTTATCCATCTTTGCAAAGAGACTAGAATATTGAAGAATGTAGTGAGAACTCAAGCATTATTTCTTAAACAATTATAATTAATTTAAACAAATCAAATTACAACTAGATGGTTTCAAACTCTATTTATTAATTTGTATCTGTTGCAATAATTTGGATAGAATTGCCCAGAAGATTTGTGACAGCTTCTGGGACATTTGATTGGGAGGAGGAAAACACTGAGACTGCTGAGAACCAGAGAGAAGTGAAAAAGTGGAGTCACATTGTGAAATACCATTTGTAGTTTCTGCAAAACATCTCACATCAATTACTTTTGGTAAAGTTTTATACACAAATATAAATTTTTGAAAAGGTATTAAAAATTCTCTTATAGATTTCTGGATAACCTAAACCTTAAATATTTCAAAAATACTTATTTTTATCTAAATCCATGATTATTATGAGTGAAATAAAAGGCTTATTATTGCATTTAAATCACTCTATTTTTTAACGTCTCACTTATTTGTAATGCCTTCTTTGATTTCATTGCAGTGATGTGTTAGTCATGTTGATGTGTCTAAATGTTTAAAAATATTTTCTAAGCTGAGCAAACAATGTTTCCAGAAATAGCTTGAAAATTTGAGGGTAAGGAGTTAATCTTTTTTTAATTTTTTAACCACAATTCTTCAGCAGTGGCAGGAAGAAAATAATGACTATTATTGTCATTTTTAGTTTTTTTGATCATTCTAATCTAAAGGTGGAAATATTTCTCATTAAAGTGATGTTAGAAAATATTAGCATTTTTAATATATTTTATTGATTATGCTATTACAGTTGTCCCATTTTCTCCCTTCACTCCCCTCCCCCCTGCACACCCCTTCCCACCCACATTCCCCCAATTAGTTCATGTCCATGTGCCATAAGTTCTTTAGCTTCTACATTTCCCATACTATTCTTGCCCTCCCGCTGTCTATTTTCTACCTACCATCTATGCTACTTATTCTCTGTACCTTTTCCCCCTCTCTCCTTCTCCCACTCCCCTGTTGCTAACTTTCCACGTGATCTCCATTTCTGGTGTTCCGTTCCTGTTCTAGTTGTTTGCTTAGTTTGCTTCTGTTTTAGATGTGGTTGTTAGTAGCTGTGAGTTTGCTGTCTTTTTTTACTGTTCATATTTTTTTATCTTTTTTTTCTTAGATAAGTCCCTTTAACATTTCAAATAATAAGGCCTTGGTGATGATGAACTCCTTTAACTTGGCTTTATCTGAGAAGCACTGTATCTGCCCTTCCATTCTAGGTGAAAGATTTGCTGGACAGAGCAATCTTAACAGTGTGATACTCTGAAATAAAAACATTAGGGTATGCATAAGACACATCAGAGGTTTAATATTTATTGGTTGGAAGTTGAAAGTCAGTGAAAACATTTCTTCATAGTAGTTAATAGCATTGGTTTTGGGATGAACATGCCAGTGCTTAAAAGCAGTATCTAATTCCAGTTTTATGAATTTAGCTTGTTTAACCTCTGAGCCAAATATTCTTTGCCCTTAAAATTGAGAAATGATCTCACATGATTGTTATGAGGATTAGGTGGAATATTTCTAAAAGGGGTAATACTTAATGTGTAGTATTCTTTGGGAATGGTGGCCATTTCATAACTAGTACATGTTTTATATTCTCTGACTCTTCTCCATGTAAAATGACAATGTTTGTTTCTACAGTTACAAAAACAACTAATAGTCATTGGCTTAATTGAAGGTTAAAATGAGAAAAAATAATTTCAGAATAAAAATATCTTAAAATATTAAAATCACTAAGTATGAACACTAAGAACTAGAAACATCAAGTGAGTTTAGTTGAACACATTAGAAACTCAGACTTAATACAAACAATTGGTTACACAGGTTTTGAAAGGCT
The DNA here is from genome assembly GCF_004126475.2 of Phyllostomus discolor. NCBI lineage: Eukaryota > Metazoa > Chordata > Mammalia > Chiroptera > Phyllostomidae > Phyllostomus > Phyllostomus discolor. Next base: position 29,092,045 of record NC_040904.2, on the reverse strand, counting down.
GCAATTTTTATTTTTAAAGTGGAAACCCAGATAGTAACTGAGCGTGCACAAGTAAACATTGCGGGGGGTGCGGGGCGGTGAAGAGGAAGCAGGTGATGTGAGCAAAACACAGTTGTTTGAATGAGGGGCCCCCACATGTCCCCAGATGCCAAGAGATATTGCTCTCCCAACACCTAAGGGGACATGACACAGTGATTCTTAGAGAGTGCATGGAAGGTGAGACTGGAACTCATGTGTTTTCAGGTGCTAAGGACTGTCTATCAGATCTGGAAAAAAAAGAAACCTTCCCCTTTGTTCCAATCTCTCCCTAGTGCTTCCCATTGTAAGACCCTAAGCAGAAGCTATTTAGTAATAGAGCTGTAAAAATGCAGTGTTGCCATTCTCATCCCACAGAACAGATTTAAACAGAGCAATTTGGAGCAAAAGTACAAAAATATCCAACTTATAGTTTCCTAAATACATTATTTATTTAGGGGGGAGGGAAAAAAACAATAAACATCATTCAACTTAACTAAGAGGAGAAATGAGAAAAATAAAAACTTTTAATAAAACTTTTTTCAATAATAGAAGTAACAGAAGTAGAGAGTAAAAGCTGAAGAAGTTCAAGTAAACTTCACTAAACACTTTCACAAGCACATTGGGAAATTAGCTAATTACGTAGGAAATTTAAAAGGAAATCAAGGCATCAAATTGGCTTAGCTCAGAATTAAGGAAACTTGAAAGACAAATGAGAATGATCCTGAAACAGGAAATCAGGACAAGTCACAAAGGAGAAATATAAAGAAACAGTACACGTGTATAGGGAAAGCCTTTTGGAAAGCAGTGAATACAAAAAAGGAATGCAGCTTGAGAGACCCATTAACAGCAATGAAAAGCATTGCTCAATTATGCGAGGTGCAGTGATTGTCCAGGCAGGATGTTTCATGTCATAAAATAAATAGTAATACAGGTACAAAAATTTAATTAAAATCATTAGCCTTTTTATGAAATCATAGCTGTGTTATTTTAACTATGTCTGGATATCTTCTATCAGGAAGAATTAAGATGTAGAGTCAATGAAACTTACTATAAAATACAAGCCACAACTTTGGAAATGTTTGTAAGTACTTCTTGGTGTCACGTGTCCCAGGATTCATGTATAATCAGAAGGTGTTACTGAAAATAATTAGCAATTAGCTTTAGTTCCATGGAGAGCAACAGCAGTTGTTTACAATTATTTAAATTTGAAATCACAGAAACATTAATTTTGGAAAATATAAGTTGTCACAAATTTTGGAGAACTTTCTAGAAAAAAATGCAATAAACTAAAGAGCAGAGATATTAATCAGAAAAATGAATAAACATTGGAGAATAGAATTTTAATTTAATGTGTATTTTAATTTCTATTTAAATAGGTAGTAAACCAAAATAAAACAAAATCAGCTGTAGTGAGATAGTTATATGCTCATGCATTTAAGCCAGACTACTGGAGTTCAAGTTTTAGTATATGCCCTAACTGTTTGTGTAAACTGTATTACTTGATACCTCTGTTCCTCAGTTTCTTTATCAATGTGCCATCTCCAAGCTGCAGACCCAGGAAAGCTGGTGGTATAATTCCAGTCTGACCCAAAGGCCTGAGAACCAGGAGAGTGAATGGTGTAAGTTCCAGTTCTAGTGCAGGAGAAGGTTGATGCTACAGCTCAGTTAGAGAGAATGAATTCTCCCTCCCTCAGTCTTTTTGTTTTATTCAACCTTTCAGTAGATTGGATGGGGCCTACTCACATTGCGGAGGGCAATCTACTTTACTAAGTCTATCAACTCTCATGTTAATACATATTAATCTCATCCATAAACATCCTCACAGAAAAACTAAAAACAGCATTTAACAAAATATCAGGGTACTAGGGTTCTAAGATATGGAGGCATCAATCTAGATGTTCTCATGCCATGATTCAGCACATTGTTCTTCCAAAGTAGGACCCAGATTTTGGCAAAATGGACCTGCTTTGGTTGTGCTGAGCCTTTATTAAAATTATAAAACACAATAGAACTATTTTAAGCATGGACAATGAAAAGATAAAGGTATCATTGAGATATATTAGGATGTAGAAAATGAAACAAAGGATGAAAAAAGTATAAGATCTTGTATTCTCAAGTTCCAAGATGTAGCATCAAGATATAACTATGAAGATGTAGAATATGAAATTTAAAAAATGGACATAATGTAATGACAATATGGTTACAACAATGAAAAAAAGCCAAATGGGAGTCCTGTAAACAAGTGAAATTTTCATTTTTTTTAGAATAGGGTAGCAGTATATAGATTGTAAAAAAAGATAAGGTGAAAAGAGTTATGGAAATAACCAACACACACATATAAAATAGAGGTTGTTAAAATAATTAGCTTTTGAGAAGTGACTGGAAAGGCAGATGTATAGGATGGTATGTTGATTATTTTTATACTTTTCTATTTGCATCCATCTTGTCTGTATTTTTAAAACAAAGTGTTCATCTGTAAATGAATAAAGATGTGATCATACACATACATGCATATACACAATGTGATTATCTGCACAGACATACACATACATGCAAAGGAATATTATGTAAGTATGAGAAAGAAGAAAATCCTGATGTCAGAAACAACATGGATGGATCTTGAGGACATTATGCTAAGTGAAATAAGTCAGATAGAGAAAAACAAGTACTCTTTGATACCACTTATATGTGGAATCTTAAAAAACTGAACTCAGACAGAGACTAGAATGGGAATTACTAGGTGCTGAGTGTTGAGAGAAATGGCGGAAAATGTCTGTTAAAGGGTGCACATTTTTAGTTATTTGATGAATGATTCCATAGCATGGTGACTATACTTAATAATATAGGTATTATGTACTTGAAAATAGCTAAGAGAGTGAATCTTAAATATTCTCACCACAAAAAAGAAATGGCAGTCATGTGAGGTGATGTAGGTATTGGTTAACTCTATACTGTTAATCATTTTTCAATATATGAGTATATCAAATCACATTATATCAAATCAACACATTATACCTTTAATCATATGCAAGGTTGTAAGTTAATTATATCTCAATAAAGCTGGAAAAATAAAATGGTGCTTTAATGTATACAATTAGAGCAACAGTTCTGATTTTTAAAAAAGAGAATGTTGTTAATCATGTAAATAAATTAATTTATTGGGGTTTACTGTTTCAAAACTTTATTACAAGAATCTGGTTAATATAAAAAGTTAATTTATACTTAATTCCTCTTCATGTTGAATATGTAATGTGAACTGTTAAGCAAATTAGAAACAATTATATATATGAAACCACAAAATATTTGATGGTCATGGCATAGATTATTTAATCTGGAGGGATTTGTGTTGGCACTTTGGACCTTCATTTGCATCTGTATCTCTTTCTCAGATGCTTCACTATGCATCTCATGTCTTTTATCCCCCCTACTTCTCTTTTGAGAGGTTTAACATTATATGTAATACTCCGAGTTATGTAATGCAATGTCTAAGGAGTCAGGTCTAATGGATAGGATATCTTTATTTCCATAAAAAAAGACTACTGCAGGCCAGAAAGATTGATACATGGATCTTCACCAATAGGAAATAGGTAATATAACATGTTTTAGTTATAAATTTAATCTCCTCTGAATTTGAGGCTGTCTTTGTAGAGTTAATGACTTTAGGATGGTTGCTAAATATATGTTTTAACCTTTTCTCCTGAACTGTCCACAAAAGAATGGTCTCCAAAATGCTTGGAGAGTAAAGCCCTTAACCTTGGTTACAAGATGTACAATTTCTTTTTTAGTTATGCATTTTTTATTCCCAAAGTTGTAAGTCACAGAGAAGAAACATTTAAAAGATGCATGAAGTACCTTACTTCGTTGTATATAATACATACTTTTTTGCCCAAATTTTTTAGGAGAAAGTAAGGATGCACATTATACATGGGTTTAAGGGTTATTTACCATGGATATACTAATGGGTTTGTATGGAAGTTCTAGGCACAATATCGATGATCAGCATATTTAGGAATATATTCATGACATAGTTAAATGGATTGGTATTTATGCTGCCTATGGAACTGTGATAGACACAGAGAGCATTTAAATGAAATCTAAGCCATCATCCTGACATTGGCTTGGATAGAATTTAAAAAAATAGTATAAATAAGAGAATAAGGGTAAATAATCTAATAATCAGAATAAGCAGGATACACATACTATCAAATGTTGCACAGTGAGGGAAAAATAAGCATAAACTAGAGAAGTATTTACCAATGTGCCACATTTCATGAACAATTGTTTATAGAAAAACCATACTGAACTATTCAGGAATGACAAAGTATTATGTCTTAAGTGGTTCAGGGTTAAAATATTCTTTGTATTAGACTTGAAACTTTTCTAAGTTTGAGACCATTTCACATTTTTTAAACAAGTTATATGTATTCATTGCATATCTTCTCTTGGCATGTTTTTATTGAATATTGGTAATATTGTATGCACTAATATGCTGATCTACATGCTAGGGATGCAATATTAGACAAACTACACAAAAATTCCTCCTCTCATAGAAAAGAAATAAAATTATATAATCAAGGTACATAAATATATAGTGTTCTTGTATGTAGGAAACAGTAATGGAGGTAAACTATATGTATATCTATGTGCATGTATAAAGGGATAAAAAGGTGGCTAGGAAAGGCCTCAATTAAATGGTGGTACTTGAGTAAAGAACAGTATGAATTATGGGAATGTATCATGAATATTGAAGAAAGAACATCCTTGGAAAAAAGTATGACAAATCTAAATGCCCTGAGGTGAGAACTGACTTGACATCTTAAGAAATTTTTGGAATGTATGGAAGATGAGGTAGAAGCAAAGGATAACATGCAAATAGAGACAGAACCAGAGTACTTGCAGGCCATCTAGATCATATGTGACCACTGCATTAAATTTTATTTTTCTCACAGTGGTGGCTGGAAGGTCAAGATCAAGGTGCTGGTAGGGTTGATTTATCCTGAGGCTTCTCTCCTTGGCTTTCAGATGGCTACCTTCTTGCTGTGTCCTCACATGGTCTGCCACCTTTTTTCTGTTTTCTCACATGGTCTATTTAAAATGTAAATGCATTCTTTGTGTCTCTTCCAATTCTTATAAAGACACCAGCTTTATTGGATTAGGGATCCACCATATGACCCCATTTAATTTAAATTACCTTTTTGAAAGGCCTATCTCTAAATATGGTCACTTTGGCATTAAGACTTCAAACTATGGATTTTGTGGGGATGTAACTCATTCCTTAACATGCTTCAATTCAACATGAAGGTATAAAAAATTGTAAACAGATGCATACTTCACAATAGAAGGATAAAACATATGAACAAAACTGATTGAAGAAAGAAATAATTCAACAGTAAGAGCTGGAGACTTCAATAATCCACTCACTAAGATTTATAAAACCAGTAGGCAGAAAAGTCATTAAAAAAGTGGAAGACTTGAGAAACACTATGAATCAAATAGATGTAATAGATAACTATGGAACGCTGCATCAAACAACAGCAGAATGTACATTGTTATGAGCACATAGAATATCTTCAGCCTAGTAGACCATATAGTAGACTATGAAATAAGCCTTAATAAATTTAAAAGTTTTGAACCCATACAAACTGTTTTCTGATCACAGCAGAATTATATTTGAAATCAACAAGAAGATTGGAAACATTTTAAAAATGTAGAAATTAAACAACAAATTTTAAATAATTTATGAGTCAATGAAGAAATGTCAATGTAAATTTGATAGTAGTTTGAATTGAATGAAAATGAAAACATGACATATCAAAATGTACAGAATGAAGCTAAAGCAGTGCTTAGAGGAAATGTTATATATTTAAATGCCTATATATATGAAAAATATTGACCAATAACCTTAAGAAACATGATAAGAACACATTTCTTTTTTTTCTGATCTTACTGTGAAAGCATTTGAATTTTTTACTATTAAATGTGGTATTATGTATAAATTTTCCATAGGTGGCCTTTTTCAGATTGAGGAAGTGCATCACTTTTTATTTTGCTAAGAGTTTATTTGATAAATGGGCATTTAATTAGTTAAATGCTGTTTCTGCCTCTGTTGAGTTGGTTAGGCATACTGCCATTTATTATGTAAATATGGTGAATTAATTGATTACTATATGTTAATCTAGCCTTGTAGCCCTAAGATAAAACCCACTACGCAATTACATATCATTATTTTTGCTTAATTTATTCTGCAAATATTTTGTATGTATGTTTGTGATAGATATTTGTCCATAATGTTCTTTTTTTTATAATATCTTTCTAAGGTTTTTGATACATTTTGTGTGTTTGTTTGTGCATATTATAACCCAGTACTTAAACTAATTCTCTTTGTTTCAGAGAATGTTTTTTCTCAAAACATTTTTTAAATGTCGCTAAAATAACTTTAACTTTTATTAATTCCCTTTCATAATTAAATTGGATAATATTTCCAACACAACTTTAAAGAGAAATAAGCTCTTTGTCATCTAATATTATTTCCCACTAAGTTGTAATCAGTTGGATTAAATATGCACAATTTTCATTTTTTGTCTGTTTTATAACATTTTTAAAATAAGAGTATACTAATCCAATTTCTCTACATATATGAAAATTTAGTGATACTTTCTATATTTCAATGTGACAGATATTAATGGATTTGTTGTCACCATTAATATCAATATATAATATATTATGAGTTCTCCTGGCTTTGAACAAAGTTTGTTTTCTAGAATAAAACTACTTGATTATTTGCATTTTAAATGTATTATTGAATTCTGTTTATCACTAATATAAAATTCTGTGTCTGATGCAGATTTCTTGATTCAACTTTTTAAGACTCTTTTCAATGTTTGTATAATCATTAATACATATTGTTATGGTCCAATTGTTTATGTCCTCCAAAAATTCATATGCTGAAATTCTAAGAGATGGGGGGTCTCTGGGAAGTGATTGGATTATGAGGGTGAATCCCTCATGAATAGAATTAGTGCCCTTATAAAAGACTTTGCAGAGAACTCCCTAGCTCCTCCTGACATGTGAGTTTACAATAAGAAGTCTGCAACCTAGAAGAGGGCTCTTGTCAAATACTAAATCTGCTGGTGTTTTGATATTAAAGTCTCAGTTTCCACTATGTGAGAAATAAATTTCTATTCTTTATAACCACCCAGTTCATTGCATTTTTGCTATAACAACCCAAATATTACATACATATCAGTTTCCAATATCATATTGGTGGGTGTGTATTTAATCTAGTTCTGCATCTTACATGAAAACCTGCAGACAGATATTTATAACCTCTTTTTATTCATCACTGCCAGAATTTGGAAGCCACCATGTCAGGGGACATCACAGTAGTCTAGACAGGTAGAGAAACAAGGGAAGTAATATTCAGCTCTTTATTTTTCTAGAATTTGTCATGCCTTTATTTTCCCCCATAATTAAATATCTTAGTAAGTTGATTAGCTCATAGTTATTAAATATATTGACGTATTTAGAATATTTTATTCAAAATGGCTTTCAGCATATAAATACATACTAAGAATAACCTACTTTAAAATAGATTACTAGTATAGTTAAAACTGGCAAATGCTATTTTGTCTCAGTGAAATGCAAATACATTCTTAAGCCTCTTTCTCTCTTTGTGTTCCTATATTATTTTCTAACTTGTCAACCATAAAGGTAAAATTCAAAAAGGAAAAAAAATAAAAAATGAGATGAATATGAACCTTGGTATTTTTCTTTTTTATATAACTTTCAGCAAGTGAAAGCCCAACTGCATTAAATCTCTTAAAATACTAGCAGTCTTATGAATTCATACAATAGAGAAAATTTTGTGAGTAATATATTGTACAATGTTTTGCTCTGAAAATAGATTGATATATGGTATAAGTGATCCATAGTCTCCAAATCTCAATAAATATTTTTTAAAATACATATTTTTTGCAAGTTTATATTCTGCAAGTTTTTCAAAATTCAATTATCTAACATCTTATAAACAAATCTATACATCATCATCATTTCACCCTTTCGGAAGCCTTTTCAAAGGGAGTGATGGAAATTTTACTCTTTCCTTTAAAAGCATTAAGTTAGAATTGATAGTACATAATTATAATTCATATTTAATTTATGCCTACTTTTAGAGTAAGAGTTTTCAAAGTATTAATGTTTTGCTGTAATACTGAATTTTAATAGTATGCTAGTAAGTTGATGGACAGTTTGCTCATTACAAATAGTTCACTATATAAGTTTCTTTTTATGCCTATAGATTGGTTGTCTGATGCTTTGTATAAATCACCCATTATGGGCTCATTATTATAAACACCAAGAGCTATTTACCTAAAACTTTAATGTAACTAGATTAGCTTCAGGAAAGTTTCTATGAATAACACATTCCGATAACATATTTAAAATTATAATGAATTATAATATTATGCATAGTAGCATGACATAAAACTTGATACATTGGTCTTTGTGCCTAAAATACATAAACTAGGTCGCCATGCAAAATTTGGTTAAAGAATTTATAAAGATATGCAATTAGAAAATTAAATTATAGCAACAACATTCAACAATTCAATAATGCAGGAATATCAACTAATATTTCTTCTATGCAATATTCTTGACAAGTAGTGGATTTTTAATCCAAAGATTTTAGTTTATCCCTGTGTCTAGTGTTTTAAAAACTGATTTAAAAAAAAAAACTTAAAAATCATTTTACAGATATTGGAATTTCATTTGCTTCATGTGTCACATGGGGAAAAATGTGATTATCATAAAATAACTAATATATTGAAAGGGACTTTAAAATGGTAAGAAGTAGTAGTTTTGCAATAGTAGTTAACTATCTATTAATAAAGGAAGAAGGCAAAGGGAATCAGGCATTGTTGAGCATTATCAACCAGGGACCATAAGACTGCCTGCTTAGCCAAGAAGCTACAGTTTCACACACTCAAGGGTGTGGCAGTATTTGGGGGCAAAAAGGATTAACCATCCCATCACTGTACAGAGAGGAAGGACCAACTCTTTCAATATCCCCGGTCCACTAGCCCATACTATGAGGTGAAATAAGCACATATGCAGTACAAGTCAAAATGTCACAGGGGCGGTGCTTCTATGAGGCATGTTTTATAGAGGCCTGCCAATCTAGCCTGGGGAAAGAAGGCATTGGTTGAGAAGTTGATCAATTAGAAGCCCAGGAAGGCTTGGAATGTTGATTGGTCATTTTGAAAAAAATGCTTGGTCCATGCCAAGCCCTAGATAATATAACCCAGTTTAACAAAGAATCTCTCTCTCTCTCTCTCCTCCCTCCCTCCCTCTCTCTCTCTTTCTCTTCTCTCTCTCTCTGGTTTGGTGACCCTATACTTGTTTGCTTTATTTTCACATTCTCTCCATATTACTCATTCTGGTATAGGAGCTCTGCAGTAGGCAGCCAGGCAGACTCCAAACTCAGGTTCCAGGTGGGAGCATGGGTACAACAGCATAGCTGGAAATAGCACTAGGCTTCCTGGACAAAAACTGAGACTGCTAATGCCAGAACAATGCAACAGAAACTCTGGTCACTGGCCTTTATTTTCACTTTGCTGAAGACATGGTTGGACTTTTTTTCTAAGGCAGGACAGATAGAGATAGGGCACAAAGGCAACCTTCTATTTCCACCAGAATAAATCTTGCCACACTGCAATCTCCCATACCTGGTTCGGGGAAATGCTTTTCTCCTGATCCCATGAAAGAGCCCAGCTTCCACTAGCAGCAATAGTACTAGAAAACACTACTTTTCATAGTTTTATAGCTCATTTCTTTTAGTGAAGAATAATAATAGTCAATTGCCTGGATGTACCACACTTTATTTATCTATTCAGCTGCTATAAACATTTATGTGGAGTTTTTCATGTAGACCTAAGTTTTCGACTACTCTGGGTAATTACTATGGAACACAATCACTGTATTGTATGTTTTTTGTCTGACTACCAAGCTGTGTATCAAGATGACTGTACCATTCTGCATTTTCAGCAGCAGTGAATTAGAATTCCTGTAATTCCACCTCCTTGCCAGCATTCGATATTGCTACTGTTTCAGACTTTGTTTTTTCAAATAATTTTAATAGGTGTGTAGTGATATCTCATATGCTTATTTGCCATTTGTATTCCTCCTTTGATGAGGTATGTGTTGAGGTCTTTGGTTTATTTTTTAATCAAATATTTTATTTTTATTGTTTTAAGAGTTCATTGCATGTTTTGTGAAATGTATTTAAAAAACTTTTCCCCCAGGCTGCGGCTTGTCTCATTCTTGTGACGATGTCTTTCACAAAGCAGACAGTTTTGATCATCATGAAGTCCAGCCATCATTTATTTCTTTCATGGGTCGTGACTTTAGCTTTGTATCTACGAGCTCATAGCCATACCCAAGTTTATCTAGATTTTATCTTATTGAATATTTTTTTAGCATTTTCAAATATTTCATTCTATTTTTCCCATTACCATTTAGTCCCCTTTTACCCCATCTCCCCTTGTGATCACCACACTGTTGTCCATGTCCATGAGTCTTTTTCCTTTTTGTTCCATCCCTCCATCCCCAGCACTCTCTCTTCTTAGATGTCATCCTGTTCTGTATCTATTGGTCTGTGTCTATTTTGCATGTTAGTTCCATGTCTTCAATAGATTTCATATATGAGTGAAATAATTTGGTATTTGTCTTTCTCTGACTGGCTTATTTAACTTAGCATAATGTTCTGCGTGTCCATCCATACTGTCACAAAACATAAAATATTCTTTTTTTTTTTACATCTGAAGAGTATTCAATTGTGTAAATGACCCATAGTTATTGTTTTTTTTACCCCCTTTAATCCATAGTTGTTTTATCCACTCATCTACTGATGGACACTAGGACTGCTTCCATATCTTGGTGATTTTAAATAATGCTGCAATGAACATAATGGTGCTTATGTTCTTTCAAATGTTCTTAGTATTTATTATGTTCTTAGTATTTTGAGTTCCTTTGGATATATTCCCAGAACTGGCATCACTGGGTCAAAAGGCAGATCCATTTTTAATTTTTTGAGGTATCTAAATACTGCTGTCCACAGTGGTGCACCAAACTGCATTCCCACCAACAGTGCAGAAAGACTCTCCTTTCTCCACATCCTCTCTAGCACTTATTGTTTGTTGATTTGTTGATGATGGCTATTTTGACAGGTGTGAGATGGTATCTCACTGTGGTTTTAGTTTGCATTTTGCTGATGATTAGTGATGTTTAATATCTTTTCATATGTCTATTAGCCACCTGTATATCCTCTTTGAAGAAGTGTTTATTCTATTCAGGTCCTTTGCCCATTTTTCAATTGTGTTGTTTTTTTGGTGTTAAGTTATGCAATTTCTTTATAAATTTTGGATATTAACCCTTTTTCAGATATCAGTGAAAATTTTCTCCTATTCCGTCTTTTTATTTTGTTGAGGTTTTCCGTTGCTATGCAAAATCTTTTTTAGTTTGGTGTAGCCATAAAAAGACATGGAAGGTCCTTAAACGTATATTACTAAGTGAAAAAAAAAAGACAATATGAAAAGACCACATAATGTGCAATCCCAACTACATAACATTCTGGAAAGACAAAACTATGGAGACAGTAAAAAAGTGAATGGCTACCAGGAGTTGGGGATGGAGGGTGAATAGTCAAAGCACAGAGGGGGTTCAGGGCAGTAAGTATACTCTGAATGACATTACAATGATGGATAGATGAATACATATCATTATACATCTGTCCACATCCATAGAATGTACAACACCAAGAGGGAAACCGTAAGGTACATTACAGATTTTTGTTGATTATGATGTGCCAATATAAGTTCATCAACTATAACAAATGTACCTTCTGCAGAGGTAGGTATGTTTGACAAAGGGGGAGACCTGCCTATAAAAGGGGCAGGAGGCATATGGGAATCCTCTGTATGTTCCTCTCAATTTGCTGTGAACCTCAAACAGCTCCAAAAAAATTAAAACCATCAAAAATAAAAACAACACCACCACCAACAACAAAACCTCCACAACCACTCTGGCTGGAACTCACAGTGGGTAGAAATGAGTCCAGAAAAGAAGTCAGAGCTAAATTTGGCAGAAGTGTCTCAGCTGTGTTGACAATTTGGGTCTTTATTATCCGGAAAACATAGGGAAGGTATTCAAGTGTTTCAGCAGGGGTAGGATTTGCTCAGGTTTGAATTATGTGACTGGGGGATTGTAACAGGAATTCAGTGGAGAGGATGAGAATGATGTATCCTGATGACCAGGGGTTTGAGGCTGTAGGGTGGGGGACTCTTACACAGACGGCCAGCATGGGGCCCTTAGTGGTACCCTCATTCATTTTTATCATCAGCTATGTGTGAGATCTACTTGTTCTGTCTCCAGTGCCCTGGGTTTGTACTCATTGACTTCTTACACATTCATTTTCTTTCTTTTTGAACCTACTACATTTGACTGTTTTTTCACTTCTGGCTTTCAGTTTCCAACATGATGGCAGCCAGGGTCCCAGAAAGGGGGTGAGGGAGTGGGTGTCCCAGGAAGGCACTTTATTAACACAGGGTCCTAATTCTCCCAAAATTGCAGTGTGCAGTAGGATTCACAGAGATGCAGACAGTAGTTCATCTGTTGGAACACGATTGATAGCCTTGTCCCGGTGTACTTAATAGTTATTGTCCAAAGACAGGATCTGCCCTTGGCATTCTGCCTCCACTTTGTGGCAGCACCTCTCAGAGGCATAGCTCTTGTCAAGTCATCTCTGAGGTTCTCAGTGTTCTCACTTCTGGTCCATTTCTGGCTGCTTTCAGATAGCAATCCTGTCCTGGACCTAGTATCTTAGTTTAAGGTTGTTTATGCTGAAAATTGCTACTACACACTTGGTAGGTTCTTTGACAATTCCTTTAATTTATGTCTACAGAAATGTTAAAAAATGTATTTATTGCTCTTCTAGGAAAATATGTTGCCTTAAGTGAACATGAGGACTCCAATGATGCATGGTTTTTCAGCCTTGAGCTTTTTATATGAGATGGAGGGTAGCTGATGCTCACAATGTGCTGCTTGATCTGTTCTTAGGAAGACTGTATGGGGGCAGAATCTGTGACTTGGTCTCATTAGTACTGAGGCGAAACTGGCATAAACCCATCGGCCAACAATAAATAACCCCAATTGGGAGTATGGAAGAGCTGAAGGAACCACAATTTCCATTCTTGTGTTGTTTGCTAAGACACAGTCGCCCGTGATGCCAATGTGAGGAGACACGACTGGCAAGTTCTCTGGGTTGTCAGCAAACTTCTAGATTGCATTTCTTACCCTTGTGCAAGCTGTTTTAAATGTTGGAAACTTTTATCATTGCCTATTCCCAAGTAATCTTTGTCCCCTCCTATCTTACAATTTTTACTTCACAGTATCTATCTTCCATGTCGTAAACTGTTTTTTTATTTCTTGTCCTTTTGGAATCTATTATGACTGTTGCCTGAGATACCTTTTCAGAGTCTTGCTGATTGTTTCTTTATTTCTTGCACAAGCAATCTTTTTCTCCTCATCCTCATTTGCTTGTTTCCCCCAGCCTTCATGAGATGAACAGGTAGCATTATCACCTTTATCACTGGATTTATTTAGCAGCTCTTGATTGTGCACCTAACATGTGCTGCTGTCTCAGATTCTGGGGTAACATTTAGTCAGACAGACAGGCTATTCTGGAACTACCATGTGGAGCCTGTGGTCTGCTTTATCCGGAGTAAGATCTGGTCCCAGGGGTAACCTTGGACAAATATGGAATTGAATTCTATCCTCCCCAAAGTCCTCTACAGTCTGTAGGATATTTTAGTATTTGTCACATTTTTCTTTGCTGGTTCAGCAATTTTGAAAAAGGGAAACCTGACACATTCTTTTTGTCATTTAAGTCCTCAAGCTCCATGTGCCCTAGAGTCCTCCCATAGATGCCCCCACTTTTCTTTTGCCCTAATAGTGCTGTTGTTGATCAAAGCTGAGAAAGGGAATACTGAGGGAAGCTCCCTATTTTGTTTTTCTAATTTCACTATGCAAAACCCACTTTTTCTTTTCTTTTAAATATTTTATTTATTTATTTTTAGAGAGGGGAAGGGAAGGGAAAAGGGAGAGAGAGAAACATCAGTGTGTGGTTGCCTCTTGTGCACCTCCTACTGGGGACCAGGCCCACAACCCAGGCATGTGCCCTGACTGGGAATCGAACTGGTGGCCTTTTTGTTTGCCAGCTGGTGCTCAATCCACTAAGCCACACCAACCAGGGCAGAACACACTTTTTCTTAAAGGGGGTTCCTTATAAAGGAGAATGACAGATGGAGTTGTTAAAAGGATGTTAACTTTTGGAAAGAGGACAGAGTACAGGGACTTAAGACATAGGAAAAATGGATTGTCAGAAAGCAGCAAGTAGAAAGCTGAAAGCATGTTCCCCCTCAACTGTAGTGTGCTCTTTAACTGTTGAAATGAACTCTATTAGAGACATTTGTTCTATTTGGGGGGGAAAGGAAGAAAATATTGTTATAACTAAAGATTAGTGCATTTTAGTATATAAACAGCTGAACACATAATAAATGTAAAATTTTAATTTCACATAAATTCCACATTTAAGAGTCTGTTTTTAAGGGGATTAAAAAAGTTGGTCCACATTTCTTTACAAATTGAGGGCAAAAAGAAGAAGAATGTGGGGGAAGAGAAGGAAAATGAAGGGGGAAAACAAGGAAGAGATGAGGGCAGTGGCTAAGAGGAAGGAAGGAAGGAAAACAAGAAAAACAAAGCAAAACTATAAAACCATAAAAAAGCCTTTCAACTGGTACTCTATGGAAAAGATCTATATACAATTTACATGAAAAATGAAAAACAAGAAAACGTTAAGTCATCACATTAATGACAAAATTCAAAAACCAAACATTTAGTTTAACAGTTTTAACAAGAAAGGTGTTTTAAAAACTTCACATTTTATCATTTGTGTTACATTAAAAATGGAATCTATCAGCTGTAGCTGTTTGGCAGCACGACACTGTGAGGGCCATAGAGGGTTCATTCTCTGGCAGGGTATGTTTTTGGATGTAACTGAATTTGAAGCCCAGTATTACTGAGATATTTTTATTTCATTATACCATATTCCTTTTGCAAATTCCTATCTTTTCCTAATAAATAGGTGAGAAATTGAAAGGGAGTTAGGTTAACTTCGATAATATTAAATATATATAATTTATTAACACAAGATTAACATTATTTAAGCAATGTTTATAAAACTGGTAGAGTTAAGAGAAAACAAAATCAGCAAGATCAAAACCCTACTTTCAACATAACCCTCAAGATATTTTTTCTAACATTTAATAAAATAAAGCATGACTACTCTTAATTAGAATGTGGATATCCTTTTATACAAAAATTTCTTCACTGCTTATTAAATTCACAATGTAAAGTTTTCTGCCATAACATTTTTTTCTCCCATTGGAAGTAAAAAATAATTTCATTGAAATTATTATGTAGTTTAAAACATATTAATTTTATATATGATTGATTGGGAGAATGACAGTTGCAGAAATCTCAATTTTTCAAACTCCTTAGTCTATGGAAAATTATCATTTGTGTGTACATTCTTATTTGAATTTATGTGAATTTATTTTTTCCTTAATCCACATTCTCTAATCTACATTCCCCATCATGTTCTACAAAGTCCTCCATAGACACGTATTCTAATATGATTGATGTCTCTTCTTAGATGATGATGTGTCCTGATAAAATTTTTAATTGTTTCATTTCAAATTTAAAATTATAACAACAAAAGTGTGTTATGCAAGTTGTTCTGTCTCTAACTTTTTATTAACAAAACTACATTTTAATATTTACCTGTTATTTCAGGTTCATCTTACTTGTGGTTTCTAAATACTTGGTATTAAAGAGAATTCTATCCACATATTTAATTTATCCATTACCCTAGAGATGAATGCAAAGGTTACCTTCAGCTCTCAACTACCAAAAATGCATTCAATAAGCAACTGTTACATGGTTTCTTATGGACCTATTGTACAAACCAGAGACATTTTCTGGTACATATGAACAAGGCACAGAATTGGTGGATTGAAGGAATACAAATGTTAAATTCTGCCAAATACTGTCAGATATCTTTTCAGAATGGTTAATATTTTACTTTACCTTTAAGTAGTTTTGTTGTAGATAGCATTTGTGGAGAAAGGCAGTCTTAGTTACTTAGTATTCCGGAAGTTGCCTGATTAGAACTGGCTTGTATCTGGCTTGCCTTCACCCCAGGGGCAGAGGACATACCCATCACAGGTTCCCTAGAGACTCATGACTCATCTCCACAGCACAAAGCTCTCCCACTTTCCATATGCCCTAATGGTCTCCAGAGTTTGAGCAGCTACTATCCCAGTGACTGCTGTAAATTGCTGTCACCTAATGCCAAGCAGCCATCCTGTAAAAATAGTCAACAATAGGAGATGATTTCTCTATTTTGAAGGTGCATCTCTAAAATAATTTAAACTGTTTATTTTCTCAAAATTTTACTTTTTGTGTGTTTCATATATTTAAATATAAAGTTTTACTTTTTAAATTACTTTGCTTAGGTATAATGTACATTCAATAAAATGTCAATTTTTATGAATATATCTAAGTGTTTTGATGAATTCAGAAGTCTGTGCAATGACCACCACAATCAAGATCAGAATATTCTCATCACACTAACATGTTCTGGTGTGTCAGTCTCCCGTATTTCTGGCCCGACACCACCCTACTTAATCTATCTCTGTCATTGTAGGCTAGTCTTACCTGTTCTAGGATTTACTATAGATGGAGTCAGTTCTCTTGAGTCTGGCTTCTGCTCAACATAATGCTTTTGAGATCCATTAATTTTTTGTATTCATCATGAACTCTTTTATTTTAATTGTTCAGTAGATTTATAATTTTTGGTTGTAATATAGTATGTATAATCATCCACCTATTGATTTAGGCATTTTAATTCTTTCTAGCTTTTGGACATTACGTACATAAATTTTTATGAATATTTGTGTTCAAATGTGTGTATAGAGTTTTGAACATGTGTATCTTTTATCTTAGGTAAAGGCATTAGGAATTAAAAATCTGAATGTATGTTTATATGAAACCAACAAATAATTTTCTAAATGATTAAATGACTAAATTTAATGACTAAATTTCCTTGCCTATCAGTCATTTTTAAGCGTTTCTTTTGCTTAAAATTCTTGCCAATATTTGATATTATCAGTATTTTTATTTTAGCCATTCCAGTGTATTTTTAGTCACAGCTCATTATACTTTTAAATATATTTCTCAATGGCTAATTGTGTTGATCATTTCTTCCCATTGGCTTATCAGCAATTTCATATCCTTGTTTATAAATTATCTGTCCAAAAGTTGCCTATTTTTTCCTGAAATTGTTTTTAGAATTTTACTTTTCATAAAAATTTTACAAATGGTCAGGTTCCATAAAGTAAACTTGAAAATTTTATTTGCATGCCATTTATGAAATAGTTATTCAAAACCAATTGTATGCTTTCTATAATCCGGGCACTGTTCAAGGACTGAGATATTCCACAGAATAAAGCAGATATACAACTTTATTTCTTGGATATTTTATTTTAGGTGTATTTCTTGGATGTTTTATTTTAGGATTAAGTAAAGGTAGATGATAGAGGGATAGACAGACAGACATACAGACATAAATATATACCTGTGCCAATAATATTGATGCATGGGTTTCACTTAAATGGTGTAATAATAGATTTTGTTTTTTTAGGAGGTGAAATTTAAACCTAGACCATAACGAAATTGGGAGGCCAGGAGTTAAGCTCTGTTGATAATTGAAGGAAAAGGAAGTTCAAGTAAAGGGCACAGCAAGTGTGAAAAGCCCTGAGATAGGTGGGTGTTGATGTGTTAAAGTCATGCTAAGAAGGCTAATGTAGGTGAGTGGAATTGAGAAGTGCAAGAGGGTAAAGGATGACAGAGAAAACTGTATGGATTGATTTGAAGATTGTGAAAGAACCATACTGGGGTTCTGTGAAACACATATTGATGAGGTAAAAGCAGACTAGATAAGAGGCTACTTCAGTTAACACAGAGATCCAAGGTATAGGTGGCAATGAGGCAGGACACAAACAAGCGAGGGGAAAATCCTGACAAGTGGAATGAAGAAGCAGGAGACCATATTCTCCCACCAGCGCCCCCACATCTGGGCATGATCAAAGGGAAATAGTTAATGGCAGGAAACCCCTGTGGTGATTGTGGAGGTCACAAAACTCCCCTCTCCCAACAAGAAAGTAGAGTCAGAATTTGACACCACAAAGCTTGGAGACAACCCTCACTCTTGGAAACACATCAAATCCAAAAACTAACTAACTATATGCACAAAACTGTATGCACAACTCCCTTTGAGGTGGGCCTGCTGGGTCCACTTGGAGAGGTACTTTTTGCTTCTTTCACTGTGGCTCCCATGCCCTGTCACTTTTCTCTACCTAAATGACACTGGCTTTATTCTCACTCCAATTTGTCCATGGCAAAGGCATGGAGGTCGCCTGACACTTGAAAGACCCAACACCCAGGATGTCTAGCCTCCTGTTCAGAAGCAGTCTGGTAACAGTACAAAGTCTTCAGTCTGTGTATACATTTGAAATACAGGAGCAAGAGAGATTTCTGATGGCCACATGTGCAATAACAGTTTTAAAAAAGCATTTACTTAAAGCTACTGAATGTGCAACACCAAGAGCAAACCCTAACATATATACTATGAGCTTTGAGTGATAAAAACTTGTCAGTGGAGGTCATTGATTTTAATAAATGCATCACTCTGGTGCAGAATGTTGATAATGGAGGAGGCTGTGCATGTGTGGTGACAGGGAGCATATGAAAACTCTAAATTTTATGTTCAATTTTGCTGTGAACCTAAAACTGCTCTAAAAAAACCAAGTATACTGATTTTAAAAATAATAAAAGGAAGGTTAACATTTATCTAAAGCAATTAGAAGATAGGATTTTCCATTTATGAAAATGGATAGAATGGGAGAAAAAGTTTGCTGCTAGGTTGATAGTCATGAGTCTAATTTTGGATGAGCCAACTATGATATGCCCATTGCATTTACAATGAAAACATGAAATAGGTACTTAGAAGTGCAATTCAAAAGTTCAAGAGTGAGATCTAGGCTGAAAATAAAATTGTTTAAAATGTAAGCATATTGATTGTTCTTATATTTATGGAGATGTGATCACTTAAGTTTGAGTGAAAATAGAAACTCCAGTTCTTCAAGGTCAGGAAAGTAAAGCAAAACCACTGAAAGGAGATTGAAAAGAGGCTTCCAGTGAGGAAAGAGGAAAACCAAAATTGGCATAACAATTGATCATTGGATTTGGTCATTTGAAAGTCATGGGTATTATTTAGAAGGGATTTTTTTTAAGTAGCCAAATGAAAGTCTAATTGTTTTAGGTTCTAGGAAGAATGAGAGAAATTTTCTGGTTTCTGTAGGACAAACTTGCTGAGTCAGTTTTTACAGTATATTCTCCAAATGTGTGTATATCAACAAGGAAAACTAGCTGTACAATCTATAATCTACAAATAATAGTATCATACAACATAAGACAGAAAATGCAAAAAATAATTCCCCTTAATGTAAAAAATAGGGAAGTTAACTTCTGCTACCAGGAGATTGGCTAAAATATGAGAACATAAAATTGGGAAAAAAAGCAGACAGGAAAGAAAAGAGACCTTAGCTAAATAGAGTATATGTGCATTGGGATTGTGCTATTTTCTGTGGCTACTAAGAAATACCTTTTTACTGGGCAATTCCTGGATTTGTACCACCTCGCCAAGATTATCACATAAATGACCTGGTATATGTATATGAACAACTGAGACTTGCTGATAGAATATAAGTCAGGTCATATGAATGATATTAAAACATTAACCATTGAAAACTAATTTTTGTTGATATTCAGCAAAATTAATGGTTGATTTTTTACAAATAAATTTTTAATGCATATATCAAATCTATCTTATGGGAAACTAACTGGATGTTTTAGATTTAATTGAAACATCAACTGTGTTAGTCTCATATTTCTATGTAAAAACTGTAATTTAAAATTATGCAATTCATAATGAAAATCTGACATAGTCTGACAATTATGTTAACCTGAAATATTTAGAAAAACATTACATAAGTGTATATGTAATTTTAGAATTTGTTTCTAAATAACATGTAAATAGTGGGGCAATTATTCCAGAGGACATTAGCAATTGTCTCATTAGCTTGCTTAGATACAGATTTTATTAATGCATAGCTTACGTTCATTCATCCATGGTGATATTCAGTTTAGGGAATGAGAAAGATTAATGATATTTTTAAAAACTAAAATGTGTATACACACAGTATAGGCAAAATATTAAAGTAGTTCCTTCATCATATAGAAAAGGAAAGCAGTGCTTTATATCTCTCACTGAAGCTACCTAATGAGAATCATACAGTAAAATAAAATGTTCTCTGTGTATATAAACATTGGCAAAAAAGTCTTCATATTGTCAAAAAAGTGAAATGTTAAGATTAACACTTAAGGATCATTTGGGTTAAAGGGGAGGGTGGGGGAAACACCTGAATTTGCAATTATGTCTCTATACCCTTGATAGAAAATTATTTTGTCTCTTTGCTGAGGTCACATAAGTGTTTTAATAATTAGGTGAGAGAATGTGTGGCAGGTTGCTTTAGAAAGTACAAAATGCCAAATATTTATATCAGATACAACTAATTTTTATATAAAAATATGCATGACTTTCATGTATTGAATGCATCACAGCTGAGACCTACACAGAGACACACATGCCACCATGATGCAGAGTAGAGCATTGGCACACTCAGCTCTTATTAAATAAAACATTGTATATAATTCTATGTATATTTATAATGAATACTTATGTATTGTTATTAGTGGGATTAACAACATATAACCTTGTTTCTCAAAGATAGAATTAGCACTAAGCTTATATAAACATAGGCAGACCTTGGCCAGAGGCAGCTGGCTGCTGGGTTGCAAAGAAACAACACACTGTGGTGGCTTCATCTCAAATTAGTTCTATTAGTAAAGTCTGCATATTTAATATGCCAGTGATATTTTCACCCCAAGAATGGTTTTAAGATATGTTCTAAAGGTGAAATGTAGGTAGGTTGTGAATGATAGTACTGCAGTATTGTTAAATTCAGGGAAGGGGGTGAATGTATTCCCAAACTCTGCCCAAATTTACTGCTTTGGGCAGGGTAAGGTGGCACAAAATTTAACTGTGGAATGACATTAATATGAAAAAGAAGCAGATGCTTTAACATCAGCAGTTTCTTCTGGTTTGTACATCACCATTTATAATACTTAGACTTTCCTTCCAGTGACAAAGTCAAATCTCCTCCAGTTTCTCTCAAAAACAGTTAACATTCATTTGCCTGAAAATTAGTATTGACTTGATTTTATGAGAACTCCCCAACCTGCCCACACATACAGCAAATTATTTGTCTATCAATGTGTTGGTGACTCTGTTACCAAACAAAGTAGGATTCGGCTGTCTGCCACCATACACAAGCATAACACAGTAATTGGTGGGGAAGGAAGAGGGTTTTTGTTAAAAGGTTGCTCAGTTTGGAGGAGCTAGCCACTCGATGGTTCCAATCCAATCTCATCTGCAAAACACAGAAGGAAGCCAGCTACACACAGGACCAGAACAATTCTCCAGACACCCTGCTCCATTCTTATCCATCCCCCTGGGGCTCAGGGCTGTTACACCAATGGGGGTCTTTCTCTTTAGGCTCTCTCTTCCTGGACTGTGCACTTGTGGGACAGGAATCACCATTGCCTTGCTGCAGCTCCATCCCTCTTCCAGGACCGGGGTGCACTGCCAGATCACTGCAGCTGGTCATGCAAGGGGCTCTGTTTGCAGGGACCCATGGCCCAGGGCTGCCCATACCCCTGGAGCCAGTGAACATTCCTGTCGCCTGCATCTGTGCACCATTCACAAGAGCAAGAGAATGAGAGCAATCCAGGACCTGCAAGCAGCAGGGAACCCTGGGCCTACAACTGGCGTGGCACATGTCACATGTGAGCCTGCTCATGACTGGGTAAGCAAGGGCAAGGCAAGAGTTGCGAATAAGGTCCAGCATCTGCCAGTCCCATAAACACTCTGTCCGCCAAGCATGGGGCAGTGAGGAGAACTCAAAAAGTGCCAAGACTCCATTTAAATCTTCAGGCCCATAATCCTGTGTACTGTGGGAGCATCCAGCTTGCCAGCAAATCTAAGCTAACATCCATCACACATGTCAGCCTGCACAGCAATTCTGCCCCTCTTCATCTGGCCATGAAGGGGAGGGCTTTCTAGACACCCACAGTGTGGGGGTACCATGCACTGGCTTGTTTACCCTCACCTGGGGGTGTGGAGTCACACACTAGCTGTGGCTTCAGTCTGCCACCTTGAGGTTTCCTGCCAATCTTCCTCGCTTTGGGGAGTGCAGCCCTTCTGCTCAGTTGTTGGGGCAACACGTGCTGGCTCCCTGAGCTGGTTCACATGCTGTGATAGCTTGTTTACTGTTGCCTTGGGCAGTCTCCTCCTATGACCCTTCCCTTCTTCTAGAAAGGCAGAGCCTTGAGCCATCTCAGAGATCCCACTCACCTCTGCCCAGCGATCTGGTCAGATGTCCCCTGTTATGGTCAGGTGTCCCCTGTTATAACTGTCAGGCATTTTCTTTGAGACAATACTTTCTATTTATTTTATTCTTACAGATGAAAGGTATGAATTTATGTTAGTTAACTGATGCCCATTCTTCTTTAAAGAAGAATAAGAAAATGTCAAGTGTAAAAGACTGACAAGAGGATTTTTATTTCGTTTTGTTTCCACTTTATTATAAAAAATTCTTAAAGAAGTAAAATGCCATTATTTTACTTCTGAACAGAAGTAAAAAACTTACTTTACAGGGTGTGAACAGGAAAAAAAACTCACTGCCTAAGGAAAAACAACCAATTAAAAGGTTTCAGAAAAAGTAGCTTCAAAACAAGTGATTTTTATAGATTTCTTTTTTTATTTTTATTTATTGATTGATTTTTTAAGATTTTATTCATCCATTTTTAGGGAGGGAAGGAAGGGGGAGAGAGAGAGAGAGAGAGAGAGATCAATGTGCGGTTGCTGGGGGTTATGGCCTGCAACCCAGGAATGTACCCTGGCTGGGAATTGAACCTGGGACACTTTAGTTCCCAGCCCACGCTCAATCCACCGAGCTACGCCAGCCAGGGCTCGATTTTTACAGATTTCAATATTTCTTAAGAGTTATATTTACTTTCACGTGACTGTTACATGAATATGTACAACCCTTAAAGCCTATGATCTATGAGGTTACTTCTTCCATGTAACAGAGTTGAATTCTTCATGACTTTTTTTTTCTAGAAGATTCATTAGTCCAGGTAACAAGTTATATGAGATAGTAGTCAAAAACTCTACTGTACATAAAAATAGGTCACAACTCTTGCTTAAAAATGCTAAGTTTCTTGTCCCATGGTCAGGGATTTAGTAAGTCAGAGGTGGAGAAACGTAGTCCAGGTGATGGGATATAAGTAGTCCACTGACAGCCACATGTTGGAAAACAGTTAGTGGACATCGTCTAATGACAAACAAAACCCCTCGGCATCAGCATGGGCACCGCGAACAGGCAGACGGCAGTTCTTCTGCCACAAGCCTCATTACTGATAGCTAATATTTTTATGGATGTAATATTTTGTTGAAGCTTCACCACTATTATGTTATAGAGAACTCATCATTTTCAAGTTAAGGTAACTGAAACTCACAGATTTAAACTAATGTGCTCCTATTCACATTTATTCAATGAGTACTAATTAGGTGCCTTTTATGTGTCAGGCATTTTTCTTGATAGTAAACTGTGGTGAACAAATTAAATCAAGTCCTTGTTCTTATTGTAGAGCCAAGTTGTACTAAGGAAAAAATAAAATATGAGCAAGTAAATGAAAGCATGAGATAATTTCCATGGTTTGCAGAAAATACTATAAGACAATGTAATATAAATTAGATGTTCAGACAGGCCTAGTTGAGAAAGACTTTTTGAGTGATATCTGAATAATAAGGATCCTAGTCATGAGAAGAGGCTAATGGACAGTTCCAGGCAGAGAAAACAGCGAATGGAGGCTCAAGACATTTATATTAAATGCTACAGTGGCAACTCTCTGAGCTTTTTTTTTTTTAATGGCTGTCTATCTTATTTGTGCTCTTTCCTTAGACAGGTACAACCAGAGAGGTAAGTCTCGAGGTTATACTAAAACAAGACTCTTAAGCTGATTGTCAAGTAATGCAAAAATATTTTCTCTTGGCAGAGTGTATTTTAGTCAGAAGACGGAGAAGCTGTGTAAGTCACAGGTGTATACAGCTTAAGCAGTTACTCATTTGTTTGTACAATACTGAAAGTTAAGGGACTATACAAAAAGGAAGAAAAGTGAATTCTGTGAACATGGAGAAACAGAGTAGATTCAACAACTAGGAAGATATGAGTAAATATATTTGGCTAATGAAGATTAAGGGGAAAAAAGGTACTAACTAGAGTTTTGAATTTCAGGCCTCCAACAAAATGCTTATCTAAGCCACCCATAGTCAAAGAGAACCTTTATTTAAATTTATATGGCTTCTGGAATCCATGGAAGACTTGATGTATGATGGCATCTCTTTAAAATAAAAGAGTTGAATATCATGTTATAAACTTGAGTTAAAAATAAAGATGCCAGTTGCTTTATTATGTGAACAAAAGTAATTTGTTGAAAAGTCTTTTCAAATGTTAAATACTAGCTACTAATTAAGCACTTCTCTCTAATTTTTTTTGGTCCTATCTTTCATGTACTGTTTAATGCATAAAGCTAAAGCCAATTTCAAAGGAGGAAATATCTATTTTTACTTGAGAAAATTAAAAACAGCACAAAATTAACTTGGGAGAATTATAGATTCTTAATGCTTCTCCTTGAAGACTTAAGAAAATAAAAAATGCTCCAGATGGTAATAGTGGATGATATTATTACAAGTGAAATAATTTTAATTAATCTAAGAATTTTACCACAAGTAATCATAACAATCTTCTCATTAAAATGAAAATATTACAAGCATCATATTTTTTAAATGAAAAAGGGGTCTTGGTCCTGGGACAATCTCATGCTCTATCCTGTTTAGAAATAGAAAAATAGAAGACGCATTAAAGTCAAAAGCTGTAAATCCATCCAGGGTTCTTGCTCTACTTACTTTAATTCCAAGAACCCCATTATCCTAAACTGATGTCATTTAGCTTTCACATACAGAATCAGAACCTAACCTGGCTTGATTCACAGTAAGGGATGCTATAAGTCAAAGCAGCTTAGAGCTTGGCCACATATCTACCCTTGCAGGATTTATACTTCTAATTTTTTTACTTAGTTTTCATGACTTATACTTTTAGTTATTATGATCATCAAAAACGTTTGTGCCCTGGCTGATATGACTCAGTGGGTTGAGTGCCCACTTGCAAACCAAAGGTTCAATTCCCAGTCAGGGCACGTGCCTGGGTTGTGGGCCAAGTCCCCAGTAGGGGGTACAAGAGAGGCAACCACATATTGATGTTTCTTTCTCTCTCTTCCTTCCTTCTTCTGAAAACAAAATAAAATAAAATAAAATAAAATAAAATAAAATAAAATAAAATAAAATAAAATAAAATAAAATAAAACTTTGCTATACAATTACCAGTTTCCTTAATTTGCCCTTGTTGTTTTGACTTAGGATTCTGCCCCCTGGAATCTGGTCCCCAAAGCAGCCTCCCATACTTTTCACCATATCTGTGTATCACCTTTTGCTATCAACAAAGTTTCACATCCACTTGCCGATATGCCAGGGCCCCATCCACTTTCAAATGACCTCAAATGGGGTTAAGGTTTCACTTCTAGGTGACTTTTATCTGCTAACAAACTATGACTACATATAATATCATAGCGGGGATTGAAGAAACTAAAATTTCTAAAGCAGATATTTCAAGCTTATTGAATTAGAAACATCTACATTACACAAATCAATATTTTGGAGACTACCCATACACATATGCTCTTTCTGTGACTTTTATATTACAAAGATTAGCAAATCTGGACATATTTTAGAATTATTTAGAAGCTTAAATAAATCTATTTCTGGAACTCACTCAGATATATTTAATTAGAATATTGGGAGTGGATCCAGGTTTAGGTAGCATTTTTTATTTTGACAAGTGATTTTAATGTTTAATCAAACATAAAAAACATTGTATTATAACCAACCTGTTTGACACTGTTCCAAGATGACTTCAGTCATCTACTGAGGATTCTTCTATTGGGTTGGCTGAAAAGGGTTTTTGTTTTTGTTTTTTTTTTTTTTGGAAAGATGAATCTAGGTGCCCTTAGTTGTCCTTAACTTCATTTGAAATGATTTTGTTAGATTGTATTTTGATAGTTATCCTATCAACATGAATTTAAAAACAAAAACACTCATCAAACTTGATTTTTTGTGCGGTCATTTTAATATTGAAGATGGAAAAGCATATGCAACATTTTTGACATGTTATTTTTTTTATTTCAACAAAAATAAAAACACAACTGAAACACACACACACAAAGATTTGTGCAGTGTATGGGAAAGGTGCTGTAACTGACTGAATTTGTCAAAAGTGGTTTGCAGTTTCCTGCTGGCTATTTCTCTCTGAGCAATGCTCCCTGGTCAGGTAGACCAGTTGAAGTTGATAACAAACAAACTGAGACATTAATAGAGAGCAATCAATGTTATAACATGTGGGAGATAGCTAGCATACTCAAATTATCCAATCAATAAAGTTATTGGTGAAAATGAAAAAAAAGTCATTTATTTTATGGAAAAAAACTATATGAACTTTTTAGCCAAGCCAACAGATGTTGACTACATTCCCCTTTAGACATACTCATATTATCTGCAGTTTATGTGTTTATTAACTTTATCCATTACCTTACTGTATGTGTGTGTGTGTGTGTGTGTGTGTGCACACGCGCTGAAAGGTGGCATGATGCTAGACTCCACTCCTGACCAGTTTTGATCAGTTGCTATAGACTCTGGGCTGTGATTTATTTGCTAAGAGGAAAAAATGTAACAGTAAAACTTATAGGGATGTGCCTATGAAATAGTAAACAGAAATCCTACAGCCAAGGGGTAGCTTTCTGTATGTGACATGAACATCATAGTTTCAATAATTTAAGCAAAGCAAACATTTTGCCAGTGATATTAAGCATAAAAATATATGCTTTATTAAAAAAATAAGTAAAGGCCACAATATATAGGAGGGAGGAAGAAGAGGGGAGGCAACAAGAGGGTTGGGCAGGAGAGGAAAGGAAGGAAAGGGAGAAAGATATTAATTTGTCAAAAAGAGAAATGAGAAGAAGCTATTGCTTGATAACCGGAATATGCATTTTTTAGTGTATGAGTAATCCCAGAAATCTCATTTTATGTTCAATATGCTTGAGGCATCTCTACCAGTGGTTTTCTTTTCCCCTGGGGGCATTAGCAGTTTCTGTAAGCATTTTGGATTATCATAATTTAGAGTAGGGTGCTGCTAGGATCTTGTGGGGCAGAACTCGCTGGTACTGCTAAACATCTTCCAATGTAAAAATCTAACCTCTACAACAAAAAGTATCCAGCCAAGAATACCAATAGTGAAGAGGTTGAGAAAACTTGACCGATAACAGTAAATCATGAAGAATCCCTAACAAAGCTGAAAAAACAGGATTTTGAACAATCGGAATTTAAAAGATAGTCATCTGAGTTTAGATAAAAGACTTACTACAAGGAAGTTAACATTCCAGTACAGACTAACCCAAAATAAGGAACAAAGGAAGAAAACAGAACAAATGTAATATAAGTAGAAAAAGAATCCAAATGAAACAGACATAGTTGATGCACGGTCTGTGATGATGAAAATGTCTTCTTCTGTAGTGTCCAATGCAGTTGCCACTAGTCACCAATGCTATTGAGTACTTGAAGTAGGCCTATTGAGCTAGTGTGAATGAAGAATTGAATTTTTAATTTTATACAATTTCATTAACTAAGATTTAAATAGCATGGGTTTGATGAGATTTAAGGTCCATCATTCATATGCATTTATATAAAACATAAATTTAGAACTAAATGGGAAAAGAGTCAAAACAAATGGGTTTTAGCCAAAATGAATAGGTTCTGGGGCTTACAGCAGTACTGACATTTTACCAAATTGAGAGGGAATAGCAGTTCCAAGGGTGGCTTGGATCACTTATGCAATGTGGCTTTGTGAAACATATATGGGAAGTTCGGACTAGAGCCCATTTATTCATCATTCCTAATGATTCCATGAGCTTAGGCAATACCACATGACAAAAGGTTCAAAATGCTCTTAGGCTCTTAGTGAAAATTTTTATAGTACCCATAGGAATTTAAATTCTACAATTCAGGTAATGTTCATGGTGTCATCTTCAACAGATATATTATGTTTCATTTATTAAATAGATCAAAACAACTAAACGGTAGTAATTTTCACAGTGTCAAGTGCATCACTGTGTTTGGCTCAAGAATTTAAACTCTCTCTTGTTATCCCTGTGAATCGGTTGGTTACTTGCACAGTAGCCCCACAGGGTGCTTTAGCTAGTTTGAGAACTCTGGCCAACGGTAAATTACACTCTGTTCTGACAGGCATAGAATCTATTGAGCTTTTTCAATGTTTCTGAAAGCTCTTTAGCATACATTATTTCTGTTCAACCTAGTTAGAACAGATTCTGTATTTGCAGCTGAATCCAGACTGACACAGAGGAATCCTACCATCACATCCTTTAAGCAGACAAGAAAGGTGCAGTTTAAGAAGACAATAATTTTCCCAAACAGCTCCTAGGTGGCAGAACTGGGATTCCAAGGCAGGTAATGTTCCTCCAGAACTAATAGCAGTAATCATGATTCTATTCTATATCCAACTGCTGGGAGGAAAATGAGGCTCAGTGAAGTTCATTAACGGAGTTGGATTCACTCACCTTCACAGTACTGGCAATGGGTTTTGAAGCCAGGTGTGTCTAATTATGAAATTATTATCTTTATAATATTCTACCTTTACTATTAATTATTTGGTACTAATGGGGCAAGGTTTTTTTTTTTTTAATTCAGTCAACATTAATATGTGAACATCCTCCCCTGCCTACAGCTTCAAGGGTATTGTACTTCAACTACACGTGTTAGTAATAGACTTATTTCAGCCCGATCCTGAGGAAAGGGGATGCTGCTGGGTTTTTCATAACTGACATCAAAGTGACCACTTTAGCTGCATGTGAAAGAGACTTGTTGATTTCTGCATAACCTTGTGTGTTCAATGCAGTGAACTAGAATAATCTCAGTTCAGGTTTCTGTTAGGAATGTGTTTGAACATAAAACTGTTTTGAACCCATAATGACAAGTAAATCTAAATCATGAAAATTTGCCCATATTTTAGGATTCTAAAAATTGTATTTCCAGAATCACAATTCCTCAAAATCTTAAATCTAATTTACATTTTGTATGTTCAAAATTACTTTTCAAACAACTTCTTGTAGTGCTATTTTTAATGAATTCATCTGCCATTAAAAAACTGTCTTACAGGTTTCAAGTTTCCTTAGTTAAGAGTACACTATAATTGCCCTGGCTGGCGTAGCTCAGTGGATAGAGCGCGGGCTGCGAACCAAAGTGGCGCAGGTTCGATTCCCAGCCAGGGTACATGCCTGGGTTGCAGGCCATAACTCCCAGCAACCACACGTTGATGTCTGTCTGTCTGTCTGTCTGTCTGTCTCTCTTTTTTTTCCTCTCTCCCCCTCGCTTCCCTCTCTAAAAATAAATAAATACAATCTTTAAAAAAAAAAAGAGTACACTATAATCGCAGCGTCTTTTCTAAAATTCATCTTTTATGAACTTAATTCTAGTTAAATATACCAATTACTGATAAATAATGAAACATTGAATATACTTCAACTGTAGAAGTAACATTGATGCTTTTCATGTGTGAATTCTGCATTTGTAAGTTTGCACATTTGCTAAAATTTATCTTTAACCCCCAAATCACTACTTGCATCACTTTCACAGACGTGCACAAAGCAATGACAAATGTGAGTCTCCTACTACATGTTCCCAGCTGAGGTCAAACAAGACGATGCTCTGCCTTCTGGCTTCAGCTGGCACACTTAAACAAGTCTCTTTGTGGGATCTACTTAGTGCCATATTTTCCACCTTGTCACGCTTCCTGTCACTGACTTTGCTGTTTAAAACGGCTGTCAAGTGTAGTGCTGAAGTGCTGCCAGTGTCCGAGCAGCCAGACGGCTCCGATAGATCTTTACAGAGCAGCTTAGTTCAGGCAGGAGATACAGGGTTGTTGGTACCAAGCTCACTGTTAATGAATCAACAATATCTATCTAATAAGGTGGATAACTTTAAACATTAACATGCAGTAAACAAGATTATGCATTGATTGATTGACAAAAATGTTGTGACCAGAAACTCACAGGAGTGTGTATCTCCATTTCCTCTAGGAGCAATGGCTCTGTACACTAGTCCCCTAATCCACAGGGGATTCATTCCTAGACGGCAGTAGATTCCTGAAATTGTGTGTGTGTGTGTATGTATGTATGTACATGTGTGTGTATATGTGTTTATCAAGTATATGTACCTATGAAAAATTTGCAAATTAAGCACAGCAGTATATTAGCAACAATAATCAATACAATATTGTATTATATTTTTACATGTCTCTTAACTTAAAGGAACATTTAATGGATTCCTTTGG
Organism: Phyllostomus discolor; assembly: GCF_004126475.2. Classification (NCBI taxonomy): domain Eukaryota; kingdom Metazoa; phylum Chordata; class Mammalia; order Chiroptera; family Phyllostomidae; genus Phyllostomus; species Phyllostomus discolor. The sequence goes on along the minus strand of NC_040904.2, from coordinate 29,061,155 downwards.
TATATCTGAAATGCCAGCAGCTCACAATTTAAACTTATCAGTTGCTTATTTCTTAACTTTCCACTTAATATTTAAGGACTGAAGATGACTGAAATGAAACATTTACCTTGTAATTAATTATATGTCGTTGGCCTCCTCAAGATATGATTTAAAAATTCAAGAAGACACTTTAGAAAGATTATATGGATTTAAATCTATTCCAACATTCCGTGACAAACAATAAATGACTTGGTCCTATAAAAAATACATAGTTTATTTTAGAGTTATTTAAATTCTAAAACCTCTGTAAGATATACATAATGTAATTTTAACATGCACCTTGTTATCGTATGTCTTTAGCTTAATTTGCGTTCACTTTTCACCTTCACATATATATAAATACTTCACATGAAGGAAAATCTTTGCTTATAATTGTAGTTGTTGGAGACAAATATGTGACTATACTAGGATTCTCCAGAGAAACAACCAATTATATATATATATATATATACATATATATGATTATGATTATCTATATAGAGAGATATATCTACTGATTTACAGAGATCCCAGAAAGGTATTGTACTCATTAATTTTAGTTTCAATATTCAACCCTTTTCTGTCTCAGCCAAACCCAATCCTATACCTTACATAATTTCAAAGAATCTCTTATACTTTTATATGTTACAGTTTACAAAGATTATTTATTTTTTTATTTGTATTCCATAAAACCTATGACATTGGTAGTAATCTACATATAGATTACTATATAATCATTTCTGTAAACTATATATAGGTTATCTATATCTATATATGATTATATATATATATATATGACTATATGATTATGAAGGCTGAAAATTCCCCAGATCTGCAGTTGTCAAGGTGAAGACTCAGGAGAGCTGATGGTGTAGTTCCGAAGCAAAGGTGGGCAGGCTCAAGGCCAGGAAAGCCGGTGTTTCAGTTTGAACCCAAAGGCAGGATAAAAGCAAGTTTCAACGGGGAGGCAGGCAGGCAGGCAGGCAGGAGGTGTTTCGTCTTACTTGGATAATCATTAGCATCTTGTTCTTCTTGGGCTTACAACTGATTGAATGAGGCCCACACATGGTTGGAAGAGTGATCTGCTTTCATCATTGTATTGATTTAAATGTTAAATTCATCCAAAAACACCTGCACAGAAATGCCCAGCATGACATTTGAACAGATATCTGGCCACTCCATGGCCCCATCAAGATGACACATCACAAATTAACCATCACAAAGACCAACACATTGAGGCACAAGTTTAAAATACACTATTTATGTAACAAATGTTTACATTATAACGAGCATTATTTTAAAACATTTACAAATATTTTTTTCAGTTAAATCATGTAAACATTCCAGGTAGTGCCTTTCACAGATGAGGAAACCGAAGCACAGTGAAATTATTTAGTTCACCTAAGGCAGCACAGCTGACGAGCACCAGAGCCCTCTATAAGCCCATGCTATAACCCCCAAGCACTAAGTTATGTTGTCTTTAATCTTTTTGTACAAAGCCTCCCAAACACCTAAACTCACTCTATCATTACAACACCCTGAGGCAAATTTATTGCCTCTCTTTTATAGGTGGGAGAACTGTCTGTCAGAATAATTATTCGTGTAGTTAAGCGAGTGCCAAATTCTACTTTCTCCCCCACCCTTGAATTATTCTCAGTTGTAAAATGGAAGCATCGGGTGAAAATGTTTTTTGTCAGTCTGTTATAATACAGCCTACTTAAATGGCATATGCAATGCACTTAAAAATAATCATGTAAAATCAGAATTTCTAAAATAATTTCTTCTGCTGTTACAGGGTTATTGAGGTAATATATCATCAGGACACAATTGCTCTAATTAATGTAACAGTGTGATTCATCATCACAAATATACTATCATGTTGATAATGTATTACTCAATAAAGTCACCACAGCTGGCAGGAACATCCACAGAATGAGGGAACGTGTGAGTCTATGTGTTTTATTATTTAATTTACTCAGTTCAGAATGAGGAAGGGCACATATTCATGAAACTCTAGAGAAAGTTTAAATTTTCTCAAATTAGCTCTCCTATTGTCATTTCTATAATGGAAAAAGTGAAACCAAAATGACATTTACTTGCAAAACTTGTATTTGCTCGTCAGACTTCTATCAGTCAGGAGGAAGTACGTACACCATGATCTATTTGCTCGTTCCCCAGTTCAACTGAATGTAATCTTAACTCTGAGGATTGCTTTAAAGTCTGATCTTTGTCCTACACGCACCTATCTGGGGGACTGCAGCCACTAGGTAAGACTGAGCCATTTGAAATGCCCCCAGGCTCAGAGTGAAAGCAATTCTCTGGTGGCCCAAGCCTTCCACTCCCTTTTCTCCAAGATGCTTGGCTTCTTCAAGTGATACCCTGTACAGTGTACACTACTAACGTCACAGGTTTTATGGAGTACAAATAAAAACATAAATAATCTTTCTAAATGGTAACATATTATAAAAGTATAAGGAATTCTTTGAAATGATGTATATTATAGTATTGGTTTTGTCTTAGACAGAAAAGGGTTGAATATTGAACCTAAAATTAATGAGTGCAATACTTTCTGGGATCTCTGTAAAATGGAAGCCTGTTGCAAACTGCCCTGCCTGGTTTCAGAAGCTGTAATCACCCATGGCTAAGGCTGAGTAAAGGACCTTGGGACCATAAGTCACTTAGAAGACAAAGCTATCTTCCTTGTAGGGGTACCACCTCTGCCCCCTTTCTCTTCACCCTGCTTGGCCCTGGATGGATGACTGGTTAGGCATTGACAGGTAAGATTCCTCAAAAGAGGGACGACCTAAGACAGGCACAGTGGTGAAGGGGCCTCAGGGAAGGACTTGGGGGGCTATAGAAAAAGGGGGTGATGGACCCTCGTCCCTCGGCTTTGACGTAGCTTAATTCCTCATTCTGTCTTCGAGAAGTCTCCTAATCTCTTGGCTGCTTTACTTCCCCTGCCTGACTTAAGCCTGAAACAATATCTTAAACCTGGAACAGTGCTGGAGGTGGGTGTGGCCCTGTCCTGGAAAGGGCGGATTCCCTAGGGCGATCAGGCCTAAGAAAGAATGTATAAAATCCTATGAAACTTGCTTTGCTAATACCCTCAACTTAAGTGATAAGGGTCCAAGTGTGAAATGAGTTTGTTTCCCAAAGTTTTATGGACCTTTCACTATCTGTCCCAGACTCAAAATACACCCTCAGAGTTCTTCAAATGTTATCTATTTTTTAATCATTTTTGCATGACAATGATTGATGAGCCTTACATATACACCCTGTCTTCATGTGCAAATTGAACCCAATAAAAACCTGTCAAGGCAAGGGTGGAAGCACCCTCCTCTTGAGAGAGAAGCTGAGCCATCCCTTTTCCTGCACAGGACTCAGTAGTCTGTGTGAATTTGACTTGTCTCATCCATAATGCTGCGGACTCCAGGAGCAGGGATCCTCAACAGAAGCCATTGATCTTTACCTTTTCTTTCTACTTTTAAATAACCCCTCTGTCCTTGCATGAATCTATCCAATACATTCTTCTAAATGTAGGTCCACACTAGCACATGAGCCTTGCAAACCTTTAGCTACAGGGGGCTCCAGCTGCTGTTCTCTAAAATCCATCACAGCCAGGTCTCACATAGGTTCATTCTCAAAGACTGGAAATGGCAGGGATACTTAAGGCAGTCCTGGCTCTGGGAAACATAGAATTCCTCTGACTTTAAGCCCAAGGTAGGACCTAGATGAACATTTCTTAAACATTAAGGCAGTCATATCTCTCTGTCTCTCTAGATCAGATTTGAGAATGCTATCTGAGATTCTTCAAACCTCTCCAAGATGGTCTTATAATTTTTTCTCCTATATACCTTCATTGATAAAATACTTATACATTTACTCCTATCCCAGTATGTGGAATGCCCCACAAAAACTTACTTTGACTTTGGTTACTTATTATGGAAAAATCAGAGGCAGCAGCAAAATCCTAGCTGTCTCCTTCTCATTAGTAATAAATAATGCAACATTATTCCAGATGCCTAATAAACCTGCACATATACAATGTTTACACTTTAGAAGTATAAAATTTAACACAACCCTTACCATATTTCCATAAAAAAAGCTTAGAGATATTAAGTAAATAGTCATATGCCACACTGGTAATAGATGGGAAATCAGGAATTTGCTTAACCCTAATTCAAAAATGAGCTTTTAAGAGCTGTAAGATCCTGCCTCCTAGATGTTGCCCGCCACTTGTGTAACGTAATTCACCTTACAGCTAATTTTCAGCCTATGCTCTGCCCCCAAGCTCTGTTACTATTATTTCTGAGATCTTGACAACATTGCCACAAACTTCATACATGGCAAGAGTTAAATAAAATTTCAATAAGTATGCATTAATTGATGAATCAGCATGCAGCTAATGGGCAGGTTGGCTTCCTAAAATGTATACTCAGAGATTCACAGCCTACTCATAAATACTCAGCCAAATGCTTCTGACAAGTTTTTGTCTCTTCAAATGTTTAAACATGCAGTATCATCACAAGTTTGGTAAATACCTGTACAGAGTCCTTGGAAATGGTAGACAGAAAAGACATACTTAATTTGATGAAAATTCACAATTAGAAATGTCTACAACCCTTCTCTGTCATTGAATTTTAATATTGCTTAAGTGTAAGTAAGCACAAGATTATTTGTTCATAAATAGACATTCTTGTCATTTTGACACTGCTATATTTCTAATATATTCATTTCTTCATGTAACTATATTTTTACATAGAATTTAAATAACTATTACATAATCACTTATAGAAAATTTAATTTACACTTTAACTAAATAAGTGAAAAGTCAGAATAAGAGAAAAATGTTGATACTATGCCAACAACATTATTTATCCTTAGTCATGGCAAAACATTCATGCACTTTCCTGTTAAATACTTCACACAATATTTCTGAGTTTTAATGATATTAGAAAGAAGTTTATTGTAAGAGTCAAACCAAATTTCTGGGGTATATTTTGTAACAGAGAAAACTAACTTGTATAAATAAAAAAAAATAGTGTCTATTATTGATGTGTGCTTTTAGACATTTTCTGAATTCTCATTTAGTTTATTGCTCTGGAAATTACTACGGGCCAAATTACATTGCTGTGGTGTAAGTGATAAGAGAAGTACAAGTGTATTCAAAGGTATCATATTTAGCACAAAAAATCTTGAATCTCATTCAAATGACAATCTGATCCTTCTGTTTACAAAGCCAGAAATATGCTATTAAGTACTAGGTTTATAGAATAAGAAGAAAGGTTAATGCATTTTCTGAGTTTAAAGAAAGTAAAACATGGCTCATTAAACATAATGTGGATCTAAACTGAAACTCTAAGCTTAAATAGTCATCAGTGCAATAACCCGGAATCACTGTATTACATTCATTTCATTCTTTCCACCAATTTTTATTGAGCACCAGTTGTGTGCAGGACACTCCTCTAGCTATTTGTGATGCAAGCTTGCAAGAGGTATAAGATCTAATATGAGAGGTAAGATATATATGCATATGATATATGTATTTTAAAGTTATAGTTGATTATGAGAGGAAGAATCTGGTAAAATAGCAGTTTGAGTGAAAGGATATAAATATTTATTTCTCAAAGATAGTGAAAGTCCTGATTGGACCCAGAAAAAGATTTAAAAATAGAATATGAGCTTAATTCAGCAATGAACAGGAATGTCCATCAATAGGGTACAATAATAAATGGATCTTACTGCTACTTATTTCCTATACTGAACCCTGTTTTGTGACATATCCATTTACTTCTGTGTTTTGTCAAACGATCAGAGAATTCCAGGAGGGATGTTGGAGGACAGCTGGGGCAAAAGGTTGCCCCAGTGTTTGTGTGAATGTCGTTAAACCCACCTATGTTACAATAACAAAATTAATTCAAATAGTATTTTCTAAACAAATAATTCTTAATGAGAAGAATCTTCTACATTTAAGCTTAGTGTCACTGCCATAGTAAACTTGAAATGTCATTTTTTAACAGTTTTACTTTTAATTAAGGCCTACTCAGTAACATGAGATTTTACAGTGATTGTGAGGGCAGGTTTGTAGAAGGGGACCAATGGTAAAAATACAATAAAAATAAATAAAATAAATAAAATAGGAAATATATAAATAAGTGTGAGTCTTTGGAGATAATAATGCTTATGCCTATAAACCACAAATGCATAATTTAAAAATTATTATAATTAATAAACACTATAACATTAAATAATATGAATTACTTTTCCATAGATTTATAGTAAATTAATCAAAAAATATACCAAAAAAATAAGTACAATGAAAAAAGCATTTTATTTTTTAAAAAATACCAAAAAATATGTGTAGCATATGAATAAAACACTAAATGTGAAGTGAAGCAAAAAACTTGCATAAATGTAAAGAGATATTCTTACCACATAAAGAGCATTACTATTAGCCAACTTAATATTATGAATTTGACAATATTTTGAAGGTTGATATTCAGCCCTTTGAAATGACTTTTACATGTAGAAGACATACTTTCAACTAAAAAAAAAAAAATTCTAGAATATCTCTGAAGCTTCTCATGGAAGGTGGAAGACTATGCACTCCTATATATCACCCTTACATTTCAATTCTACTGAATTGTAAGAAAAGGTTGTCAAAGTGTTACTCTTGGAGGAAATAGAGAAGTGTCAACATCATTTGTATAGAGCACCAAGAAGATCCTCAGTGTACAAGTTATTTTCTTTTTTTTCTTTTTTTAAAATAATCTTTTTTTTTAATTTTATTTATTTATTTTCAGAGAGGGAAGGGAGGGAGAGAGACACAGAGAGGGAAACATCAATGTGCAATTGCTGGGGGTCATGGCCTGCAACCCAGGCATGTACCCTGACTGGGAATCGAACCTGTGACACTTTGGTTCGCAGCCCGAGCTCAATCCATAGAGCTATGCCAGCCAGGGCAGTGTACAAGTTATTTTCTAAGCATGTCCTTAAAGAATTAACTTCATATTTTTCTCCATAGACAGCTTCTCTCCTTACAATTCATTGACTTTGAACTCAGTGTTCCCAGGTCCCTCATGTAAAGAGAGCCTTTCTGATAAGTAGACTCTAAGATGCCCCCAGTGATCTTTAGTTCCTGATATTTTTGCTCTTGCATAATCTCATACCCTTGAATTTGGGCTGGCCCAGTGACTTGCTTCTGATGAACAAAACTCACAAAGGTGATAAGATGTTACTTTCATGTTCAGACTATGTAAGACCGTGACTTCCGCCTGGCTAGTAGACTCTCTTACTTGCTGCATTTGATGAAGCAAGCTGCTACCTTGCAGAGGCCCACCAGGCAGGGAACTGAGGACGGCCTCCAGCCAACACTCCTCAAGCAGCTGAGGCCCTGCTCTGTCCAACACTTGCAAGGAACTGAGTCCCACCAAAAAGTACAGGGGATTGGACGCAGAGTCTTCCCCAGATGAACTTTAATTCCTGAGCCATAGAAACTTAGAGGCAATAAATGTTTTATTTTAAGCCTTTGCTTTTTAAATAACTTTTTGCACAGCAACAGATAACTAATACAAGTTATTACATCACTCTAACAAGATTTCTGTTATGTGATTTGGTATCTCTGGCAATTAGAATCTTAAATTTTTTTCTATTCATGACATTTTAGTTTCATCATAGAGTGATACATGTATTACAATAAATATTAAATAAATATGTACATAGAGGTATTATCTGAAGAAGACTTTCAGGGGAGTCTTGTGTTCAAGGAGAGAAAAGAAGTCCATTTGAAGTAATCTCAGGACTCCATAATATGCTTATAATTAAAAAAAGAAAGAAAAAGAAAGAAGAGTTAAAAATGAAATGACAATATATGCGTATATTGCGTGTATACATGTATATACCATATATGCGTATACACATGTGTATATATGTATATGATGAATGAAATGTTTATATCAGTACTGAAATGTGTTTTATGTGTCAAATAAAAGTTTTCTTCTTTGTTATTAATTTATTTACTCGAGATTAAATTGATGACATGACATTTGTAAGGGATAATATTCCAAACTGTTTCTATGATTATTTTAATGATTTTTCTAGTAGAGAAACTAATTTCACAGAGCTATGTTGATGGGAATTGGAGAAGAGGTTTTAGATCAGTGTCAGCAACTTCTATATATTCATGTTTAACTTTCAAATTAAATAATGCAAGTCATACTATTGGGTTGGCCAAAAAAATCCATTTAGTTTTTTTTGGTAAAATGAAAGACACATTTTTCATTTTCACTAATAATTTTATGTATTTGGATATTTTGAGTATGTCAGCTCTCTTCTGTATGGTATAACATTGATTGTTCTCAATTAATGTCTCAATTTGATTGCAATAAACTTCAACCAGTCTACCTGACCATGGAGCATTGTCCAGCAAGAAATCTCCAGCACAAAATCTTGCAAACCATTTTTGACATGGTCGATGAGCCACAGCAACTTCTCTATATGCTGCACAAATCCAAATCTTTTTTTTTTTGCATTTCAGTTGTGTTTTTACCTGTCTTAAAATAATAAAGCATAATATGCTGCAACTGTTGCTTATTTTTTCTGTCTTCAATATTACAATGGCTGCTCAAAAAATCATTAATTTCAATAAGCTTTTTTAAAAAATTCATGCTGATATCACAGCTGTCACAATACAATCTAACAAAATTGTTTCAAATGATGTTAAAGACAACTAAGTACTAATAGAGCCATCATATGAAGAAAAACTAAGTGCACTTTTTGGCCAACCCAACATAAATGTCAGTTGAATTTCAAAGGCTTTTTTGTTTTATTAACCAGATCACTACTAGAACACTGTGGTTTTCACATTTCACTAGAAATTATGTCTGCAAAATGGTAGTTAATAATGTGGATTCATATTTCTGGATAAAACTAGCTTTATTTTGGGGGAAAGCATTTTCATTATACACATTTGGTCTAATAAGACCACTGCATTCAGCAAAGATATGTTTTTACTTGACCATAAAATGGTCAGTGAACTTGTTTAACAATATGTAAATTATAATTTAAAAGAATAAATCACTCCCAATTTAACTCATAATGTTAAATTATAAAGTAAAAATAAGATTTAAATTTAAAACTTATGATTTTCAAAAGACACCATTAGGAAATGAAAAAATAAAAACAATAATCCATATCTGACAAAGGACTCAAGCCCAAATATATACAGCCTAATGTTTACTAGTCCACTTGCATTTGCTAGTGAGGCATTAAAATTATTTGTTGCTTCACCAATGCTACCCACAATTTGTATATAATTTTTATATAATGTTCTGGAAATAAAAAAAATTTCTATATTCTATTTTTTTGTTTCACTCTTTGTTTGATGTTCATATTGGGACTAATTTCAGAAAAAATATACATTTACAGATTCTTTCTCAGAAGTCATAATTTTTAATTTACTAGAATATATAATATGCACAGCTCATTCAATCATTCTGAAATTTAAAGATATCTCCTGAAAATTGGGTTTTGATGCCAAACTAATTTCATTTTAATCATTTATTTAAACTGATTATAGGTATGATTTCCCAAGCAACATTAGCAGTGACCTAAATTTATTTTTTTCTATTTTCATGTAATTTCAAAATCAGTAGGCGTACTTGAAATAATGAGTTCTGATGTAGCAGCAGGAATTTATTATAGTTTTTGGCAAGATATTAAAAACCACAAAATTATGTATATGAATAATTTTTGGCTTGATTATGTCTTTATAATTATTGGGTCAAATATTTTCAGTAATAATAATAAAATTGCTTTTTCAAGAATTCATTAAGTAAGGCCGATAAGAGTAAGTCAGATACGTGGTACTGTTTTCTCTTCCTTGCTTCACCTCAAGGTCACTGGGTCAAGATTAAACTATCAGAACTCAGTTGATCTAATTACATCGATCTTTTTTTCTGCATGCCAGGTGTAAAGAAAATGGAGAAAAAGGTAGTCAGCCAGGAAATGAAGATTTGAAGCCTGGTATGAAAATAGTGTATCAGAAATGAATTGTGAGTCTGAGTGGCACCTGGGACTGAGCAGTGGGACGTGGGGCGAAAGTGCCAGTCACTGTCATCAACAGGAAGAGTCGAGGGATACTGGTACAAATGGACAGGCAAAATTTCATTTTCTGGATAGGTTTCCACATTAGGTACATGAGGATGTCTGATGTACACATAGATAGTTATAAAAGTAAACATAGAGTCACTTAACATAGAATGGAATGTTTAGTTATTTAACCAGAAACCAGAAAATAAGGGAGTGGTTGCAAACAGGAAATCCTTAAATAATGCAGTGGGGAGACTTGAGGGCAAACATATACCCAAAACAGCTTACAGTAATTATTAAATAATGAAAATACCAAGGAATTTTTATAATGGGATGATAGAAGAATAGATATAGTTTATAATTTGAATCCTGGTATTATCTAGAAGTATAAAGGGGTACACATCTGAGTAAAGTTTCCTTTTTATTTATGTTTAAACTAGGCATAAATGACCTATCTTTGTTACTGAACAATTGATTTTTTTGTACTTTCTAGACTGCTAGACTCTGTAAATCAGTGGCCCCAAATATTAATACTTACTATCACTGTCAATGGTCTTCTTCATCAAAATCTATCTTGATGTCCTTTTGCCAAAACGTTCAAAGCCAAGTTTATATTCACCACAATCAAGTCACTCACTAAATATTCCTTTCATGAACTTAACTATCAGTTGCAATTAACTGAATAAGTGACTGTGATAAATGGCCTGAAGTTAAGGTGCGATATTATGTGCTGCTTTAATAGGCTAATCTCTGGCTCTCCTCTCCACTTGGCTCCTGCAGATCAAGTCCTGTAGCCAAACAACTTTCCTTATTGGAAGGACCAAAGGCAGTTCCTGCCTCTACCTGAGTAGCAGGTTTCAGTACTCTGTTAGCCCACACATTATTCAAATAAGTCAATTATGTACTTTGAGGGAACCAGGGCCACTGCACCCTCTTGGTACTACAAAGCTGGCTTCCCTCAGCCCGTGGTCATTCACTCTGTTCTCCAGTATAAACCCCTGTAGCCTTGCATAGCATTCAGGGTCCTTTTTGCCTGACTGTGATTATGATCATGTGATTAATATACTGTTGCTGATCTAATCTGTCCAGAGTGGCTGTCATGTTTTGGCTATCCCCATAATTCTGTTGTAAGAATCCCTTCCATACCAATGGGATGAAAATGTGGTAATTAAAATGATGACTAATAGTGACTCAAATGATAAATATTTGAAGATTTAATCATTTTACATAACAGGAAGATGGAAGTAACCTTTTCATGGTTGTTTCAATGTGGCAGCACAATAAATATGGACGTGAACCCTTTCAAGCATTTCTAGCTTGAACTTATGAGTTACGATTAATTTTCCTCATTTCATAAACTAGAAAGCTTAAACACAGAGAAGGTAAGTAATGTTTCAATGTTCAAACAGTAGTAAGTTAAAGCCAAAATTCAAACTGAGGCCTATAGTATTCTCAATGTTTTTATAGTTCTGTACAATTAGAGGAGGACCAATAGAATCCCTGATATTATCATCCAGTAACTCGTCTACTGGTAGGTCAAATGTGCCTTGACCTGACTTGTAAAGTTTATAAGTTAAAAATTCTGGAGTAAAAAAAAAATCATTCTTTCAGCCCAACAAGAATAAAAATCCCTTTGTGCAGAATCCCAACACCTATTCTATTTCCCAGAAATGACAAATATTTCTCTTCCCTCTCTACATCTCCTTCTCAAGGACCCTTAATTGACTTTTTTTTTTAAAAAAAAAAACCTCCCTTCCAAGTCAAAATATCCTGAACAACCATGCTGACTGGAGGGTCTCCCTGAAATTTGAAACTAAAACCTAATGTTTCTTCTAGTCAGTCTCTATAAAGTCTGTGAAGCAGAGCTCACAATCACGTAGAAGGAAGGCTGGGCCAGGTCAGAAAAAGACAGTCAGCTGAAACAGAAGATTAAAGCAGATACATAAGAGAAACAGACAAAGGAGATACTGTGACTTCAGATGAAGAGAATGTGGAGAGCAGAGGTAGTAAAGGACACTGGGAAGGGTGAGAGTGGGAAAAGAGAGCAATACCCTTGGTTCCTCAGGACTTGGTAGTTCCTGGAGTTGGCCTTTCCAAAAGCCTTACTGCAGCTTACAACATTGGGTCATATGTCAAATCATTCCAACGAGTCCCTTTTTAGACAATAATCTAATTTGTGTTATCTTCTTTCTTGGAGTTGGAGAAGCCTCGCAAGAGAAAAGAAATACAGTACAAACTGAATTCATATGTGCAAAAGCCAAAAGATGAATGAGTTTGTATTTCTGGAAACAGCATCTTACTTACACTTAGAAAATGCATACTGTATTGTAATAGAGATTATCCTGGATATATTCAGCTCAGTGTGCTTATATTTCCCAATTGATATGGGAAAACATCTATGTAGATTCAACTTCACATGTTATCTGGTAATATAACACCTTAACACAAAGCCTGAGATAATTACAAAAAGCAATTTCCAGAATAATTAGAAAAATGTTCAAACATATTTATTACTGTGAATTTTTCAAAGATCATTCTTTTCATTTCTCCACTCCTTAGAAACTATTAAATTTGTAACAGTGAAATAAACACTCTCTTAGCACTGTATATTTGTACTCTTTAACATTTCCATTTTAATCTTTTCCAGAGAAGCAATCAACTGACACATACAATATCCAATATATTTCACACATTGAAAAGTTGGCATATTTGGCACTCGATTGTCTCATATTTTCACAAGCATCCAGAATTTTAAGGACAACGCTGACAAATGATTTTCAGGAAGCAGTCCAGTTATGAATTGTGTTAGTTTAATATAAAATAAGTGGAGTTGGGCATACTTGGGTTTTTGAGGCTATTATCAGGTTCATTTTAAGGAATCAACAGTTACTTAATCTGTTCATTCCTGACATATATAGTGAAAAGTGGTGAAGATGATATTAAAAATAGAGACATAATATCAGGTAATCATATTATAAATAAACTCCTTGCTTTCTCTTTTGGAGATATCAGACCTCAAGAAACATAATAAAATCAGTTCTGTCTTGAGTTGAAATAAATTATGAATCAAGTTTCTATGATAATGCAATACTGAATAGAGAGCATTTATTCAAATTGAATGATAAAGGACATCTCCGCTGATGAAAACTGCCTGTCTCTCCAACATCATCGTCTGCTGCTCCCAGTCTCTAACTTCACAGTCCTGCTGTGCAAAGTGGCTCGGAGTTCTGTCTACTCGGAGTGTCTTGTTTCAGGCCTGTGCCCGTGAGCAGATGGCCCTGTTTTTCAGGGCGTCCATCCAGAAGTCTTTCTTTAGTACATCCCCCAGCATTCCAAGCATCCTAGGTAATGTAGTTTTTCTCTATTTCCCCATGATACTCCTCACCTAATTTTGTGACATCAGATAATATATTATAATAATTTCATTTCTGTTTCAACTGAATGTCTGGTAGGACTTTGAAGATACTTGCTATTTTCTGCCTAAACGTTTAATCCCCAGTAAATTCTAGGCTCCTATTGATCCCTGTTGTGTTAGCACAGAAAAACTGCAGCCTCACTTCTGTGCTGCATTTCTGGTTTAGGTAACAACCTCCACTATCCCAAAATCCACTCCCAGCTGGAGGAGATAAAGAATGGCTTCCCTCTTGCTGCCTTCACCTGTACACTCTATGGACTCATAAGCACAAATTTCAGTCTTTGGGTTGTGAGCCAAAACTATCATTCACACATACACACGCATGCGCACACACACTCTATCATATATATGATTGTGTGTGTGTGTGTGTGTGTGTGTGTGTATTCTTATTTGCTCGAATTGTCCCTGCTTAAGCCAATGGCAGCTCTTTCATGTTGGCTCCCATGTCCTTTTAACATGACACGGTTTGTTTGCTTGTTTGTTTATTTTACCCTTGCATATTTTGGTGGTACAAAATACTCCTAGTTCACTTTATGTTTTCCTTATCCCAGTTTTAAAATCAAGACTAGTTTCCTATTTTGAAGGATAATATAAAAACCAAGGTCTGAGTATTAGATGTGATCATAGCTACTGGGGTGTCATATTTTATGTTCCTTTAAACAGACAAATGCAATATATACACACACATACATATATATATATGCAAACATACATATACACACATACATACATATTTACATATATCTATGCATGATATATGTTAATTAATGTTATATATATATATTTCTAAATTTTGTCTGTTATATATAATATATATGCATAGGATATATATACACACCCCAAAGATGCTTTTCCTGGATAATTTCAGTTACTACTGCTTCTTGACCAATTAGAACTTTAATCTCCTTGTATTATTCCAGCTTTCTCAACAAGGTTCTTTAACATATATAATCATAGAATTATCACTGCTTCTTGAAAATTACCAGTCCAGAGTAACCATTTAATTCTGATTCCTACTTAAAATCACCTTAAACAAGACCTAATCCTAATATTAGCTACCTCAGATCCTTTTTTATTGAGATACTTCATGGTTTTTCAGATAGAGACATCTCCTTGCTGTTGCAAGCATCAAGAAACCTGCCTTTATTGATAGCTCTGTTCCTGGTGCCACTTGATGGTTAGGCATCAACAGGTGCAACATAGAGATACAGCAAGAATCAATCGGGGTAATACAAAAAATATTTATCATCGGTACTACCATATGATACACACTCATACTTTAATATAACTGACTTTCCAGTAGAAACAGTATATTTGAGGGAAGCAGCTGTGTTTCATTCACCTTTTTGTATCTGTTGTAGAATAATATGCTTGGAAAATAATAATTGTTCAATGAGTATTTGTTGAATGAATAGATTAAATGCTAATATTTAAACATTAATAATTTAGAGGTTTAGAAATTATAAAATCATGTAACATAAAATCATGAAATAAGATAGACTTTAATCTTTAGAATGACTATGAAAGAAAGATATTTAGATGCCTTTACCAATATCACTCAAAGAACACACAGTGACCAGATGCTTTCCATTTCTTATATGGTGATATATAGAAAGATTATTTGCTACAGCATTATACTCTAGGGCCCCTGAAGAATTGTTTTCTAACTCACCCACCCACATCAAGTTCTTATTTCGTATTAGACCACTAGTCTCTTCCAAACCCATGACTACAAGCAGTGATTGGTCTTTTTTGTCATTCTAAATGGTTTCATTCCAATAGAAGTTATAACATAAACTTTGGCTAACTCACTTCTGATCCAGCATCATTTTCTCAAGATTCCAGACTATCATTAAATTTGTTAGATTTAACAAGTTTTGGCGGCTGAGATAGCATTTGGTGCACTAGAGCAGGCTTTCTCTATCAAACTAATGATGCACTAAATGGCACACTGATGACCTGAAGAAATAAATGTGTCTCCTTGAGAACAGGGCTCCTAACTGGGGAGCAACTTGGACATTAGGGAGAAAGATGGCTCATTAATGCTCAACCAGCAAATACATAATCAATAAACTAAGAATCCAGAAGGTGTCTTTAGGTAGTGAGGTATTAATATATTATTGATATTCTTTTTAAACATTGATAAGGTGCATCTTGTCAGATAATTAAAGCACTGCTTCTAGTAAATAAATACAAAAGAAAGAGTAAATTTCCAGTGTATTCCTGTTAATTGATTAGCTTGTAGACTGATATAGTAGGATTATATTTAATTAAAGGCCTATTTGGTATTAATGGAGAGTTTGGTTTATACATACTGATTTGGTTTTACAATTCTTTATAGCTCAAAATCTCTCTGTGTAAAAATAAGGTCAGTTTCCCTGGCTTTGAAAAGTTACATATCTATATATTAACTGTAAAAGTTACATATAATATATATATTAACTGCAAATTATATACATATAATTTGTAGTTAAATTGCATAAAAGTATAATAAATATTTCTTGCCAACATTAGAGTTTTTCTCAATTAAGGAAGTAGACAGATTGATGGGGTTATAATGGTAACCCATTATATCATTGACTAAACTTTTTATTTAACTTTTCATTGTTAATTATAGACTCATAGAAATTTGCAAAAATAGTATAAAGATGCTTTGAACACACAGATTCCCCCAATGGTGACATATTACTGTAGTATAATATCAAATCCAGAAATTGATATTTGTATACCATTAAGTAGACCACAAACGTTATTTAATTCCACCATTTTTTAAAACTTGCATACATTTGTTTGTGTTTGTGTGTATGTATAAATCATTCGATCAACTTCTATGCCATGTAAAGTTTTGTGTGACCACATCCACGATCAATCTCTTTTGAGAAGTGTAGAGAGATTTAGTTTGATATTAAAGTGATTTATCATGCTAAGACTGTGTATCCAAAGCCATGAGTATTGTGGAAAATTAGTAAAAAGAGATTTTATAACATAGCATTAGGTATTAGGTCATATGTTTAATATACTTAATACATCACAAGAAGAATATGTTTGAAAATATATCTGACCTCAAAATATGATAACAACCTAAAAATTAGGAGCAAAATAAAATCTGCTATGAATATCAAAAAAGATTTTGGTATTGATATATCACATTTGTTTAAAGTACAAAATTGTCAATGACAAACAATTTTATAATTTTTAATATATCTTACTTTTAGAGCAGTTTCAGCTGCACAGAAAACTTGAGCAGAGGTAAGAGATGTCACTGATTCCACATGCAGGGCCTCTCCCAGGACCATTGCTGCACCTACACTAACACGTAGTCAGCACACAGAGTCTGTAGCTGCCATTTTAGATTTTACTTTTGGTATGATTGTACATTCTATGGGTTTGGACAAAGGCATAATGACAAGTATCCACCATTATAATATTATACATAATAGTTTCACTGCCCTAAAAATACTCTGCTCTCCACCTATTCACCTCCCCTACCAAGTCCCCAAACCCTGGCAACCGCTTGATCTTATCCTTTCCATAGTTTTGTCTTTCAAGAAAATCTAGATGAACTAGTGTTTGACCATAACTTTTAGATAAAACACCAAAGTCACAATCCATGAAACAAATAGTTGATAAACTGGACTTTTTTAAAATTGGAAATTTCTACTCTGCAAGACAGTGTCAGAAGAATGATAATACAAACCACAGACTGAGAGAAAATATTCTCAAAAGACACATCTGATAGAGGATTAGTAGGCAATATATACAGACTCTTATTATGTAGACAAGTAATAAAATATTTTTGTGGGAAAATCTTTCTATTTTAGCAACTTTATTGGCACTTTTTGCTTGTTTTGGGAACAAAAATCCTTGCATTTTTATTTTATGCTTGGCACAACAGTATATGTAACCAGTCCTGTCAATGGTTTACAATCTATTACTACCATCACTTATTTTGATCATCAAATTTTCCAAAGTGTAGTTAGCAAGAGTCCCTTCAAGTAGGCTTCTGTATGTCTTGACATGCCTACAGGAGTCAAACACACAGGACGGGGGGAAGGAGGGGGCGGGGTGGGGGAGGGAGATGAGGATGGGCCTAGCAACCACTACTTCACAGGAACTTTCTGAGAAGCCTCTGGACTAAACTGCCTCCTGCCCCTGGGCTGAACTGCCTGTCTGCACTGTGTTTCTGCCTTCTAAATGGGACATTATAAATATTTCCTGGAATCCTATTTCAACCAATAGGATTGAGGCTTTCCATATCCCATTGGAGCTGCACAGTTCTAACCAATAAGAGAAGCTCTATTCTGAACAATCATGATAGTGCCTTTGGTCCAATCAAACTGTCAGAATTCAGAATGCTTATTTGCATAAGGGTGGGAAAATTAGGTGCCAGGGGCAGGGACTTCTGTCCATTTTCTCTCTGGTTCAAGGAGCTCACTTTTCACTGAAGGTTGAGGGTGCATTCCCCCTGTCTGGTGCCAACACCCTAGAGGTCAATGGACCATAATGGGGTGGACCATTGGGCCATCCAGGAGCAGAGCTCCCTAGCTGAAGAAGGGCCTGGCCCCAGGGTCACCTGGCCTCAGGGTTGCCTCACCACTATGTTGTTTTCTCAGCCATGGTGTGTTACCATTGAGCTGTTTGAACGACATAATGTGTCCTTTTTCACTGCATCCTAAATTAAGGATTCCTGTTGGCATCATGAATTCATGCCAACAATCACTGGTTGACAGCACAGAGACACAAAATATGTTAGTAGTAACCTAGGACTGGTCATGAGGACAGAATAAGAATGGAGTGACTACTAATGAGTAGGGGATTCCTTTTGGGGGTGATGAAAGTATTCTAGAATTAGGTAGTTGTGATGCTTGCACAATTCTGTGAACATACTAGAAACTGACTGAATTGTACACTTTAAAATGGCAAGTTTACAGTTTATGCATTATATTTTAATAAAGTCAGAAATTAACGTGGCACTTGATATGACTGCTCAATGTTACAAGAAAGTGTCTTTTTAATTCTATTTCTCCACTGGGACTCTGCACTCCTGGTGTGCATGCTCTCCTTACCCCATTATGGCCCTGACATTCTTCTTTGTCTCGCTGTAAATCTTATGTGTATGCTCTACTCCCGTATATCCATGCATAGTACTGTGAAGTAAGTTTTTAAGGTGTTTATTTTACCTGTCCCGATGGTTCTTCTGGGTCATATCATAGTAAATTAAAGACAATGATATTTAAACCACATTTTCTTTACTGTGAAACTGGGAGCTGGTGCCAATATCTGCAATGTAACACCTCCATAGCCATTCTAGTTTTTCTCATTTTCTCAGTATTCCATAAACACCCTTCTTTTCACTCACTACAGTTGATTTTTTAATTTCATACATACAAGGAAATTGATAAAATCTGTACATATTTTTGAGGAACCTGGGAAACAGGTTTGTTACCGCCAGAGAAGGGAGAGATGAATATGAAAATGGGGAAACACAGAATAAATATTAAGGTGCTTGATTGCTTGGCTCCAGTACACACACTGGACTACTGCCACGCCCTATATGTGCACTGTCCTCAACTCATTGACACTTTGTTGGGTCACCATGCTTTGGGTCACCACAGATACCATCACCCCACATGTAGACCCTTTTCACTCTGCATAGGTTTCAACCCCCTGTACTAAATTGCTGCCTCAGAAAATGCCCTCCTCACCCCGCTAGGGCTGTATGGAGCTGCTTCATGCCTGAGCACGTAAATTCTCACTCCAGTCAGGCTCCACTGTTCAACAATAGGTCCTACATTTCCTTCTGTTCCACTGTCATGTGAATCAGCCAGGGTGGTCTTAAAAACAGAGTCATGATTGTGGATCTTTTTGCATAAGTGAACTGGAAGGATCAGAAATTGTGGTTGAAGGGGGAAAGTTAGTTACTGGCTCTGGAGGATGTGCAGATGCTGCTGGTAATGGTAAAATCCAGGATTTGAGAGAGAGCTCTGTCACCATACTGAGCAGTACAGGGTATTCGTGATAAAACTGTTTGAACAACAGGTATATAAATTGTGAAAGGTGACATCAGAGGAACATGGAAAAAGTGAAGAATATCAATTGTCTGCTAAAATTTATTTGTATTGTCTTTGACCTTTGAACTTAAGTTATTAAAACCAAAGAGAGAGAGATTAAGCAATCATTTGAGGTAAAATATATGATTTTAGTTTCAAATTCTGAGAAACTTATCAACACTAAAGAAATTACAAACTGTCTTGAATATTAATTAATTATATATTCACAAAATACAGTTAGATTATACACCAAAGAGTTAAAATGGACTACTATCATCAATATGAAGTTTATAATGGTTGGTTGATTACTCCTTGGAATGAATTTAAATATAATAAAAATGAGAAACATAAAAACTAATTCTGTTAGAATGTGAAATTGGAACAGCAGTTTTTAATGGTTTATTATCACTGATAATAAACAATATCATGCTGTTTAATTACTTGGAGACACTCTAGCTATTTAAAATAGATATTCATAATGCTGATAATTACAACAGTACAAATATATTTTAAGATTGTTTAATTTAATAATTTATTTAATAAATGAAAGTAGATTATATTTGTATATATAGTAGATATAGATATTGAGATAGACTTGAATATAGTGGGCTATAGAAGTAGATCTATTCTAGACTTCAATAAACAAAGATCCAAATCAATCCTTACAGGATTTATTTTTAAAAAGTGAATTTACCGGTAAATATTGTAAATGTATGTTGACAAAGTCCCTAAGCATCAGTATTTAAATGGAAGGAAAACACACAGATATTAATTTTGCCTGTACTTAAAAACATGTAAGTAGAATAATTCAAAATAGAGATCTCAGAAATATATTCTCACATTCAATTATAAATTTTTAATATTTTGGTGCTAGCATAGTCTTGATTTGTTTCTTTTCAAAATTTTTTTTTTCATTTGTCCATTGATACCATTAGAATTACAACAAATTTTTGTACACTGATTTTTAACTCCAATAATGAAAAGTTCACTTTTGAATCTAGTCAAATTTTGCTAATTTATTCAATATTTTTAAGACACAAGGATATTTTCTATGGATAAATATATATTTCACCTTTTCATTTCCACTCATGTCCTTTATTATGTTTTCTTCTCTTATTATACTGCCTGGGAAGACAGTAAGATACTAAATAGAATGATGAAAGCAAAATTCCTCATCTTTTCCTAGGTTCTATAAAAAACATCCAGATTTTCATTACTGTGAGTGGTACTAGTTCACTTTTTTTTCATAGACACTCTTTACTAAATCACAGAAATTTCTTCCTCTTTTGAAAGCTTTATAGTAATGCAATGTTGAATTTTGCCAAATGCCTTTTCTGTAGTTGATGAGATGATTACATGATTTTCTTCTTTATTTTGTTAACAGGGTGAATCATACTGTTGTTTTTTAAATAATAAAAAAATGTCAGCAGAATAGCGTGGCAGAAGCATGCTGGGCCCATAAATAATAAAAAAGTATTGCTGTATATCAAGTTCTACATGTATTTTTCTTTGTATTATTGCTCGGTTTGTCTTGGAAACTTATTCGCTGAACATTCTGTCTGTTTGTTCAGGCTGCCATAATAAAATAGAAAAAATTGGGTAGCCTATTAACTACAGAAATTTATTTTTCTTAGTTCTGGAGGCTAGAAGTGTGACATCACAGTGTCAGCAGGAGGGGTGATGGCCCTCTTCCAGGTCAGACTTCTAGTTGTATTCTCACGTGGTTTAAGGGTTTAGGGAGTTTTCTCAGGCAACTTTTATAAAGGCAATAATCCCATCCATGAGGGCTCCACCCTTGTGACCTACAAAGTCCCCAAAGTCCTTATTTCCTAATACAATCACCTAGGGGGTAGGTTTCAGCACAAGAATTTTGGGAATACACATTCAGACTATAACAATACATTTCAATGTTTACAAGTTAAACAGCACTGTTTTTAAAGTATATTTTATTGATTATGTTATTACAGTTGTCTCAATTTTTTCTCCTTGCCCTCCTCTGCATTTCCTTCAGCAATGCCCTCACTTAGTTTATGTCCATGGGTCATGCACATAAATTCTTTGGCTTCTCAATTTCCTATACTGTTCTTAACGTCCCCCTGTCTATTCTGTACCAACAAACTTGTACTTCTTAATCTCTGCGTCTTCCCCCTCATTCTCTCCCTTCCCCCTCACAGCTAATAAATCTCCAAATGATCTCTATATCTATGATTCTGTCCCTTTTTTGCTTGTTTGCTTAGTTTATTTTTTAGATTCAGTTGTTGATAGTTGTGAATTTGTTGTCATTTTAATGTTCAGTTTTGATCTTTTTCTTAAATGATACCCTTTATCATTTTATGCAATAATGGCTTAGCAATGATGAACTACTTTAGCTTCACTTTGTCTGGAAAACATTTTATCTGTCCTTCAGTCCTAAAAGATAGGATTGATGTTAACAATAATGCTATTAATGTTCATAATAATATGTTAATACTCACTGAAGAACTTACTACAGAATTTGAGTTCATACTCTAGAGAATTACTAAACATTAATTTTTTAACCATTATATATAAATAATTAAATCAAAGTTTTAAAAATCTCAAACTGTGAAAACTAGAAACATTAAAGTAGAATAAGATTACAGAGGAAAGGTGCATCTTCAAGACTATTATAGGAATCTCCAGAAAGCAGTGAAAAGAAAACAATGAATCAAGACGTGTTATAGTAGATTCACGATGTGGTAAAACTGACTATGGAAGGTGAGGAACAAGTGGATAGCACAGAGTTTTTTCAAACCAGTTGATAAAGGGAATGTTGAGGCCCATTTCAAGATGGCAAGAGGAATGTCTTGTTAAGGGAAGTAAGGTATTTAATTAAAATGTTATGTTGAACTTAAGGTAATAAATAAAGCATCAGAAATAGTTATTCACCAACCAATGGGAAAGAGTGTAGGGGAAGAGGATATGCATACATTCCCTGAAGGATTTCCAAATTTATTGGATATTATAACAGTGATAATATTGCAAATATCCCAAACAGATTGACTACCTGGAAATTAGCTTCCTAAAAATATGTTTCAAGAATATGTTTCATGATGAAAATTCTGAGGCTGTTTCAATCTCTGTTCATAGGGACTTTTTAATGAAACAGAAAAAAATCAGGTAACAATGAAAATTTAGAACAGAGACTAAAAATCCACTTCCCTACCATAGCGTATTCAACCATTCCATTGAAATCATTGCCAGGCCCAGAAATTTTTGTAAATACATAAGTTCAACCATGTATTTTTTACACTTAATTTTCTCTCATGTCACTTAACACTATGTATTGTGTGTAGTAGGTACTCAAATATTCTTGTCTAGCTAGCATTTTTATGAGGAATAAAAAGAGGAACAGAAAATAATATAAAATAATAGATAAGGTACAATAATATCTAGACAGTTGCCTACCAAACAGAAAGAAGAGATTCCTGGCTTACACTACACATACTAAAACACAGTAATAAAGTTATTACACGGTTGGGAGAATCACTATGACACTGCTATGGTAAAACATTTTTAAATGATACAAACCAAAAACATACCAAAAGAATAAATTGCTTCATTAATATATACAAAAATTCTTGAGTGCAAAATATGTTACATAAATTTTAAAATATACTACAAACTGGGAAAAGACTTCACATTTCAATAAGCAAAGAAAAATTGGCATCTATGATATGTAATAATGCTACTGTTTTAATTCTGAAGACAACAAAACCAATAAGGACAAATCAAATAATGCAAAAGATAAAAGTAAGAAAGCCTGTTAACATGAAATATACTGAAAAATAAAAAACTGTCAATAAAGTTCTGAAAAGATGTTTAGTTACCTTAGTAATGAAAAGAAATGCAAACCAACATTTGTTTTATATTTTGGCATTTATGAACTAACATATTGCCAAATGTCACCTGATAGCAGTAAGTATTTCCAAGATTATGGGGCAAACAAAATAGCTTACATATTCCTGGTAGAAATATAAATTTTCACAACCGCATTGAGAATGAATTTCTGGGTTAAGTTTCTATTCAAGAGATACTTTACCACATGAGAAAAAGGTTACATGGTGAAGATATGCCACAATGTAACAGATAGTTACATGTTTCTACACCAGGTAGAAACAGATTCATTTAAAAAATTGATATATTTTATTCAAATAATGGAAGGTTTTTCATGGATAACTAAATAAACATACATTGCTATGAATAAAGCTAAAAAATACATACCAGGAGAAAACTTTTCAAAATTTAATGTATAGTATGCAATTATTCAAATAATATGCAAAACAATGCAATATATTGCATTGTGTGCAATATATGAGTGTATAATTATGGACCAGATATTTTTTTGATATGTGAAGATAATACATACAAACTCAGATTTTAGGAAAGTGATTATTTCTAAAAGGAAGGAGGAAGGGTTTGTGCTGGGGCTTTGCTAATACTTGCAATTATTTATTTCTGAAAAAGGAAAATATAATAAATAATGCAGAGAGCTAAGCCTATATTTAATTTGTTTAGTCTTCAATAGTGAATACTTCAGTATTCATTATGTTCTTATGAACAAAATACTTCAAAATTAAAATTGATCATTTCAAAACCAATAGTAGAGGTGACTATTATATTCTTTCTAGTATTAAGTCAGCTCTATTGAAACATCTGTTCCCTGAAAGGGTTGTCCTATCTATAGGAAAACTTCAGAAAACCCAAGTTTCTTGTGGCTCCAAAGCAGTACCGTGTTTTCAATATGTAAAAAAAAAGGGAAATGTCCCTGATTAAAACTAGTAACATCTCTGAAGAACAACTACATATCAAATTTCTTTTTGATTCATCTTTGGCTCAATTAGAAGGGGCCATATTAAAATTTAAGTATGGCTTCTAAGTCATATACAAATCATTAAATATGCAGGAATAATGAAGCCAAACAATTTTATTCCTTTTTAATAATACATTCCTATATTTGCTCTTAAGGTAAGGTTAGCGTTTATTTATTGATCATGATGCATTATCTACACAGTGGAAACTACTAAACAGTTTTTATCTCCTGTGATATTTCTAAATAATTCAGAAACTAATTTCTGTTTTTTTTTCTCATTAAAGTTTGTCTCTTTTGAAAGTTAAAAAAAAAATCAAGTGTCCTATGGCTTTGTGTTCTTGCCCTGATGGCACAAGAACATAAAGCAGCCAGGTAGAATTTGCAAACATTTGCCCTACAGCTGCAACTTTCTTGCAATAGAGCTTTTTCTCTCTAAGTTTAGGAAAAAAAAACAACAAAAAATAATAAATGAATATGCTGCTTCTTCATCTAAATGCTAAAGTCTCCCTCATGTTTTTCATAGCCAGATATTTTTGTGTCCATTTTCTTACTTCCCAGAAAATCTTAAAACTTAGAAATCTGTCTTCAGTCACCATTCTAAATCCATTATCTTCTTCTTGCTAATACCTACAATTGTCTTTCAATATTTATGTTATTGACCTCTCTGTGGAGAGTGATGGTATGGAACATTCTCATCTCTCCATGGAAATGATACTTGAGGAAGAACTGTGAATTCATAAGATAGAATTAAAGTACACCTTGAGATAGAAACATAACAGAGATTCACGAAAATTTGAAGGAACATTTTCTGCCTTGTTAATTCCATACTTCATAGCTCATCACTAGAAAATTACTTTTACTTTTTTTTGCTTTCCTTGAAATCACTTCTTAAATATACTTTCTTTCTATTTCAACCCATATTTCAGTTTTCTTTTCTTTTTTTAATTTGTCAAAGATTATATAATTACATTTGCCATTAACTAATCAATGTTACTTTTGTGAAATAACGACATCAAAATACCCCAGCTATAATATGATGGTATGAATGGTATCTATTTATTGCGTTGGTGCAGGAATTAAGCTACTTGATATTTGAGAATAGTTAAACAGTTAAAAGAATGCACAGACAAACTGATCAATGGGATAAAATTAAAGAATCCAGAAACAGATTTATATATAATCAACTGACATATTATAATGGTAACAGTGAGGTGGTTTGCAAAAATCTTGACCTTTTCAAGAAATGACTGGGCTAGCTGGATAACCATATGGGGGAAATATATCTTGATTCACACATGTCTAACATCATAAACACAAAACATTTGCAAATATATAGGTTAAATATGAAAGGGAAAGCGAGAAAGCCTCTAAAAGTGCACAGAAAAACATTTTAATGACATTTTAATCTTTGGAATAGGCAAAGATTCCTTTTTAAATTAAATTCACTATGGTAACATTGGTAAATAAAAGTATATAGGTTGCAAATGTATGGTTTTATAACACATCATCTGTATATTTCATTGCACGTTTACCACCCAAAGTCAAATCTTAAAGATTCTTAACCATACATTGGTGCAATCAAAAAAGAGTTAATTCAAGTGTATTAAGATTTAGAAATTGGCTTCCAGCCAAGATGGAGGCATAGGTGGTCGCACTGTACCTCCTCACACAACCAGAACTAAGGACAACAAGAATTTACAAACAAAAACCAACCAGAACAGAGAGAAATGAACCGAACGGAAGTCTGACCACCATACATCCAGACCGGTAAGGAGGGGCGGAGTCGGAGGCCTACGGAGAGGGGTCCAGCGGTCCCGGCAGGAAAAATCGGTGGTTGGCAGACAGGCTCGTGCACAGGGCGCAGATGGTAGTTGGTGGACCCCAGAAGCGCAGGTGCAGCTGACGGACCTGGTGGCAGACCCTGGGCATGGGTGGCAAGGAGCAAACCCAGTGAGGCGTCCAAGGCAGCTGGCTGTCCGCAGCCACACATTTGCACACAGACAAACTAAGTGAAAACAGCAGTGACAGAGACCGAGCAACGCAGGGCCCCAGCACCAGGAAACAAAGCCTAAAGGCACCGATTGAAAACACCTGTGGGGGTTGAGGCTGGGAGAGTCTCTCAGCCTCACAGGAGGCTCCTTGGGGAGACCCACAGAGTCCGAGAAAGTACACAAATCCACCCGCCCGGGAGCCAGCACCAGAGGGTCCCAATTTGCTTGTAAGAAGTGGCAAAGGGGACTGAAGTCCTAGGGAGAGCAGAGAGGGCACAATTGTTCCCTTTCGGACCCCACCCCCACATACAACGTCACAACCCAACGACTGAGGTGCCCCGTCCTAGTGAACACCTAAGGCTCCACCCCTCATACGTAACAGGCACGACCAGACCAAAGGAAAAAAAATAAAATAAAATAAAAAAGATGGCTCAAACAGAGTTAAAAGCCCCAGAGCCATCTTTTTTAAGCAACTGAGAAATAGCCAACCTACCAGATGCACAGTTCAAAGCACTGGTGATCAGGATGCTCACAGAATTGATGGACTTTGGTCATAAATTAGATCAACAAATGCAGACTACAATAAGAGAAATGAGGGAAAATGCACAGAGAACCAATAATGATGGAAAGAAAACTGGGTTTCAAATCAATAGAAGGAACCAGAAGGAGGAAAGGAACAACCAAACAGAAAAGAATGAAGAAACAAGAATTCAAAAAAAAATGAGGAGAGGCTTAGGGACCTCCAGGACATCTTTAAACATTCCAACATCTGAATTATAGGGATACCAGAAGGGAAAGAGGAAACACAACAAGTGGAAAAGTTATTTGAACAAATAATAAAGGAGAACTTCCCCAATATGGCAAGGGAAATAGACTTCTAGGAAGTCCAGGAAGCTCAGAGAGTCCCAAAGAGGTTGGGCTCAAGGAGGAACACGCCAAGGCACACCATAATTACATTACCCAAGGTAAATGGGTAATGTAAGGTAAAAATGAAGGAGAGAATTATAGAAGCAGCAAGAGATAAGGGGACAGTTACCTACAAAGGAGTTCCCATCAGAATGTCAGCTGACTTCTCAAAAGAGACCTTGCAGGCAAGAAGGGGCTGGCAAGAAGTATTCCAAGTCATGAAAGGCAAGGACCTACATCCAAGAATACTCTATCCAGCAAAGCTTTCATTTAGAATGGAAGGGGAGATAAAGTGCTTCTCAGATAAGGCCAAGTTAAAGGAGTCCATCATCACCAAGCCCTTATTATATGAAATGTTAAAGGGGCTTATCTAAGAAAAAGAAGATAAAAAATATGAACAGTAAAAAAGGACATCAAACTCACAGTTAGTAACAACCATACCTAAAACAAAAGCAAAGTAAGCAAACAAAGAGAACAGGAGGGGAATCACAGAAATGGAGATCACATGGAGGTTTAGCAACAGGGGAGTGGGAGGAGGAGAGAGGGGGAAAAGATATAGAGAATAAGTAGCATGGACAATAGGTAGAAAATAGACCAGGGGAGGGAAGGAATGGTGTGGGAAATGTAGAAGCTGAAGAGCTTATGACACATGGACATGAACTAAAGGGGGGGAATGTGGATGGGAGGAGGTGGGCAGGGGGGAGGGGAGTGAAGGGAAAAATGGGACAACTGCAATAGCATAATGAATAAAATATATTAAAAATATAAATAAATAAATAAATAAATAAAATATTTTTAAAAAGATTTAGAAATTAAGTTCTCTAAAAGTGGCTAGTAGAGAATGAAAAGGCAACCCATGGAGTAGAAAAAGATACCCACAATACATATATCAAACAAATACACTTGTATTCAGTATGAATAAAGGATTCACACAAATCCATAAAATAGGTAAATCAGTAGGAGAAAATGGCATATACATCCAAGCAAAAGTAGGTAAAACTAATTTACACTGTTGGAGCTTAGTGGTTTATCTTGGCGAAGGTGGAAGTGGGATTAGGTTTCAACAGATAGGGAGGGCAATGGGGCGTTGCAGGTCCTGGCAATGTCTGCCCACCTGAGCCCTGATCACATGTGTTCAGTTTGTGAAAAAGGATCAAGCTCTAGATTAATGGCATGTTCATGCAAAATGCTTTATATAAAGTGTGTGGCACTTAGTAAACACCATAAAAATGTTACCCATTATGA
The DNA here is from genome assembly GCF_004126475.2 of Phyllostomus discolor. Taxonomy (NCBI): domain Eukaryota; kingdom Metazoa; phylum Chordata; class Mammalia; order Chiroptera; family Phyllostomidae; genus Phyllostomus; species Phyllostomus discolor. Next base: position 29,032,610 of record NC_040904.2, on the reverse strand, counting down.
TTATTACTATTAGTAGCAGCAGTAGTAGTATTTAAGCAGTTGCTATATTTTCTTGTATCTTATACGTTGAACATTCCATGCTACTTTTCCATTTGCTTTAGAAAATAGTTTTTCGGAAGTAAGCTTTTCTTTCAGTTCTCTTTCAGGGTAATACTCTCTTGTTCCCTATGGTTCAAAATTTTTATAGACCTCATGTTGATTTTTTTTCCTGTGTGCTCATCCTTGAACAAAGGAACATCTGCTATGCTGGGTTCTTGCCAACAGCAGGGTGTACCAATTGCACTTGACCCTCACTTACTGTCCACATGGAGGCTTGTAGACTCACCCACACGGATGTAATACAGGCAGCAGGTTGACACACTTCCTAGTTTAATTTTTGGAGTCTAGCAGAGATTCATGTAGTGCCTTTCTGTCAGATTGAAGGGCATTCTTTCCAACTGTGCTCCCCCATTCTCTGAAACACAAGGAAAAACATATATGCCCCATATCAAAAGCTTTGTAAAGCGTGTTCCTCTGAGGCAAGCCGAAGTGTCAATTCAAAAGAAGCATTTTGAAATTCTATTGTGTAGGTGAAATTTCTGCATACAATTTTACTTGAAAAGAATTAAATAATTCCTAAAAATGGTTTCAAAAGGAATAATTTATAGATAACATAAATCCCCTTTGATGAGCTCCAGTGCCTGAAATCCAGCAAAACTTCCCTGACACTACCTCCAAGCACACCCGGGCGTGAACTGCTCAGAGAGCTGTGCTGATCATTTTGAAACTTTTGTTTTGGCAAATAACAATGTTTCCAATTTTACGAGTTGATAGTGTCAGCTATCCAGTAAGCTGTGGCTTTAAAAAAATATAGCACAGAAAGTAATGATGCAGTTAAAGTGGAAGTGATTGCCTAGACAGTGCGGAATCATCTCATGGCGTTAGGCCAGTAGCCACCCTGCTTTCTTGTTGGTGTGGTCCTCAGGCTTCTGAAGTCCTGAAAAGAGGTAGGAAGAAGATGATGAGGCAGAAAGAGAAGAGGAAAAAGAGAACAGAGGAAAGAGTAACTTTAGCTGTATTAGTGATTTAAATATTCAGCGTGGCTAATATGTATTAATTGGTTGTGATGTGTCAGGCGGTAGTCTGAGTACCTTATCTATATTATCTCAATTATGTTTACAACATCCTATGAGATAAGTGTGATAATCTCCCTTTTACATAACAGAATTAAGAATTAGAAATGATGAGTGATTAGCTCAAGACCATGCACCAAGAAACTAGAAGGGCTATAATTAAAATTCAAACAATCTTTATTCAAATGCTTATCTTTTTTGTGCCTGGTCATGGTATTTTTAATGGAAAGTTTTAAAAATACATAATAGATGTGTTGGCCTCATGATATTCGGATTAAAGAAAATACTAGACTTAAAACTGCTACAGTTTGAAGATAGTCACTAAACAATATGTCAATGTTGTTAAAAATTACCTTATTATTTTTATGACATAAATGACATATGGCCAGTAGTATTTCTAGAAGTGATAATAATAATCTATTCATATAACTTTCATTAGGAGGAATTTGAAAGCAAAATTAGAATTAAACACACTCCACCTCTATTGACATTGTAAGTATGATACATTAAGATATAATGTTTTAAATGCAGCACAAATAAATGAGCTGGGTGAAGGATCATTTGTAACTTGTATTTTATTTTTAGTACCCAGAGGGTCTGACCCATAAAATTACTTAATGATCACTTATTGAATAGATGCACCATTTTTATAACTTAGAGTTTAAGAAGCACTGATACATGTTGTTATCGAATGATCCTCATGCAAATCCTATGTTTGTAAATGTCTCCCAAGTGTGAATTCCTTTTGCTTGAAATTGTTCCATACACAACTTTACTTCTCTCAATCTGTTGCTCAATCATTTAAAGACTGCTATCCATATAATGAAAGTCATTCTTTAATAGTTAATTTAAAATAATAGCAAATCGCCATATATTTTGTAATGCATTCTAGACAATTCCATGACTCGAGTCTAAATGTATTATGTGAATATAACAGGATCCGATACTATGGCTATCACCTTCCATTTCAAATCTGTTATGCCTTCTATGATCTCTTATTGTGTGGTATGAGTGGTGCTCTGTGGATATTGCAACACAAGGGCCCATAGTCATGTGTAGACATGTATCCTGAAGTCATCTTTCTATATAACTTTTTCACCTAGGGTTCATTGCCTAGTCATGACAATTTTACATCTGTTTCAGCTCTGATTTTTGTCAACACCTCACTCCATGGTCAGAATCATTCAGTTAGACCGGGCTTTTGTCAGTACCTGTCTGGATTATAGCTTCCCAGCTTACCTTAGAAAATAGCCACACAACAGGAGAGTGAGTGTGTTACTCATATATCTATAATGCAGTGATGGTTAGAGAAAGAAATCCAGCCTTTGTGACTTTGAAGACTCTGTACAATCTCATCCAAATAGATTAATATCTCCTTTTTGCCCGGTGTGCTCTGTCTCGTCAAGTTTAATTTTATTAAGTACATGCCATGCTATTTCCCAAATATGAGATTTTGGATACATCTAACTTTTCTACCTGAGGAATCCTTTTTCTAGATATTCATATTTTCATAAGCTCATTATATTTTAGGGTACAGTTTAATTGCCATCTGTTCCAATGTCACCTTTGCCTCTTATGAATGTCCAGAGATTTTTATCTGACTTTTTTTAATGAAACTTGAAACATGGCATAATATATAGTTGTTTAGATACATGTTTTGCTCCAAAGGCAGGATCAGTATCCAACGCAACTATATGCTATCTTCATCTCCTGTAAAACCACTGTACGTATCAACTGTTTTATGCAATGAGCTTGAATAGTCACTATTGAATGCATTATTCATAAATATACCAAGGCATTTAATAAATAGGGTGTTAATTCTTAGTCTTTACAATTATAGCTGTGTAACCATGGGTTATTTATTTAGTTTCTATGACTGTGTTTATTCACCAGAATATGGAAATAAATTTGTAATGCATCTACAAAGTCTCACATCCAGTATACACTTAATAACTATAAACCTTTTAACTTTAAATTCTCAATATAGATTTTAAGATGCTAGAATATAATAGGTCAAAATATCTCCCCTTCCTTTTCTATATATTGCCAAAATAACAGCCTTAATATTTATTAATTTACCTTCAAATTTTTCTCATATTTTAACATTTGCTTCTTTCAGACCCAGAAAAAAAAATGGTCTTTAAAACTTTTTTCTCTTTGGCCAAGATGATAAAAAAGCAAGGATAATTTCAACAAATTTGGGTATATAATATATTCATTCCCTCATTTTTTTCTTCTATAAACAACAAATGGAAAACTTCAAAAAGTTTCTAGGAAGACAAGAGCCCAAAGACAACAGTTCACAAGTGTCACACATATCTATCAACATTTGCACTGGGCTTACAATGTGTAAAATGTTACAATGGCTACTCTGCTAAAAATAAAATAAAGTATACCAAGAGAATTATGCTCATCAAATATCTATAAATTCCCCATAAGTAGCATTATAAAACATCAAGTAATTGTTGAGCTACTAGAATTACAAATCAATACTGAGAGGCATATGCAGTCTGTAAATTTACAATTTTAGGCACCCCAAAGAGCTGATAATGTTAAAGCTCTATGTCCTCTCCTGTCAGTCATTCATGTTCACCAATCCAGCTTGTGCAGGTTGAAATCTGACAAGCCCTCTGGTCTCAAGAATGAACCCTAGCTTCAGTCATCTCAGTTTGGTCTGGCAACCATCAGGGTTCCAACATCACCCATAGTTCCAGGGCCCTCTATGGAATGTGGATTGCTGGTTGTTCTTTCACATTTTAGTGATTGTTGTGGTCAGGTACAAGGTCTGTCCAGAAAGTATGCAGCCATATACTATGACAAATAGAGACATTTACTGAAGAAGATACAAGATACAAGCATCATTGTAGATAGGACAATGACACCTCAGTCCCCTTCAAAATAGGCATCTTGAGACCTCACAGATTTCTGCCAATTGCCAAAAGCTGCCCCGTTGTATTGTCTTGAATCTCATCAGTGCCCTGAAATCTCTTCCCTTTCAAAGGTGATTTTAGTTTGGAGTAAAGTCAGAAGACACAGGTTGCCAAATCTGGGCTGGAGGACTGAATCACCTGGATGATTTGATGTTTCACCAAAAATCTCTACACGAGACATGATGCATGATCGGGGGCATTTCATGATGAAGCTGCCAATCACCAGCTGCCCATAGGTGCAGACTTCTGAATCATCCAAATAGTTTCTGCAGAGGAATGTTCAAGCTTAATATAAAATTTGATGCAGATTTGTTCCTCTACTCCCCTCAGTCACTTTGAATGTGACAGCAACATAGTACGCATGCTTAGTCAACAGCGTCTACTGCCCCCAATGACTAGAACAGTGAAGTTGTCATTGTTCAGCCATGTTCATTCCAGTCCACTCTCCTTGGCTGCTAGGTTACATTAATGTCGCACAAACTGTTCTCATTATGTTAACAATGGCTGGATTTTTTATGGACAGACCCATAGGCACTACAAGTCTTTAAACGATGGCTTTGATCATCGTTTAAGGGGATATAGATTGAGCAAATAAGCACCCTCTTTAAGTTGGCAAACACAGTTTAGAAAATACCCATAATGATTTTAACCAAAAATGGCAATTTGACAAGAAACTGTTTAATATGAGGTCATAATTTAGTTTAAAAACAGAATAGCCTTTTTAAACCAAATTTGACTCAATGAAAAAAACACTTCTTCCCTGAAGTTAAATACTATTAAGTGAAGCTAACCTTTATGTATTGCAAGTTCCAATGTTAATTCATTGAAAATTATTTCTAAAATATAAACCTTTGTTATCTTCCACATTCAGGGGGCCAGCAAAAGTGGTTCAGGGCCTTTTCTTGCCTGCATCACTGTAAGTACCCTCTAAGGAGTCTCCCTGTCTCTAATCTTACATTCTCTCAAATCTTTTCTCTGTGGTATCCCTAAAAAAGGCTAAACTGATAAGGAATTACTAGAAATCACTTAATGGCTATTTATTCTTTTCAGGATAAAAATGTAAGGGTTTTTGTTGTTGCTGTCGTCATTGTTGTTTTGGACACCAGGTCATAGTAGACCTTCATGACCTATTCATTTATTCATTTTTCTTTCCATTTTCAACATCCTCACCAAATGCACACCTACTATCACAACACTCTTTCAGTAAGTAGAAGGTTTTGTCCTTTCCCTCATCCTCTGATTTTGTGGTAAGTTTTCACTTTGCTTAATATAACCTTGCTACACTCGCTTTTATACCTGGTGACCTGCTTGCTTAATTGTCATGAGTCTTCCCATCTGTTATTCTCTGGCCCACATGGGAAATTAAATAAAGAAATTTTGTATGTCTGTTATGAATACGGGCAAGTCAGACTCACATTTTTATTTGCCATATGCAGTGTTGCTTAAGGTTTTCAGTTCTTTTTAATTATTTCAATCCAATTCATTTTTCTGCATCTTCAAATTCATCGATATCATAGGGAGAAAAGGATTTCTTTTTGTTGCTCTCTCAAGATTTGTCTGAACACCAGTTGTGAAAATACTTTGAAGATATACTGGTTCTGTTTCAACAGAAGTCAGAAGCTATCAACATTGTTATCATCCTCCTCCTCATCATCATCATCACTATCATCATCGAATAAATATCAGCATGCAGTTATAAAGATATCAGTTGACGCCAGTTGGCCCTTGTCATTTGTTGAATCAAATGAAGATACTGAGTGGGTTAGGAAGAATTTAATACACCTTGGGTACTATTCTAATCAGTATACATGAATTTATTTTCACATTAATACTATCCGGTAGATAATATTTTCTCAATTTTATAAGTGAAGTATAGAAAGGTTAAGTGATTAGTCAAATGTCACAATATAATAGATGTGAAGCCAAGATATAGAAACAGGCATTCTCTTTACATTATATCATTCTGACTTTTTAAATTACTTCTCACCATAATAAGAACATTTTTGAGAATGTATCCTGAAATTGCTAGATACACACACAACAAATAATGTTAATAAGAAATATATTATTAAAGAAAAAAGATATTATTTTCTAAAAGTAACCAGGGTAAACTATTGAGTGCTTGTTTAATCTTACCAGTTAAAAGTGAAAATAAAAACTAATTTGCTATACCTACAATATTTAAAAACATCTTATTGATTATACACTATAATTTAGATGTGACAATTTTATTTATAAATTGTTTTATTCTTCTGTCGAAATAAATATTGGCCATCTAAGATAGTTGACTAGAGATATTCAAACACAGTCGTAGCTATTACTATTCAGTGATCTTTAAAGGGATTCGTGTCGGGAGTGCAGCAGCATTGGACTAACTGATTTTCACACTCTCTTCTGAATATAATGTGCTATGATTCCGGCATGCTTCACTACTTGCTTAAAAGTTCTTCCTCAGAGAAAATGCCCTAGGTTTAAATGAACACATGCTTTCACCAAATTGCTGGTGATAGAACCCCAAGCCCAGTGAAGAGCTCCTAACCACTACCTCCACATTAACATAGAATCAGTTTCTTAAAAGATTTTTACCATCCAATTTCAAAGTCCACCAACTAGAAATTTGTACTGAGGAAAAATTTGTTCCCTGAAAAGCCCTTTGAGACTGGCAGATCAAATCAGTAAAATTATTTCGTTGTAAAAGGCAAAGCTTGCCAGAGAAAGACAGGATATAAAATGAATAATAGACTGAATCAAAGTATGGCGGGCAATTTTCTTCCCAGCACTGATTATAAATTTGAAAGGAAAAAAAGGGGAAGAAGAGAGAGAAGAAGGAGGGAGAGAGGGAATGAAGGAGGGAGAGTTTGACTTTAATGTTTTGATTAACTTTAAAACCTTAGTTTAGCAAACTGGCCAACCTGGAAATTTTGCATTCTCTTTGCAATTCAATTAACTTTAAAAGTGCTGATGACCAGACTTCTTTAAACTATTTAGACATATCTGCCTGACTCTTAAACTTAGCAGGTATTTGAGATCCATCAATCACATACAAAAAAAAAAAAACTTTCTTTAACATTTTAATTTTTGGAAAGCTTCCATATTTAATGTTAAATCAGCAAAATTGTTCTTTCAGGCTCTTAAGCAAGCTAGTTACTCTGAAATATGGATGTAATGATTGGACGTGCCCTGATATAACCTTGATAGTTCTGTTTCTTCCAAGTCTCATGTGCACAAGAGTGTCACTGGGGGCTCCTCATGCTTAACAGTGGTAATAAACTCATAGCGGTAACACACGGCATTAGCCTGGAGAACCAGAACACCAATAACCAAAAGACCTATTTTCCAGTCGCTTTAAAATTCTTGCATTATGATGCCTGGCTTCAAAGCTTGAGCCTGTAGCCTTCTTTTTATTGCTATGACTACTTCACAGCCTCAGAAAGCTTTTTAATATTTACAGGGAATAATCATATTGTCTTTCTAATGGATGTGTACATTTCCTGTATACATGTGCAATTTGTGCTTACATAATTCTCTGCCTTTTCATTTCGTCAATATTTTCAGCCTCAAAAAGTAAACAAAGTACCAGGAAGATTTTTCTATCAGCACTTGAATTGTGGTTCATCTCTACAGAGGACAATTGTCCTTGATTGATGTTGGAAAGGAGAGTGACTTACAGTTTCACGGTAATCAATGGCAATATTCACCGAGTCAATTACCTGCCATTTTTCTCTTTTGACAATGCTTCTAGGTCAAGAAAAATATTGTTTAGAGATATATTATATTAAGGTAGACTTGAATTCAATTTATGAAAGGCAGAGAAGAAAATATAATTTACAAAGTGTTTAAAAAACAATGTTTACATGCTGAATATGCTTTTTTTAATATTCAGATTCTGGTAGAAGGCTCATAAATTTGCACATTTCAACAAGTCTCCTCCTATATAGTACTTGTGTCTTGTATGTTTATTTATTGAAAGCATAATGTGTTGTAAGTAAAAGCATAGAAAGGCAGTGTGGTGCTTGTACATAAAATATTGGCAATCTCAGGTCTACCGGCTTTACAAATTATTCAATCATGTAAATAAATCATTTTGGAAGAAATCAAATCTGGGCTTTATGCTTCTATCAGTTAACTCCTTCTTTTATTTTCTAAAACTGGAACATATCTTAGTAACTTAGAACTGATTATTATAGATGTAGTTAAAGATACTTCCAAATAGACACTCACTGAGGACTTTCTTGAACCAGAAATTTCAGTCTGGAATTTCTGTTGTTCTTAGAATGTCACTGCTACCTTGGAGACCTACTGTGTAAGATTCTATGTATAGTTCCATATTTAGAAATGCATTCTTACTAGAAAAGCTTTAGAATGTCTCTGCCCTCGCCCCAAGCGGCTGTGCTCCCTCCTTCCACCCTCAGCACCTGCTTACTAACTAATCATGTCTGTCCAAACCCTGTGTCTTCTTGGCTCAGCTCCTAAGACCAAAATAAGGCATCTAATTCCACGTCAGTCCATTCACAAGAGACCAGGCTTCAATGTTGTGTAGAACCTGAGATGATAATATCTTCTCTGGAAAGGTGAAATTGGGAAACTGAGGGACTAATACCAAGAGAGTTATGAGTGGCTGAGCTGAAACATCAGGTTGAGTCTGGGACTGAGGAAACCACTTCGAGCTGTCTGCAGGGGAAGTTGCTCAGAAAGAAAAAAAATGAAACAGATTTTGCACATATCTGGCATTCGCTAAACATAAGTAGATTTATGTCCATTAATGGTAAGAGGAAAATTCCATTGAATCCCTCCATTACCACTAAAATTTTAAGCCAAAAAGAATAAATATTGAGATTCATGTCCACTGATGATCCCAGAAACAACAACTAGAATACGACTCATTTTTCTATGCAACATCCCTATATTTATGGCTTTAAAAACAAAGCAGGAGATGGAGTATTTAAGAGAGAGGAAGGTGAATTACTTTTCATTCATCCACGTTTCTATAGTAAAAAGACCAATGAGCTTGTGGCTCAATGACTGAAGAGTCATCCAGCCCTAAAATCAAGGACAGTTGGGAACAGGAGCGGCCTATCTATGTTTTCTGCTCTCATCACCACATCCATGTGAATAGGTTTCTCTTTTAAAAACATGGATATCAATCCTGCTTGCTTGATTTTGCCCCATACAAGTTAGGAAGAAATTTAGAAGTCCTAATGAGTGTGAACTTGTCCATCTAATGTCATCAATGTCACAGGAAATAATAACAAAAGCATAACTCTATAAAACCACTCACCATTTACCTTCCTCCTGCTCTGAGGAGGCATACTGGACACAAAATGTAAATGCTGTATGGTAGTAGTGGATTCAGCTGAGACTGGGCCAATGCAGTGTGCAAGGTATCTGGAGTCTCTGTGTCCCTGTTCCCATTGTGCCTTCGAGAAAGTGTTTGTTTAGGAAAGTTGTTAATATTCACAATCTCAGTTTTCTCTTTCTTTCAGGTGATGCGCATGCTTTGTTGGATTGTTACAAGAATCAAGAGAGATTGTTCTAGCCTGTTATAAGCATCCAGAAAGAGTAATTATTAACATTATTTGCTTTTCTGATATCTATTCTTCTTCCTGGTTTCCAAGGTCTCTGAAGATAGGGCACATACATTATTCCTTTTCACATGTATTTGCAGAACCTTATACAAGGCCTGGAACTAAGTAGATAATGACTATTTGTTTCTTTTAATATAACTGTGCCAGACAAAACAAGGACTTAATGCCAGCAAAGTGACAGTAGTAGTCACATGGGAGAGGTTTGTGGGGCCAGGCATGTTGGGGAAATTCCAGACAGCCACAAAGCAGCAGGCAAATTCAGGAAGTTCATGCAGGCACAATAGGGAATGCTTCCTACAGGGAGTCATCCACGAGAAGTGAGAAGTAATATACTTATAAAAATTAGTGAGGAATAGACAGAGGGTACAAGGTAAGTGAATTTCAACAGGCTAGAGAAGCCTGAGCTATGATAGATGCCAACATGGGACATATAAGCAAGCAATGGCAGCTCCAAGGAAATCTTAGAAGTCAGTATTCAGTTGGCAGGCAGAATACAGGATGTCCACTTAAATTCAAATTTCAGGTAAGGGATGAGTAATTATTTTAAGATAAGCATGTCTCAAACAAAACATTATCTCTCTTATTTTTGCAACAATCTTGGATATCATGTATAACTAAAATTTTTAAAGAAAATAATATTTCTATGTAATATTTGGAATATACCTATACTGAAAAAAAGAGAACTATTTGTTGTTATCTAAAATTCAGATTTAACTAGTGTCTTGTGTTTTATTTCTCCATCTGGTAACCTTAAATTAGTGTGTGAAAATTAGGATGCCATTCCAAACAGTACCCATATATAGCAAGAAAATGGATTGATAAACAAGAATAGTAAGAGAAGAAAATGATTAAGACAGAGGTCCAGATGTGAGAATTCAACCTCAGTCCAAAAGGTAGCTAGCGCTCTCTTCTGGAAGTAATGCTAAGTAGTTCTTCACATTTTCCCATAATGTAATAAGGTTGTGCCTGATGGCTAAATACATTGCACCTTCAAAAACCCAGGAATTCCTTATTTCCCTCTGAGTAGGCACTAGATTGGCACTAATGCCTGTCAGGGACAAACTTGAAATTGAGGAAATGAGAGGGAACAGAGCCAGGAATCCAAGCAGATTTTCATTTTTTAAATATTTTCATGTTTTGCATTGTATTTAATTCTATAAAGTGTCTCAAATCCCTTTAGGACATAAGCTCAGGTAAATCCTAAAAGAATGAAAAATAAATAAGCAAAACCCAGCCCAGCCTAAGGCAATTATAGGAAAACCAAGATAAGGAACCCAACCACAACCCAAGGAGACGCTTGATTTCCTTCCTACCTCACAGCCTGAACACCCTTTGCCCCTTTAAATTAACAGCTTGAAATCCTTGGCAAATTTAATTTGCAGTTTCTTTTTGGAGCTTTTGATTACGCTCTGGGGTATAAGCATTCTGAAGACTAGCTTGAGTTACTGTAAATAAATGCGATTTTGGCAAAGATATTGATTAGAGGTGCTGTTTTGGAAACTATTTTCAAGTCTTGTCGTTTTTGTTACTTAAACCTTGTTTTTCTTCATGTTATACAGTCTTAACTGTTTGCCAATAAGAAATGCTATGATTGAATTCCACAACATTTCCTGGGAGTGAGGTGAGGGAAATCACTTTTAAAAGCATATCATTGTTTTATAAGGTTCAGGAACATTTTTTAGCTCGACAGAGAAACATTCTATTTATCTACTCCCTGAGTTCCGGTCCCTACAGTGTAAGTTTGTAACAAATGCTACTATACTTATGTAAGTCATATGCAGTGAAAAGCTTGACTGAGTTCAATCTATTATTACTTCTACCTTCTGCACTAGAGATCTGTTCCCTTAAATAAAAAATTTTCACTTATAATACTTTTAGATGACATCCATCACACAGTAAAACATTTCTACATTGTTTTCCACTGTAACAGGTTACCATCTATGTCACCTGACACCTATCCTAGAGTTCCATAGAAAGATTGCTTAAGGGAACTCTTCCACTGAGTTAGGAAAGAAGTGTTATTGATAGCAAGCATTTGTTAGCCCAGCATTCCCTTTGGGTCAGTGAAGGAATGACTGTGGCCCTAGAGATTAAAATTATGGACATGAAAACTCAGAATCTTTTTATTACCTGAAGACATAACTGTTAAGCTGATTCCACATTAAAAGAATGAAATAAATGGCTGATAACCCTCTTAACTCCATTCTCTGTCTCTATTCCGTCAATGATTCACTCATTTCTTTTGATTTTCTAATTAAAATACATTGACACTTTAGAGAAAACTCAGTTACTGTGATCCTTTTCAATAAGACAAAGACACCCATATTGCTGGCCTCTCCTGAAAAATGAGGACGAAGAATCCCTGATTTGTCCTTTAGTGTCCGAGAAAAGAAAAGGCTTCAACATACAATAACCACATTTAATGAGACCATGCATTTGGGTTTGTTTTTCTCGAATTACTATTAATTAATCAGTCAATAAATTAGTATCTACATTCCTAGAAAGACTTGGGGTACAATGGAGGCAGAGACAAGTCTTGACTCTCTAAGACTATAGATGGCTAAATACCAAATTAGAGGCTTCCCATGGCTGCCTTTCTCTTTGGACAACCTTCACCAGTGTTGAATATGACAAGAGTTCTTGTTCACATCAGACTCAGCAGTTTCCCTTTTTCAAAAAAAGAAAAATATAAAATACATCACATAAAAAAGTGTTTTCTTATTTGATGTCTCCATCACATAGATCAGTCCTCATGTGTAAAAAATGAAATTGACTCTGGCTTTTTCAAGCAGGAAGGATCTGCTATAGGTATTGAATTGCTCCCAGAATGAAAGTGAAAGTTGAAGGAAGACTGCAGAGGAAGCTTTAAAAGCAGAGTAAACTTTAAAGGCTACATGATGGAACTTGATTGCCAAGAGAACTCGGAGTTTTTTCCACCCTCATGAACCACTCAGATCAGCAAATATCAAAAACCAAAAAGCTTACTCCAGGAACTCCAACACTTCTAAGACTGAACTTAACAACAGAAGCTGTCGAAGTATCAGAAAACATGGTTTCCACATAGAGTGTCTCACAGAACCCCACTGAGTTCATGAAAATAAAGCCCATTCATGTAGGCATAGCGAATTGGGGAAACTTAGTGTTTAGCCTTCCTTGCTTTACAGTATGTACAGTTTACTAGGAGGAGTTAATGCTGGGTACTATACATCACCTGGTCACTAAATATCCAGATATCTGCTATCTGTGGTTAAACTTCCAAATAACACTAACAAGGAAAGCATTACCATTCAATATAATGTAGCTATGCCTCATAAACAGGAAGAAGAACCATGTACCTTAAAAGAAATGATTGAGCTCTGGCTGGCGTAGCTCAGTGGATTAAGCGCAGGCTGCAGACCAAAGCATCTCAGGTCCAATTCCCAGTCAGGGCACATTCCTGGGTTGCAGGCCATGGCCCCCAGCAACCTCACATTGATGTTTCTCTCTCTCTCTCTTTCTCCCTCCCTTCCCTCTCTAAAAATAAATAAATAAAATCTTTTAAAAAAGAAGAGCTAATTTGGGAATAAAAGTTATATTTAAAGAAAAAAGAAAAAAAAAAAAAGAAATGATTGAACATTCCAAAAGTCACTGTACCCATTTTGGGGTAATGTTCATCCCTTTTACAAGTAAGTCAATATTCTTACCTCTACACCCTGTAACATATGAACTAAATTAAAAAATATCCATCACCAAAACTGTATTCTATATAAAATATGATAAAAAATAAGAATTTGTGCAAAATCAATAGATGGAAGAAAGACAAACGATAGATGACAGACAGGAATATAATATGAATGCCTAGAAAAGTCTCAGTTTCTGCAATGAGCTACAAGTTTGTAGTTAGTATTTATGATATCTTTCTTTCAGTAGATATTTTGTGTGCCCTTTGGCTTCAGAAAAACTTCAGTTGGTTGAGAGTCATCAAATAGAATAAGCCAGTGATTTATTCCTGAATAATTCAAACACCTGGAAATCCTAGTTTTGAATCATTGTAGTGTAACATTAATTTTTCTTGAGAAGCATCGTAGTTGAAGCCACTTTGTGGAATCCCAAACATATTTATCATGCCACTATTGGATGAATCCGCATGAATTATCTCAGCATCAGAGTAAAGCCCTTATTTACCTGTCGGTTTTGAGTCACGAGGAGCCCCAGACAGACAAGTGTAGTCACAGTTGTAAGTTCCATGGAATCATCATTGTGACTTCTAGTAAATACATTCTTCCTTTAAAGTATCAAGGCTAAAAATTGGAAGATAGAAAGAGAACGTTTCATTAATAAATCATGCTGTGTAATTGTGGTAGTTGCCGTTCCTGACTCCCTTACTTGCTTTCAGGCTTTTTCAGAGGAAATGACAAAATCGTTTTTTCATCCTGTAGGACAGAAAGCTGAAGCAAAGGTAACGTGCTACTGTTCTAGGTACCATGAACTTTGAACTCATCAATATATTGCATAAGCTTAATGGTGATTGGTGTTAGTTAAAAACAAGATTGTGAAATGCAAACTGGCTTTAATACTCCCTGAGAAAGAGATTCTTGAATGATAGGCTCTCAGAATCCACAGAAAAGTAGCTCTTGTCATAAATCTTGTCAAAATCCATTTCCAAAGGATATGTCTCTTCTGATTTTCCTACTCCTTTTTATGTGACAGAAATGTCAATAGTACAGCCTGTTCCCACATGTGTACTCTCCATATGTCCAAAACCTGACTATATCCCCACAGAATCTGTTCCTCTGATGCCAGTACCTGGAATTCCATCCCCAGATGTAAATCTAAGTCTTTTCAGGGTGCTCCTTTCTCTCACCCCTTCACTCTTCATTCAGTCAAGATCCTAATTTCTATCTGTATGTTACCAGATATATGCTACCTAGAGATTTGTCAGGTTAACCCATCTTTGCCCATCTATCCAGCGCTATCCTTCTTAAATATTCTGCGATATATTTTAAATGACTTTTACTTTTCTACTAATTTTATATCCATTTTTTTTCACCTGGTTGATTCACTTTCTATTTGCTTTGTCTGAAACACTTTTCTTCCCTTCTCACTTTCCATTTTCTCCTAAAATCCATCCTCCACAGAAACCTTCCCATCCTGCAGTCATCCACATACCTGACTCATATCATCCTTCAAATCTTACCATTGAATGTAGTTTCCTCCAGGTAATCAGTGGTCTCCTACATCTGGGAGAGCAGTTACCCCATTGGGGTTCATATCACCCTGCCCCTCCATGTCATATCTTCATGTTTTAACAACCTCTTCATGCAAATTTATGTCTCATTCTACTCTTTGCCATAAGGTTGATGGGACAGATGTCAATCCTGTTTATAATTATAAACTTGAACTTAATGCAACTATATAATTCCAAATATATTTTAAATCAAAGTAACTTAAAATTAGTATCCATGCCCATGTAGTGTGAGCGCACATTTATAATGTATGACAGTGTTTGTCTGCAAGCAAAACATCTCATAGGCAGCATTTCATTAAAAAGAACACTTTCTATAAATTGTGATTTTATTAGGGTGTTTCAAGTAAGTTATGATGGGCAACTCAGGCCATCAATAACTGGCAAAGTTCCCTGTTTGAATAGCAGTGCTCTAAGGCAGAAGAGAATCGCCCACATTAGAGCAGAATACCCAGTATGGAGATGGATGTCTCTTCTATTTTTCAAAAAAGTGGCTTCCAGCAAGTATCAGAATATAATAACACACAAGAATCTTTGGTCATATCAGAATCCAGATGAAAAATTTAAAACAAATGAAGAAATTTTTATATTAATTAATCAGTTTCTCTGTATCAGATGATTTGGATTTTGGAAATAGTTCAGGGCTAAAAAATGCAAAACATGTAGAAAGTACATGGTCTGCATTACACTAAAATTAAAAGATGAATGGAAATGATTATCATTAGGTCTTGCTTTCATAATTTTAATAAGAATTTTAGACAGCTTAAATGTTATTTGAGGGAAAATAACAGATTGAAAATACCAGAGGAATTTGATAAAAAATTATTCATTTCTTACATAATCCAGTGCTTAAAATGTTTCCTTAAAATGTCAGCTAGAATAAGTAATTTTTTTCTTTTTTTTAAGATTTTATTTCTTTATTTTTAGAGTGGGAAGGGAGAGAGAGAGAGAGAGATAGAGAGACATCAATGTGCGGTTGCTGGGGCCCATGGCCTGCAACCTAGACATGTGCCCTGACTGGGAATCGAACCTGCGATGCCTGGTTTGCAGCCTGCACTCAATCCACTGAGCCACGCCAGCCAGGGCTAGAATAAGTAGATTTTTTCTAAGTGCCTGAATTTTTTTAAAAAACTCTTAGTTTACGAATTAAAATAAAAATCAAAGTATGCAAAATATGCTGAGATTATTCAGTGAAAATAAATCGATTCTTTAAATAAAATTCACATTGCAATTATATATGATTATTTTATAGCTACCATATAAATTAATTTGTAACTGTGTTTTTACATTTTGTGATATGAGGACTTATTAATTATAGTGGTATAGATCAAGAGTGCTTTTTTATAATTTTTTCTACACCAAAATTCATCTTTTTTTAAAAGATTTTATTTATTTATTTTTTTTAGATAGAGAGAGAAAGAGAGGGAGAGAAACATGTATGGCTGCCTCTCACATGGCCCCAACTAGGGATCTGGCCTACAACCCAAGCATGTGCCCTGACTGGGAATTGAACTGGCGACCCTTTGGTTCGAAGCCTGCACTCAATCCACTGAGCTACACCAGCCAGGGCCCAAAATTCATCTTATACTTGAAAGATACTTTCCAAAAGCTGATATGTGTTTGATATCATGGCCATATCTTAAATTAGTACCAAATCTAACATGCTGTATACAAGTACTCAAATACATTCTCAAATAGAGATTGACATTTGCTCTTCCATAGCTGGAGATTTGGATGCAGACTTAAGACTTTTGAACATGACTAGTTAATATAGTTAACTTGCCAGTTTTGGAATTAAACAGTTTATTGCTAAAAAGCTCTTCACATTAATAATAAAACATAATATTATTCTTACAACCAAAAATAAAGGTGAAAGGTATAATTTTGTAATATATATTCATATTTATGGCCAAATTGTACATTAATTTCATTTTGAAAGTGATACCAGCACTAGAGTAAAACTCCTCCGTAAACTACATAATTCAGGGATTGGTTGAAAATTAATTGAATTCAGTGGAAAATCATCATTATTAGGTTATATAAATTTCTATAATAAAGTGCTGAAAAACAAATCTTCACATACAACAACAAAAACCAAGCAGCTAACAAAAAACAAAATTGAAGAAACAAATAATAATTTAAGAAAATGAAAAAATGCAACAAATTTTTAAAAATGGAAACTTTATTAAAAGAAACAATATAGACTTACAATCTACTTTTTTCCCTAATCCCAGCTCTTTGTAAAATACAAGCAGTTCTCTAAGTATGTAATATGATTTGCGATGTTCTAAAAAAATTGCCCATGCCCAACATTTTCCTTCTTTAAGTGAAACTGCATCATTAAAGACTTTTTTTTTTTAAGGAAAGGTCTCCATGTTGTATATGTAAGTAAACTCATTTGGATGGGGAATTAAATCAGCTGCATGAAAATTAAAGTAACACCTGTAGTAGACTGTCCATATAAGCAGAGGTAGAAGATGTGGCAGTAAGTTTAAGAATGGAGCCCTAACTGGGGGCTGTAGCTGTACAGCTTGACAGGAGGCCTGGATGGTAATGGACAGAGACTGACCAAGCAACACACTTTGGGAAAAGACCCTCTACAAAAGCATAAAATCCAACTTTGCTTATTTAAATGTGTTCTGGGCTTGTTTTTTTTGTTTTTTCCCCTGACCTCTAATACACAAAGTCTCAGGCAGGGTCTTTGATCTGCAAAGCAATGAATGGTACAACTAGAGTTGTGTCACTATAACTCTTTGCTATAAATCTCCATTAAATGAAAATAATTAGAACTGACGCTTTATATCAAATGCACAATATGCTCTCTAGCATGTTGTGTACTTAAAAAAATTATGGAGAGAGTTTTATGCACTCACTAGCAAAGGAAGTAAAAGAAGATATTGGATTTGGGGTCAGATAGATATTACAAAATTTCTGATGCTGTTTCTTAGTAATTAATCCAGTAAAAGTTAACATTTCTGAAACTCAGTTTCCTCATTTATTAAATGAAGAATGTGATACTTTCCTTGCAGTTTTTCTTTACTTATTTGATGATAATTTAATAATAATGAGAAAATTTATTTAAATTGATTTACACATAATACTGTTCTCATCAAGAAAGTTATTTTATTACTACTATAATTCAAATTAAAGACAGAAGTTTAATTAATGTTTAAGTGAACATAGCTTTTTCCTCCTTAAGATTCAAAACTCTCAGTTTCAAAGCATACATTAAACACTATAAAACTCACAATATATTATTAATATTCATGTATAGCCTTAGTTTTCTCACTAAATCATACATTCAAGAAAACTAAAGGACATTTTACTCATAAGTATATTTTATCACCATGCCTGCTTCCTGCTGTGATAGTGTGTTGGCTGGATGGTGGAGTCACTTCTTGTCATGAATAGGACTCAGACATGAGTCAAACTGTTCTTAGTAGTTAGTAAATAATCCTTAGTATCCGATGCACACAACAGAGAGACAAAACAACCAAAAACTGAGATACATTTGTTTTTAATATTGAGAAAAAAACAGATGAAGTAAAAAAGTTCTGATAGGGAGAATTTAATGGCATGCCAAGATAGAGAACACAGAATACTCACCAAACTTACAAAGATTGACAAAGATATAAAAGTATAAGCAAGATTTTGAAGGGAAGTTAATAGGAACACAGAAAGTTAAAACTATAAAGACAAAAATGAAAAAGAAAAAAAAAGCATAAGAACTGCTCTAAGATTCTTTACTAATTAATTGAAAATCCCCTTTAAAAAGCACGGCATGTGCTGTATAAGACTATGTGTGTTCATTATTAACTACTCCACAATACCTATATCTATTGAGGATAACTTGATATTGGATATATTTTCTAAAATCATCCAACTGTCTTGTTTCCTTTCACCCCCATCCATGGCTTACCAAAACCTGCACCGGGTTTTGTGAAATGCTCACAACCTGTAATAACTGAATGGAATGACAGTGGTGGCAGAGCAGAGGAAAGTTGAGTGGAGTCTAGAGCTGAGGAAAAGGAAGTTGTTTCATAAGAAGAAAATAAAGTACAGTAAACATTTCTTCAAAAGTTGAAATGCAAGTAGTTTTTCTAAAAGAAAGTAAATTTTGCCCCAGCTGGTGTGGCTCAGTGGATTGAACACTGGCCTGCACACCAAAGGGTCGCCAGATCAATTCCCAGTCACGGCACCAGCCTGGGTTGTGGGCCAGGTCCCCAATTGGGAACGTGCAAGAGGCAACCAATTGCTTGCACAGCGATGTTTCTCTACTTCCCTCCCACTCTCTCTAAAAGTAAATAAATAAAATCTTTTAAAAATAAAATAAAAGAAAGTAAATTACATAGCTAGTACTGAGGCAGATCTGGGACACAAATCTCACACGTCCATCCTGCAGCCCACCCACTACCCCACCCATACAAAGTAAGAAGACTTTTTATATGTCAATGCCTAAACCTCTTGATTAAACTCACTGTCTTATCTTCTCATCCTCAAATCCCATCCCTTGTATTTTTAAAGTAAATATGTTAAATTGAAGTATTAACATCCATACAGAGAAGTGTACAAATTATAATTGTAAAACTCAGAGTAAATACAAAAGTATCAAATATTTCACAAATTTGTGTGTCAGCTTAAAAGGGAAGACATGCTAATATCAGCTGTAGTTTTGCTAGAAGAGAAAATAAAATGTGTGAGAGCTCTGAGAACTCAGGAAAGTGTGGAATACAGGATGGTGAAAGAGCAGAATTCTTAACGATCAAAAGAATTACTGATAAATGTTTTAAATGGCAGCACAAACATTATGTTTGTTTTCTTTTTCTTCATTTTTTTTCTTTACAGGAAGAAAATATGTGTCTTTTTTGGGGTGAGGTAGAAAAATAAATTAAAAAGTACACCTTACTAACTATAAACCTTTAAAATTAACACTACTGATATCTAGAAAGTTAAAAATATGTGAAATGTGATTATTATTTTTGTAATATTCAAGTTTCTAAAAGCGTAAAAGATACCTATATCAACCTGGTAATATAGAAGAAGTCAAACATTTGCTTTCTGTCACTGAGATTAAAGCAGCTACTTTTGTTTAAAATTAGAATTTGGCATTAATTGCTAATTTACTAGATTATACAAATGACTTTTAACAACCATTGTTAAAATCCATTTCCCAAATTATTTAATCACTTCATTAATCAATATATTTTATTAACTGGAATGCTGCATCCTCTGATGATATGATAATTATTTTATTTATGTACAGTATATATCTCAATTTTTAGCTTGAGAAATGTGACACTGTTAGGCATTTCTTGGGACTTAATATCTAACTGGCTTAAAATTCTTATTTTGAACATCCAGGTATAGTTGCTGCCCAACTGACTTATCTCCATCTCAAACATTAGTATATAAACATCAACTAATTGAGATGATTTAAAAAAAATAAATTCAGTGTATAAACTCTAAATAATTATCTCTATTTATAGTCATTAAAGCTTTCACACTTACACATATTTTGCCATGATGTATTTCATATGAAGAATAAATAGCCTTGGCTGGTGTGGCTCATTGAACTGATTATTGGCCTGAGAACCGAAGGGTCACCAGTTCGATTCCCAGTCAGGGCACATGACTGGGTTGAGGGCCAGGTTCCTAGTAGGGGTCATGAGAGAGGAAACCATACATTGATGTTTCCCTCCCTTTCTTTCTCCCTCCCTTCCTCTCTCTGTAAAAATTAAATACATCTTTTAAAAATCTTTTTAAAAATTGATCTAATTTCTAATATCATTTTTGCAAAAAAATTTTCCTTCAAAATTCTTTATTGTGCAGCCAATTTCTAAATCACATATTTACTTGGAATTTTTAAGAAAATGTTTTCTTTACTAGAATTTTCACATAAAATTTAAATGGAAAACTAATATTAACTTGACCTTGTTAATAGCTTTAAGTACACCATAACACATTTGATCTTCATTAAAGTATTTTGTTAAATGTTGATTTGAGTATTCAGTGTTCCTAGGAATTTAGTTATTAAATGTTGAGACATGAACCAAATTTGTCAAGTTGTTTCCTACACACATATACACATGCACACACATGGTTATGCAGTGTGTACATATAGTAGTCAAGATAAAGCAAAGCATGTTTATACACACTATAGAGTGTAAGCAAAAGAGGAGATACCCTGAGATGTAGTAATTTACGTGAATAAAATATTTCTCCTTGGAAGAAAGTAGGGATGAAAACAGTCTTACAGTATTCAAGAAACACACAGTTTCGAGGAGGAAAAATGAAAAAAAAAAAACTCTAAGGTCCCAATCTTCAAATGTTCTCGTGCTTTAATCCTCAGCCTCATGTCAAAAAGTGCCTCAAGAGCTGATAGTGACTATCACAGGCAAGGATATTATCAGATCCCTCTAGAACTTTCTCCTTATATTTGTTAATTTTTAAAAAGATTTTATTTATTTATTTTTAGAGAGGGAAGGGAAGGAGAAAGAGAGAGAGAAACACCAATGTGCAGTTGCTGGGGGCAGTGGCCTGCAACCCAGGCATGTGCCCTGACTGGGAATCGAACCTTATTTGTTAAGTTTTTAAACTTTACTGTAAGCCTTAAGCAAAATAAAGAAACTCTCAGTTTTTAACTGTGGGAAAGGAAAATGATGAAAGCATCCAAATCGTGATAAAAGACTTTGATTTTTTATTGAAGCCAAGGAGTAATCATTCTGCTTTGTTTCTAATAAAATAGTCATTTTAAAAATTAATCTTTAAAAACACATCCATACAATTTCTCTGTAAAAGTAATAGAAATAAAGTAAAACATAAACAATAGTGCATTTTTACAATCCCCTTCTTAATAACCCTTTCTGTAGAGAAAGTCACACTTGTCCAGTGACTGATTTCTGTCTCAGCAGGGTATCCTTACAGGGATAAACTTCTGTCAGCCAAACTGCACTTGCAATAAAGTACAAAAATGCTGGCGGGGGACCTTCTAGCCTAAACAAGAGGCAACTCTGAGGGGATTCAGAATTACACTTCCCCCAGATTATCACTTCTTTCATCATCATATTATTACTCAGGAGAATGTACATATCTTAATATTTACAGATAGAATTTTTTTCCTCAAAAATGATGAAAATTTTGGTGATTTCTCTCTTGATTCCTCTAAGGCGATGCTATTGAACTCTTGGAAAGATAGAGATATGTAAAAATAAAAACTTTTTAGCAAGAAAATAAAAACATTTGTAACATTTCAGGGAAATGCATAAACCTTATGTAATTATAAGAATTTGTGTGATTTTACAAAGTTTGTATTTCTTCCAGAAACAAGAATTAGCTTTGTTTTATGTTTATATGACATCTTTATTGTGAAATAATACACATAATAAAATTTGCTCATCTAAAGTAGAATATTCAAAGATAATTAGTATATTTACAAAGTTATGCTAACATTAACTTAATTTTTGATCACTTTAACTAACAGAAAGGGGAACTTCATATCTACATTAGCAACCTTAGAAAAAAAAACTACTTTCTGTCCATAGATGGGCTATGTCAGACATGCCATATAAATGGGCTCATATAATATGTGATCTTTAGGACTGGCCTTTTTATTTTCATTTAACATGGATACTGATTAATTTCTAAGAGTTTACAGTTGTTGTTTGTTTTCTTATTTATTTGTTTAGTGACTTCGTTTGACTGAGTCTGTAAAGTCTATTTCCTCTCTAGTGAGCAGCTTCTAATCTTCCTTATGTGATTGATTTTTTACTTGTCTCAGTCTTTAAGCCTGACTTCTTAGGATTTGGTACTGAGTCAGCATCATTTTGTAGTCAGCTACTAATTGCTCAGTATGCTTAAGATCCAGTGCTTAAACTGTGCTTAAGCTTCCTGAGCCAGGAACATTTTCACTCTTTACTTTGGAATTGTGTATGGCTAGGAGACTGCTTTCACAGTTTAGGGGGTTTACAAGTTATGGTTCCCTTCAAGTAGGTCCTATTAGCTGGTCTACTCCCTCTCTGGTTAGTATTGAGACTGTATGCCAAGGGCATAAGAATAGTTTTCCGGATGATTAGTAATGACTATGATTTTAACAGTATCCTTTTTGATGGTCTATTTCCCTCATTTCTGTTAAACTTCTTGCTGGTCAGCTTCTATTAGTGCCATACCAAACTGTTGCCCCTGCCCCTGATTTCAAGTTGATCGCTCTATCATTTTCATCAACACACCTGGCAGCATAATTTACTCCAAAAAGAGCTGATTTCCTCAACTGGAGTGTGGTATTACCAGTCTATGAGGCTTGCTCAGCTGACATGCTCCCCATCTTCCTTACAGTACAGAACAATGGCTCTGTGAAGCAGGGCTTGAAGGTAGAATTTACTGTGTGTTTCAGAGGAATTCCAACCTCGTAGTGGGATCTGTGACTGTGAGAGGAGGAACTGGTTCTACCACCCAGCTCTCCATCTCCCATCAGTAGAGACTGGAATTCCACAGAAACAGAATCTGCTGGGCTGACCTGAAGTAGCTTTTCCACACCAGAGAGAGGAGCTGCCACTTGGTTGCTGAGCCCTGCAGAATAGCTTTTCCCCAACAGAGAGCTATGGGGACATGGGGGTCTACATTCTTCACTGACTTCCTTGCCAGATCTTCCCTAGAGAGAAGCAGTTGTGAGTAGGAAAAGAGACCATTACCAGGCTGCCACTATCTACCATATATCTTCTACCATATACCATCAACCATATATATCTTTTGCAGTGTAGAGCTGGGGAAGATTGGATCTACCATTGATTTCTGAACCTGCTAGAATAGCTTTTCAGCACTCTGCAACACGAAGGATCTTAGTGGAAGTAGGTGTGGCCCGAAATTCAAATACCATTATTACTCCCACAGTTATCACTAAATTTCCAGATATCTTTAATAAATGTTACCCAATTTGTTGTAAGTCAGTCTCATGAATTGTTGCCTGCTAATTTTGACCAGTTTATAGATGCCCCTCTGGGTGAGACCTTTTGTCAAGCTGCTGTGCTGCTATTCCATAAGTCCCACCTGGGGGTTTCCTTTCTACTTCCAAATGCTGAGTGAGACTAAAGTATAATATTTTAAAATGACTGCAATCAGCCATGAATTAAAAGGAGAATCTCTAAGTAGTCCTTAAATAATTGGAAGAGGTAGGCTGGCAGGAGATTATAAATAGAGCAAAACTTTTCATGACCAGTCTTCTTACACAAAAACTCAGAATTATTTACGAGCTCTTTTTCTGAAGGAGCAAGGTGTTAATTTTTCAAATTTCTTGCAACAAAGTTAGATTTTTAATATTTCCAACCTACTTGGTTTTAATTTTTTCACTTTCCTTAGTCACTTAAATTTAAAATTAATGAAGTTTTATTTTATAGTGTTATAATGTATATGTATAGCACCTCTTCATAAAATATACACTTAATAGGATCATTAAATATTTCATTAGAAACTCAGTTTTCTTTTTTTTAACTCAGGAACACTTTATTCAGTGTAACTTACTAAAAAAAGTTAAACTTGATTATTTTATATCATTATTAATATTAAAACTTTAAAATAAGGTCTTGTTTTTATTGATCATATGGCATTATTTTTGTAGTTGAGAGTCAAAGTCCTTTTCACTATTTTAAATAATTCAAAATGTAATTCCATTTTACTCTTCCGTGAATACATTTCATTTAGAAAATATGTGGTACATCTATGAACTTGAATTATAGCATTTTAATTTAAAAAATTCTCACTGAATCCTTACTATGAGTGAGGCTCTAAGCTAATTAAAAAGCAACAAAGAATAGCCCCTAACCCAGTAATTTTTATTAGCTAAGGAGTGAATAAATTATTTTTAAATGAAATCAATATGTTAATGCCACTGAAGGTTGAACACAAAGTACTATGGTAGTTTAATATAGGAAAAGATCACATCAGATTAGAAAGATCAAGGAAAGAAGTCATAGTTTATTTGATATGTTTTAATTAATCCATCATTCAGCTTCTGCTAGTCAGGAGAGTGTAAGATGTATATTGAGAGACAACAAAGATAGAGATGAGGAGGGAGGTAAAAATAGAGATGGAAAATAACAAATGATATCATACTTGATGCTTCAGAGTATGAACATCAGGCATAGATTATTAAGTGAGATTTGAAGAGAAAGGCTTTGCAGAGAGGAAGTTATAAAGGCCTGAAGGTTGAGTCACTTTGTGCTCAAGAACTGATAAGTTAGTGTAGTTACATAAAGTGGGACACATGTAACACAATGTGGAGGGGTGAGCACATACAAGGGGGAACCCCCCAAAAATGGGATTTATTTATATTGTATATTTATTTTTCTGTTTAAACATGTCACCTTCAAAGTACCCTCCATTTGATATAATGCATCCATCAAAATGTTTTTTTCCACTGCTCAAAAGTTTTTGAACTCATCAGTGTTGATGTCCTTTAGTGCTTCTGACATTTTTTGTTTCACCTCTTCCACATCAGCAAAACATTTCCATTTCAGGACTTTTTCTCATCCAGAGAAACAAACAAACAAACAAAAAAAGCTGCTTGGGGCAAGATCAGGTGACTAGGGAAGGTGGGACACGGGGGTCTTGCCATTTTTTGTCAGAAAATGATGAAACTCAGTAAGGTGTTGGCAGGTATTCATAAATCACTTCTCATCAAATGGGCAAACACATTGAAAAAGTCTTCAAAAACATTTTACTGGAACTGAATGCAGCCTCTCACAACAACACCAGCTGGAACACTGACACGGGTGGGTTACTAGAACACTCACCTAGTGGATGAACCCTGTACTACAAGGGGCCCACCCTTTAGAACATAATTCCATTTTTGGGGGGTGTTCCCTTCATATGCCCTACAAAAGACATAGACTTTGCTCTTCTCCAGACAACCAGGCTGATGCAATAAATATTTATTGGTCGTAGGGCACGTAATCTGTATATTTCAGTTAGCTACTTCTCATTAACCGTCTTCATGTGTCAAGGGAGTGTTCACATGATACTGTTCAGTCATTTTTCTCTTTTGGCTGATATAGTCCTCTATATAAATATTTATGCTTATAATGTCAGTAAGCGTCTTATTATAAAAATTTTAGAGAAAAATTGCTTATTTTTGATAAAGGATGTTCCTAATAAAAATTGGCTCAACATTTGAAAATTTAAGAAAGAAAATTTTGCTCTTAGAAATCACAATGTAAAAAGTGAATCTAAGAATGAATAAAATGCTATGTGAATGTTACCTTGTTTTAATAGTTTATAAAACACAAGTGTACCTTGACTTATTATATCTCAATACTATAGATATTTGATTTTGATTTTCAATATTTTCAGGAAAAAATTTCAACTGCAATTTTTATTTTTGCTCTTGCCTCAAAACTATAAGAACAATAACAACAAAAACAGCATGTCAAAGAAGATTCTTTGACCATACATAAAATTACATTCTAAAGTGAACTCATATCTTTGATAATATTCCATTACACAAAACATTTATTCAATAATAAATATATTTACTAACTTTATATATTTAAAACAATCAATAAAAATTATCAGAACCTTTAGGGTATTTAGTATCCAAAGGTCTTCAGTTTGTTGAAAATTATCAAGCTTTTTATAATTGAATAAAAACTACAATGTATTCAGTATATTAATGGCAAATAATTAAGTTATATTCTCAGTGAATAAAAAAATGATATATTCAATACTTCATTCTGAGGGTAGCTTTCAAAAAAATACCACCCATAATTCATATTTCCTATACAGTCTATGGGGAAATCTCTAGAAAGATTATTTCTACTATCTAATTGCAAGATTTGTTAGGCATGGAATATCTCTGAAAAATGCTTATTAATTCTAAAAAATAATTTATTAAAACATAAATTTTATGATGACTATAGTCCATTTTGTAGTGGCATACATATACAATCACAGATTTCTTACAAAGGAAATAAACAGGTTTTGAAAACCTGTGGAAATAGAAAGCAAACTAAATACTTTATTTTTAAAATTCCAGAGACCAACATGTTCAAAGAAATTAATAAAAGAAAGAGAAAGCCTGCGTCATCATCTTGAACAGTGTGCCTTACACCTGCCTATTTCTAGAAATAATGATTTGAAATGGAGAAATGCTATAAGAATGGAACATTAACTAACACATTCAGATGGGGTTAGTGATGAAAGATGACATTGCTGCCTCCGGTTTGAACCAGAGGGAACAATGGGTTCTCACACTTCCTAATTAATGTTGTCCTGACTATAAAAATCATTATGCCACTGATTGAAAAAATCATTTCCTCTGTGTGAATGTTCACTACCATTGCCAAGGATTCCCACATCACTCTGTTAGAAAGCACCTTCAGTCATTTGTTGTTATTTTTTAACTTACAAAGATAGCTTTACAGTTACTATTGTCGGGAACGTATAATTCAAAATGAAGTATTTTTCTCAACAGGTAATCCTCTTCACACAGGTAGTAGAGAAAGATATGAAAAGTTTGATATGAGAAATAGATAGGTTAATGCTTTTTAAATAATAAATCTCACAGGCAATCCGCTAAATGATTGCAAAGGTAAAAAAAATTCTCACCTTTTTATACACCCAAGCAGATACAGCTCATCACACACATATGGTCAAGATAAACAGTAACTAGTCCTCAAGTAAGAGAACTTGATAGAACCATTAGTCACACATAGTTCTTCTTAACTGTACCTGGTAACTGAAGTGATTGTCTGTCTGTGTTAGTTAATTAACTTTATCCAGAGGGAAAACAAACTTCTTATATCTTTATAACAGAGGGAATTTTGCACCTTGGAGCTCATCCTTACCCTTCCACAGAAAATGGAGACAGGAGTGTTATTTCTCTTGATGTTTTCAAACCTTTGAGAATGACATACTTTTGTCCATAAAGCTAGCAAAATGTCTATCTAATTTTTAAAAGAATTCACTTATGTTACAAAGAGAAAATACTTACAGAAAATACTGTAAGAAAATACTTACAATCTTAAGTTTCTAAAATATATGCTCTAATAAAAAGGAAAGTGATCTCTTCCTTTATTTTCAAAAAGGAAAAATCTTTTATTTTTAAATTTCATTTGTCCTTACAATAGATAATAAAAAATGTTTTATGAAAATTTTCTACAGGCTTAATGTACACAATGTATACACATGTATACAAAATTATGTGTGACATAATTATTGCACAATTACATTGATGCTATTTCATTAAAAACAAAATAATAACTAATTTAAAAATATTTTTTCTCTTTTATTAAGAATTGATTGACATTCATTGGTGTACCAAAAGTCTTTACCGTCCTTATGAAACGTGTGTTAATATTAAACTACATTTTTATGAAGTCACTAACTAATCCTAAGAAGAGGAAAACCAAAGAGATCTAAAGTTTATTTAAAAATCAGGAATTTGCCCTGGCTGGTGTAGCTCAGTGGATTGAGCGCGGGCTGGGAACCAAAGTGTCCCAGGTTCGATTCCCAGCTAGGGTACATTCCTGGGTTGCAGGCCATAACCCCCAGCAACCGCACATTGATGTTTCTCTCTCTCTCTCTCTCTCTCTCTCTCTCTCTCTCTCTCTCTCTCTCTCTCTCCCCCTCCCTTCCTTCCCTAAAAATAAATAAATAAAATCTTAAAAAAAAAAAAATCAGGAATTTAGGAAACAAACTATTGACTATTGAAATTGAAATCACAGTTTTTTTTTCTTTATTTTCAATGATACTGTCCCACTTAACAGTGAAAATATAAGGATAAATGGACTGTATTTTGTGGCAAATAGGTTTCCTCTTGAAAAAGACATTGCAATGTGGCTTCCAAAACAAATGCCATTTTTGGAATCTAGCTTGAACGGCACAAAAGTGAAGAGAGTTTGGCATGCCATTTTTCCCAGTGTCAGCTCCCCTTCAGTAATTGACCTGCAAGTACATGAGAACGGAATCTGGTAGCACTGTACTATGGACAGCTGTTTCCCTTTCTACAGCCCTTTTTTGGCTCTGAAGGGGTCTGTAACTTTAGCACTTGCACAAAACACATACACAAGTTACCTTTGTTGTTACAAATTTAATCTATTATTTCTTTTCCACGAGTTTTCATGCTATAAAAATATCAGTGCTTTAAAACAGAATTATTCTTCCATCATTCATCTGTAGATAAACAGAAATTTGTATTAATTTAGGGGACAATTTATTTTTTTTACATTATCTAGAAGAGAGTCTGCATTGTGATCTGATTTACTTATTCTGTTTTATACTTTCCTATCCCACAGTGACATCATGAAATAAAATATTGTATTTAATATGTTCATAGATTAAATAAATTTTAAGAATCAAACAATAGTTTTAATATAATATACTTTATTATTAAATAAATTTACTATGTGTAAATAAAATAGTTGTCAATCAAAAACATTTTGATCTGTTTATAGCACTTAAATTTTGGATTCTTTGAGACAACTAAATTGGTCAAATAAAATCAATATTGACAAATTTACTGATCCTTAAATTCTATAGATAATCCAAGGAGAAATTAATTTTAATCTAGAAAAATAGCCAATTAGCTAATATCTTGTTGTAACAGTCTCATTCTAAAAAATTGTTTCAGATATCCAAAATTTTACTATGTATTTTTTTAAGTTTATGCTATTTCTTGATTCTATTAGAAGATAGAAAATTTGGTAATGCAGACTCAGAAGTACATGCCACAGAAATGATTATTTTCTTGATTCTGCCATCTCATATTTGTGAAATGTATTTTAACAATATCCACAACAGTTTCTAAACAAAAAAATACCTGATATCAGTCTGTCAGTAGTGGGCTACCACCACATTCATATTTACTCCACTAAGTATATTCCACTAGGGGAATAATCTAAAAAAAAAAAAAAACATAAACATTAAACCCATTGTTAAAATAAATTTGTGTTGAATTAATACAATAGTTACAAAAGAAAATTTTATAATCTACATTTTTATGATTATGAATTTTTCACTGTGATGTTTAACATTACATTGTATGAACTATACTTGATTGAATAACTTCTATAAAATATTGTTATCCAGGATATATCCTATGAGGCATCATTGCTATGTGTGCCATGCAAGAATTCAAAACGGAGAGAATTAAGGTTAATTCTCTAGTGAGTAGGGTTTGAAGACTCTAATTAAAGTTCAGGGAGAGCAGCCAAAATTTCCAGCACGTTATCTACAGAGGTAGATGCACATTATTGCTAATAAAAGGGTATTTTATTTTGGGATTATAATGAAGATGAGAAGCAATTGAAAATAAAGCCAGCCATGTACAGATGACAATCTTATCAAACAGTACTTAAACATTTCTATTGCATTAATGCTAACATTTTTCTCTTTCTCCTATTCCAATAGAAAATTGTTATTCACAGCATTAACAATAAAACAGTTGAATTTGAAACCTAATGGTTAAGATACTTAACTTTAAGCTTTGTATAATAGACATGTTTAAGTCTACATTTGAAATTATTAATGTGCTGTGAATATCAGGCACATGAATTGATAAATTCAATATTGTGATAATTTGACATAAACATCTTATATACATGTTTTATTTTCTTATGATATAGAATTGAAGGTAAAAGTTTATCATTCTAAGACAGGTTAAAATCTGTGAATACAGAAACACAAATATTAGAAAAATAGCAAATGTTAAGAACTTCAAAGAGTCTAGAACCTTTAATCAATAGTAACTAATGACACGAACTCACTACATTCCCAGTATATCCAAAATACAGTCACTTCAACATCTAACCAATGTAAAAATTAAGTAGATATTGTGAATTTTTATACTGTCCTAGGAACCTGCTGTATTATTTTAATTTATAGAACCTCTTAATTCAGATGAGTCATAATTCACGTGCACAATAGTTGTATGTAACTACTGCTGTCTTAATGGACAGTGTGGCCCAAAATAGTCTTGGATGACCTCTGCTTACAGTATGATATGCCACCCATCATTGTTGGCTTATTTATAAGTTTCAGACAGTTTTCTTGACAGAGCAAACTTGTGATATTCTTCATGAGCTAAAAAAAAATATATACGTCTCCAGGAATTACCACCATTAAATTTCAGGTCTGCTAAACTTTAACCCATTACAAAAGTCTGGCTATTTTTCACTGAGTTTGCATCACTCACAAGGGTGTTCCATTAGACAAGGTGAATTTTTGTTAAATGTTAATTACTCTATATGCAGCATATCAGTTAATTCTTTCACCCATCTCGTAAACTGGGTACAATATTACTCCTATTTTATAAATGAGAAACCCAAGACATGCCAGGTTAAAAAACTTGGCCAAGTTAACAAATGTAGCACATGACAGGGCTAGGATTTCAACCTACTGACTTCAAGGCTCTTCAGTGTATTTTTCTATTGCATTATAGTACTTTAAAGTAGCAGTCCAACCAATGTTAATAGTTCCTTGGGACTCCAAGTGTGTTTATGTGGCCTGTCCAGAAAAAGTCTAGCCATTATTAATATAGCGAGAACAGCTTGCACAGCATCGATGTAACCTGGCAGCCAAGGAAAATGGACTGGAATGTACACGTGTAAACAATGATTACTTCACTGTACTAGTCAAGGGGATGGAAGATGCTGTTCAGTGAGCATGTGTACCGTGTGGCCATCACACTCAAAATGACTAAGCAAGTAGGGCAAAAAATCTGCATCAAATTTTGCATTGAACTTGAACATTGCTCTGCAGAAACCCTTCAGATGATTCAGAAAACTTTCAGGGATGATGCAGTGAGTGCAACACAAATAAAGTTGTGGCACAAACGCTTCAGAGCTCGTCAAGAATCTGTTGACAGTGATCCATATTCTGGAAGGCCTGCAACAAGCGGAACAACTGAGAATGTTGAACATGTATGGGCTGCAGTCAGCAAAGATCAACAACTGACAATTTGAAAACTAGAAGCTATTCTGGGAATTCCAAAAACTACTGTGTCCAGATTTTGATGCATGATCTTATAATGGAAAGTGTTGTGGCAAAATTCATTCTGCTCCTTCTACTACCAGAGTAGAAGGAACATCATGCTGCAGTTGTTAATGACTTGGTTCAAACTGCTAATCATGAGCCGCATTTCTTCAAGAAGATCATAACCAGAGATGAATAATGGGTCTACAACTATGATCTGAAAATAAAGGCCCAGTTGTCCCAATGGAAGTTGCCTGGTTCTCCATGCCTGAAGAAGATGAGGCCATCACAGCAAGATCAAGACCATGTTAACTA
Source organism: Phyllostomus discolor (assembly GCF_004126475.2). Taxonomy (NCBI): domain Eukaryota; kingdom Metazoa; phylum Chordata; class Mammalia; order Chiroptera; family Phyllostomidae; genus Phyllostomus; species Phyllostomus discolor. Next base: position 29,000,485 of record NC_040904.2, on the reverse strand, counting down.
TATTTTTTGATAGGAAGGTGTTGTCCATTATGAATATGCCCCTCTATGCCAGACAATTAATGAGTACGACCTACATGTTCTTCATTAGTTGAAAGATGCAATATGACAAAAATGGCCACCACTATGAGCAACTGGTGATTGGAAACTTCATCACTACAGTGCACCTGCTCATGCAACCCTTCTCATGCAGTTTTTTGGCAAAACATCAAGTCACCCAGGTGACTCAGCAGCCCCAAGCCCAGATTTGGTGCCCTGAGACTTCTGGCTTTTCCCAAAATTAAGATCACCTTTGAAAGGGAAGAGATTTCAGACAGTTGATGAGATTCAGAAAAATACAAGGTAGCATCTGGCAATTCCAACAAAAGATTTTGCAGAGTGTTTTGAACAGTGGAAGAGACACTGAGAGAAGTGTGTGAGGTCCCACAGTGCCTACTTTGAAGGGGACTGAGGTGTCATTGTCCTATGTACAATATTTCTTGTATCTGGTATCTTCTGCAATAAGTGTCTCTATTTTTCATATTACATGGCTGGCTACTTTCTGGTTCAGCTATAGCAATATCCTAAAATTAAGTCCATGAAATTTTGCACTTAGTGTTAGGAAATTGTTATATCTGAACCATTTGCTTCCCTTGACATATTATAAACTATATAAGGACCAGGGTTATGATTTGTTTTTATCAATGGCATGCATTGCATAGAGAATCTGCCAGGCATGTAAGTGATGCATATTATGGTTACAACCCCTTACAGTCAGTTCCTTTAGAATAGACACTTATCTTGCATATAGTAAAATGCTAACTAGTAACTTTACATCAGTCTGAATTATGATCAGGGAAAATATGCCTTGCAAGCAAAATATGATGCAATAATTCAATCAGTGGTCATAAAGTTGTTCCAAGGGTTTTTTGATAAAATGAAATCAAGAAAAGCAGAACCAGTGTGAATATTTTCCTCCTTGTTCTTAAGCCTGTACTTGAATCCTAATTGGCTACTGATGAAAACTGGTTATCAAGTGTGCTAGATAAAGGTAGTACAGAAAGTCATTGACTATGTAAGTAAAGTGATTAAACTGAAACACATTTTATCATTTAACAATTAACTTTAAACATCCAGACTGCTCCCCTTGGTTCCAGAATTTACTTAGTGCCTAAGGAACATTGATTATATTTTCAGGGTACCAGTGGATTTCCCAACAAAAGCAACTCTTTACTTTCCAAAATTCTCTTGATGTTGAGTAAACTAGTAGCAGAAGGAAAATTGTAATATTAAATGTTTTAATAAATATATTTGAGCCAGTTGCTCTGTGTAAACACAAGACATTTTGTTTAGAGTTACATCTAAAAAATAATAGAGTGATATATCAAATGATTTGTTCTTACTCATTACTAATGCACAGGTGCCTCAGTTCCCAAGGTTCATATTTCTGAATATTTTTGTTCCTTTGAAAACTGGGTTAAGTCTGTTCTCACAAATACTGTTTGTTTTATTATTATTGAATTTACTGGGGTTACATTGGTTCACATAACCACACCTTTTTCAAGTGCACACTTCCTCAAAATATCGTCCACATACGACATCATGTTCTCATTGCCCCAAACACAGTGTCTTTTCATCCCTACTCCTCCTTTGCCCATCTCCACACCCTGCCTCCTATTTACCCTCTGGTTAACAGCACAGTATGTTCTGTGTCTGTATGTTATTTACATGGTTTTTTGCTTGTTTAATCCCTTCAACTTCTTTCATTCAGCCCCCGGTCACACTCCCCTCTGACAGCTGTCAGTCTGTTCCATGTGTCCATGCCTCTGTTTCTATTTTGTTTGTCAGTTTATTTTGTTCATGAGATTCCACATACAAGTGAGATCATATGGTTCTTATCTTTTCCTGACTGGCTTATTTCTATCAGCATAATTATCTCCAGGTCCTTCCATGCTGTTACAAAAGGTAAGATTTCCTTCTTCATTATGACCAAGTAGTATTCCATTGTGTAAATGTAACACAGCATTTTTATCAGCTCATGTACTGGTGGGCACTGGTGCCCTTTTCAGACCTTGACTATTGTAAACAATGCTTCAATAAACAAAGTACACATATTGAATTAGTGTTTCAGTTTTCTTAAGAAATATTTCCAAAAGTAGGGTTGCTGGGTCATGAGGCAGTTTCATTTTTTATTTTTTTGTAAAAACTGCATACTATTTTCTACAGTGGCTGCACCAGTCTGTATTCCCACCAACAATGTGCTAGGGTTCCCTTTTCTGCACATCATCTCCAGTACTTATTTCTTGTCAGTTTATTAATGATAAAAGGGAAATTTAAATTGTTCTCAAAAACTTTTTCCAATGACACTAAAACCCTTTGCTACGCAAGAACAAGGATACTTTATTTTTCAGCCGACTACTTTTCTGAATTTATGACCCTTTATCTGGCTTCCAAGACTAATATATTAATTTTATATTTCTTCATTTTTAGTTTACAGTGTGAGTTATTTTAAATAAATGATATATTTATTAAAATTGATTATATCACATATTTTTAACCAACATCTAAAAATAGTTTTCACATAGAACCATTTCCTTAAATAAAGGTTTTTAAAAAAATTTTCTCTAGCTAACAACTTTTGTTGTAGTACTGTATCTGATATGATGATGCCGACTGTATTAATATTTGACCTTCCCATTATCTTACAAATTTTGCATCACTTTTCCAGTTCTAAATTCTCATTAAGTCATGATTTACACAGTATAATTTTTTTTTTAATTTTTTGAAAGATTTTATTTATTTATTTTTACAGAGGGAAGGGAGGGAGAAAGAGAGAGAGAGAAACATCAATGTGTGGTTGCTGGGGGCCATGGCCTGCAACCCAGGCATGTGCCCTGACTGGGAATCAAACCTGCGACACTTTGGCTCGCAGCCCACGCTCAATCCACTGAGCTACGCCAGCCGGGTACACAGTATAATTTAAGACCTATATAAAAAAGAGAATTTTTGGAGACCAAAATATGACTTATACATAGGCACTTGCTTATTGACTTGATATTTTTGAAGATTTTTCAATGTGAACTTTTTATAAATGTAAAAATAATTCTCATAAATCTGAAGTAGTTTGCATCTCAAGGAAAACGTGCCAAAGAATAACATGTGCAAAATTTAGCCTGATTTTGAAAATCATATAAAGTTTCAAAGTTATAAATTTTATTACATGGAATAATCTATTTTTTTCTCTGCTTTTCTTTAGTCTGATGTATTCTATTTTTCAACTATGTACATAATATGCCACTTATCAGATTTAAACTTTTAAGGGAAAATCTGACCCTTTTATTTTAATTGTAAAAATATTTTCATTATAAGTTTTACAAAAATAAGTTGTCCCTGTTATGCTTGATTCTTTTAAAAATTAATTTATAATTAATTATTTACAATTTTAATATATACTTTTTTCTACTCTATCCACATTTTCCAAAGAAGATGAGACTATAAGAAACTAAAGGCCCAGAGAAACTAAAATATTGAACTATAATTCTCCATTAACAAATAAATCTTCATAATTTAATTCCATTGTGTTTTATCATGAAGTTTGACTTTTGAAAACAATGCTTTTGAAATTATAGATAAAAGTTATAATTCCATGATTCTTAATGTAGAATTATTTTGTCTGACAATGGCTGGTGTTTGTAATCCTTTCATATTACAGGCACATTCATGAGAGTTATGAATATAGAAGTGAAGAATATTTATAACAGGTGGCTAGTACAACCTCTAATCCTTATTTAGAGAAACTCTCTCCATATAATTTCCCTGTTCATCTGCTGAGAATGTGATCACCCCTGTCCTTGCGTTGCTTATAATATTAAGCACTGGGCTATGAAGTGAGATGAATTGAAACTTCAAAATGTACTACCTTTTTAAAGTAAACAAATAAATGTCTTCAGAGTGACTCATGCCTTTTTCATAGACTGGGTTATGTGTTAGAGAAGACTAATATTTCTGTGAAATATCAGAGACATTCTAAAGTAAGAAATTAATGTAAGAAATCAATGTAAAAAGTAAGTTTATACTCACTTAGGTGTACTATTCATAGGGACAACAACTAGTTTCATTTCCATCACTAAAAACAAGCAAAAAATATAAATACACAAAACAGAAAAAAAAAACTCTGTTCACTTGTCTTGGTTAAAACCTCAGGGTAATGTAGAACTTAGCTGTAATGTAGAAAATATTTAGACAAACAATATAAATTCTGACTTAAAAAAGCAACATCTTGAATACCATCACCCTTAAAAACAACTCGAATACCTTCACACCTAATATAGAATAGTGGGCTAATTATTATCTGAATATGTTACATCAGCATCTTGTAAAATTTGTAAAGATTGAATGAATATGTTGTTATGGATTAAAAAATAAAAACAAAACAATATTCTTGGCTCAAAAACAATACATGTAATTGTTTGTTTTGTGACCTTGGTCAAGTCACAAAACATTTCCAGTCTCACTTTACTCATAAGGAGAATGACAGTAATAGTTTTACTTATTTGCAATGCATATGGAAATGCCTACAAAGCCAGGACCTCCCAGAGATGTCTAAAAGCCCTGTTGGTGTCCTTTGCTCCCAATGATAATTATTAAGCACTGTTACAGAATGACTTTCTGTACATTGTGTATTGTACATAGACTAACTGTAATTTTATTACGAAGGTTTTATTTGCATCACTTAAATTTTACACTATAAGTAAACCAGTTTTTTTCAGTAGTTTCATCATTTACATTTTGAACCACATTTTTTTTTTTGTGCAAGCCACTCTGTTCCCCATAGGATGCTGAGTAGCAATTAGACTTCTGTTGACTAGATGCCAATGGAACACATGACTGCTGCCCTCTACTCCCAACCCAAATATGACAACCAAAACTGTCTCCAGATATTGCCAAACATCTGGTGGTAGGCAAAACTGCCTCCAGTAGAAACCACTGAAATAAACTATAATTCTAAAGTCTGCCAGAATTATGCTGGATTTCAGTGGCATAATGTATTATGATTCAAACATATTAAAATTGAAACACATGATTTGTTTGTTGGTTGGTTTTATTTCTATAAGACACAATACAAACAAGCTTAACAATGCCTTTCTTTAACCAAGAACAAAATTAGATTGATTAATAATTAGTTATCAGAAAATAAAATTGAAACAAGTTTAGAAATAGACAGGAAAATGAATAGGTGAATGGGCTAAGTTGGTCCCACAAGGCAATGTTTGATGAAATAGATCTGAAACTCAGGCAAAAATGAAGTCACAGTAGAGGCCAGAGCAGTTTTCTAAGACTGAAGGCTCTAACCTCTTTTGCTCCCAAGAATTATCTGCAAATACTTTTATATGCATAAATCCACAAGTGCCACACCCATATTTGGATTCAATAGATGTGACATGAGACTAAGAAATTTGCAATTTGCTGGTACCCTAAAAAATTTGTATGCAACAGAAATTCCACACTTTGAACTCTGAAAGGTCATATAAAAAAGTCCTGAATTTCTTGGGAAAATTCTGTTAATACCACCCAGAATTTGAAGTTGAACTTCTATTCATCAATATTGAAATGGAGAATAATTAAGACTTTTTGGTCACCATAAACTCATAGTGAAAAAAAAAAAGCGTGAATCTGTGTGTGCTTTTTTTGTGTGATGTGATTGCATTTACTCATTTTTGCAGAAAAAATAATTCACTTGTCAGTGAAAAAGTATGCATTTTCAAGAGCACACAATGTGGATACTCAGATTCCAGCTCCATTCATTTCTCTGCAACAGTCCTAGGTCCTAATTTGACTGAGTCCATTTCCCTCCCTGATCCCATTCCTTTGTGGGAAGTGTTTTTTCTCCATTTACAATTCATCTAAAATTCCTGTATTTCATATAAATATGTTCTGTTTTGACTTTTTCTTTGAACTGAGTATATCATTTTCCCGATTCCCTCATATTATATAAGTAAATTCCTTAAAATGTGTTTAATATCCACACAGGAGTTATCATTTTATATTTTCTGAAAATTACCTTTTAACATCTTGGAAAAGTTTGCTTTATCATTTTGTGATACAATGAATTTAAGATATTTTGTTTCAATATTTTGGACTTCTTTAGCTGTAAAAGATAGTTAACAAAAATGCATAGATCTAGACAGAAGAATCATGTTGATAGATGTTTATTAAATCATAATATTTAGTTTGCTGCCTTATTATAATTCATTTAACAATTTTATTGAATTTTAGCTATAAGTTCTAGTGCCCACTACTTTGGATCAGTTGGTCTCACAAACTAAATAGAAAATTAGCATTTCCACATTTTTCAGGAAGCCAAAATTGACTGAATTTTTCTTTCACAAGAACTTGATACAGATTAGAGACTTCCATTTAATAGTTTGTTTTAAGTTTAAAGTATGTGAGTTTCATATGTGACTTCTTTTAGTATACCAATCACATTATTATGGAAATATTTCCAATTGTCTGTTTTCATAAAATGATCATATACACTTACTCCTTTCCCTTCGGATAATGGCAAAAAGGAATTTGGACCAGCCCTCTTGTTAAAGGCAACCTGCAAGGTTGGGATAAAACTGCATCAAAACTTCAGAAACTTAAAACATAGAAATGCACTTTGTAGTTTGTCATAAAAAAGTAAGCACTGACAGAATGGTTAACTATCAAACTAATAGTGAACAAAAGAGTAAAATAATAAAAGAGACTATTACAACCTAGAATGTAAAGGCAGGAAGATGAAACAAGTTCAAGTGTGATAGGGAGGCTTCTTGAAACATAGAGTGAAAGGAAAAAGGATGGAATTGTTGGGATTTAGTAGAGAAGAGATTCATATTTCCTGAAGAATTTGGTTAGTATGATGAAGATCTTTAAAGTTGAACGGATAATATTATCTAAAATAGTTACTCTTCTAAAGAAATTTTCAGTTAGTTCCAGGTAGCAGATTGCTAGATTATGCATGTAACCTGGCTAGGGTTTTTAAATGGTTGAAAACATAGGCCAAAATTCCCTTTGTATCATACAATCTCTTCACATCTGCTTCTGTGGTGCTTGTTAGAAAAATGTTTTCTATTTCTGAGCTGGCAGCTTTGTAATCATAATGATATTTCGTTTTTCTCTTTTCCTTCCTAAAAAGTCAACATATAAACAAATAAATCTACAGCGTTTATCTCGTGGGATAGGCATCAAAGAATTCTAAAATAATGAGGAGGCAAAATGCATCACCATTTCTTATTTTGTAAGTTAGAAAATTTTACTAATAAGAATCCACAATAGGAGCTATAAACTACTGCATTTATTTTTGAGTTATCTTAAATAATCTATCAAAAACAAACTTCAGGATGGTTGCCACTGATTATCCATTTGGAAACCATTAATTTAAATTAGAAAAAAAATGTGTAACCATGTGTCCAGTTAAACAAAATATCTTTCCTTTGAATATAACTCTTAAAGCTTTGAAAGCATCTGATACTGTACCCAATTACTTACAGAACTGAAAAAAAAAATGGACTTAGTCTTATCTAGGATTACTACTCAGATTGGGAAGAAATTTCTTGGCAAAGAGTTTCTGAAATAGCAAAGCAAAACTTAATTTCAGCATGGTATGCCGAACATTCTATTTATTTACTAGAACATATTTAACAATTATGCATGCATGGAACTAATAGTTAATAAGAAACTTATAGAGAAATAGGACTTCCGGCAAGATGGAGGAATAGGTGGACGCACCGTACCTCCTCGTACAACCAAGATTAGAAAACCAATCATTTACAACAATAATTTACTATCAGAATAACACCCAGATCCGGCAGAGGATTTATCTGAATGGAAGTCGGGCAGCCAAGAAGTTGAAGTAGACGCGTTCATCTGGACTGGTAGGAGAAGACGAGCTGGCGGGCGCGGGGCGGCGTGCGGAAGTCAGGGGAAGGTTTGGCGAGAAATCGGCGCAAAAGCCATCCTGGGCGCAAGAACGCAGCGGTGATCCCTGAGTACGCAAGCTGCGGCTGGCAGACCCAGAGGGGCAGCGATTGTGGACCAGGGCAGAACTCACGGCCCAGAAGCCCAGACAAGGGTCTGAGTCCAGGGGAACGGAACTACCACCATTGTTTTCTCCCGTCCCGCTCCCGCTCCACCCCCACATATAACGTCACAATCTAGCGACTGGGGTGCCCAGCCCCGGTGAGCACCACCCCCACCGTAACAAGAGCAACCAGACCGAAAAAAAAAAAGGAGAGACGGGAAAAAAAAAAATATGTTTTCAACAGAGCAGATCAGTCCCCCAGGACTCATCCTTTTGAGCGACCAAGAATTAGCCAGTCTATCAGATGCGCAGTTCAAAACACTGGTGATCAGAAAGCTCACGGAACTGGTGGATTTTGGACGAAATTTAGATGAAAGAATGCAGATTACCATAAAACAGATGCAGGAAGACACGCGGAGGAGAGCCAATAGTGAAAGGAAGCAATATGAGTCTCAAAACAATACAGTGGACCAGAAGGAAGATAGAATCAACCAAGCAGGAAAGCATGATGAAATAAGAATTCAAAAAATTGAGGAAAAGATTAAGAGCAACCAAGACACCTTTAAACGTTCCAATATCCGAATTATAGGGGTACCAGAATCGGAAGGGGAAAAGCAACAGATTGAGCAGGTATTTGAACAAATAATAAAGGAGAACTTCCCCAGTCTGGCAAAGGGAACAGTCTTCCAAGAAATCCAAGAAGCTCAGAGAGCCCCAAAGAAGTTGGACCCGAGAAGAAACACACCAAGGCACATCATAATTACATTAGCCAAGGTAAAAACGAGGGAGAGAATCCTGGAAGCAGCAAGAGATAAGGGGACAGTCACCTACAAAGGAGTTCCCATCAGACTGTCAGCTGATTTCTCCAAAGAGACCTTAGAGGCAAGAAGGGGCTGGAAAGAAATATTCCAAGTCATGAAAGACAAGGACCTACATCCAAGATTGCTCTATCCAGCAAAGCTCTCATTTAGAATGGAAGGACAGATAAAGTGCTTCTCAGATAAGGTCAAGTTAAAGGAGTTCATCATCACCAAGCCCTTATTTTATGAAATGCTAAAGGGACTTATCTAAGAAAAGAAGATAAAGAAAAGACATGTATAGTAAAAGGACAACAAACTCACAAATATTAACAACCACACCTAAAGCAAAACCAAAAGAAACTAAGTAAACAATTAGAACAGGAACAGAATCACAGAAATGGAGGGCACATGGAGGGTTAGCAGCAGGGGGGTGGGAGGAGGAGAGAGGGGGAAAAGGTATAGAGAATAAGTAGCATAGAATGTAGGTTGAAAATAGATAGGGGGAGAGCAAGAATAGTACGGGAAATGTAGAAACTAAAGAACTCATAAGTATGACACATGGACATGAACTAAAGGGGGAAATGTGGGTGGGAGGGGGGTACAGGGTGGAGGGGAGAGAAGGGGGGAAATGGGACAACTGTAATAGCATAATCAATAAAATATATTTAAAAAAATGTTAAAAAAAGAAACTTATAATTTATGAGAAACAAATATTAGAGAAGTCCATCATAATTATTACTGTTATTATTAATATTGGACGTTAATATTTACTAATTACTAGGACTGCGTTGACTCTTATTATTAAAGCAACAATGTGAATTTACTTATTTTTATACTCCCATAAAAACATAATCATTTTGCTTGTTGAAACTAAGTAATCAATTAAATTGCATAATCACTTATTTTGACTTTAATAAAACTTACCAGAGCAAAAAGGGCACATGGGTCAAGATTTTGATAGCCTAGATTATGTGATGGGCTTGGATCACATACCTGTGCCATCACAGGCAGCACATGTGCTAGGCTTTCACAGGTGACAATAATTGTGGATAATAATGAGGTCCCTGTCTAATGACAAGGTTGCATGAAGGCTTACTCTCTAAACTATAATAAAAACAAAAATATTTTACAAACAGAATATATAAAAAATTAAATTAAATATTATTAATCTTGTTATTACTTGTTTTCTGCTAACTGAAAACAAAACAAAACAAAACAAAATGCATCTTACTGCTAAAGACCTTATTGAAAGATCAGCTAAGCTCAAGGCTGCAAGTTTTTCTGTTGAACCCAAATGCCAGGAGCCAGCATTAGCTCTCATTGGACACTTGACCATAGGTCTTTCAATTACCTACTTCATATTATTATCATTACTCCAATGAAACATATTAATAGTGGAATATTTTAATATGAAACTTTGTTCTGAATAAAAATAATTGTATTGCATGGTTAAATTTTTTATGTGGCAAAATCAATGTGCACTTTGTGGAGACTGTTAAGAGAAACACTGAAATATTTTGGGGATATGTAATAATATGGTTGGAAGTAAAGTAAAAGACTAGGAGACAGAATTCTGGACAATTTTTGAGGGAACCATTGTGGATTATATGTCTACATAAAAAAGTTTATAAAACTTCATTAAAATATCAAAGGTTATACTAAATCAGTAGATATTTTAGACTGGTAAGGTTGAAGGATTTGGTATATAAAGATATACTAAATGTTAACGGTTGGGACAAACCTAGCAATATGATACATGATTTTGTATTTCTTTAGAAGGTTATTCATATTTGACATAGAAGTATATTCAATGATTATGAGCACTCCAGAAACAATAGGAATTTATATATACACTTTCTTAAGGGAGAAGAAAAATGAGATTTCATAGAAAGAAATTAAAAAACCCAGGAACTATTCTATTTTGAAAGATCATCATCTTACAGTTCATTAAGGAAAATTCTCAGGAGAAGTCTTTAATATTTTTTTTCTTTACTGAATTTTTTATGTTCTAAAACCTCCCCAAACCACTTGGGTAAAAATTTGGCATCTGAAGAAAATTAAATCTGAAAATCACTTTACAGATTTGACTTTTGGCTAGAAAAAATAAATACGATGTGATTCATAGACTTCTATGTTCCACAAAAAATTAAATAATCTTAAGGTGCAGGCATAATCTGTCATGAATAGTTGAAAACTGCTCAATTTTTATATTCATGAATAAAGGTTTTAAAAATTAATAATCTGATTTAATTCTTAAAGGATTTAAGGATTTAAAGGATTGTGGAAGCATAATGAAACTACAGAAGTAATTATATTAAATGCTTGCTATACTATGCTACCTACTTTCTAATCTATATTATCTGTGTGTGTGTGTGTGTGTATATATATATATATATATATCCATATCTATATCTCTACATTAGCCTTTTAATTTTCTATTAATTTCTATGAGATAGTTGTGGTCATAGATTAGGAAACTGATGCTTAATAGGTTAAGAGCTTTTTCCAAGGTCACACATTATATAAAAGACAGAAGCATAATTTGATCCTAGATCTATTTGCCTTGAAAATCCTTCCTTCATTCAAGACATAGATGTCTTCAATGTCCCAGATGCTTTTTGTTCTGAAGGTAAACTGGAGAAGAAATCCATCCAATCCAATCTTTATGTACTTTCTCTATATAGGATTTGAGAGACTTTGGTTAAAATGTTTCATCCAATCTGCTTTCTCACTTGTTCCAGTGAGGACATGCCCAACTCTTATGACAAGGACATCCAGCCCTGGAGCTCGTGGCTGAGGCCCAGCCTCCTGATTCCCAGTTCGAAAGTCTTTTTCACCACACCACCCATTGATGAGCAGGACTTGGTGTGTTTTTACCATTTTGTTTCTTCACCAAGTACGTAATTTAGGCTTCCAAACAGGTACATTCATTCTTTCAACCCTCTAGGACTCCTCTGTGTTTCCTCTGTTATATAGGGAGAAATAAAGTTTATATCTTGACACAGCTGTCTTTGCAAAGGATACAAATCACTGCTGTCAAAGTGTCCTTGTGGCAGTATTCACTGATTTTAAGGTGGTTGAAATAAAGGGACCACCCTTTATTAACCATGCTGTGCTCAGTTAATTTTGCACGTACAGACCTGATGTGGTATGGGATCTGGTGATTAATTTACAGCTGGTTTCATTAAAGGTCAACATGTGTACAAGAAAAGCTCCTACTTGATACACACTAAAAAAAAATTTTAAAGAAAAAGGCATCCAGCTAGTTAAAACATCACAATATTGCCTAAAATCTCAGCTTTAACTCTTGCCAATAAGACACAGAAAGGAAACACAGCATGCATAACACCATGTACAGAGGATTTACTGGCACTGGAAAAGCTTGCAGTAAAAGCCATGTCACAGCTATGCTTACCCGATCCCAACAACCAGCCTGAAATGCTTTAATACAGTGAACAATATTTGTTATTGGAATCTTTTTTAAAGCGATTTTGAGAACACACAGTTGAAGAGTGATTGCATTTGTTTTTATTTCTCTATTGAACTATCTTATTCTTCATTCTAACTTTGCAATTGTAACATTTCTGGGGAGCAAAATTAGCTATAAAAATAAAATGAGATAGTGCATATAAAAAGCTCATGGCTTGTGTGTAACAGGTGCAGACGCTGTGTTAAAACTTTAAATTTTCTTTTATCATTAAATGTCTGTGGTTTTTCTACCTAACTCTTAAGAATAAATTTGATTCATTATGCTCTAAGATTTCAAAATATGAGAAGTAGAGCCACTTCAAGAAATAGAAACCACTAAGCTTCATGGTTTAGGTCAAATTCTAACATGAAGCAAAATAGTTGCATAAGTAATTCTACATGCAGAAAACATGACTAATTCTCAGCAGGAAATTGGGGATCAAGCACAGAAATTTAAACATTTTGCTATCATTTTTTAATTAAAAAATATAATAGTTTCTATTTCAATAAATCAAAGTGCCCATAAAATATAAAAAAAGAAATATGCAAATTAATGTTACAGAAATGCAGTGGTCTTCTCCACACCATATATTTTAATTTTATGATAACATAGTTTACTTCGATTAAACATGAATAAGCCATAGAGGAACCATTTAAAAATATACTTATATTGGATCTGGGTAGTATTGATTCTCATACTAAGTTCTCAGCTGCAAGGGGGTAGCAATATTATATTAATTGCAGCATAGTTATATAACAGTAATATTTACTAATTTTTTTAGTGTGAATTTTTTGAGTCCACATTAATTATATTTTCTAAAAAGGTGAGCAATATTTCACATTGATCCTCTTAGAGTTTTGTGGGTTTGTATAAGGTATATGAGATCACTAGGGCTGCATGACAAAATACCACAAACTGGGTGGCTCAAACAACAAACATTTCTTATCTGTACATTGTGAAAGCTAGAAATTCAAGGTCAAGGTACTATCAAAATTAATTTCTCTAAGGCCTCTCCCTTTGACTTGAAGATGGCCACCTTCTTGCTGTATCCTCACCTGTTCTTAATTCTACGTTCACTTATTCCTGATGTCTCGTTTTCTTCTCATAAGGACACCAGTCATTTACAATAAAACCTCAGTTTGTTTAGCCTCAGTTACCGCTTGAAAGACTCTATCTCCAAATTGAATTTCGGGTTAGGGCTTCAGCACGTTAATTTTGGGGGGACACAATTCAGCCCATTAAGACTCCCTTTCACTAAGAAAGGGAGAAACAATTACATTTTAAAATTCTAATGAGCATATGTGCAGCAAAAAATTATTTTTACTCAAAGAGAGACTTGGCCCTTGACAAGGTCCTGGGAGGTAACTTCTAAGTCCTCTTAATGTCCTGTCCATAAGAATGTCTTTATTTACTAGTGGACTTTTGCGTACATCAGATAGTCTCTGTTAATGATGACTTATGGAGGGACCCCTGGTACATGTGTTTCTTTGACCTCTGGAGGGGCTGAAAAGCTAAGATGCAAAGGAGTTTATCCTAATTTGAGATTAAGGGCACTATTCTCCAAACTGCCAGTCTTTGTGCCCAAAACTTCTGACATGAATTGTAAGCTTGAGGCTTCTCCAAAACCCCTTCAGTTTCAATTATTTGTTACATGCACAGTAGTTATTAAAAGCTAATATGCTCATGATCACAATTATTACAGGAAAAAGATACAAATTAGAACTAATCAAATGAAAAGATGCAAATGAAAAAGTCTGGGATGGTTACATATGCAAAGTTTCCACCATGCTCAGGGATGCAGTATCTTCTAAGTATTAATGTGTGAAAATACACATGGAGTATTGCTAACCCAGGGAGTTCACCCAAGTTTCAGAATCCAGAGTTTTCATTGTGACTTTGTTGCCTAGACATGATTGATTTATTGCTCAAGAGGGTGATCTCAATCTAAAGCTCATCAGCTCCCTAAATCATATATCACCTGGCCTAATGCCCCGGAGTCTTCTAATCACGTGATTGGTCTTTTTCTCCTGGACAGTCCACACTCTGACTCATCTTGTTAGCTTACAAGGTGAGGTGTGGTCCAAGGGGCCACTGTGAAAAATACAGTCACTCCCAGTAATCAGGACGTTCCAAGTGCTTAAGTGTTACCCCTGAGAAATATGGACAAGAACAAAAGCTTTCTTTGGAGGTCATATTCCTTACTATTGTCAATTAGTTACATGAGCAGTCAGTCATGTCTAAGAGACCCCCTACTAATAAAAAGCCTGAACCCCATGCCAGAGTAAGCTCCCCAGCTGGCAATGCCCATTGCATGTTGCTAATCATGAGAGGGGAGAAGAGGAGTAAGCACAGTTTGCACAATCCACTGGGAGCAGACAGCAGGAAACTCCATGCCTCCTCTTCTGAAAAGTTGCCTTATGTATCTTTTCTCCTTGGTGATTTTAATCTGTATTCTTTTTTTTAATAACATAGAATTTTGAATGTAATGATTTTCCTGAGTTCTGTAAGTCCCTCTAATGAATAACTGAGCCTGAGGGTATAGATAGTCTGGAGGACCTCCCAGAGCAGTGGACATACATAATCTGAGGTGTGCCTTTCCTCTGGCATTGTTTTGAAGGTAGGAAAGATACAGAGAACTATTATTATGCAATGCTTCCTGTGGTTTGCCCGGGAGTCACAGGGACAATTATTCCACCAATTATTTTATTACATCATGATGATACAGAACATATTTCAGAAGATACTGAATCACAATGCTGGCTCTCATATTCCCTTTTTAGAAGGAATATATGAGAAGCAAATCAATCTGATAAACTCCAAAGATTTCATGTTGGCAAACCATACATTCTACTTGATTGGATCACTGGTCAGTGTAATTCAATGACAACACACCTCTTCTCAGCAACAACAATACCATCTGAGCCAGAGATACCAAGATTTTTCTTCACAAATATAAAAAATAAAAATGTTTTTTAAACCATAAACATTGAGGAAGAGAAATTTAAGTCTATCCAAAAAAATATGTGATGAATATGAAAACACAAAAGATGTTAATTTAACTTCAACATGCTCTAAGCCCAAATATCTATGGATATTTTTAAATGTACATATAGGTATACACAAAATAGTGTTTTTGTACAAATATATATATATGTGTGTGTGTGTGTGTGCAAATACCTATTCCTATACACACATCCTTTTAAGCATTTTATATATATTAACTCATTTAATTCCCTCAATAATCTTATAAGTTGAACTCTATTATTACACCTTTTTTATTTAAAAGATAAATGTAGAGGTTAAGTAATTTATCTCATTATACCATGATAGACAGTTTATAAGCAGTTTCAATTCAATTAAAATCTAGCCATTTTGGCTCCAGATTATGAAATCATTGTGGTAAAAGAAAAACTATATGTATATTATTTTGCTCAGAATTAGTATTCACCAGTTCAGTGTTTAAAACCAGTAGCATAAGAACTTACAAATTGGTTTCTATGTTTCTTCCTGTGTGATTTTGGGCATGATGGCAACCTCCCTGCCTCTCAGTTTCAAATTAATAAATCAGAGCGGTCATTGTACCACTCAGGGTATAGTATAATGACTAAATGAGCAAGTACACGTAAACACTTAGATGTTTTCCTGGAGCATAAGCACTCGGTGGTTATTATATTTAGTTTTATAAGAAAACAAGATATTAGACAATTCTTAGTCAAGAATCCAGTATTGAAATGTCCTTATATAAATTTATTCAGGTTTTATACAATAGAAAGAACTCAAATCAGACATTTGTGAGGGTCTCTCTAAAAACATTTTATTTTACTTGAACTTGAAATATGGGCATGCTTATTAAGAAAGTGCCCCACACTTGTACCTTTTCTCTATCATACAGTTTCCAAATTCTAAGAAAATCTAAGAATCATTTGGCTCCAATGACAAACAAGTATTTGTCTAAATTCAGATAAAATTAGATTGGGTTCAGCTTTTTACAATAAATATTGCAAGCTCCATCCAAAATTGGACATTCTTACAGTTTCACAATTTGGCTAAAATATGCAACAAAAACTCCAATTCATGTAATCAAAAGTGGTCCCTGAAAGTAAGTGTCCTTGGCGTGACCTTGTGTCCTCTTTTCTGCTGGGAGGTGTGTTTCAGAACAGAACAGGGATCTGACCAAACACTTGAGGAGCCTGCATAGTGCTGATGGGCTGGAACCCTGGGCTGGAACCTTATCCTAAGATAAAAGCTCTATTTTTTTTTTAATTTTCCAGTGATAAAGCTTTAATTGTCAGGTGTTAGAATTTCTAAATTCAGTGTTTATGCAAAACCCATTTCTCTAAAAAAATCCCATGAAGTGACTTGAACATAGTAAAATGTAAGGAATTTATAGACCTTAAAAAGGTACTTGGAAGATGAGGCTAAATTAGGAGATGTCCCTTCATGACTCTAATGAGGGAGGAGACATTTTTAAAATGCGTTCACTCTGGAAGATGCTGTGCTGCCCAAGAAAATCAGTGCCCAGAGAAAAGGACACTTTGAAGGAACACATAATTCAGAGAGAGAAATAGAAGCACAATGTAGTGACAACAGGCAATAGCATTAACATTTTTCAGAGGATAATGGATCACAGAATCATCATAGAGAACAAATAATAAAGCATTTATTTGTAAAACATGAGCAATGAAGAGCTGAGGCATGAGAGTAGATTCTATTTGAAATTAAAAATATGGATTTATGGAGGGCACTATTCCAAGGAGAGCCAGTATATGGCCCAAGAAACAAATAGAAAAAGGAAATGGGTAGGATAAAAACCTTTCCTGTGGCCACTTATGATTGAGGGTATCTCAAGTTGTCTATGAGTGAGATACTGGAAGTGAGAAGTAGGATTATATAAAACATTAAGTTCAGCCAATTGTACATTTGTTCATTATTACTCTGTAATAAGGTTTATACTCTTCTGTGTGCAGTGATATTTTAGTACCCATGGCCATATTGAGGCTGTGAGAGGCATGTTAATGTGAATGAAAATTTCAATTTTGAACCATTCTACTCTTAAAAAAGGCTTGGTTTTCTCTTAATTAATAGAATTATAATCAAGGCAAGTTTTTACGCTTCACAGAGAAACTAAATCATAAGTTTTCTCAAAAGCATATGCCTTGTATGATATTTCCAGACTTTAAGGATCCCGTTGCAGTTATTTCCTGAGGTGAAACCGCATTGCTCCACTGCTCCTGTCTGCCCTTCACTGTGTCCTTACAATTCTCTTGGTTTTGTCTTTCCTGCTTTTGTACACCAAACAAGATTGCTAGG